>NC_054371.1:121212234-121907234 GCF_017654675.1 Xenopus laevis | reverse complement strand
GGGGGAAGCAAAACAACATGTTTTACAGTAGAAAAGTGCTTCAAATGCTGTATATACAGCCAGTGAAGTCTGGCATGTCTGAATGACAAACCCCACTGGACCACAGTTGTAGTAAGATGCAACTGTGAGCTGACCGAGTGTGCCTCGCTGAGTGGAATGCTGTAATTTCTGTAATGTGCAAAAAGCTTTATCATTATTTAAATAATAACAGAACCATCACTATCTTAATATTTCCATTAAATGAAAGAGGGAACATTTGCTAAATATGCATTCATCTCATGCTTGATTTATAGGTGTCTATATAAAGGCTTGTAAAAGCTATATAATTGCTATTTTGGAAGATGTATGCAAGAACTCAAAGGATAGAAAAAAAACACCTGGGAACAAATAAAAGATTTATGCATCTTAGAAAATATAGGTTATTCCTGGATTAATCAAATAACAGAAATTAGTTTTGGGCAAAAACTGCTCTCTATTGCCTTTGTCTCACTCACCTGCTCTAGTTTGAAAATGTGCTGGTTAAAGTAGTACTGAAGCTGTTCATTTGCATAATTAATGCAGAATTGTTCAAAACTATTGTTCTCAAAGTCTTCGAATCCAAAAATATCAAGGACTCCAATCGACAAACACTGAGAACAGGCAAAAAAAAAAATAAAAAAAGGAAATTATGTTAAATACATACAAAGTAAACAAATATATATGTGTATACGTAAACAAATAAATATGCACACTCTGTCATGAACAAATGTGCAACAAATCAACCATGTGGTAAACTGCAGGGGTTAAAAGCTGGTGTGTGGACAGCAAACACCTTGTGAAATTTAGAATAGATTACATTTTTTTTTGTAACGCACAACTAATCCTAAATGTATTGGTGGGTGTTTCTGCAAGAAATACTCGAAGAAGGAGCAAAAAAATAAATAAATAAAAAATGTGTGCGTATGGGATAAAAAAGGGGAATTTAGAAATCCAAAGACTCCCTTGGCAGCACAAAAAGTGCAGTAAAGGCTCAAGAAAAAAAAGCTGCCATGCTACGGATTAAACAACAAATTAAGTTGAAGGTTGAAAAACAAATTAAGAAAAAAAAACAAAAAACAATGCTTTTGGTAAATATTTTTTGACATGCACAGAGATGGTGTAAACAAACTCCAATTCAAGTTAAGGTTGAAGATAGCTGCAGGGAAAGCTTTATATGCTCTTTTTACTGCATGTTCTTTTCATCTGATTTCCCCTTTAAAGGCGTATAATTAAAAAAAAATATTTTATTTGAAAAAAATCTTTGCAGATTAATAATAAATTAATGGCACATTTTTGCCAGACAAAAAGAGTTTTCGTAACACCTTAAGCAGTGCTGGTAATACAATGCTATATTTTATGTACATGAACAACTGAAGTGACGTGCTACATATAACTGTGGCAGAGTGTGCAATCATTAAGCAAGCAAATCTAACAAATGCTTCCCCCACATTGAAATTTTGGCTCCTTGACATGCCCACAAACCTCATGACACATTCAGACATTCAGACTCTGGGACAGATTGGCTTGTCTTCTTAAAAAGTTTCTGAAAACACGGCAGGCAGCAACATTAAACTAACCACAGCATTAAAAAAAAAAATAGCTTCTGTTTTAAAACTGTTATAATGTCACACGTGGCGTTCTCCTCAGTGGTGGCAGTACAAATGTCACAACTGCCCATGACCATGTCAGTGCACATACAGGGTGGATTTCAAAAGCTGGGTTTGGTGGCATTCCACAATCAGTGATATTCATGATTTTTGAATATGCTATTGTGACTCTGGCCTTATAGCTTGTGAAACAGAACATCCTACCTACAGCACACGGATTTGCCTTGGTCCACATGCATCAAATACAAGCATGTGGGATTTCTTCACATGTATTAAGAAAATAAAAAAAACACATGGTCGGAAAGTTATCAAAAGAGAAAAATTTCAAAAAGTGGGGGAAAACCCCAGATGAACAAGAAAGCTATGGCCATAGCCTACTTACAAGTAAACAAGTTGTAGTGTATTATTAACCTTAAACTATCTAGTTTGATATTTAGAAAGCAAAAGAAAGGTACAGACTCAAATAAAATATTATATACACCAAGAATAAAAGCAGCTTTGGCAATCCTGTAAAGATTAGCATCCTTTAATTGTAAGCTGTACAGGTCAGGGACCTCCCGCCTTCTGTGTCTCTATCCACATGGCACTTAAACTACCTATATTACTTATTATAATGCTTGTCCTCCCTTTATATACTTTTCTAAATTGTGTATACAAGTGGCACTAATTAGAGTGATACATACATACATACATACACATATATATATATATATATATATATATATATATATATATATATATATATATATATATATATATATATATATATATATATATATATATATATATATATATATATATATATATATAAAATTCCACAGTATTTGGTTAACAAGGTTTACTCACATTTAATATATATATAATTCCACAGTATTTGGTTAACAAGGTTTACTCACATTTACAGATTCTTCTACATCCTTTTTATTGAGCAGAGCATGGTTAATTCGTAGAACTATCCAATCAAACAAGGCACTGTAAAGAGACTTTGCCATCGAGTCTCGTGCAGTGATAGCCTGCAAGAATAAGAGGAACAGAGCTAGATTCTGCAATATCATAAATAACTATTTCCCATTTTTCATACAGGCAAAGGTTTGTAACCAGGTTGTTTTTGTAGGAGAAGGCTCACCTCATTGAGGCTGTATGGTAATATTAGCTTCTCATTTACAGTAACAGTTTTCCTTTTGGTTAGTGCTTCCACCAGCATCTCTCTTTTAACCTGTTGGTTGTGAACAAAACATTGATGGTGTCAGTGATGATGCAACCAAGGAAGTCATTAATGATATAACCATTTTTTTAAATTTTATAGTAGATGAACAAATGTGTTTGTTTTTCTTTAATCTTACCCCATTTGGATACAGTCTCATTGTTCTATACCTGGTATTATGCAACGTGAGGCATGTGTCGGTTATAAAATTCTGTCTGACTTAAGCAGTGTATAGCTGATCTAACATAATATACTCAGCATTAAACTAGTTCCTATGCTATCTACTGGGGGGGGGGTTGCCACTGAAACTGTTGGGGGGGGGGAATTCCCCTCTGCACAAGGCTTTAAACTGACATGCTATACTGGAATCCCTATTAGGCACAGTCCACTAAAGTTATAGCTACATTACATAGTTACAGTTCTGACCTTGATCCTGCACAAGCTGGCTGGGAGTAAAGCTTATCTGAGTGAAGCTTATCTGAGCTTTTTAAAGATATAGTTGGTTAGGATGAAATTGAAATACTACAGGCTGATCTGGGCTGTGTAGTCGGTACATAAATCCTTTGACTCCAACTCCTCAGTTTTGTTTTTAATATACTAATGTAGTTTTTACATTGATTGAAATAACACACCATACAAGGCATTTTATCACTGCTAAAGCTCAGAAATTTTAGAGTTATAATATAGATGGTGTATGCTTTCAGAACAAACCAAAAAACTACAAGCTAGGAAGCTGACGCACTACCCTATTGGCCATCCAAGCTTGTCATTGCCAACAGTTTGGGTCTAATCTATAACTAAGCCTATGCTGTGGATTTTTATTTCATGTATTAAAGAAAATCCAAACATGCCTTAAACATAAAGTTTAAACAAAAGACAAAAAAATTAAAATAAGGATATAATAGCTAAGCTTGATTTTACACTAGTAAAACAACTACTCACTGTGCTTTATTCCTACAGCAGAGAAGTACTTTATTATTAGGAGTCGGTACATTTTTGCCGACTGACTGCAGGTACCCAAAATTGCTTCCGATACCACAGTTCTGAAGCTGACAACCCATGTATGCTAATAAGGGAACTCCTAACACATTTGGAGATGAGAGCTTTAAGAAAAGGTTAGTTAAGTTGAAGACTTTTTTAAACATTACAAAAGGGATGTAAGTAAAGCATCACAGTGATGTAAGTAAAGCATCACAAGCAAAGAACTACATGGAGGGAATTATTTATTACATCTAGGGACTTACATTTGGAGTTTCAGCTAAAAATGTTGAGTAGATTTATACTCAAAATTGACTATTCATATCATGGTTGAAAAAAAAAATAGTGTGGAATTTTTTCCTAATGAACAAATGGAATATCTAGGCTTGTTTTTTAGAGAGGGGGGCTCTTACTAGCAGTAGCCCAGTATATTATTTGTCAAGCTTGGGTCAAAAGACCTGCAATGGGGATTTCAAAAAATTATCCCTAGAGCTTTAAAATAATCAGCACAATTTACAATATAAAGCATTCTATCTTAGAAAAAAATAGCAAAATCTGGTCAGCTTGGTTATCACAAAAACAAAACAGCACTGTACATCCAAAGTGCCAATGTTACATTAATATGATAATAGCTGCAGCAGAATGTCAAGAAGCGATAATGCAGATACAATATCTGAACACTGGTCACATTTCTAACAGGCTTTACTAGATTCCACAGTATTTTGTAACAGCTTGTCAAGAACAGGCAAAGTGATAAAACAACACCTGTATTATGAACCTCAGATTAAGATTTAACCAAAAATACTTGAGAAAAATAAAAATCTACCTGAAGAAGCTGAGACATTGTGTCTAAAACCTGTGGAGGCCCGACATCCAAACCTTCATCCCTGCCGGAAGACTTCTTCTTATATGTCACATTTCCCAGGTATAGAATTGCTGATAGCACTGAGAATATTCTGAAGGACAGAGAGAACTATGAGACACAGATTTGATACGTGGCTAAACAAAATAATCTCTTTTAAAAAAAAATGTAATTTTATATATATATGATCTCTTCCAAAGACACCATTAGGTGGGGGTTGGGAGAGCGAGCATTTAAGGAGAGAGCCACCTCCCCAAAATATAGAGTTTTTTTAAAACGAAACAAGCTGAAATGGCACATATATATATATATATATATATATATAATATATATATATATATATATATATATATATATATATATATATATATATATATGTGCCATTTCAGCTTGTTTCGTTTTAAAAAAACTTTATATTTTGGGGAGGTGGCTCTCTCCTTAAATGCTCGCTCTCCCAACCCCCACCTAATGGTGTCTTTGGAAGAGATCATGCTAAATAAAGAGAAAAGCAGGTATGGTCTTTCTCCCCCCAAAGATAACACTTTATTTTAAGGTCAGCTTATGCATGCTTTATACAAACTTTGTAACTAAAAGTGTCTTTTTTTAAGAAAGTTACAGTTCAGTTGTGCAAGAATATTTTTTTCAGGGGGTTATATATTGAGAGTGCTGGGGCTAACTTGTTTAGTATATGTACACACACACGCGCGCACACACACACGCACACAAACGCACAGACACGCACACACAGACACGCGCACACAGACAAAGACACAGTAAAGAATGAAGACAGTGTACGTAGATAACATTCCTTTGCTGTATATTTTCATTTAAGTGATATAAAGGAAGTTTTTCACTCCGCCATCAGACAGTTGAAAAGCATCTGCAATAACCTACTGAGGCTCCCATTCACTTGATGGTGTTTCACATTCAAGTCAATTTCGAAAATGCAAAAAGTGATGGATTTTTGCCAAATTCTGAACTGAATCCTGCATTACAATTAACCTAGTAATTTCACTGGTAGAAAATAGTCATGTTTCAGATACTCACTGTTTCTTGGTGGCTGGGAGGAACCCTACCATCTCCATTGCTTGCTTTAGTCGTTCAAAATCATGTCGCAGATCCTCCCCTTCCTCCACCTTAAAGTTGTTCTAATGGGTAAAACAAATAATGATTTACCTTTATTTTATGGGCAAGATATTTTACATTAGTCACGCTAAATATTCCCTTTAAAAAGAGCAAAGACACATGTATTATATTTTTTGGATTAAAAATGCCATCACCTGACAAACACTTGTATTCCCTGAAAAGGACTTGGTTGACTGCAATCTTACTTTTTGGGGCGCTGTTTCGAGCACTTTAATACCATAGATTTGGGCCTAATTAAGAATGCAACACTTGAAGCACCTGTAACACACGTGTTCCATTAACCTTAGAACAAATATTGGGGGGCACAGATACACATTAAGCAAACAACCCACCTTCTGATGAATACTATTTTACATTGGTAATTTTCTACCAATGTTTTCAGTGTGCCTAAATAACAACTATTTTGTTTAATACAGCACAAATGTCTTTTTAAGCACTACACTGTAGTGAAAAAATTTACTCGGAACGAAGCCGCCACTTTACTTAAAGATGGCACTGTAAGGTACTTAAATACCTATATATTTCTGCAAAATGTTACACATTTGAATCTTGCATGTAGAGCTTCTATTACCTGGTTGAGGTAGAAATAGTCTTCAGGTTGCTGGAGCTTGAACTCCTTCTTCTCCTCTTCAGAAGCACCCAGAAGAAGATAATAGAAAACATGATAATTCCTGAGAAAGAATAAAAAGGCGAGTTCAGGGACATGCAAGAACAGAAACAAGGTGAGGGACAAGTAGAAGGGAATAAGTGGGTATGAGGCAGTTTTTGATTAAACTAAAAAGACATGGCTGAAGACCAAAATAATAGCAGAAAAAACACTGTTTGCACTAGCCACAAATGTATTTGAAATCTAACGTAAGCCCTTTTGTCCTTATTTGTAGCAGTCACTAAAATTGAAATTGGTGGCGGTAAAACCAACATATCGCGAAGTCTCCGGAAGTTTCCTCCATTGGCAACTTTGGGCGACTTTGAAATATGTTGGTTTTAGTGCCAGTGATTTCAGTTGCTTCCAATGGAGAAGCTTTTTCGGGAGATTTGTTGCTCAGAGTTTTGACTGTCACTATTTATGGCACCACTTTGATCAATATTACATGTCAAATTAAAATGATGTAAGGTAAGCAGCTGTGTTTTGATTGCAGCCACAAGGCTCAGTTCTGTGTTCCCAAATGATTCCTTCTTGGTAGCATATTTTCAGAAGGCGGGAAAAGGGCTGCTAGCTAGGAAGCCCTGGCATTTTATCCCAACCAGGTCTGAATTTGCACCGTCAGTGGGCTGAACATAAAGCTTTATCAAGCATATGAATTTCCCTGTACGAATTCCAAATAAAAAATTAAATTTAAATTTCAGCAGGTGTACATATGTGTTCCTTACCTTTCATTCTTTTCCTGAGATACAAGCCGAGATTTTTCAAGAAGGTACTTTTCCACAACAGCTCTAGGAGAGAAATAGGAGATTAAAATATTACAACAACCTCTCCCTTGAAAACTATCACAAAACATAAAAGAAAGTATTTCACTCTTGCTAATCAGCAACATACTTTGCAATATACCTGAATAAAAGCCAAAGTAGCCTTGAAGATTACTTGTTCTACAGCTCAGCTATTCCTAACTGTAGAACTTTAGAACACTAAACTTTAATGAATATGAAACAAATTTTGTCCAATAACCATGCTAGTAGATTCAATGAACCAAATGAATGCCGCGTTAGCCACTTACCCCCGTACAATGCCACTCTCCAGATAATTCACTTGAATGAATTTTCCAAAGCGGCTGGAGTTGTTGTTATGTGCAGTTTTGGCATTTCCAAAAGCCTGGAATAGAAGGGATGCAGTAAATTAGAACAGTCAAATGGAAAATGTGACCAAGCCTTTTACAAAATAGCTCAAATACATTACTTTTTTATGCAAAGAGTGACTTTAGTTTACCACATTATGCAATGCTTTCAACCCAACCGTTTTGTTTGTAACTGTTCTACTGACAGTGAAATTGGCGAAAATCACAGATCAGGACTGATATCGGCAAATATGTTTCGTCAGAAGGTAACACTGTTTTTTGTATTGCCACCAATTAGAACAATAGGAATTTGCTCTAATGTATATGTTCCTTGCAATCAGTATTTGCTGTACATATATGAGATCAGTTATCCGGAAACATGTTTTCCAGAAAGCTCAGAATTACAGAATGGCCATTTCCCATAGACTGCATTTTTTCCAAATAATCCAAATTTTGTAAAAAAAAATAACTTCCTTTTTTCTCTGTAATAATAAAACAGTAACTTGTACTTGATCCAAACTAAGCTATAATTCATTTTTATTGAAAGCAAAACCAGCCTATTTGTTTTTTTTTAATGTTTATATGACTTTCTAGTAGACTTAAAGTATAACCCTGGGCCCCCAGAATTCTGGATAATAGGTCCAATACCTGAACAATGAGCTTTTCTTCTGAGCTGCAGTTGCACAGTGGAGGAATTCATATCAAAATTTCAAATGTGAACAAGTCAAATAATATAAATGCTGGCCAACTACAAACTGATATCATTGACCAGATTTTGCTAACATTTTGTAATACAAAAAAAGAAAATCAAGAAATAAGTAAGCAAACACACATTTAACATTTTCTGCTACTCCTAAAAGCATCGCACTATAAAATTTTTAGAATCTCTGACTCACACCTGTTAATAATGTGTTACTGCATGTGATAGTAGAACGTTACAACGTATTGTCTTGCATTTCCACAATGCGAGTATCTCTGAAACTGCTTGGCAGGGTTGCAGCTACATGGCCATGAGTCACCAGAAACACTAACTATTGAACACTGCAGGCACTGTATTCCTTCTAAATATGTGCTCGTGTGGCATTTGGGTGTGGCATTTGTCTAATTGCAGCCAATGGTCGTTGATCACAATGAGCAATAGGTGGCAGCACAAATATACAGGGCAATGTTGTGTATTGCATGCAGGTCTCCTCCTGGGGCCCACCTCTCTCCTGCATTTGTGGTATGTTACTGGGATAAACAGGCCCAAATAAAAAACAAAGAGCAATGAAATCCTTAGAATTCTAAACAAGTGTTTTGACTGCATTTTTCCATTTGTGGGCCAAGGCAGTTGTTGTTTTTCTCAGGCAAGCTTCTTCTCCATCCTATATAATCCTATATAATAAAGTTGAAGTGTCTCTGCGTCCAGTCCCTGTGTCCGTGGGATTACCCTACTGCGCATGTGCCCCACGGACCGACTTTATTATATAGGATAACGTCACAATCAGCCATTAGCGCCTCAGCTTCACGCCTCCCCTCCCATTTCCTGGTCACGTGGCTGCGCCGTCCAACGTACGGCACGTCCAATCAGGCTGACGATATCACATGGTGCCGCCCCCCTGTCTCCCTCCCTTGCCCAACTGGCTGCTATATCCCGGCATCCCTTGCGCCCGCCTCTTTCTCTTTCCGGTAACCAAGATGTCTAAGAGAGGTGACACTTCAACTTTATTATATAGGACACCCCGCCTCTTCCGACCGCCTCACCAGCAGCCCCATTAGTATCTCCACCGTCGCCAGGCGCTAATTCATTCGCACTTTGGCACAAGGGAGCTAACTAGCGGCTTGCTCATCTGCAGCCCGGCAACAAACAGTTAAACACAGGAACATACACACTCGCTACACTCCCAACATATACACACTGATAACATATACACACTTCTAACAAACACACACTCCAACAACTCTGTACAATCACACCAAGGCTTACACACTCACACAATCACTCACCAGCAGCAGCAGCAGCATACACAAACTCTCTGCCTCTAACATCACACAATAGTTTTCATTTGTCCTTAATCCCTTGGAAAAGAGAAATGACTCAACACAAACGTGAGACATTGAATGATATGAGATGAGCTTGGAGTACTCACTCCACTACAAACTGCAGCAATCACCTGGCCAGGTTGGGAGGTGCTGTATTGTACAGTTTATAGGAGCACTTAGTCTTACTTACTATAATCCCAAGACCAAGTGGAAAGACAATGTGTTCTTACTTGTAGCTGCATATGTTAGGTACCCAGAAATCGCTTGCTTTCTGCACTTTCTGAAATGTATTGCGATTGGAAAGACACCTATCCTATATAATAAAGTTGAAGTGTCTCTGCGTCCAGTCCCTGTGTCCGTTGGATTGCGCTACTGCGCATGTGCCCCACGGACCGTCTCTGGCGAATTTTTTTTAGACTAGAACAATTCTGTTTTTATAAATGTTTGACTACATATGTTCTAGCGCCCGTTAATTTAACGGGCTTAATGTCTAGTTACAGAATAAAGTATGATTAATTACTAAACAAAACACCTTTCCTAGATTCTGCATTTGGTGCAGTATTAATAGTATGGGAACATTTTTTTACTACAGACCCTACTGGCCACATTCAGCTCTATGAGACCCTTTAAAGAAGAAGTCAACCCTTTAAGAAAAAAACCCGTACCCCCCCCCCCACCCCAGGGAGACCCCTTCCCTCCAGCCTAACTGCCCCCCCCCCGGGAAATGCCCCATACTTTATACTTACCCCTTGGCGCAGATTCTGCCATCGGAGTTCCACGCAGCCATCTTCCAGGTCTTCGTGTCTTCTTCCGCTGCTTCGGCAATTTTTGTGAGTTTCGGCACATGCACAGTTTTCGCAAACCGGCAAATTGCTCCAACATACCAAGCTTGCTGAAGACCCGGAAGATGGCTGCGTGGAACTCCGATGCCAGAATCTGCGCCAAGGGGTACGTATAAAGTATGGGGCATTTCCTCAGGGGGGCAGGAGGGTCTCCCTGGGGTGGAAGGGTTTTTTTTTTACTTAAAGGGTTGACTTCTCCTTTAAGATACTTTCTTGCAGCATTTTAAGGGGCAGTATAAAAAGTTCCACAAAGATATTCCACCATAGTGTTTTTCACCGCTTTAATAGCAGTCTCAAATAAGAGGGGACATAAAGCATCCAAACCTTACATTTCAAAACATCTTTGAAATATTGAAATAAATGTTTCTCACATTACAGCTAATTTTTTTCTTAAAATGTGGCTTTTTTATTACGTCCCCTGCTTCCTCACTATCCAACTGAACATAGAAGACTGCTGGCAGTTTGGGTTGTAGAGGACCAATCAACAGATAGTGGGAGAAATAGTGACAGAAATGGATGCTTTGGCATAAATCCTATCTTGCCTGCAGCATATATAGTTAGACTATTGGGGTAGATATTAAAATATCTAGGTATTGTAATTAAAATTCAAGTCCTGTATCTTATCACTCCCTCATGTATACCTTTGCAATATTTACAGGCGGGCTATAAAATCAGCTGCGGCAGTCTGGTCTGTGATTGAAAATCTCCTAAATTAAAACACCCTGGGGAGACCAATCAAAACAGTTAGCTACCAAAAACATTTATGAAAGTTCTGTTTGAGATTCTAAAGACCAATCATTGGCCATTTTCTTAAGCACACAAAAGTACTCCAAACTGGTCCGACATAATTTAGAATATTTATACAGTGCTACTATCCTATTATACATTTACTGGCGGCTGTGAATCATTTATTTCCCCTTAATAAATATGTTTTAAAGCTCGCCACACATGCACAGATTAGACAGTTTGGTTGACTCAGCAGCTCAGGCTCTTGAGTTTCAAAACTGACCTTCCAAAGTCACATTGCTCATTAGGCACATACGTAAGCTTTACACTGCATGAGCCTGATCTTAAAGGGATACTGTCATGGTAAAACATGTGTTTTTCAACATTTCGAAATCTGACATGGGGTTAGAAATATTGTCCGTTTCCCAGGTACCCCCAGTCATGTGACTTGTGCTCTGATAAACTTCAGTCACTCTTTACTGCTGCACTGCAAGTAGGAGTGATATCACCATCTCCCTTCTCCCCCCCCCCCAGCAGCCCATCAGCAGAACAATGGGAAGGTAACCAGATAACAGCTCCCTGGTAGATATAAAATCAGCACTCAATAGTGAAAATCCAGACACCTTCAGCTACATTGAGTAGGAGAAACCTGTCAGAAAGCAGAATAGCCTGTCAGAAAGCAGTTCCATAGTGCAGCACTGGCTCTTTTGTTAAGCACATGACCAAGCAAAATGACCTGAGATAGCTGCCTACAAACCAATATAACTAAAAAAAATACATGTGTTGGGTTAGAAATAAAATTTTATATCGTAGAATGAATTATTTGCAGTATAAACAGTGTAATTTAGAAATAAAAACGACACCACAAAAAAAACTGACAGATAGACTCGCTTTAACCAATCAGTCCAATTTGCTTTTACTCATCTATGTGTAGGACCAGAAGTAATCCAATAAAACAGCAGTAACTGAAGAAGTTTGTAGGTAAAATAGAAAGGGTCTTTTATCGAGACCTCAGAAGTGCAAGAGCACTAAGGGTTGCAAGCAGAAAGGACAGGCCCCATTGTGACCTGCGTCTGTCCCCACTCCCTTGTGCATCTAAATGATGAGCAAATTAGGGGACGGGTAGGGGGGAATACACAGAGTGTGATGTCAGCTGAACATAAGCAATTAATTACTTATTCCACCTCTTTAAAGGGAGGGTTTATCTTACAAGTAACATTAGTATGCTACAGTGATAATGACTATTGGATAATGTAGAGAGTTGCAGTTAAGAAACAGCTGGAGACCCAATGGTAAAAAAAAAAAAAAAATGATTTAGTAATTACATGTACTGTTTAGGAGATGGTCCCAAGTTTTTTTTTTTTTGTGAAATCATCTGTCTGGTATGTTACAGACTCATCAAAATAACGCAAGACACCAAAAAGGAGGGGAACTTACACTGAACCCACTGCTCCACGCTTCAAAACACTACAAATACAGTTTTTTCAGATATTACTAAAGGATGCAAATTTTAACCTTATGAAAATTAGAAGGGGACACTTGTAACATGAGCTCCGTCCATCTTATTCTGCTTGTAGTTTGAATACCAGTGTTCATGACAAATATGAGCCACTAACTCTCATCAAATGATGACTCCATTAGGTTATGTGTATGTATGTATATTGTATTTATATATGGCTACTTATGTGCACATGCCCAGGGATTATAATCTATGATTTTCTATTGCTCTCTTAAAGGGGTTGTTCACCTTCCAAACCCTTTTTCCATTTTTATTTCAATAAATAAGGACTTTCTCAGTTGCTTCCCATTTTCTATCTTTTATTGTTTTTCTAAAATTGAAGCATAACGTTCCAGCCTGGTAGATCAATAAGCCAGGTGAAGAATCTGAACTGTTACAGTTTGATAGATTCTCAGCAGCGTCTGTAGACTGTTCTTTTGTACCTTTTTTGGCAAACTCAAATTTTGCTGAATAGGCCTGTATGCAATTATACTGAATACTGTGTTAATCATTAGAACAATTTCAAGGTTTAAATAACTCCTTCCTTACCTTGTTCTATTATTTAATGATGGACCCTGGTACTTGAAGCCTCTCTGATTTTCTGTAGTGGGTGGTTTTTTCTGGAAAGCAGGGACCTTAAGTCCTAGAATCTATCACTTTACAACTGAACAATGTAAGGGACTGGTAGGATGACTATGTGAGATGCGTGGGCACTGGACCCTGGAGACTATAATTTCCTTTCAATCTGTGGAGTTAGCTATATCTGTTATTTTATTTATTTTTGGACGTTTGCTCCTTTATGCTCCTTTTCTACATAAACCCAACCAAATGAGCTCATGTCAAAAGGGGCAGTATATTTTAAATAGAATGAGGTTTTACAATAGGAAGGAAATCTGCAGACTAGTGTGATTAGGCAGGTTCTTATCAGTCACAACATACGTTCATTTAAAGGAAAGTTATGCTCACAAGAATTATGCTGGCTTTTTTTTGAAAAAATAAAAGGCTGCCCAGTCAGCAAGATGGCATACAGTCAATTCTCTGTTGTCTTGTACCACAAACAAAACATCGCAACAAAGCAGTGAGCAGAAATAGTATGGAATCCGCCCATATATGTAGAAACTATTTGTACTTTTATGTAACATTCCAACTTGTTGTTTTTGTTTCTCTTTATATAATAGCAATGTTAAAAACATATTTTTTATATATCTGAAGGTCGAATATTAAATCTACTAGCAATGTGGTGAAACCAGGATGACATCAGTTTGCAGCCTCATGATTTAGAGCATCTGGGAAAGAACAGACTGAAACATGCCTGGCAAATTCAGGAACTCCTATTTATTTTCTTACAAATCTAATTTTATCCCTTTTAAAGATGCAATATAACCAATTCACATACAGACTATCCAAACAGAATGATCGTCAAGTCAAATTGTTTCTTCGGGACAAATTTAAGAGGTTAATGTTAGGCTTCACATTGCCATGACATTGAAATGACTAGAACTACAACATTTACAGAGATTAACTATAAAATGGTGCATCTGGTACATATCCTCTACAACTGAATTAGTGTAAGCACATTACTAATCAATGACTGTATGTACAGATAAGTGTGGTGTGTCCAAGCCAATAGATGAATGAATGAACTGTGGCTCATGCATAGAAAATTCCCACAAAACTTTGTATACTGGTCTCATAACTTTAGCATAGGCTAATGCCACAACAGGCAGGTATAAACACAGGTGAAGGATAAGCTAATCCACTCCCATCAGCTCTGTGGTGCAAGTACACTTACAGACATGATGTTGGCATTCACGTCTCACTAAGCCTCCCTAAATATTCATTATTCTTTAAATATGACCATAAACTTACTTGCAGTGTCATAGTCCAAGCATGATTTACCAGGGCCGGATTTATATAACTGGAGCCCCTAGGCCAACTACCATTCGTCGCCCCTGTCCCCTCCTCTTTTTCATGCAAATTTCATCGGGACCATAGCGATGGGTATTTGCGCATGGGAAATTAAAAAAATTATTGTATCTCCTGCATATCCCCATAGTTTTTTAACCAATCCTGCCGCCCTAGGCCCGGGCCTAGGTGGCCTTTCCACAAATCCGGGCCTGTGATTTACTGAATAAATACCCAGTCAATGTAAATCCTATCTATCTCAATAGGCTAATCTGGGTAATGCAAGTGAGTTTAAAGAGGATGTAAAGTCATCAAGTTAAGTTAATGGATTCTAAAAGAATCCCTAAAAACAAGCAACTTTCCAATATATGTGCTTTACAATCAATCCGTTTTCCTTTGCAGCCTCAGGCTAGAGTCCTGCGCGGGTCCATTTTTTGGAACCCATACCCGACCCATACTCGCAACCTGCAATCAGCAACCTGGACCCACATTCTTGGACTCGCTACACAACACGACCTCCTCTGCAACCCGGACCCGCAACCCGCTGACCATCAAGAATCAGAAAGTGCTGTCATTGTAAACCGGAATGGTTAGAAAAAAGGAGTAAAACAGGAGTGCTGTCATTGTAAACCGGAAGTAGACGTGATCAGAAAAAAGTAGAGTAAAAATCACTATTGAGAAGACCCGCGGCACGACCCACAAACTAGCAGAACCACCGACCCGCGTCTATACCCGCACCCAGAACTTGTACCCGCATCCCACAGGGTACAGCAGGTTTTTGCAGGTAACCCGTGGGTACCCGACCCGCTGCAGGACTCTACCTCAGGCAGCTCCTTGCTAAGTTTCTACTGTAACCCGATCCCTCTCTTACTGCTCTGTCCCATGTGTACAACAGGAGCCAATCAGAGGCAAGCATGCTTGTTGCTGCCTGTGTAGTCTCTGTTCCGACCGGCTCTGGCTGCACTGATAGATAGGCGACTGGCAACTGCCTAAAGGTGGCCATACACAGGCCAATAAAACCCGCTGACAGACTAAGTAGGCAGTTTATTGGCCCGTGTGTGGGGCCCTACGACATGCTTCCCCGATCAATATCTGGCAGAGAGTCGGCCAGATGTCGATCGGGCATGGGTAAAGATACCATCAGATCGCGGACTGCATCTGTTCGTTGATGCGATCCGACTGCCTGTATTGCTTTCGTTATGATCTGATCATTGGGCCCTATGGTTCACAATGGGTTCAGCTCCATATCGCCCAAGGTGGGCAAATCGGGGAAAGAGCTGCTCGTTTGTCGATCTCTGTGTATGGCCACCTTAAGTTTCTTAAACAGCTGAAGTAGGGCTGTCTGAGTCTGCCTAGTAAAGCTAAAGACACCAGATCCTTTATCTTCACAACAGTAAGAATTAAATAAGTTGTGTATATTGTAAAGTTGTCCCCTTTGTGGCATTTTTGGTGTGCGAAGGTCAAACAGAATATAGTTTATTGTAAAATATTGGTGAAGGACCCCAAAAGAACAGAAAGAAAGAAAAGTTCCAGATCAAACTCACAAAACAACAAGGCATACTAATGCAAGGAGAAGTTGGCCCGTGTGGCATTAGCCTAACATAGGGATCTTGCACAGGATGAGAGACTGTCTATACTTACTTCAAGGTAGCTTCAAATGGATTTTGACCTGTACAGAGTAACATATGACATTTAAAGGTTAACCAACAAAATTTAGTTTTTGTCCTATTTGCTTGCACACAGTTATTGAAGTGCTTCTGCATGTATCCAATGTGGGAGGCACACAGGCTATTTTTGCTGAATAGGCCTGGTTGTGGTTTTGAAAGCTCCATAATTGGGAAATAAAAAGAAGGAAAGCAACTGAGAGGCTGTAATCTAAGGGTGTGTCAGATCTTGCATGTGATGGGTAAAAGAAATGCGAAAGGGAAGGGGAGAGAGAAGATGAGAGCAGAGGACAGAGAAAACAGGGCAATGAGTAAGAAAAAGGGGGAGAAAGTGGCAGACCTGTTATACTTCCCATAATTCCAGCGCTATTGATTAAAAATGGTAAGATGCATAGTGCAAGTGATTTTAATCACTGTTTATCTTAAGGCTATGAAATCACATCAAATGTCACACACTTATCAACATTTATCCACCAGCCTGGTCTGTAAAAAAAAAATATAATATAAAATTGTTTCTATTCATTTGAGCAACATTAAACAGATAGAGCTGATCTCCTGTTTGGTGACTAGTCATACAAAGTAAACTAGTGGCAACATTCATTAATGAAAACAGAAGAGGAAGTACGGAGAAGCACACAAGGTAAAAATATATTTTACAAGAAGTATTATTAAAAATGGATATCATAAATATAAAAGTGGTAAAGTCCTATCCTGAAGGGTCACCAGAGCACCAATTTTGAACCTCATTGGTAGTCACACAGCATAATGGTTGGCTCATTTGGAGAGCTCATCAAATGAGCAGTTCTTAGTGCTGATGAGCGGCCACTCAAACAGTCCCATGCATTGAGGCACCCCATTGGGCCAAAAGATGCTAGGCATCACCTCTGCTCTTCCTTATATTTTTACCAATTCCAAAAGCTCTCTCAGTTAATAGGAGGAATAAAGGAAGATTTTTTTTTGTTATGGCTCCACTTTATTCAGAAAGTAGAAAATCTGGATACATTTTTTTTGTCCAGAGAAGCTTAGGTTTGACTTGCATGTAGAACTTTTATTTTTTTGAAGCACTATTTAAATACATGAGAACAGGGTTATAATCTGCATAATAATGATGGCTTTACAACAGGCATATCTAGCTCAAAATGAGTCTAAAAAGATCCTAAAATCACTGTAATGGAGGTTTTCAAAGCTAGAACTAAAACCCTCACCATGCATAAGTATTTTTCAACATTGTAGCTTTGCAATGTCTTAATTATGTCTTGAAATGTTACCTTTAAGAGGAACTGTCATTGGGTTGGTAAAGCTTGAATGGTATAAAAGTAAAGAGGTGTATGTATACTTGCTGCTTTACTATGTATCTAGCCGCTATAATTGTTGTGGACAACACTGGCTGGATGATGCCATTCAAGTTGCTTAAAGGGGTGGTTCACCTTTAAGTTAACTTTTAGTATGTTATAGAATGACTAAATCTAAGCAGCTTTGTAATTGGCCTCATTTTTTTTAGAGTTTGCAAATTATTTGTCTTCTTCTTCTTCTGACTCTTTCCAGCATTCAAATGCAGGTCACAGACCCCATCTAAAAACAAATGCTCTGTAAGGCTAAACATGTATTGTTATTGCTAATTTTTATTGCTCATTCAGATCCTCTCCAATTCATATTGCAGTTTCTTACTCAAATCAATGAAGGGTAATGTGGACCCTAGCAACCAAATTGCAAACTGGAGAGCTGCTGAATAAAAAGCACAAAAACTAAAAAATGTAAACCAATTGCAAATTGTCTTAAATATCACTCTTTACATCATACTAAAAGTTAATTTAAAGGTGATCAACCCCTTTAGAGAAAACATGGGCAGTTTACAGCTGTATTTTCCACCATCTCAGAAAAAACTGTTAGCTCCATGAGCCATAGTGTCTCTTATAATAGATGGATAAATCCTTCCTTAAAATGTACCACATCCTTTTGTGTTGTGACCCCTAAAAAGCAAGAAGAGGTATGAAATTTAAGGACATAGCCAAAAAAGTTGGTAAATGGAAATCCACAGCAGGGTTTTTTTCTTGGCTTAAACATAAAACTATGACAGTGTAGAAGCTACATGTAGTGAGCACAATTACGCAGGAACATCTGAGGGGCACTGGTATTCTACTGTTAAAGTAAAAAGTGTCTGAAAAAAATGTACACGGCCTGATGAATGAGATTAGTGCTGGAAATTCTGATTTACTTTCTGATTTTACTTTTCTAAAAATATTATAGCTAATTTTCTGTTTACATACTTTCTGGTATATATGGGATAATTTCCTTTTTGTAACATGTCATACTAAATATAAAAACCCTTTGTGTGTGTGCTGTTTAACAAACCTGTAAGCCCGATATAGAAACCTGCACAGACCCGAGTCCAACCAGGTTCCACAACTTGACTGACCTGCAGGTGGTTTCCAGGGAGACCAACCCTATACCTACAGCAGACTGTGTAAACCGGAATTGATGTCACTAATGAGTCACACAGGAAGTAGCTCAACTGGGTACAAAAATAATTTTTATATTTTTTTCTTAGATCACAAAATATAGAGGCCCCATATTTGGGCAACTTAATGTTTCCCTAAAACACATGTAAAATGATTTTTTTTCATTACACTCAAGTCTGAGATACAAGCTTCAAAGAAGGTCTCATTTAAGTCTCATTGAGCCCATTAACTCTAAAAAGGTCTTGATTACAGGGGCGGTAGTAAGGGAAACCGCAAAATTTTCCAAACAAGCTGTTCTTATTTTGCTCGTGTATATTGCCCCTTTAGCTTATCTTGCGATGAAGACTTTGTTTGTGAGACTATTGCTTGTATTGCTACTTTACAAAATTCATAAAGCATGAAACCGACAAGTACCAGGATATAAAACCCACAACCCACCATGCATGCATAATGAGATTTGTTCAACATTAAAAGTAAATCAGTTTTTTTTTTGTTTTTTTTTTAAGGTACAAGTATGGGACCTGTTATCCAGAATGCTTATGACCTGGGGGTTTCCGGATCTTTCTGTAATTTGGAACTTCATACCTTAAGACTAGTAGAAAATAATGTAAATATTAAATAAATCCAACAGGCTGGTTTTGCTTCCAATAAGGATTATTATATCTTAGTGTGGCTCAAGCTACTGTTTTATTATTACAGAGAATAAGGAAATCATTTTTAAAAGTTTGGATTATTTGATGGAGTCTATGGGAGACAGCCATTCAGTAATTCGGAACTATCTGTATAACGGGTTTCCGGATATACCTGTACAGTATACGGTGTGAATTAAACGGCTCCTCTGCATGTTTGCATTTATACATTTCACGGTCTGTTACCATACCACTTGCCACAAGACAAGGCTGTCAAAGGGAAAGGCTGCTTGTTATAAATAGATGTGAATATTCTATTACAATAAACAATGAATAGATTACCCGGGTACATTAATACGCATTAATGTATTAAAGCAACTATGCAGAGGGAAATGTTCTTAAATGTTCAAAACATAGGCTGTGACCTCATAGTTTATTGTCTGTAAAACGGAAAATATATTGAACAAAAACAAAGAAACACTATTTTTTTCTTTATACCCTCCAAGTACAACTTGCAGAGCTAAAGGACAATAGCATTAGAAACAGAACTCTTCACTTAATGCATGCATGTAACAAAATATAAATGGATCTCATGAGGCAAGCATTGTCCTGCTTTCACAGCACTTGACAGCGTTAGTCTAGGCTGATGGCACATTAGACATTTCTTGTGGCATATTTTAGCTGGCAGAGAAAAAGAATATAGCGCCCCTGCTGTCTACCATTCTCTTAAATAACAAATGCCCAACAAATCCAGTATTGGTCTTAAATGCTTGAGAATCTTTGGGCTTAAAAACACCATCGTTGGTGCTGCCCAGTGATCTTTTTTTTTTTTGAATGGAAGATGGAAAAGGCATAATGAGCAGTTTGACAGACATAAAATTGTGGAGAAAATGGCCACAGTGCCATCATCAGAATTAATCATATGATGTTTATTTACTTAGTGGACCCTTAAAGGACCAGTAACATCAAAATTTTTTTTTTAAAGAATTCGTTAGTTTAGAACGAAAAAAACCCCCACCAAGACCAATTATACTTTAAAATCACAAAGTCTTTTTTTAAGAAATAAAGCAAGCTGGGCAGCGCAAGCGCTCCGTCTGTGCCGTGTTTCAGACCAGGAGCAGAGCCGGTTTGAGTCGCTGCCCTTGTTACTCTCTGGTCTGTCAAAGTCTGGGCTGGGAGTAGAGTTTCTCAGGCAGCTGTGCAGAGGGCTGGAGCTGCTCTTCCCAGGGGTCTCTTTCCTGCAGCTAAAGTCCGGCTGAAGAATGTTTTCTATGAAGAAGTTAGCGGTCCAGTGAGTGGGGGCCGCAGGGTGCAGAGTGGACGGGAGGCCCCTGGATCTGGCTCACTTGGGGCCCTTGTGACTTTGCTCAGTCTGTTCCTCCATGATATTACCTGTGTGCCCATAGCTTTGCTGCCCAGTGTGGGGGTTGGCACCAGTTAGAAGGGGGGAGAGTACAGGTCTCTCCCCTCAGCCCCAGCAGCCTTATACTTTGCCATTTGCAGATGTGGTGGGAGAAGACACGGGCAGAGGAAGAAGAGGAAAAGGATGGGGACCTGGTGATGCCCCGCCCCCCACCAAAGACCTGTCAGTAGAATAGCCAGGGAGATGGAATCGAGCCCCGCAGGATGGATGGTCGCCCTTTCGCCTTTTCTTAATAAAGACTTTGTGATTTTAAAGTATAATTTGTCTTGGTAGTTTTTTTTCGTTCTAAACTAACGAATTCTTTAAAAAAATTTTTTGATGTTACTGGTCACAGCTTGTACTCTTTTTATTTAAAAAAATAAAAGCACACACTGCCAGACTGATCCAAAAACAATGCTTGCTCTGTGTTGCACAAGTGCTTTGGGGGAAAATAGGTTATAGAATTTTATATGTTTACAAAAAAACACAAGTTTGTTTTTTTAACTGGAAATGAAGAAACGTATGTTTCGGTTTCTGCTCAGTAACAGAGATCATTGTACTCATTTGTTCTGTGTTTAAAAAGAACAGAGGCCCATTTTTCTTTTTGTAACATGATTAAAGTGCCTAGGATGTTGGAACATATGATAATCTTTTTAAGGACATACTATCATCAAAAAAAATAAAGTTGTTGTTTCTTTACCTGTATCTGCAGACCCAGTGCAGTCTGCATATTCTGATTATTAATCAGTCTTGCTATATCAGCTTCTATGACAGATATTATTTGGCTTCTGCTGTTATGATAATTTATGACGATCCCTAAGCTTAACTTCCCAACTGAAGCCCAGACCACACTGAGCATGTGCATGGTCTTGCAAAGATAGTTACAAGAAGACAGCCGCCTGCGGCCAACTTTGAAAAAAGAAATCATTTGTTTAATTAGGCTCCTGGTGCAGTAAGTTTATGTTTAGTATACAAAATACAGCATTTCTAGCATTATTCTGTATTAGACTCTAGTTCCCCTTTAAAGTCACTCTACTTGCCAGGGTAATGATCTGCAGGTCGACAAAAACCAGATCCTAACCCAGCATGCTTCGCTTTTTACATACCCACACCCTACCCTCTCTGGTGTCACTGAAGAGGCGGGACACTTAGGTGAGAGTCTATAAAAAGCGCTGACTTGAGGAAGAATCGGGGCATTGTAAAGTCGTAGGCAGGGTGGGCGCATGGTGCAGACCATAACGGTTGTCTTGAAGCTGGCCCCAACTCACGTATTTAGGGTCGGCCCGCCCATCACTATTCCAGAGAATCTGTGCACCACCCACTATGGAAAGCAGATGGACTTCAGGTCCCAGAATCCATTACTTCATAATTGAAGGTGAGGGACAGGTTGCATTACACTTTCAGCCTAAAGGTATGCTGGGAAATGGTTAGAGTAATATGGTTTCCTTTAAAAATAATAGTATTTACGCACTTTTTCCTTTAAGCCTTACTGAATGAGCTCATGTTAAAAAGGGGTGTGAAAAACTATTTGCCCCCTTCCTGATTTCTTATTCTTTTGCATGTGTCACACTTAAATGTTTCTGCTCATCAAAAACCGTTAACTATTAGTCAAAGATAACATAATTGAACACAAAATGCAGTTTTTAAATGAAGGTTTACGTTATTAAGGGAGAAAAAAAACTCCAAATCTACATGGGCCTGTGTGAAAAAGTGATTGCCCCCCTTGTTAAAAAATAACTTAACTGTGGTTTATCACACCTGAGTTCAATTTCAAAGGTTATAAAGACATTTCTAAAGCTTTGGGACTCCAGCGAACCACAGTGAGAGCCATTATCCACAAATGGCAAAAACATGGAACAGTGGTGAACCTTCCCAGGAGTGGCCGGCCGACCAAAATTACCCCAAGAGCGCAGCGACAACTCATCCGAGAGGCCACAAAAGACCCCAGGACAACATCTAAAGAACTGCAGGCCTCACTTGCCTCAATTAAGGTCAGTGTTCACGACTCCACCATAAGAAAGAGACTGGGCAAAAACGGCCTGCATGGCAGATTTCCAAGGCGCAAACCACTTTTAAGCAAAAAGAACATTAAGGCTCGTCTCAATTTTGCTAAAAAACATCTCAATGATTGCCAAGACTTTTGGGAAAATACCTTGTGGACCGACGAGACAAAAGTTGAACTTTTTGGAAGGTGCGCGTCCCGTTACATCTGGCGTAAAAGTAACACAGCATTTCAGAAAAAGAACATCATACCAACAGTAAAATATGATGGTGGTAGTGTGATGGTCTGGGGTTGTTTTGCTGCTTCAGGACCTGGAAGACTTGCTGTGATAGATGGAACCATGAATTCTACTGTCTACCAAAAAATCCTGAAGGAGAATGTCCGGCCATCTGTTCGTCAACTCAAGCTGAAGTGATCTTGGGTGCTGCAGCAGGACAATGACCCAAAACACACCAGCAAATCCACCTCTGAATGGCTGAAGAAAAACAAAATGAAGACTTTGGAGTGGCCTAGTCAAAGTCCTGACCTGAATCCTATTGAGATGTTGTGGCATGACCTTAAAAAGGCGGTTCATGCTAGAAAACCCTCAAATAAAGCTGAATTACAACAATTCTGCAAAGATGAGTGGGCCAAAATTCCTCCAGAGCGCTGTAAAAGACTCGTTGCAAGTTATCGCAAACGCTTGATTGCAGTTATTGCTGCTAAGGGTGGCCCAACCAGTTATTAGGTTCAGGGGGCAATTACTTTTTCACACAGGTTTGGATTTCTTTTCTCCCTAAATAATAAAAACCCTCATTTAAAAACTGCATTTTGTGTTTACTTGTGTTATCTCTGACTAATAGTTAAATGTGTTTGATGATCAGAAACATTTTGTGTGACAAACATGCAAAAGAATAAGAAATCAGGAAGGGGGCAAATAGTTTTTCAAACCACTGTATTTTCCCTTTAACAATATTACATGGTTACAGAATGTACTATTTTTTAATGTTCCAATGTTAAAGAATGTACTATTTTAACAACTTTTAAACCTGTCTTTATTTTTTATTAGTTTTTAAATTAGAACAGAACAATGTTTTTGTTACTTTTTATAAATTTTCTCACTTTTCAGGAACTCTATTTATATTCCAGACTCTGACTGTAACTGCTGCCTGGTTGGTACAGTAAACTGAACTCTAGCAATGTGATAGCTGGAGAGCTTTACTGGCCTGGAGAACTTCTGAGCAAGTACCACAGAGGGATGGCCCGGACTGGCGCACACGCAGTTGAGTGAAAGAAAACACTTTATACTTAAAGTATGTCTTTTCAAAAAAAGCAGAAAGAAGACTGCTCTGTTAGGCTCGTTCAGAAGTACCCTAGGTTAATGCTAAAAACGCCACATTTTATATACTGAATGTATTGCACCAGCATAAAGTTTCAGCTTCTCAATAGAAGCAATAATCCAGAACATCAAACTTGTCACAGGGGGACATCCTCTTGGAAAGTGTCTTCGACACTCACATGTTCAGTGGGCTCTGAGCAACTAAGTTTAGGAGTTGTCACAAATTATCAAGCAGAAAAGAGGTTGGCCTGTAATATAAGCTGATGCTAAAAAGCTGGTTTTTATTAAATTCTGATGGGAGTTGCAATGTTTCTGGGTTTCTAAGTTGCCATGTAGTAATTAAGTATATTGATTATTAATCAGCCTTATATTGTGACATTCATATTCTATATATACTGTATATTTTGAGTTGATCCCTAAGCTCAATAAGTGACAGCAGCACAGAGCATGTGTAGTGAATCAGCAGAAAAGAAGATGGGGAGCTACTGAAGCATCTTAAGAGACACAGATCTTCCCCTGCCAAAAGGCTGTGATTGCCTTGGGCTGGTACAGAAGAGCAAAACATAGGGGCAAATTTACTAAAGGGTGAAGTGACTAACGCGGGCGTAACTTCACTAGCGAAGGAGATAGACTCTTGTGGTACTTCGCTCCCTAACGCCTGGTGAAGTTGTGCTCTGGCGAATGGACGTAACTACGCAAATTCACTAAATGCAGATTTTACTGCACATTACCTCTTGCGCCAGACTTGCCTTCGCCACCTAAGACCAGGCGAAGTGCAATGAGTAGATAGGACTTCCTCAAAAAATAGTTAAACATTTTTCTAAGTCCCAAAAAATGCTAGCGTCTTTTAATTTTTCAGGGTGATAGGCTGAATAATAGCGTTAAACTTTTTTGGGGTAACCCGCTTCCCCCTACATTTCCTAACATACGGCACATAAACTATACACTGGGCTCATGTGTAGGGCAAAATAACAACTTTATTTTATTAAGTTTTTCTGGGCTTGTGTAGTGTTATGCATTGGCTGCAACATATACGTCCATTGAACTTTTCGCCATATGCAAATGAGGCAACGCTAGCACAACTTCGCTTTACTTGCCACAGTAATGCTAGCACAACTTCGCCAGCGTTCGGCGCCCTGGACGCAACTTCAGATTTTAGTGAATTAACGTTGTCCTGGCGAATCTATGCCTGGAGAAGTGTTGCGATGTGAGTGAAGCTGACGCTGGCAAATTTTCGGAGGTTAGTAAATTTGCCCCATAATGTACAACATTTCTAGCCTACTTCTTTAGTTAAGCTTTAGTTCTCCTTTAACTAGGTGTTCAGAGTTTAAGGTCGAAATTAAGAACTGTAATGTTTTATGCTGAAATCAGCGTAGTGTGTTCGTGCTGGATCAGACAAAGTGGTTCCAGATGTGAAAGGCTACTGCCCGCACAAGGGCTGAAATCAGCCTGCGTATTTCAGCAAGTTGATTTCTCCCCCCCCCCCGGTTTAGCAGTAGTCTTAAAGGAACAGTAACACAATAAAAGGAATGACAATATAATGCACTGCACTGGTAAAACTGGTGCATTTGCATCAGAAACACAAATATAGTTTAGATAAACAAGCTTTTTTGTAGCCACAGGGGTGGCTATTCAAAACTGAAAAAGGAGAAAACGCAAAGGATATGCAGCAAATAACAGTTAAGCTCTATAGTATAGAATGGGATTTTTCAGAAGTACCTGTTATCTACTGTGTATCCTGTGCTTGAATGGCAGCTCAAATGGCTACACAGCAGCTTGTGTATATAAACTATAGTTGTGCATCAGAAGCAAACACAGAAAACACTTGATAAAGGAGGTTGTGCCTCCGAAACGTTGTGTTTGAGATCACAATAAAAGCACTTTAATTCAAGCACGTTTGCATATGTGTGTGCCATCCTATTTTTCTAATGTATCAGAAGCAAACACACCAGTTTTACCAGTACATTATATTGTCATTCCTTTAAAACACTTTTTTGGTGTTACTGTTCCTTTAAAACAATGAATGAAACAACCTTGCAAACTAGTAGTTAATCTTTGTATCAGAGGGAGAAAGGCAAAAAGATAGTGAAACACAGGAAGGGTGGGGAAAAAGCAGAGAATGGCACAGAAGAGGGGTAAAAAAGAAAAATGTCATGTTGGGACAAAGACAAACTAAGAAAAAAAGTATGGGATCTTTCTGTAATTTGGATCTCCATGCCCAAAGTCTACTAGAAAATCATGTAAACATTAAATAAACCCAACAGGCTGGTTTTGCTTCCAATAAAGATTAGTTATATCTTAGTTTGGAAGTACAAGCTACTGTTTTGTTATTATAGAGAAAAACCACTTTTAAAATTTTGATTATTTGGATATAATGGAGTCTACGGGAGACAACCTTTCCGTAATGCGGAGCTTTCTGGATAACGGGTTTCCGGATAAGGGATCCTAAACCTGTATAGATAGATAATAGAGCAATTTGAAAAGGTTAAAGAGACAGTCTGGCAAATGGTTTTTGACACTATTTTTACCTTTTCTACACTGGAGGTGAAGTCTACAAAACAGTTTCTTTCTGCACAGGCAGAGATGTCTCCATGACCACATATTTCCTCAGACAATACAGAACAAAGATATCAGTCTACTTGAAAAGCCCACATCCAGAAATGCCCTCAGTCTGTTGCCTGTCTCAATGAACTGTCACGCACTGATGCAGAAAGCTGTTACTATTATCTACTAAACTGTAATACTATACATAATCTATTCAGCAGTAGTTGAGGGTGGATATCATATAAACTGTTCTTTCACTGTTTTGTACATCTGAGTAAATAATGATGTCAAAAGCAGAGAAGGTTTCTTGCATTCTTCAAGCCTATTTATTATATTATAGTTCAATACAACATAGCCTGCTGTATGTGTAAGCAAGAAATCAATTAAGTTTTGAAAAAGTTACATGTTATGCTAGCATAGGGAAGTGAATTTTCTGGTACAGGGATGGGACCTGTTCTCCAATATGCGCAAGACCTGGGGTGATTTGGAGCACTATAATTTAACTCTTCTAACGGAATTGTTCATTGTAAAAAAAAAAAACTGGGCAAATAGATAGGCTGTGCAAAATAAAACATGTTTAAATTAGCCAAAAAAGGCTGAAGTGTCCGGCTGTCTAACATAATAGCCAGAACACTACTTCCTGCTTTGCAGCTCTCTTATTGGTTACCAGTCAATGGGGGGGCATATGGGTCATAATCATTTAATTTTGAATCTGACCTGCATGCCGAGGATCAAAAGTAAATTAACTGAACAATTTTTGTCCCATTCGGCCCCCCTTTAAGTCACTGACTAAATAAGTTTTAGAGAGCTGCAAAACATGAAGTTGGGTTCAGGCTATTATGTTAGACATCAGTTCACTCAACCTCTATCAAATGTTTGGCTAACTATATTAGAATTTTTTTTTAATTTGCACACCCTATTTACCCAGTTTTTATTTTTTCCACTGAACTATTACTTAAGCATGGAATAAACCCAATAAGTGCCTCCAAAAAATGTTCATTATCTAAGTTGGAATCAAGTACTAGTGAACAGTTGTATCATTACAGAAAAAAAGAAAAACAGTTTAACCAAACTGGAATTGTTTGTTTAAAATGGAGTCTATAAGAGATGGCCTTCCCATAATTTGAAGCTTTTTGGATAACGGGGTTCTGGATAAGGAATTCCAAGTACTTAACCCATTCTCTTTATACCTCAATAAAAAATGTTGTAGTTATCTTATAGCAATGATAATGAAATATAACTTTGTAAGTTACTTAAGTAGTGATTTAAAAAGGATTTTGAAAACAACAAATATGCCGTATTTGGAAAATAAACAACAGATCTGTCATGCATGCAAGATCTTTAGTCTAAAAGATACTGCTTTGTAAAGCCAAGAATGCATTAAGAAATGTTCCATGATAATTGGCAGCACACAGATTCATTAGAGACAAGGCCTTAATGGTAGTTCAGATGCCTAAAAAAGGAATGACTGTTTATATAAATTTAAAAAATAACAGCAATCCCTATGAAAATCTATATGACACGAGAAGTGGTGGTTAATAATGGGTCCAATAAGCATACGAATTTTGCAGCAAAGTTCTGCGTATTGGACCCATTATTAACCACTTAACTTCTCTTGTCGGATATTATGCTTCCCTGGACGGAAGCAGTGGTTATAGGTCAATTACACTGAATCTATCGCTACTTGGTGTTGCAATTAAATATATGAGGGTGGATTATTTTCAAGGAATGTCACAAAGGCAATAGTTTTGTTCTTCGTGAATAGAAAACACAAACTAATATGTTTCCAAGGGGCAATCACCTGATGAGCTTGCAGGGACTCATAACTACCTCTGGATTTTTTTGCCCCACTTCCCAAGCTACTAACAACTACAACAAAGTTAAAAACTACTCAACAACTGTAGAATACAAGAATAAAGCCCAAAGTAAAAATGTTAACAGGAGAAATAAAATAAGTGGTGCCAGTCAAGTACCTGACTGTGAGTGCTCCGGATTCTAGACTTTCCTCCTTGATTTACACACCCACACATGTAGTCTGGCAAGATGTGGCTAGGCAATATCTAATCGGCCACAGCCAAAAAGGTTTATGCACTACAATCCCGCAGCAAGTAAAACCAAAATAACAAGAGCTGGACTATAAACTGTAACATTTTCTAGTATAAGTATAATGGAAGTCACAAACCTAGACTATTAGTGATTAAAACACAGACTGTGCTTCCTCTCCCTGTACAGAGTTAAGGCTCAACAGAAAACAGGAAGGAAAAGTGAGAAATAAGCAGCCAGAATAGGTTCCGGAGCTGAAGTCAGCAAATGGTATCCCTGTAAAACTATTTTTATAGTTCACTGTAAAACCCAAAAGAAGTTTTAATTGAACCCTCAAAATACATCACTGTCACAAGTTTTTTTGTAATGTAAAAAGTTGTGTGCTTAAAGAAAGTTTTCCTTTTATTATTTTTAACTTTTACCTATTATGCACCCTAAATTCAGTATCTTCACAATAATAAAAAGTGATACTGACCAGATGCACATTGATATACCCTAGACAAACTTCCAGTCTATTTCTTGCACTACAAGAATGTGGCCTGATTCAGAAACAAGCTCTTCAGACATTGAAAATGCTGCTTCCTCCTACTATGAAAAGAAGGCAGCACCCAACTTCCTGTGCTCCATAGTAATTGATGCACCACAGCCCTAAAAATTGGGTATTTTGAAGGAAAAAATATCCTGACAAGATATTGGGTCTTAGAGGCGACATTCCAATACATTTCAAAACATGTCAGTATAACAAGATCTTTTACACAAAAAAGCACTATGTCATACATATTATATAAGAATCAAGTTTTTACAATAGAATAGGAGTTTTGTGATCATCTCAAGCAGCTTTCCTGTTATAGACTGTCATAGTCAAAGAACAAGCTGTGTCAAAATACTGTATACCATATGGATATTTCAAAGGAACTGGGAAGGACCCTGAAACCAAAGTTCTCCTTCCCTAGTGTGAGGGGTTTAACAGAAGGTCAGCCTCACAGCCAATTAAGACTAGGGGGTATGGGCAGGGTATAGAGTCATTATACACAACTAAAATACCACAGAATGAGAGGGTAACCTAGATGTGGATACCAGGGAGAGATCTATACTGTCAACCTTGTAACTGTTTTATGTACTGTGCTAATCAACTTGTGGGTCTGACATGGTTTTGTCTTGCTCCTGTTTCTCCCGTCTTCAACCCTGGTGTAATGCAATCCCTGTGTAAACCCTGGAAATAAGTGTGGTATTTCCGTGTTTGTTTTAGTTTCTGCTACATTGCACTTGGCACGTGACATGGTTGTTTTTTAAAAAAAAAAAAAAAAGGTGTGTAGCCTATCCTTTAAAAAAAAAAGGAATATAAGTTTTATCTCCAATGCAATAAATATTCCGCAGAAGGCTATTGTATTCTGTTACAGAGCTAATCTGTTATCTACTATGTAACCTGTGCAGCCTTGTAAAATTGTGATTTGCTCAAATGTTCCTTTCACACAGTTAACCCTGATGGCTACACACAAGAATAGAGCTAGCTAGCGGAACTCATGAAGTAAGCAGATTGATTGTTTGCTCTCAATGCAAGGACATACACAGAGGATGTTGCCAAGTACAATGACACGTTGTTTTATGCCAGCATTCAGATAATTTTAGCTCCCGCAGTTCAATAAAAATAAAAGGCAATGATTTTTCTAACCTTAAAGAACAAACTACATAAAAGTATATGGAACACGCTGAAGGAGAAACGTGCCCTATTTTAAAAAGGATATAATTTTCATTCTGTTTTATTCTCCATAGCTGCAGGAGCTGCCATACTGCTTGGCAAATGAGGGAGGTAAGTAATGTGCACAAAATATACCGGTAAATATTCAGAGAGAAATAGTTCACAATTAGATAATTTTTTGGGTGGCAGAGTTGTGCTGTGTATCCAGTATGGCATCACAGCAGCAGGCTGTGGAGTTGGTACTAAATCCTTCGACTCCGGAACACGAACACCAAAAACTGAAAGCATATCAAAGTAATTAAAATATAATGTAATGCTGCCCTGCACTGGTAAAAGCTGCGTGTTTGCTTCAGAAAGACTACTATAGTTTATTTATACAAAAAGGAGAAAAAGAAATGACCCATCACATTGCACCTTCCCATCCATGTGTTGTGAACACTCAAGTGAAGTGATTATTAAAACTTAACTTTTAATTGACCAGTAAAACTATGTCTAGATAGCAATATTAAAACACTGGTTAGATAGGGGGCTGATCGACTGATAAGCCAGGGGTAGGAGGGATAAAGTCACCTGAGAGTGACGGTTGGTTGGAGCAAAACAATAAATCTTGTCAATTTCTTGACGATTATTCCTATCACAAATTATCAAAATATTGTTAGCAAGTTCTTTACCCCGCGGATAAAGCCCGTGACTGAACGGGTGAAACGCGCGTCAGGCGCAATTTTAGCTTTTGGTTAGGCAGGCGTCTGATAGGGACAACGTAATTTAGCTGGGGAAAACGGATCGGGAGGGTGCTCCTTGAGGGTGAAGGGGTTGGTTATCGGACGATCCGCGGGGTAAAGAACTTGCTAACAATATTCTGATAATTTGGGCTAATTTATAACCGCTTGCTATTCAGGCCTCTTTAACACAATCGCTCTGCAGGGTGATTGTACACCTGAAGGGAGGGATCCTGAGGTGGGTGAAGGGGTGGCCTGTTGCGAATTGATACCTTGTGATAGGAATAATCGTCAAGAAATTGACAAGATTTATTGTTTTGCTCCAACCAACCGTCACTCTCAGGTGACTTTATCCCTCCTACCCCTGGCTTATCAGTCGATCAGCCCCCTATCTAACCAGTGTTTTAATATTGCTATCTAGACATAGTTTTACTCGTCAATTAAAAGTTACGTTTTAATAATCACTTCACTTGAGTGTTCACAACACATGGATGGGAAGGTGCAATGTGATGGGTCATTTCTTTTTCTCCTTTTTGTATCATTAACCATTATCTGACCCTGCACACCGTCCTTTGCATTGGATGGATGGTGCTCCCCAACTTCTAATTTATTTTATAGTTTATTTATACAAGGTGCTGTGTAGCCATGGGGGCAGCCGTTCAAGCTGCTGGAAAAAGGAGAAAAGGCACATGTTACATAGCACATTACAGGTCAAACCATTGTATTGGACATGGCTTATCGGTTATGTGCTATGTAACCTGTGCCGTTTCTCCTTTTTCCAGCTTGAATGGCTGCCCCCATGGCTACACAGCAGCTTACTTATATAAACTATAGTAGTCTTTCTAAGGCAAACACACAGCTTTTACCAGTGCATGCTAACAGTATAATAAATCTTAATTACTTTAAAATGCTTTCATTTTTTGGTGTTACTTTTCCGAATGTATTTTCCATGTTAACTGAAAGAAGCTAAGTACAAAACATAGCATGCATTTTATCACTGCCAATGCTCAAAAATATAAATCAGATCCTTTGGTAATTCTAAACCAAAAAGTTACTACATAAACCAAAAACTATTGGAAAACCTTAAACAACTTATATATTAATTGAACCTTGCATAAACAGTTAGGCCCATAAATATTTGGACAGAGACGACTTTTTTTTCTAATTTTGGTTCTGTACATTTATCACAATGAATTTTAAATGAAACAACTCAGATGCAGTTGAACTGCAGACTTTCAGCTTTAATTTAGTGGGCTGAACTCATGGACATCACCACCATGGTTCAACCCACTGAATTAAAGTCTGAGTTGTTTCAATTTAAAATTCATGTAGTAATGTACAGAGCCAAAATTAGAAAAAAGTTGTCTCTGTCCAAATATTTATGGGCCTAACTGTAGCTGTAGAATATCTGCTAAATACAATCCAAAATGAACTATTGTTCTTAGAAACAGAATTGCTTCTGCCATATCCTCCTTCACATAAGCTCTTAAATCTGACTTGATTATTTCAGTGCTTGTATTTAAAGTTATTAGGAATGTGAACATTTTTGGCAACTCCGACTCCAGATACCCAATATGGCTACTGATTCAGACTCCTCAGCTCTGCACAGCAGTGGGCATCTTGGATCATCTCAGTGACACCAGTCAGGCAAATGGCAGACTTGGAGATTAGTTGCCTGCAATAAATCTGTTCTACTGCGGGTAACTAAGCAATAATGTATTTTTTTTTCTTACAGTTCACCTAGGCCATATAAAAAAACGGGACAATTTAGTCCTACTCTTCAATCTATCCTAGTATTATTATCTGCTATTTTATCAAACAGTTTTCAGAAGCATATACATCTAAACAAAAACATATAATGTAATATTTTTAAAATATTAACAGGTTTGCTTCTAAAATTCAGTCTTACCTCAAGTACAGGTCCAGCACCCAATATGGTCCTCTCTACCCCACTTGCATAACCCTTCTGACTTAGTGCTGTCAAACAATGTATTAGAAAATTCGTGCTCTGCGTCTTTCCAGATCCGCTTTCTCCAGATATGACAATACACTGGTTAACCCTCTTTTTCAGCATGGTATGGTAAGAAACATCTGCAATTGCAAAAATGTGAGGCTCCAACTTCCCAAGTTGGTGGTTGTCATACATTTTGACATATTTGGGGTTGTAAATAGGCAAGAATTTGAAGGGGTTGATGGCAATCAGAATACTTCCAGCATAAGTGTAGATCTTTTGGTTCAAGAAACGAGACTTAAGGTTATCAAGAATTGCATCCTCAGTTAGTTTGGGTAAGTTGCACAAGTCATTATAGTCCACTTGAAGACGAGGAAGAAATCCCCTTTCCATCAACCTTCTGGACTCCTCCTCCTCTGAAACCAGTGGAAGGTGAGCATACTTAATGCTTCCATCCTGGTCTTTCTCTTGTAGTAAGAAATAATAACCATCTGACTGCTGGTGCCTATCTTGGGCCTTCCGTGGCCAAAGCAGCACTCTTTGCACAGGTGAATCATTAGGATCTAACACCCACTCTTCCCCTCCGGACTCTTTCACTTCAGCCAAAACATAGTGCTTGCAGCTGTCCAATGCCAGAGCAGACACTGCATTCTTTATCACTTCAGAGGCTGATAATTCCTTGGTTGCCAAAACAGTACACAAAGTGGAGGCTTCATTAGAGAGCTGAGGGTATATGTAGAGACAGTAAGATGCCTTCTCATGGCCTGGGTCATTTTTTAAACTCATCCTGTGTTTGTCCTTGCATCAGAGAGTTGCCTTCAGCATCTGAAAAACAATGTAAATAGGCTTATGTATTATAATAAATTTACTCCTGGAAATGTTTTATGTCACTTACAAAGTCTTGATGTGGTAAATATCTTTAAGTGCCACAGAGTGCGGAATCTCCAATTAGTGGATAAAATGCCACATATTTATTTACCTGACAAGCAAATAAGTGGAAAATAGTTGCCACCGGAGTGCAATTATCTCAAATGAAAGTAAAAACCTTTAACTGGAGTACCCTTAACAAGTAGTTACTAGTTTATAGAACTCTTCATATATCACGTTCAGTTTCTATGAAACAGAACTTAAGTTACCCCCCTTTTTTTCCCTCCACTTCTCCTCTACTCCCATTATGGATTGATGCTGACACACATGTTCTCTGCTCCACCAAATCAAGCCATAGGCAGTTTAACAATACCCACAAATGTATAAAAAAAATATAATAAAGAGTTTGAGAAATAAAACCTTAGCCCCAAACACTGCCCCCATAATCTAGACAGTGATCCCCAACCAGTGGCTCGTGAGCAACATGTTGCTCTACAATCCCTTGGATGTTGCTCTCAGTGACCTTAAAGCAGGCTCTTGTTTTTCATTTACTGGCTTGAAGGCAAGTTTTAGTTACATACAAACCATGTGTATTGCCAAACAGAGGCTCCTGTAGGCTGCAAGCCCACATAGAGGCTACCAGTAAGCCAATCACAGATCATATTTGACACCCCAGGAACATTTTTCATGCGTATGTTGCTCTCCAACTTTTTTTATATTTGAATGTGGCTCACTGGTAAAAAAAGTTGGGGACCCCTGATCTAGAGACACAAGGTGCTGTAACTCCTGCACCAAGTGCAAATATAGACCAACACAGCAGCCTCAAATAAAAAATTTCTTGGTAGCATCAGCCTTATTTTGTGTAAAGCTGGCCATAGACGTAAACTTTCAATCGTGTGGAGAGTCCCGTCATTTTTCGTCCGGCGGAGATCGGTTGTTTGGTCGATCGAACAGGATAATATCTCTGCATGTATTGCAGATCTGACAATATCAGTGGGAGACGGTCACCAGCTTTTGTCGGACATAAACTTTTGCACAATTGCTGTCAGGGCAGAACATCGTCTGATCTGTTCTTTTACTACTTTTTTTAAACTGAAGGTTAGTAGCAGATGGGGACGTCCGTTCGTTCGTCCGATATTGCAGGTAAATCTGCACGTCTATGGCCAGCTTAAGAAATGTTTTTGTCTTAGGGCTAGTCCACACGGGGAGATAGCGACGCGTTTGCGGTGGCGGCGACAAAGCGCCGCGACCGGCGCAGGCGACAGTTTTGTATGGGCGCCTATGTAAAAACGCCTGTGCTAACCACACGAGGCGATGCGCTTTTCAACAGTCGCCTGAAAAAGCCTGGCGAGGCATTTTCAGGCGACTGTTGAAAAGCGCATCGCCTCGTGTGGTTAGCACAGGCGTTTTTACATAGGCGCCCATACAAAACTGTCGCCTGCGCCGGTCGCGGCGCTTTGTCGCCGCGACCGCAAACGCATCGCTATCTCCCCGTGTGGACTAGCCCTTAAAGGAGAGTAAAGAGCATTGAAGCTGACCCCTATTAATCTCTACTTAACCTATTAAGACTATAGTGCTTTAAGTGCTTATCTCTTTTCAACTATGGAAGTGTGCCCTGCCTCCTATGCTACAACTGACATGCTATGCAAGCAATAAGCTTTGAAAAGACCATAAGGACAAGGGCACACTCTCGTATTGCACACTTCTCTCTGCCTGGTGAATATTAATGAGGGGAGATCGGCCTGAAACACACAAAGGCAGGCGTTTTGATGCCAATCTCTGCTGCACTCTCTCTCTCTCTGCTCTTCCATTCTGTGTAGTCGAACACTGGCTGAAACTGTACTTTTAAATGCAGATACAGGAAGCCACTCATTTTGGAGCATCTGCTTCTCTCCTCCTCATTAATATTCATCATGAAGAAAGATGCATGCAATAAACTAGTGTGCCCATAAAAAGATAGAGATTGCCACTGACAGGCAAGTGCATTATGTTGCTACGGGTGCTGGAAAATGGGGAGATTTGTCTGGTGCTACGTTTATCCGAAGTAGCCCAAATTTTCCTAGTGAAGCAGCTTCAAGCGACTTCGGATTTGACACTCCCCATCTGCCATCACCCTGAAAATGGTTCTGATTTGCAAAGTCATTGGAACATGCTTGGGAGCCTTTGCTAGTATTACCCTGCCCCTATACAGTCTAGGGTCGGGAAAAAAAACTACAAAAGCTCTTCCAGCTCTCACTGCCAAGTCTACAAGACATTCTAATGTGCAGATTATGTGAAACATTGTTATCCTACTGATGACAATAACTCTTTGACAACACAGAATCAGTTTACACAACTATATATCATATCAGTCAGGAAGTGATAGCTGCTGTATGTCCACACAACACATATCCAGTCAAGACTGACTCACTGCCAGGCCATGCTGAGGTCATTTTTATGTCTGAATAAAAATCCCAGAGTAGACTGTGGAGATGCTGATTGCTTCTAAGTGCTTCCTGTTAGTAAATGGAACAGATGCCACATAACCAATTTGTCAGCAGGTAATTCAATTTATACTAATGGAACTCTTCTGTAGTCTTCAGTCCTTAGCTGTACATGGATCAAAGCTTCCCATGTATTCATGCATGAATAAGAATCCATGTTGCACACAGAGGGATTACTACCAATTGTCACCCTTAAGCTGGCCATAGATGTTGAGATTTTTAAAAGATCCGATCATCATCGTGAGACCACGATTTTCTCGTACAATTGTACGAATTGAATCAACCAATTTGCCAGGAAAACAAAGGGGAGCTGCCTGCTTGGCCCTGCAAACATATATAGATTGCACTGGGGCTGACAAAGATTTTTTGACCTGGCTGATCAATTTCCTGACAGATGTCGGCCGAAAAATCATAAGATGTACGATCGCTCGAATCCCACTAACCGCACAATAATTTCAAAAGGATTGGTCGGACTTCTCTAAAATTGGTCGTTCGGCAAGAAGAATCGTTGCATCTATGGGGAGCTTTAGTTACACCACTAATACATGCAACAAGCAGGGGAGCTGGTGTTGATACTGCACTGGGGAGCACTTCCCTGCTGAGGCCTGCTAGGAGACCTGCAGCTCTGTGTCCCCAGGCCCCTAGGTCTTTAGTTATGCCGCTGGCCTGTATACTTGTAAACTGCATTTAGTCGATAAGGCAACAGTTCAGCATCAAAACTCAAAGTATGATATTAAACGGACAGTAGCACAAGAGAAAAAAAAATTGAAGTATTTTATAGAACAAAAGTCCTGTTATTCTTGGGGGTGCCAAAAGCTAGGAACCCTTAAGTGTTCGCATTTACTTACCTGACACCCTGGGCAAGTGGAAAAACAAGGAGAAAACTGCACCGGCCTGGGATTCCTCCAGCGAGTACCACAGAGCAACCGTCTTCCGGCTTCTTCTTTCTTCTTGTGGCTGCACATGGGCAGCAAAGCGGAAAGTTGAACTTTAATGAAAAAGCTGGCTATTTCATTCTAGTGCGCATGCGTCTGCTCTGGGAAATTTGAAGAAAGAAGAAGCAGGAAAACAATCGATCCGTGATGATCGCTGGAAGAATAGTGGGCTGGTGCAGTTTTCTCCTGATAGGTGCAGCAGCCTGGGGTTTCAGGTAAGTAAATGAGATCACTTGGGGGTGCCTAACTTTTGGCACCCAAAGTAAAATGGCCTTTCCTTCTCCTTTTAATTAATTATAATATATTATATAAAATATAATGGACTGTTGCTCTGCACTGGTAAACTTGGTGTGTTTGCTTCAGAAACACTACTATAGTTTATATAAATAAGCTGGGGGCAGCCATTCAAGTTGAAATAGGGCAAGGCTAATGCCAGACAGGGCTGAACCTGAAAAAAGCAGGCCAAGAATCAGCCCCTACAATGGCATTAGCATCCTATCCTGCCTGTGCCTGAAACAAATGTGTTGGCCCAGGTGCAGGCAAATGTGGATAATTTCAGTGTGAGACTGCAAACTTTTGTGTTTCTTTTCCAAAAACAGCCTTGTGTCCACTGCATTTAAAATTAAGAACTCAGCCAGACTTATTAAAAAAACAAAACAAAAACACACAGGACAGGAGAAAACACACAGGACAGGAGGAAAAGTTAACAGTGATAAGTAAAACATTTGTATGTATGTGTATAAACCATAGATCATGTTATTTGGCACTTGCTGTGTTTCAGAAGGCAGCAACAATATTCTCTCGTTTTTAGCTGTACCAAGCAGAAAATTATACAAATAAAGTGTAAATGAAACTTGAAACATCCTGTGCCTACTTTCACTCACATACATACATACATGCATGGCTTACAACACTGATTGTCTAGCAGCAATCTAGGTTTCACTGTGACTTGAAATATTCATGTTGTGTTAAAAGGTTGATGTACAGCCTGCTGAAAAATAAATGTGACAAAGAGTTCTTTTAGAAGCACTTTGTTTAATTTTTTAGCCATTTAAAGTAGGTTTCAAAGCCCCTTTCCCAATTTCTCTCAGCAGCTTTTATACAACAGACTTCATTAAAAACTACATGAGAGGCTGGAGAAGATGTTCTCATGTTCGCAGAGCTATATTAAAGTTAGAGAAGAGTGCTAGGCATGCAATCCAACCGATTCAGCACTTTATCTACCCTGTGTGTGGGGGCGTTTGACGGGTCTCTCCGATCGATATCTGGCCAATAATCGTCCAATATCGATCAGGGAGGTTCGATTTTTCCCACAAACGAGGACTGCATCGGATATTTAATGCGGTCCTACCACCCTTCTGCTCCCATTTCCTTCAAATAATCCACTTGTTTGGCCTAGGGCTGGGCGTTTGGATTAACCAGATATCGCCCTGCTATTGGTGGGCATATCGGGGAAAGATTTACTCATTTGGCAACCTCGCCAAACAAGCGGATCTTATCATGTATGGCCACCTTTTGATCACAAGTTCAGAAGTTAAGGTGATCATACACAACAACACATCAATGCGCAGATGTGGTCCTCACCAGACAGGATTTTCAAACCTGCCTGATTTTCCAATAAATATATATTGGGGAAGCACCATACACGTGCAGATAATTTGCCAACTTGGTCTGAAGGGGGTCTATTGGGCAACTTAAATATGCCTATGTATGTCCAGCTTTACTTGTAGCTTTAAAAGAAGTATTTGAATGCATACATATCCAAGTAGTTTAATTGCTACTAACTACAACAGGGAAATCCCTAAGTACAACAAAAGAATCTGTCCTTTACCGTCAGGGCTACTTGCATCATTTACTATTACATGGGACTCTATATCTGTTGCCATAATTGTGTTTTGATCATCGCTTAAAATAAATGCCACAGCCCTAAAAGGTAATGTAAGAGTAAAACTATTGAAAAGAAAGTTCCTAAAGAACTGAGAGAAAGTTTCTCCACATAGTTTGAAAATATCTTTTTCCTCCTTGGTGTATTGATTGGTGCTGTACCAGCTTGCATTAATGGTTGTGTGCTACTTCAGTGGGAAGTGGCCAATCAGAGAACATGCACTGCCTTGAAATGCTGACTAGTTGTCTTGCTGAATACTTGCTATCTAGTTTAAACCATGACAGCACAAGATGTAATGCCTCACTAGAGCAGTACGGGTATTATGATCAGGAGGCACAAAGGGTAATCAAGTATACTTTTATGGGGTTATGTAATAAAAGGCACAACATTTGCCCTGGAGCAGTAACTAATAGAAACCAATCAGCAGACATCTTATTGGTTGCTATGGGTAACTGCTCCTAGGCAAATGTAGTGCCTTTTATTACATATGGAGTGTATCATTTTACTTAACAGTAACAACCAGCAAGTAATAAGCTCTATACAGTTAACCCCTGTTCTGCAAATTTACCACAAAGTGCAATTTCATATGTTGTTTAACAGAGGAAGTTGGTTGTTGCATTGCAGTAGAGCTGAAGAACTATAAATCTACATCAGACATTCATGCTGAATAAGTCTATATGTGCCCCTGTTTCATATAAAATAATGTGCATTCATAATAAGGCTGATGGAGTACTTTTTCAGGTGACTGAAAGAAGCCTGACAGTTAACCCTACAATTAACCTGAATTGAAAATGCATGGCAGCGTCAGTGCCTGAATTTTTAGACACCAAAAAGGCTGTAGTCTTTTCACCTTTAGAATGCAGTCTGTCAGGCTTACCATAAGCATCTTCAAGCTAAAAATGCCTCAGCACTGGCAATAGAAATTTCTTTTTAAACAGAGGTGGCAAATTCAGGACATCTCCAGCAAGTAAAAACATGCTGCACATGCTATCAGCCCAAGACTATTATGGCCCTAAGGCTAAGGGCACATGAGGTGCAGCTCCACTCTACTTGTGTTTTCTCTGCAGAAGGAGACGTTGATTTGCTACCATCTGCTCCAATGTGTTTCTGCACAGAAGCAGCAGGGATGATGCTGGCCTACATGCGGACACATGAAGTTGACATTGCTGTACAGTAAAGTAACTGAATAGTATGACATTTCCACACCAATATCCGCTCTGTAAGGCTGACTGTGTGCCTGCAGACTGGATGGAACATCATCACCCTAATGCAGATGGAGAGGAGTGAACTGAGGCTATATACCTTGTGTGCTCTTAGGGCAAGGGCACATTAGCATTCCCTCCACTTCTCTCAGCCTAATGAATATTAATGAGAGAAAAGCGGGTGCTCTGAAATCAGTGTTGCATTTAAAAATACAGTATCTGCTTGTGTGTGGCTACACAGAGCCGAGCAGAGTGGAGACCCGCCTGAAATACACAAAAGTACCGTAAGCATTTTGTAGCCAATCTCCGCTCTGTTCCATGTAGAAGGACACAAGTTAAAACTGTACTTTTAAATGCAGTGCTGATTTCACTGCTCTCTTCCTCGTATTGATTAGGCCAAGAGAAGCAGAGGGAACACTAGTGTGCCCGTAGCCTTATACAGTAGAGGTCTAATGCACCTTGAAGTTTCACCTAAAGAACTATATACAGGCTAACAACACAGCTAGATAACAAAACTTACAATTTACAGACAAAGAGTCTGGCTACTGATTCACTAAAAACACAATGAATGAGAGTTTTGGGGTGTGCCAATAAACGAGCACACAGATACAAATAAATTGACACATGTAGGGCAGGGTAATCCTTTCTTAAATCAAGATAAAAATTACAAAGCGAAAGAAGAATAAACAAATACCAAACCAGCATTCTAAATTAGTTAAACAAGACAAATCCTGGGGGTTGTAGACAATACAAGAACAAACAAGGATGATATTAGCAGATAATTCAGACACTCAGACAGAAGTTCAATGATATTTTGATTTGCACGTTCAAATAAATCTGGAAATTTCTAAGCACACAAGTTACAAAGCAGATACGAGCATGTATCTTTACTCCCTTAAACATGCCCCATCTGCAGAATGTTTTTTTTTTCCTAGAGAGCAGGAAGTGCCATATTGGCCACCAGAGGATTAGAAATATACAAGGTTAAAAAGCTTGCATGGAGGACACAGAACAGGTAGAACAACTTTCTGTGAGGAGCATGGCTCTAAAAGACATGAAGAAAGGTTCTACATATAGAGTTACTCAGACACATCTTACATGAGAGTAATATTCGTAGTTTGGTTAGTTCTTAGATATCAGCACACAGATGGTTAGCAAAATTTGGATCCATTGAGATCATCATATGTGCCGATGAGCTCATAGGCTAAATCCTGTTAATAGAGTCTGTTAGCTTTTGTTATTTTGCATTGGTAAATGGGGCTGGCTATCCAGGGCCTTCATTACACTGGAGAGGGATAAGTGCCCTTTGTTTAGCATGGCGTACAATGTCAGATAACAACCCATGACAAACCCCTTTTAATCTCAACAACAGGGATAAAGGGATCTATTCAGATATACAGAAACCTCTGAACCAGTTCATATGTCCTATTTAAACAAACAATTCTTAATTTTAAATGATTTGCCTTTTCTCTGTAACACAAAAAATACAGTGTACTTAAGATTAACTATGCTAAAAAAAAATCCCCCCTTAAATATTTTTAGTGGCTTAAAGAATGGTGAGCCACATATAGTGCTCAAAAATATAAAGGTCTGCATTTTATGGCAAACAGTGTCTATGTAAGCATCAACCCAAAATTCAATTCATATAGGATATGATATAAGAAAATGACGTGCCAATTCCTAAACCCAGAAATCGAACAATACTGGTTAAGGCTACATTTGGCTTTTCTGTCATAATTTGAGTACCTCTTACCCATATCCTTATATTAATGAATTAATAAAATAAACAGACATGTAGTGCCAAACTAATTCTGCAGGACTGTATAACAGAAAGCTAGACATTTTTAGAACTTTCTGTATAGCAGGTTTCCAAATAACGGATCCTAGACCAGCTATGAGTAGGTTTGCCACCTGGCTGGTAAAAAAGATGATTGATCCCAATGTTTTTTCAGAAAAGGTGGCAACCCTGGCTATGACCGGTATTAAAGTTCAGCTTACCTACCTAAAAGAGGAAAATTGGTATATCTCTAGCTTCAGATCACACCAAGAAAGAATATGTATAAAGAAGCACTGTGACAAGTTGTGCATTTGTTGTGGATTCTTCAAAAAGATGCAAACTTGTCTGCACATAGCTACTCTTAGGAGCTAGAAATAGTTTTTCAAAATGTAGATAACGTAACTTTCTTGACCAGCCTTCGAAACCCTGCAGGGTAAGTTCGATGCATGTAAGAAGGGTACTTGCTCAAAAGACTTGTAAAGTTTCAAGTACCACAATATTTTGGCAAATAGCAGCTCACTATTCCACTGGATATTGCATAATTTGAGCACATGTGGGTGGCTACGTAGTACTAATCAAACCAATCAGACCTTTTTTCTTGACGAGCAATTACCACAATGCATGTCCTGAAGATTGAAGCTGGCCATAAATGTGTAGTTCTCTTTTTTGTAAACGTTGCAAAACAAGTATATCTTTGACTGATTTCACCATGCATGACCAGATGTAATCCTCACCTGGATTTTCCAGCCACTGGCTAGCAATCAGGGAGGCCATACATGGCTTGCAAACATGAACCAGGTTTTCTAAACAAAAAAGGTAGACATCACATCACACTGGGGGTCCAGGTGCCCATCCCTCAGACCTTCAGCTTGAGGAGAAACATCATACAATTCTTTTGTAAACAAGCTGGCACAAACAGAACCTCAGTCAATAGTTGCTGTCCATTATTTTATTAAAAGGTACCAACACTCTTATTAAGTAAGTACTCTGTGGGTTGGAACCTGTTTGTGCAGGCTGATTTATGCAGAATTGTAAGACCATACATGGGCCAACAACTAGCCAACTAAGTCAAGAGTAGCCAAGTAAGCAGTTAATATTAGTCATCTTAAGAATGACTAAAGCTCATGTTTGGTGCAAATGACTAGATTATATTAGTATACTTTATATCGAAGTATACACTAAAGCGGACCATACGCAGTTACAGCTTATTGGCCTAATCAGTTTCTGGATGAAAACTGGATATCTATAGAACAGGTTTGAAAATCATGGCAGACCAAGCCCACAAGTGTGTTGTACAATTTGGCCCAATGTGTGGAAGGTTAAAAGGGGAACTATCGCGAAAATGAAAATTTAATATAAGCTTCATCAAACTGAAATAAGAAACTTTATAAATACAATCAATTAAATACTCCGCATTGTTTTTGGAATAATCAAGTTTATCTTTACTATCCCTCTCTCAGCATCCGTTTCTCTTCATTCTCTCTTCATGCAGGAGTTGGGTGTCGGATATTTATTGACAGTCAGATCCAATATATATTATAGGGGGGGGGGCTTCCTTTCCTAGCAGATGTGTTAGAGCTCATTCAGATAACAGATTTCAGTACAAATAAAATCACTAAAAAAAATAACTGACTTCTGCAAACATTCTGCATGTAGAGAGACCGGATTTCTGAAAATTTTAATAGAGTGAGCTCTAATACATCTTCTAGGCAAAAGGAAGATAAGATATATTGGATCTAACTGTCAATGAATATCTGACACCCAACTCCTGCATGAAGAGAGAATGAAGAGAAACAGAGGCTGAGAGAAGAATAGTAAATATAAACTTGATTATTTCAGAAACAGTACAGAATTTAATTGGTTGTATTTAGAAAGTTTCTTATTTCAGTATGCATAAGCTTATATTAAATTTTCATTTCTGTGATAGTTCCCCTTTTAACCTTCCACACATTGGGCCAAACTGAGCACAGACAATGTGTTTGGAAGGCTAAACTGTTCACTGTTAGAAATACAAGTATTGGTGTACATACACCTTGGTGGGTGGAAAGTATACATGCCATGATCATGAAAGAAAGTGCCAACAGTGGTAACTGATAGCGAGTGACATGTTGTAAATATTTATGCTGTCAGATTAAGAGAACAAAATGGAAAGGAGTTCATGTTACTGCCAAGCAAGTAAATTGAGGGTTGCGAAATATTTGTCTGTGTGTAATTAATTAGTGGTGTCAGATAATAATGTTCAAAATCTTGTATTCAGTTAGAGGGAAAAGCAGGCCAAAAATTACCCAGACCAATCAAAAATTAGAAAAAAAGAGGATCAATGCAACATGTCACTAAGTAGAAGAGTTGGCCAACTGAGAAAGAACAAAGCTATTAATTTCAGCAAGCAAAAATCATGCAAAGGAAGCCTGGTAATCACACATGTACAGTGCTTTATTTGGTCATTATAGGCAAATTAACATCGTCATTTTAGACAACAGGACAAAGCACTCAGCACTTTGTACTAAAGAGAAGGGGGGCCGTCTGAATGTAAACTGCAATGGTAGTTATTGTCAAGTGACGAATATTCACGACAAACCACGCTGCCATTCTTCTAGTCAGGATATGATTTCATGTACTGGCATGTCTATGTTACATAGCTTATGTTTGCCATCTTCCACCCTTGCTGGAAAGCTAGATCAAAAAACTTTACATTTGCACATATATTAAAAAGAAATACATTAATTTAAAAGAGTTACCAATGCAAACCAGTACAGAAAGGGTAAACCGGCTGAAGTGTTGAAGTTAAACAGTTAGTTTATGATCTAACCAACTGAAGAGGACATTAAGTTGTAAACACTTGGACAAGTAGATAAAAGAGCTATAGAAGAGTGCAGATTAGATACAGACTGCATGAGATGGCCTTCTGTTGCAACCCTGACTAATACAATTACCACTGTTTCTGCTTGTGACTAGTTTCTGCACGCAGCATCACAATTTATTTTGTATAAAACTCAAAAATAGTTTAACAATGTTCATATGTTCACTTCAAAAGCAATGAATGTGCTACAAAGCCTTCAAGCAGAATAGATCAAATTAAAAAAAACGGTCAATGTACATGTGCACCGAGTGCTACAATACATTTCTGGGGTCAACTTTACAAAACAGGTAAACATACTACACTGCAAAGTAAAGGTGATGTGTTTATACAGAACTTGCAGGAGAACTGGATTTTTCTCTTTGTCCCAGTACGGGACTTAAAATTTAACAGACGTAACAAACCTTGGTGCAGCTATAGTCTCACAAAACCCATTACTGTTTCCTGACTTCCCCACCCCCTGCCTGTGCCTCTCAAAATAACTTTCATATGTTGGTGCCTCTACCCTGGGGCATTAACCCATCAGTGACTTGTAGAAGTAAAGAAGTCTCAAAATACATTTGTAAGACACTTACTTCTAGCAATATAAAGGTTGCACTTAATGTATAACCAAAATTACATGTCAAATTGTTTCATAAAAACTCAAAAAGGTACTTTTTTTAGAAGACATTTCTTTGTTCTGTTCAAGGTAAAAGGGATTTCAGTTATTCCAGTGAATTAAAATGTGTTTAGATCACACTAAATGCCAGCCAAGCTGATCAGGTCTGGACTAAGAATCAAAATAGGCCCTGGCATTTCGAATACACAGAGGCCCAAACAGCCTCCCCCACCAACCCACTAAATAGCGACTGTCTATAGCAATTTACAGCAGCCCCTTTGGAATTTGCCAGAACCCACAGATTGGCAGTTTGGGCCTGAAGCGGACAGTCACAGAAAATTAAAAAGTTTAGTTAGAAATCAAACAATAAGAATCTGTGGGTGGGCCAGCATTAGACATAAATGTGTAATTAATTCATCTAACAATCTGTTCCAAGAATTTTTCTAATAAATGTAATCTGATTTTAAAGGTAAGTTTCTAAATTTGTAAAATAATAACTATTGGTCATAGCAATGCCAGGGAGTAGATTCTTGGCTCTGTACCACTGCATAGACTTTGGCCACATAGACCGGACAGGATATATTTTGAAAGCAAAAATGGCACATGCAAGAGGCCACCAGGACCCTGAATAGTACAATCTATCTGCAGAAGTGGTTGTTTGAAATTAACAGGTATTCTCATTTTGCAGGAACGGTGGCCTGGACCGCCCAGCCACTGCCCACTGTGCTGCAGTGGTCACTTGGGTCAAAAAGGCTATACCTAGCTAAGATGTACTCACCCTACAGGAGTGGTGGCCTATACCTTCCAGGCTGTGTCATACCGGGCAAAGTGGTCACCTGTATTCACAAGGCAATGCCCATACTGAAGGAGAGGTAGGAGAGGTCACCTGGACCAGAACGTTCGCACCAATCCAGTAAGAGAGGCTGCATAGATCGGACACTCGACTAAAATGGCTGTTCACACTTTACAAGACACGCCACCGATCCTATAGACTGTGGCCACCTTGCAAACATATTGCAGTGGGCACCACCTATACAAGACAGACTATGCCAACCACAGTGGGAGAGTAATTAAGATTTAGGGAAGAAAGAGATCATTGGCTATAAATACATATATATTTGTACGTTTTCTAATGGAAAGCTATTGTAAAAAATGCTTTGATGGAAAAAATGTTCCCCCTCAACCCCTGTATTAGTGATCATCTGGATCCGAAAGGTTGCACCCATCCTACAGAGACACCATCTAAGCTGCCTACACTTGACAGGGCCCAGCTGAGGTAGCTTTTAAATAGAACCAGCTGTTTTCCTAGTAGCTGGATCACTAGCCCAAACATGTTATTAGTGGGGTCCACAGTCTTTCAGCAATAAAATAGATTTACAACTGTTTGAATAAACACAGTATATTCCTGTATAGTTTACGCTTTAAATAGCAAAGAAAGGAATTAATGTACTTACTTTAGAGCCTTCCAGGCCTTCCTCTCTCCTGTGCCATCCTCCTGTAGGTTGAAGGGGGGGTGTTAATACCAAAAAAAGCAGGGTGTTTCCTTCACTCCTGCATCATAGTCCATGGGGAAATAGAATGCGGGCTCTATCAAACGTATGCCTCTCTTTACCGAAGTTTTGTTCTTTATAAACCAGAGGTTCTACTTCTTTATTCCACTTTGTCCCCTTGTCTGTTCCAGTCTAGCCAGCACTCCTCTCTTTATACATCGCAAGCACACCAACTTTTCTTTCATTAACCAAACTATATAACCAACTTGCTCCCCTCTTCTTCAAAAACCTTTCTCCCTTCTTCTGACCCTCTTTTCTCCTCTCGCACCACTAGCCCCCCTCCTTCTCTCTACTTCCCTCTCATATGTCTCTCTTCCTCCTATGTAAAGTCAGTGGGAAGCTCTGCTCGCTCAGCTTTAGCTCTCTCCCCACCAACCACCTTCCCTCCTACCTTACTTCCTCCACTGAACGTCATACACCGCAGATACGCCCACCCATAGGCGGCTCTGTGTCTTGGTTCCTCCGGCAGTCAACAAGATCGTATAGAGAACGTCACAGCGTACGATCATAGAGTTGGAAAGCTGGTACTGGACGGCTCTCAAATTACAATGGAGCTGCTAAGACCTCCGAGCCATAGAGGGCGTGCGAACCTATATCTGTGAACCTATGTATCCTCCGGCAGATTGCGGGAAAATTAGAAAAGATGTCGGAAGCTGGGTGAGTTTGATTACAGCTTTGATAGCGAATAGGGGATTGTTTTACATTGTTGGTTTGGCGAACCGTAACTACTACTATTTCCTGGGTTCATCATTCATTAGTTAAACGAAAGTAAGTTAAAGGGGTTGTTCACCTTTGCATTAACATTTAGTATGTTATAGACTGGCTAATTCTAAGAATCTTTTCAATTGGTCTTCATTTTTTTCTTTTTTTATAGTTTAGAATTATTTGCCTTCTTCATCTGATTCTGTCCAGCATTCAAATGGGGGTCACTGACCCCCATCTAAAAACAAATGCTCTATAAGACTACAAATGTATTGTTTTTATTACTCTATTACTTTCAGTTTAGACCAGGGTTGCAGCTGTAAAAATGAAAGGGTTGTTCACCTTTGAGTTAACTTTTAGTATTATGTAGAGAGTGATATTCTGAGACAATTTGCAATTGGTTTTAATTTTTTATGATTCGTGGTTTTTGAGTTAATTAGCTTTTTATTCAGCAGCTCTCCAGTTTGCAGTGTCGGCAATCTGGTTGCTAGGATCCAAATTACCCTAGCAACCATACATTGATTTGAATGAGAATATGGAATATTAATAGGGCAGGGTCGGAACAGAAAGATTAGTAATAAACCGTAGCAATAACAATAAATGTGTAGCTTTAGAGAGGATTTGTTTTTAGAGTGACCCCCTTTTGAAAACTAGAAAGAGTCCCGAGAAGAAGGCAAATAATTAAAAAAAACTATAAAAAATAAATAATGAAGACCAATTGAAAAGTTTTGGCCATTCTATAGCATACGAAAAGTTAACCTGAAGATGAACCACCCCTTTATGCTTGATCCCAATGTTATAAATAGTAGAAATGCATAATAATATAGGAAGGCCGGTATTTTTTTTCAAGAAAATGTGGCAACCCTAGGCATAACTACAGAGGATGCAGACACTGCAGGGGGTATAGGGGCCCCATGAGGCCCTAATTTATATACAATTTCTCTACTGTATATATTGGTAAATCTCTAGACATTTTGGGGCCTTAAAAATAATTTGCTGTGGGGCCCAGTAATATCTAGTTACTCCATTGGTTCCGGCCCTCACCTATTCCTATTTAAATCAATGCATGGTTGCTAGGTTAATTTGGACCCTAGCAACCAGATTGCTGAAAATGCAAACTGGAGAGCTGCTGAATAAAAAGCTAAATAACTCATGAAACACAATTGCAAATTGTCTCAGAATATCACACTCTACATCATACTAAAAGTTAGTTTAATGGTGAACAACCCCTTTAGTTTGCTATCCTTGCATCGTAAGATGGAAAGCTGACGCACATTTAGGGGCAGATTTATCAAGGTTCGAATTTCGAATTATGGGAGTTTTTTTTTTTTTATAACTTTGAAATTCCAATAAAAAAAAGACAAATCGAAATTTATTTTAAAAAAAATCTATTTTTTTGCGGGTGAATAGGCTGAATTAGATTTTTCGAATCAAAGTAAGATCGAATTTGATCTAAGTATTTAAAAAAAAAATTCCAAATAAAAGTCCAATCTTTCAAAGACTCCAAATAGGTTTTAGGAGGTCCCCCATAGGCTAAAACAGCCTAGTCGAGGTACACAAAAATAGCTCAAAATTCGAATTTTCAGTTTGACCCTTGATAAATCTGCCCCTTATTGTCGTTCCTGCTATCTTTGGAAATACTTGGTAGATTGATTTAGTAAATAACTACACGCCTGTATTCATCACACATATTTTAATATAGATATAATGGCTTTTAAAATTCGTGCCTCTGTCTTTTATCTTCTCTGCCCTGATGGTTCTGACTTTTGGAAACTATGTAGCAGAAGCCAGCTGACAAACCACTAAGAGAAACGCAGTGGTGAATTTTGCTAGGTTTCAAGAGTCAGAAAAAGCAGTGCAGCAAGATACATAAAATAGAGTGTTAAGTAACAATTACATTTATAATGATTATATGGTTATTATAATTTTCATGATTATAATTTTTAAGGGCATCTGTCACCTGACTTTATTTTTCCTCACCAGAGGTGCAGGTAATAGATCCGACACTCTGGTTGGGGGAAACATTATAAAAAAAAAAAAAGGCCCCCGCGAGCACTAGGCCACCAAGACCGGGAGGGAGCTCCCATCGTTTTCTGCCATGTTGTATAGTGCACATGCATATAATGAACACATATCAATTGCTCATTGTTTACATGGCGTCCCACAATAAATAAGCATGGGCTTACCCGGCCAGCATCACCCTTGTGTGCCAGTGAATTGCTTTCCTTCCATATTGGTTACGAGGTTGCCAGGGTGTGCGAGTTTGATTTGTAACTCACCACAACATGGCCACTCACACCAGGAGCTCCCTCCCTGCTCATGCAGGCGGCCTAGTGCTGGTGGCCAGCGAGGAGTATTGAGAAACTTGCCTCAGACGGCAGTGCCCCATTGATTACCAGGGGCAGCAAAAGTGCTGCTCTGGTAGCTTTAAAGGAACAGTTCAGTGTGAAAATTAAAACTGTATAAATAGGCTGTGTAAAATAAAAAATGTTTCTAATATAGTTAGTTAGCCAAAAATGTAATATATAAAGCCTGGAGTAAACAGATGTCTAATAAAACAGCCAGAATCCAACATCCTGCTTTTCAGCTTTTCTGAGTTAGTCAGCGACTTGAAGGGGGGCCACATGGTACATTTCTGTTCAGTGAGTTTGTAATTGATCCACAGCATTCAGCTCAGATTCAAAAGCAACAGATATGACCCATGTGCCCCCCCCCCCTCAAGTCTCTGATTGGTTACTGCCTGGTAGCCAGGGTAACCTGTCAGTGTAAACCAAGAGAGCTGAAAAGCAGGAAGTAGTGTTCTGACTGACTTGTTATACATCAAATCACTCCAGCCTTTATACATTACATTTTTGGCTAACTATATTAGAAAGATTTTTTTATTTTGCACAGCCTATCTATTTACCCAGTTTTTATTTTTACACTGAACAATTCCTTTAAGAGTGGAAATTTCTGGTTTTCAAGTGTGGAGTTTGGGCTCTTATTACCGTGCACCTCTGGTGGAGGGGGGGGGGTTATGTGACAAGTGCCCTTCAATGATTATATTTTAATGGAAAGTTGCCTAGGTGTCTGCAGTCATGTGACTTGTGCTCTGCTAAACGTCAGTCACTCTTTACTGCTGCACTGCAAGTTGAAGTGATGTCACCCCTCCCCCCTCATTAGCCTATCAACGGAACAATGGAAAGGTAACCAGATAACAGCTCCCTGACACCTGTAATGCTAAAAATGTTCCCATGCCCCACCTAACGGTACATATGAGAATAGCACTCAATAGTAAAACACCCAAACCCATCCACAACTTCTCCAGTAACACTGAGGCAATGGGCATACCGGATGAAGGCTCCAGCTGCTCTCAGCCTGCTATAGCGCCTATTGCACTAACGATGCGGTCCCCCTTTGACTTGCTCTGACACAGAAGTTTTACGCATGAATTAGGAGGGGGGTAACAGGGCTGCTGCAGGCAGCTGTAACCCCAGGATCACCTCTGCCCTCTGTGTGTTCCATACCTTGCCTCACTGTGTGCCATACTCTGCCTGATCTATGCCCCCTGTGTGTGCACTATATTCTGCCTGCCCTATGCTGTCTGTGCACCATGCATTGCCTGCTCTATGCTCCCTGTGTGCCATCCTGTCTCCCTGTGTGTGCCATACTCTGGCTACCTGTGTATGCCACACTCTACCTGCCCCATGCTGTCTGCTTGCGACATTCTCTTCCTTCCTGCCCTATGCTCCCTGTGTGTGCCATACTCTGCCTGCCCTATGCTCCATGTGTGTGCCATACTCTTCTTGCCCTATGCTCCGCTGTGTGTGTCATACTCTGCATAAGTTGGACAGCACTGGCTTATCTGAAAAAACAGGAAAATGACATAAGATGGCTGCCTACACACCAATATTACAATAACAAAAATACATTTGTTAGTTCAATAATAAAGGTTTTTATGGTAGTGACTTATTTGTAATCTAAATAGTGTAATTTAGAAATAAACACAATAAAATCATGCCAGAATCCCTTTAATGTATTTAATTGGCATGTATGACCATGGTCTTGCTATATACTTTTATAGCGTATTGGTTACTACAACAAAAATCTGTTCTTATGCTGTTTTTGTGGTAATTTTAATGAGCAGAATTTAATGTCATACTATTGAAGGCCTAACCAAAGCAAAGTTTTATGATAGACAATTATGGTTAAGGGGTAGGGATGCACCAGATCCAGGACTCTGCCACATCTTAGCCCTTTTTCAGGATTGCTCTTTGGTTTATCTGAACACTAAAAGTCCTGGATCATTAAAGTGCTTAGCAGCTTAAGGCAGTAATATTTTGACACTTATATATTTTTTCTTAATATTTCAATTTAAATGTGCAATTTTGGGTTTGTATTTGGTTCTGTATTGATCAAATCTGTTCTTGAAGTTGTCCATATTTGACTGAATTAAAATTATTATTGATTCAGTGCATACTTTAATATTACGCCCAGCTATATTATGTCAAGTGGAGGTAAGCCGTCACATGTATAAGGCTTTCTGGGCGTAGTTTACAAAACTGTAGAACCACAAATAGCAAGGCTCCTAGCTGACATTTTGTCTAAATCCCTTAACCATGTGGTATTCTTGTGGTTTAGATATATTATTTGAGGTACTTGTTCCTTAATGTATTTGCTGTGCAATTGTGAAAGTTATATATGAAAGTTATAAAATTGGCAGGTGAAACTATTTAAATGGTTTTTTTTTTTTTTTTAGAGTTGCTCCCATTGAAGATGGGTCTCAGAACAGCTCAGGAGGCAGTAGTGGAGATGCAGCACTTAAAAAAAGCAAAGGTTAGAAAAATATTGTGATCTTTCTTCCATGTCCATGGAGGAGACCATATAAAATAAATGAGATTGTGAGAGGAAACCTATCTAACTACAGGAAAATTACCATGTAGGGCAAACAATGCTGTTTCTGAGCCCCATGATTAACTTGCATACAACAAAAGGTACCTAGGAGTCATACTCTGAAGTGAATTAAAAATTAACAAGTGAAAACAAATGAAAAAGTAGTGGTAAACATTTTAATGCAGGAGGTATGGATTAGGGGTGTACCTGTCCCATAATTTCACTGAACTAAAGGATTTCTTGCAAGGTTCAGTTTTGTTACATTTTAAAGCCCTGTTCTAATACAACTTTAAATCATAATTCAACATTGTTTTGCATTAGGTTTTAAATAGTATCATGTAATATAAAATAACTCCAACTTCGGTGCTTCTCCTTTAAGCTGGCCACAAATGAAAAAAATCCTCTTGTCTGACATATTAGGCCAAATCAAGTTGATCAATCTTTAGCCCCTGGACCAAAGATTGGATGCTTATGTGGGTCCATGCAGAACCATAGGGAAAGGAGTGCATAAATACATTGTTGTGATCATCGCCTTTGGGAGACCCCATATAGGGAACAATAAGCTTGCAATTCATTCTGTAGGTCACAAGTCTGCAACTTTTACCTGCCAATGTGTAGACATGCTTACTTATTTTGGAACAGGTATTTGTCCACCAGTTTTCATCCACTAGATGGCATAACTGTTCAAGGTATTCTGCATTCAACACTAGCCAGTATGTTCTATTGTTAGTGTTTCTCGTTAATGTTTAAAAAAAAAAAATGAAAAAAATAGTGATTCTCTGCAGCTAACAGAGTTGCTCTGATGAATACACACACACACACCATCTTAACGTACAACCAGGGGTTCCATATGCTATCAAATTTGTCAGTGACTCCAAACTTGTTTACAGCTACAGATAATCTTCTACATTGCAATGCAACAAAAACATCAGTGGACCTTCACCTTTAGGGTTAGGGCACACAGGCAGATTCGGGGAGATTAGTCGCCCGGCGACAAATCTCCTCTTCTTCGCGGTGACTAATCTCCCCAAACTGCCTTCCGCCAACTATACTGAACATCGCCGGCGGGAAGGCACTCGGATCGATGTTGTTTTCTGAAGAAGAGGAGATTTGTTGTCGGGTGACTAATCTCCCTGAATCTGCGTGTGAGCCCTGACCTTTAGGTGCAAACTTGGTACTTTCCACTGATGGACAGTTTCAATTTTAAATATGCTAAAATAATAAGAAGCCGAAGGGAAGTGAAAAAGTGAAATATAAATATGTAAAGTTTAATGCACATTGTTTTCACCCGCTATTGGTTTTATATTAAAACTGTATACATATATGCCAAACAAAAACATCTTTCTGCATCTGCTCCAGAATGAATTTTACTGAAGCTTAATAGCAACTGCCATTTTATCTCTGCTATAGAATTAGTCCAATGGTGTGTAAATTATTTGAAAGTTCTGCACAATTGTATAGAAACAAGTACATAATATAGTTTTGAATACGTTTTTTTGCCAGATTTTCTTCACCAGAAATTATAAACTTTGAACTTGTTTACAAGATGCTTGTTAGAAAAAAAGTTTTTTTATACATTTCATGCTATCTTACAATTATCAATTAGAAAGAAACTGTTCCACTGACACAAATATCACGATTGCAAAATATTTAACATTGAATGCTATGGGAACTAAAATTTCTATAAATCATTAAAAACTGATGCACCTTAAGCTAAACACATCATCCACACTTTCTATCTCATCCGTAAGAATTTTGTTGCTTGTTCAATGCTTCCTTTGTCTGTTCGATATTAGGAGGAGCAAAGGTTGTAAAATCACGTTACATGCAAATTGGCAGGAGCAAGGTTTCAAAGGTAAGTAATTTCAGAATCCGTAAATTATTGGGATATATTTCTGAATTCTGGATTAGGACTGAAGGTTGACAGATCCAATTGGTTCATAGTGAATTACTTTTCATTGCCATGATGTGCCAAAACAGCTGTTGTTGGGTACAAAATGCAATGGTTCAATTACTTCCAACTGAATCAAAAAATTGCTGTGTGGTAGAAATAGAAATAGCTACCTGGATCAGCCCCATCTCATATATATGGAGTGGGAAATTTCATGTCATGAGCATTGGATGTTTTTACTCAATATGTGCTATGTTATGTGCTATGTAACCTGTACTTTTTTTCCTGCTTGAATGGCTGCCCCCATGGCTATACAACCGCTTATTTACCGTATATACTCGAGTATAAGCTGAAGTACCTAATTTTACCTCCAAAAACTGGGAAAGCTTATTGACTCGAGTATAAGCCTAGGGTGAGAAATGAAGCAGCTTCTGGTAAGTTTCAATCAAAAAATTGAGGGTTTCTGCTCCCATTGGAGGTGCCAGTGTCTCGTTTTTGGATGCCGGCAACCATTCTTTGACGCTGGCGAATATTCTTGGAGACTATTCTTGGATGCTGGCGACTATTCTTAGGCACCGGCCACTATTCTTAGACGCCGGCGACCATTTTTGCGCTTGACCCGAATATAAGCCGAGGTAGAGTTTTTCAGCATATTTTGGGGGCTGAAAAACTCGGCTTATGCTCGAGTGTATATACGGTATATAAAATATAGTTTTTCCGAAGCAAACACAAAACTTTTACCAGGGCATGCAAACCGTATATTATATGTTAATTTCGTAATTTTTTGGTGTTACTGTTCCTTTAATGCTAATATTAGTATTTTCCCAATCCGTATTAACGGAGTAGATATAGCTCCCACTTCCCCGTATTTCCCTTGTAAGTATGTCACATAAGGTGGCAGTTAACTGTATATTAAGACTGACTGAGATGTACTGACCTCTTCAGAGGGCTTATCACCATCATCTCTTCTAACAAATTAAATCAACATATGTTTTTTCCACCTGGATTGGTCATACATGTTTAATTTGGCTATACAAATTAAGCAGAATGCTTTTTTTTTTTTTTGCTTTTTTTTTTTTTTGTTTCCCCAAATTCAAACTTTTTCTAAAAGAAAAAGTAAATTATCTACCCAAGTAAATTGCCTGTGCCATTTTTTCTTACAGAATAGTTTGGCCAACACAACAGTCTGCTCAGGTGGTAAAGTCCCAGAGAGAGGAAGTGGAGGAACGCCAACACGCAGATCTTTAGCACCTCACAAGGCAAAGATTACAGCAGGTTAAAAAATAAGAAACCACTACTGTGTTTTATTTAGGAGTATATGTTGCAAGGCAAATTAATGATGCTTTCATATATGTGTTTTGACTGTTGATAAGTACAAAAATAGTTTTCACAAATAAATATTTACAGAAAGGGAAATGCATTCTTTAACTAGACCTAAAACATGTAAAAAAAAAAGTCAAGCTTTCTCTATTTATTTGTTAGCTGTGCCTTTACCTGCTCTTGATGGAAGCATATTTACAAAAGAAGATCTGCAGTCTACTTTGTTGGATGGCCACAGGATTGCCCGTCCGGATCTGGACCTATCTGTTATTAATGGTGAGTGCTGTTATTGGTTCAGTTGCTGTTCTTTGTTAAAGCTAAGACTGATGGCATTTATAGTATATAGCTGCAGAATGTGCTGCTGCTTTATAAATATGTGTTGTTGATAAAAACATGATAAAGCCAGTAAAGCTACACTGTGGGGCACATTTACTTAGGGTCGAATATCGAGGGTTAATTAACCCTTAATATTCGACCGTCGAAGTTAAATACTTCGAATATCGAAGTCGAAGGATTTAGCACTATTCGTTCGAACAATCGAAGGAATAATCGTTCTATCGAAGGATTTTAATCCATCGATCGAACAATTTTCCTTAGATCAGAAATTGTCTAGAAAGCCTATGGGGACCTTCCCCATAGGCTAACATTGATGCTCGGTAGGTTTTAGGTCGCGAAGTAGGTGGTCGAAGTGTTTTTTAAAGAGACAGTACTTCGACTATCGAATGGTCGAATAGTCGAACGATATTTAGTTCGAATCATGGTCGAAGTAGCCAAAAAAATACATAAAAATTCGAAGTATTTTTTATTCTATTCCTTCACTCGAGCTAAGTAAATGTGCCCCTGTATGTAGCAAGAGGTGTTCTATAATCCATTTTGACATATTTGTTTTTTTTAACCAGATAGAACTTTGCAGAAAATTACCCCAAGGCCAGTTGTGACTTCAGAACAGAAAAAGCCTAAAAGAGACACCACCCCTGTAAGTTATTTAAAACATTGGTAGTTGTGAGGAACACTTACTGTTTTACATAGGGATGCACCGAATCCAGGATTCGATTCGGGCTTTTTCAGCAGGATTCAGATTCGGCCAAATCCTTGTGCCTGGCCGAACCGAATCCTAATTTGCATATGTAAATTAGGGGCGGGTAGGGAAATCACTTGACTTTTCGACCACAAAAGAAGAATTTTTTTCCACGTTTTATTTTCCTACCCCTAATTTGCATATGCAAATTAGGATTTGGTTCGGTATTCGGCCGAATCTTTCACCAAGGATTCGGGGATTCGGCCGAATCCCAAATAGTTTATTCGGTGCATCCCTAGTTTTACAGAACTTATTTTTTGAGTAAATACATAATTATAATAATTTACAGTTTAGTGGCAACTGGTACTGATTGTGACGGGCATTTCTTATGATTGTACTATGCACATCCAGCTCTGGGTTTGTTTCTAAATTACTGATATTGAATCACTGCACTCTGATTTTTGGGAGATTAGAATGATTTCTCTGCACTTGATTTATCCATCCTCCAAAATGTTAGTTGCCATGAAATGTATCCTAGGTAGAAAATGTTGGCTAAATCTTGACATAGTGTTATTTACGTGGTGTTATGGGGAATGGGTGAAATGCTAACTTTTTTCATCTGTAACATTCTATCACATTTATCTTTGCTAACTTTTTTGAAAGTTTCCAGGGGCATACCCGGTCTTTTTATAAAGTCCCTTACCTTCTCTATATGGCATGCTTAAGGTGTGTTCAATCCTCTTTATAAAGTTATTTTACACAGTAACACATACTTTTTTGAACTTTACATTCTGAGAAGAGTTTTCTTTTAATAAGTGAATGCCTTTGTGCATTTACAGTTTTTCTTTTCTTACAGGAAATAACAAGGATGTAGTTTGTTTTGATACTTGAAGATGCAGATGGACAGGGATAAGAGTTACTTACTTTCTAATGACTACCATTTTCTTTATCCTACACCCTGTGTTAACTTTTATTTTTGCTATGGATTGTACGTTAGATCTTGCTAAAGTGGATTCTTGGTTCTAAACTCAGTACTAGTGAAGGAAGATACATATTTGTTAAATTGTCCTACCTCCCACCCAATTCATATTATCTGTATAAATGGTATAACATCCATCACAGCAGGTTCATTGTGTATAAATAACAAATTACATTCTGAATAACAAATATTACAGGTAAACCTTGTGCCTGAAGATATGGTAGAGATGATTGAGTCACAGACATTGCTGTTAACATATCTAACCATAAAAGTAAGTTGGATTTTGTTGTTACACACGTACGCATGAATGCACACACAGGGTTCCCATATTCAGAAAATAGTTATCCGGGAAGATCCAAATTATCGATAGGCCATCTCCCATAGAGTAAATTTTAAGCAAATAATTATCATTTTTATAATGCCTTTCCTTTCTCTTTGTTCTAATAAAACAATACCTTGTACTTGAACCTAACTAAGCTGATTAAATTCATATAGGTGGCAAAACAATGCTATAGGGTTTAATTGATTTTTCACAGACTTGAGGTATGGTGGCTTAAAATAAGGAAATTATATGGGAAAACCCACATTTCAAGCATTCAGATTAATGTGCATTTGTAAAGTTTATTGGATTAACAGAAAATCTGCAATATGCCTCATAACAAAATTAGACAGGTGCATACATTTGGGCACCTCAACAGAGATATTACATCAATACTTGGTTGAGCTTAGTTGAGCCTCCTTTTGCAAATGTAACAGCCTTTAATGAGTGTCTGGATTCCGGTATTTTTGACCATTCGTCCATACAAAATCTCTGCAGTTCAGTTAAATTTTATGGCTGCCAAGCATGGACGCCTGCTTCAAATCATCCCATAGATTTTTGATGATATTGAAGTTGGGGGACTTTGAGGGCCATTTGAGAATATTGTACTTCTCCCTCTGTGTAAATATCTTTGTAGATTTCGAAGTGTTGAAATACTCATGTTCAATTTATAAAATAATAAAGATGCAGAAAAATCTGTTTCGCCTGGAAGAGAAGGCTGAGAGAAATCTTCTTCTAGTAAATGACCAAAAGGATCAACTGCAGGAGAAGATACACATGATGAAAAGGGACCTAACCTTGCTGCAGAGGGAAGAGAGGCTTAGGGATTTGATTGAGAAGCAGGTTGGTTTCATCTTCATTCAGAGCCTTTATCCAAGATTGTTTTTTCAAGTTGCTTGCATGTTCAAAGCCACTGGTAGCAGTCTCCACAGCAGTGTAATTCATGTGCATACAGTTGGTTTTGACCTTTTGATAAAGGTGTTTATCCCCTCAGTAAAGAAAGATATGGGTTAATTCATTTCTTTGTATATTGAATACTTACATATGTGATTAAATGTTTAGCTTGCTTGACAAACGGAAGACTTGAGATTTAGAACAGCTTATATTGGGTTAGTAGCAAAGTAACTCACTATAACTCTTTCAGTTTCCATTATCTAGTAAAAAATAATTTAACAAAAAACATAAGGTTGTTAGGAAACCAGTGAACATCTTTACTTTTAGCCTGTTTTCCAATACACCTAAATCATAGTTCCTTTCATTATGCAAAAACAGTTTTGAGTGGAGACCCAGGCCTGGATGTGTGGAAAGGCCACCAAAGCCTGGGCCTAGGGCAGCAGAATTTTTGAGGGTGCAAGGATGAATAATGAAATTTTGTCCAAATAAAGGGGAGGTGATGGGGGTGCTGACCGGCCGTGGGCTTAGGGATGGCCGATATGTAAAACTAGCCCTTTGGAGACCCCCCCCCTTTAAAATGTTATCTCTTATAAATTACTATATTGCTTTAAAAAACTTTCTTAAAGATAAATCATAATAACAAGCAAATATGCCTTTAGAATAAAGATGACTTACATAGCTAAATGCACATTTTGCATTAATATATAAGCATTTGAAGTACTGATTAAGTAAAACATAAAACGGAACTGATTCTGTTATCCACTAAATCTGTTATTGCGTCTCTATAACATGAGCATAGGTACAGAATTACAGAAAAGCAGTTTTATGATGTAATTTTCAAACCTTTTTGATGTCGCATATGTTGTTTATTTGTTTCAGGATGAAGTTCTCACGCCTGTTGTTACTTCCAAGGACCCATTCAAGGACAATTATACAACATTTGCCACAGCCCTGGACTCTACTAGACATCAACTGGCTATTAAGAATATTCATATTACAGGCAACCGTCACAGATACCTAGGTATGCAGAGAGATTTTTCTTTCCCCCAACAAAAATTTGGTAGATTTTTGTACATGCTCAATGGATTGGGTAACATTAAAATACATACTTACGGTACCTTTATTACATGTCTTATTGAAATCAGGGTTCTACTGTATTTTCAAAAAGTGAAGACCAATTGAATAGTCACTAAGACATTAGATAACGTACGTAGGGGTTAACTACCACCTGAACCGCATACTTTAGGGTGGGAGTAGATCTCATATTGAAAGTGGAAAAGAAGATATTCTCCTGTTAATCTTATTGGCAAGAGGTGGAAGCTTGTGCAGATTCTTGAACGAGAAAGTAGAATTTTCTTGTGTGCATGTTCATGTTTTAAATTGATTTGATTATTGATAATTAGTGCATTTAAAACTTAAACTTGACTTTTTTTTATAACAGAGGAACTCCAAAAACATTTAGCCATTACCAAATCCCTTCTGGAAGAAATAATGCCAAGCCATGCCAGTGAAAATGCAGAATCATTTGATACAATAAAGGACTTGGAAAATATTGTGCTCAAAACAGATGAAGAACTTGCACGGTATGTAGCCAAAGCAGTGAATTGCTCCGTTGATGTACAAAGTGAATTACAGAAACAATTGGCTGATTTTGGAAAACTGATACTAAAAGCAAATTTATTTCCCAATCAAAACCATTATTTTTGGATTTGGAAAATTACAGAATCTTCTACACTATTTTTCTGAATCTAAACCTTTAATTTTGTCCATGGCATTAAGGGTTTCAGCTAAATGTAAGATTGAACCTATTCCTCCCCATCTAGTGAATTTAATAGAGGGTTAGGCACCCCCAATGAACACGGTTGGTCTTCTTTTTTTTTTCCCTGGGTGGGTGCTCTTTAGGAAAAACTCATCAGCCTGGGAAATGTATTACAGTGCTGTGTCCGCCATCTATCTTACCTTGTCCAGGTGTCCTTAGTGCAGACTGAAATCCAAAATTTATACTAATTACTGCATCGTCTGCCATAGGAAACCCAGGAATGGTAAGTAACATGGCAGCATTGTGTGAATTTACCTTTTGTTGAACTTTAAAGATATTGCCTTTTTAACTATTTAATCCTTTTAGTTCTTGGTTTGAATATCCAAGGAAACTACCCCAAACTGCACTTCTTACTAAGGCCTAGTACTGCAAACCTTTTCTTTTCCTTTGTTAAACCTGGTCAATTTACAGATGGCTTATAACACACCTGCTAATGTTCCTACCTGTTGAAAGATCTCTGTTGTGCATTTACTCATTTTGCTCTGTAGTTATTGGACTTCTTTCTTAACACACATGCTGTGAAAATTCCCATTAAGGGAGACTGAAATGGTTTTTCCCCCAGTACTCATTTGCTTGCACTTTAAAGCAGTTAACCTACATATTGTCAGTAGGCTGAAACGTGCTTATTTTTATTTACATTTAATCTTGGGCTGTAATCTTAAAATTACTAAAAGATATTGATATTTTTCATCCTTTCTTTTTTCCCTCTTTATTTTAACTTAGGAGTTTTCGCCAGATTCTTGACTTGTCATTCAAAGTCAATAAGGAAATTTCATTACAAAGCCAGAAAGCAGTCGAGGAGACTTGTGAATCAGCTTTGGTGAGGCAGTGGTATTTTGATGGATCCCTACCTTGATCAATTCTATCTACTGTAATCCAGAGCTTTTCTCTCTTCAACCAAAACATTCAGGAAAGCAATGTATAAGGATATGCTTATTTTCTTAAGTCTATCTGGTGCACTTAGTTACACTGCTATATTAAATGCGCTTAACTGTTTAAAAAAAAAAAAAATACACACCTTGACCAAACACTTGAAAATGTAAATAAAATAGTCTAATTGTAGCAATTGTGTGCATTTGTTAATTTTTGCACAGTTAACACTTGGCTATATCATTGTTAGTCAGTCACTGCTGTGTATGTTCTCACTCCTATCTGCAATAATACATTGCATGCTCCACAGAATGCCTTCACTTGTCAGTCTAGTAAGAGGCATTATGATCAGCTGCTACTTTGCCATAAAAATGACCTTAGGCAAATCTTATCCGCCACTGTGAACCTGGACTGGAGGAGACTTGTTAACCACCAACAGTTAGCAATGCGTTAACATTCACATTTCCATTTAAAAGTCCCAGCGATGCATAGTGGTATAACTTAATTACATCATAAAGTACATATACTGTAACATTTTATACTGCCAAATGTCAAACTTCAGATCAATCTGATAAAACTGTAAAATTATCCTAAACTAGATGGGGCATGAACGACCATAAATTGGTCCAACGACATTATCCTGACTATTGATTGGGTTTGAAATTCTGGTCTGGAAACAAAGGATTATGTCCGTGTATGGGAAGGACAGATACTTGTTTTTTGACAATCTTCCTGTGTATGGCCGACTTTTACTTGTAATAATTGTGCATGGTCACTTAGGCATATAACTTTGATCTCATAATATGTTCTAATCACTTCCTAATGTTACCACATCATTTCTTGTAGCGCATTTTTCCAGGTCATTATTACATACTGTTTTTCAAAGATTTTCTGTTGAATTTTCACCAGTAAATTGATGTTTTGGCAATTTAAAAAGAACTTTGAACCCACAACATAATTGATGTAGGCAATATTTATCAAGTATTTTGGAATCAATGTTTTCCATTTAACTTTGATTACTGGTTACCACATGGAAGGGACTATTTCACAGAACATCTGCTTTTTCTCTGATGATTATATGTGTTCCATAGCTCTCTGATCCTTTCCTTTATAATTATCTACAGAAACCCCTTCATGTTCTGTTTGCATGACCAGTCTTGTTTCTTTACATTTTTAGTTTTACACATCTTTTTGTCTCGCATGCTGCAGTTAATGCATCATACACTATGCCAAATACGTGGAGCTGTCCTTCCATATGTTCATGAAAAACTTTTAAAATTCAGCCAAGTACCATTTATCACATATTTGAACAAATTGCTTGCAAAATTGTGATTTGGATAGTAAGTGAGTTATTTATGAAAGGTCAAGTTGCTTTTTTACCTGAAAAATTCTAGTTTTCAAGGGTATTATTTCAGTCTAATTTTCAGGTTTAAAGAAAAAAAAAACAAAACCTTGAATTTTTCAAGATGTATTATATCCCGAACCTGGACATGGCTCAAATCCGAAAATACTCTAGCTAAAACCCGTTGAGGTCAATGGCAGAGATCCCTTCAACCATTTGAAGATGTTTGTAGCCTTCATGATGTTCGGCGGTTTTTTCTCTGGGTTTCGCTCTAAAACTCGATTAATTTAATCGATTCAAGTTCTTTTATACACGATTTGAATTTTTCGGTTCTTCACCCCAAATTCACTGATTTAAGTTCTTTCCATTTAAGTTTTTTCTTAAATCAGAAAACATTCCAGATGTAAGTTCATTTGAGGTATAAAAAAAACCTCACAAACCTCTAAAACTCGACCTTTGATAAATAACTCCCTAAATGTTGGACTGCCTTGCCTAAATAGTGATTAGTGATATCTAGCTTGTGTTTTGTGTCACATATTTTTCTGATAAAATCACATGTAAGATGGGGCTTTTTGGCATAAAAAATGGTAAACAAATTGCTTCCAAAGCCATAACATAACCCTTTATATGGTACTTTGCCAATATAACACACATGAAGCAAATTAATGTTTGTTTTAAATTAAAAAGGCTTATTTACAAACACCATGCAGTGTGCAAATTTTGGACAGAAAGCACAATGTTTTTAACAAACAATGCAGTTTTTCCTTCCACAATCCTTGTCACTGACTTCAGACTTTTTGTTGACAAAACATTAGTGCCCTGTCTACAACAGCTTGCCAATCGGGTTCCAAAAGGTACAACTAAGTGCTACAAAACAGGACCATTCTGCTATTTGGTAGAATGAACACTTTTTTTTGTTTTTTTTTAAAGAAAAAAATACCCCCTGTTGGACTGTAGAAAAGGTGCATAAACACTATTTGAAATAAACTTTTTTTTAACAAACATACCTGAATCCCAAAAGACAGCTTTAGCTAGTATAACATAATAATATGTCACATGCAGTAGGTGTTTGGTAGAGGTTGCCATGGTAAGGTTCTAACTTGGGTAAGAATCAGTGCAAACAACAAACTGTATTGTAGCAGAGGCAAAAGAGAAGGCATAAATACATAGAGCAATTGTAACTGTTCATTTATTCTGGTGAAATGTTTGTGTGAACTGTTTTGTCTTTTGTTTGTATCCTCTTTGGCATCATATAAATATTAATAAAAGAAAAGACTGATTTTGTTTTTATGTTGCAGCCTGAAGTACAGTGCTGGTAAATAGCATTTCTTCCCTCTCCATAGTGTGTAAACCAGCTTAGATTTTACAACACATTATCTAAGAAAGTGCTTATTTGTAAGCATGTAAAGTTCAAAAAGAAAACTATGTATGGAGCTGAGCATATATCAGTGGAGACCATGCCTACCATAAGTCAACATTGAACTATGTACTATTTTATCCAGCATATGATACAATGCATCACAACCAAAGGATGAATGGTCCAATAAAGACCAAATAAAGCTAAGTTTGCCTTGTGATTGGGCAGGAATCCACAGCTATTCTGGAGTAACTTGGCAAATAAAAGGTGAATGTTCGTAAATGTTGAAAAAGCTGCTGTGAGCACTATTGAAAATCTATGTATCCTGTGTACACTGTCACATAACTTTTAGAAGTCTACACAAACCCTTTATTCAAAACTTTGTTTTTATTGCATTCTTAGCCAATTTGGTAGTTTGAAAGTAGAAACATGCCCACATACTCCTATTTAGGAAGTTTTATATTTATAAGATGCCTACAATTGGAAGCTTGCAGCAATTTTTAGAACTGCTAGTTTCAGGAAAGCTTTCCAGTTTGGTAATATGGAGTATAAAGACATATATATCTATTTTGGATTTGTCGGCATCTGTTCTTTCCAAAATTATACGATTTTCTAAGGTAAACCTTCTGTTTGACATTTCTGAAATATTTAGTTTTGAAGTGGTGCTTTAGAAATCTGGTAGTATACTGCCGGGAGTTTTTGACCTATACAAGTCAGAAATCTGCATAAAATCATACATATTTGGTATTGGCTCATTCAGGAGACATGGGGCTTTCCAAAAGGTTTTATTGTCATGCATAGTATAAAATATTTGTGATGTGTTTGTATTAAAGGGGTTGTTCTCCTTTGCGTTAACTTTTAGTATGGTATAGAGAATGATATTCTGAGACAATTGGCAATTTGTTATTTAGCTTTTCATTCAGCAGCTCTCCAGGTTACCCTAGCAAACATGTATTGGTTTGAATAAGAGATTGGAATATGAATAGGAGAGGGTCTGAAAGATGAGTAATAAAAAGTAGCATCAACAATAAATTTGTATCCTTACAGAGCATTTGTTCTTTACGTGGGGTCAGTGACCCCCATTTGAAAGATGGAAAGAGTCACAAGAAGAAGGCAAATAATAAAAAAAAAAGACCAATTGAAAAGTTGTTTAGAATTGACCTTTCTATAACATACTAAACGTTAACTTAAAGGTGAACCACAACTTTAAAGCAACATTTTTTGATTAATTTTTTTTTACACATCTATATTCTGTTACACAAAAAATATATAAAAATGTTCCTATATTCCCCTCAAGAAAATGCACAAAATGCTCAAAAACAGTCTAGCAATAAAAGTACCAGAAGTACAGTGAAATGGTTAATGGCAGATTCGATTAATGCCTTTCAGAGTGTGGGTGTCCTCTTGAACAAGCTTAATATCCAAGGCTATTATGATTAGAATACATACAGTTAGTATAGGTCTTGGTATATTTAGTTATATATGGAAGTGTATAGATAGGTCTCTTAATGTATGTGATGCATATGCACTGGGGTTCATTTGGAGTGGTGGATTTTTCTTTTTTTCAACCCAAATCAACTACAGTATGTAACTATCGTGCAAAACCTAAATGCAACATGGGAGCATGCTTAGATGTTAACGCAACAGTGCTGTTGTTAGCTGTAACAAAAAAGATCTTGTAATGTAATTTTTAGTCGCTGCCACTAGGTGGTGTATTGCTTTTATATATAAAAAAAATCTTTATTTATTACAAGATAATGAAAGCATGAAGCTTTCCAGATATCATTTTTGCAGGTGCCACATACTCCCTAACTTATTTCCTTTTGGTATTCAGAAAATTGTCAGAAAAGGTCTGCAAAAGCACCCTGAATTTGCAGCAATAATCTGCGTTTGACCTTTTCTGATAATTACTTGGAGTGAATTACATAGCTTCACTGGACGAAAGCAGTGACAATTGGTCTAAAAGTGAGAGTCAATTTATTACCTGCCTATGTTGGAATTATTTCCTTTGATTTCACAACACCATCGGGTCAGAAAATTTTAATACATTTTGTAGTCCTAGAAAATGAAGACACAAAGTGAAAGTTGTTTTTAATGTAGCATTGATAATGCTTTTATTGCCTACTTACTGGTGTGTGTATAATTCAGGATGACTGCACTTTTGTCACAAACTTTAAGATTGTTATGTGGGCCTATACATTTAAATCTTGTGCCCACCAGGGCATTTACATAGTTATTTACATACAGTAACTGGTATTTACATAGGCATAAACAGCTTATATTGATTGTCTAAATACATTTTTGCAGATTAGTATGCATTACAAGATGAAGGGTAAAATCACTGGGGGTGTCCTAGCTTGGCTTATGTTCCTCCTCTTCAACAAATGCACCAGCCTGGTTGCCCACTGTCTTTTTCTGCTGGGAGCAGAAATGCTTGAAAAAACATAATTGGTCACTTTTTCGGATATTTCTGTATCTTATAATCATGCAGTTTTCTGTTAAGATGCATCATTTAAATCTACCATATTGTTAATATCATTATTTTATTGTCAGAAGTTGCCTCCTTTGCTAAGCCTTCATTTTTCATTCACTCTGTTTTTAATCCAACTGAAGGAGGAGTGGTTCAGATAGATTTTTGAAGCACAGTAGTTAGAAAGCTTTGTTTAATGGAGATAGCTAGAATCTTCCCCAATAAAGCATGAAAGAATGGATGCTTTGAGAAAAAGAAAGGAGACCTAACCATCGGATACACTTCCTTAAGCAAGAACAAATGTATGCATTTTTAAAATGTAAGTAAATCAGCTTGGCATGTTACAAACCATGTATCCCCCTTAACCCAGTTTCTCCTTTATGAATCTGCGATAAATTATACATTGGCAGATCTTGTCTGATGACTTAGCAGGCCCTTGGCTCTGTATGAGCTCTAAATAATGCTCCCTGACACAATAAAATAGTAATTTAGGTTTTAAAAACCAGAGACACGTACATCTAATTCAACTTTTTTGTCTAAATTAAACCTGCCCAACTACTAGTTGATTCACACAACAGCTGATCCGTGTGCTTTAGTTAACGATTGTGCTAGCTATAAAATCTGGTCAGTGAATGTGATCTACTAACAACAGGTCCAAACAGACTTGTTATGTGATCCAAAAAATTGTGGTTTTCACTTTATTTAACTTTTTATTCAGAAAAAAAGCAGTAGGGAAGACTGGAATATTAAAAAGGAGAGTGAAAATTAGCAATAACTACATTTGTAGCCTTACAGAGCATTTGTTCTTTAGATGGGGTCAGTGACCCCCATTTGAAAGCTGGTAAGAGTCAGAAGAAGGCAAATAATTCAAAAACTATTACAAATAAACAATGAAGACCAAAAAGTTGCTTATAAATGGCCATTCTATAACATACTAAAAGTTAACTTAAGGTGAACCATACCTTCAATAAGCTGGGGCAGGCTATCAATGTTCTAGTTAAAAACTTGGCTATAGTACATAGCATTGTATAAAAAATTTAGTGTAATTTCAGTCATTAGATGTAGCATGATAAAACATTTCTAGATAGGGATGCAACATATCCATTTTTTTTACATTGGCTGAATACATTATTCTTTAAAATGACTTTCCGAGTACCAAGCCAATTTTAAATCCTAATTGGAGTCTGCTTAAAACGGCATTATCTGTTAACAAACCTATATCAGTTGTCCAGACTTAACATATGACTTTAAAGGTTCAGGTGGATGTATTAAATCTTTTGTTTGCTTTCTAGAAAAAAAGAGAACTATATTTCAGGATACCTTTTAAAACATTATGTTGAAATTAGAATTAGCCTTTTACGAGCTATGGTGGTATATTGAAGGGGAGGTTCACCTTTAAAGGGATACTGTCATGGGAAAAATTTTTTTTTTCAAAATGAATCATTTAATAGTGCTGCTCCAGCAGAATTATGCACTGGAATCCATTTCTCAAAAGAGCAAACAGATTTTTTTTATATTCAATTTTGAAATCTGACATGGGGCTAGACATATTGTCGATTTCCCAGCTGCCCCTAGTCATCTGACTTGTGCTCTGATAAACTTCAATCACTCTTTTTACTGCTGAACTGCAAGTTGGAGTGATATCACCCTTTCCCCTCCCCCCCAGCAGCCAAACAAAAGAACAATGGGAAGGTAACCAGATAGCAGCTCCCTAAAGCTGGCCATAGAGGCAAAGATCCGATCGTACGAATCATCGTACGATCGGACTTTCCCATCTCCCGACCCGCCACTAACCATTCAGATCAAAGTCTTACTAGTCAGATCAAATAAAGAACAGATCAGCAATGTTCTGCCCCTGACAGCAATCGTACGATATCTATGTCCAACCAAAGCTAGTCTCCCACTGAAAATCGTACGATCGGCAATACGCGCAGAGATATTATTGGCAGCTGACAGAAATTTTCTAAACTGTCTGATCGACCAAACGACCGATCTCTGCCGGACGAAAAATGGCGGGACTCTCCACACACTGTTCGAAAATCGTACGAATCCTTGATTCGTAAGATCAGATCTTTGTGTCTATGGCCAGCTTAAGACAAGATAACAGCTGCCTGGTAGATCTAAGAACAACACTCAATAGTAAAAACCCATGTCTCACTGAGACACATTCAGTTACATTGAGAAGGAAAAACCGCAACCTGCCAGAAAGCATTTCTATCCTAAAGTGCAGGAACAAGTCACATGACATGAGGCAGCTGGGAAATTGACAAAATGTCTAGCCCCATGTCAGATTTCAAAATCGAATATAAAAAAAAATCTGTTTGCTCTTTTGAGAAATGTATTTCAGTGCAGAATTCTGCTGGAGTAGCACTATTAACTGATGCGTTTTGAAAAAAACATGTTTTCCAATGACAGGATCCCTTTAAGTTAACTTTTAGTATGTTATAGAGCTGCCAATTCTATGCAACTTTTCAACTGGTCTTCATTTATTTTGTATAGTTTTTTTAATTATTTGCCATTTTTTTCTGACTCTTCCATTTATAAAACGGGGGTCACTGACCCCCATCTAATAACAAATAATCTGTGAGGTAACACATTTATTGTTATTGATACTTTTTATTACTAATTTTTCTATTCAGGCCTCTCCTATTTATATTCCAGTCTCCTGTTCAAATCCGTGCATGGTTGCTAGGTTAATTTGGAACCTAGCAACCAGATTTCTGAACTTGTGAACTGGAGAGCTGCTGAATAAAAAACTAAATAACTCAAAACCTTATAACCTTATATAAAAAAACTTATAATAAAACATAAAAACCAATTGCAAATGGTCTCAGAATATCACTTTCTATGTCATACTAAAAGTTAATTCAAAGGTGAACAACCCCTTTAAAGCACCAATAACTTCAAAGTTCCACTCAAAACATATATGAGCTTGTTAGATTAAACAAGACAAAGCTTAGCAAATTCAAATTTGCTTTATACTGGCAAAAGATGGCCATAGATGTGCAGATTTTTTCCTCGTGTCCACCGAACAGTCGTTTGTTGTGATCTTCCAACCTATAACTTACCATTCAGATAAAATAAAGTACAGGTATGGGACCTGTTATCCAGAATGCTCGGGACCTGGGGTTTTCCAGATAAAGGATCTTTCCGTAATTTGGGTCTTCATGCCTTAAGTCTACTAGAAATTCATTTAAACCTTAAATAAACCCAATAGGCTGGTTTTGCTTCCAATAAGGATTAATTATATCTCAGTTGGGATCAAGCACAAGCTACTGGTTTATTATTACAGAGAAAAAGGACATTTTTTAAAAGATTTGGATTTGGATAAAATGAAGTCTAATTCGGAGCTTTCTGGATATTGGGTTTCCGGATAAGGGATCCTATACCTGTAGTGAAGAGAACAAATTGACAATGTTCTGGCCATTAACCAACAGACCACAATCGTATGAAAGTTATGTGTGACAAATAGTAGTGACCGTCCCCATGGATACATAGGGGGTCAGATAAGCAATACATGCAGAGATCTTATTGTTAGCTGACAGAACTATTCTAACCTGTCCGATTGACTAAACAATTGATCACCATGACACAAAAAATGTCGGGACGATCCACACACAGTACGAAAATCGTACAAAACAAAGCTTTACCTTTGCGGCTAAGGCCAGCTTAACTGTTAGCCTATTTTCGTGGCCTTGAATTACTTCAACTAGTTTTCTGTGAACTTGAACAAGCCAGTTTACATTTTTATGCATCTGGCACCAACAAGTTATTAGAAGGCTCTGCTGCACATAGCTATAATCAGGTTCAAGCATGCTATGTAGTGCATACATTTAAAATATCATTATTAAACATAGTTATAAAGTGAACAAATCTATTCCTCAGTGCTGTCCAGTAAAAGGGAGTGTACATCAAACATACAAATTACAAATACCAGCCTAATGCCAGACGTAGCAGATCTTGGCCTGCAAAGAAACAGGCAGCCGATTTGATGTATCAATGTGCAAGCATGTCAAGAAGCATAGGAGCGGATTCTCGGCCTGCAGAGACATCTGTTATGTATGGCATTAGCCTTGGTATATTACTAATTAAATAAGACTATGCCAATCAAATTGGTGTGTTTCAGTGCTAACAGGAACAAAGGGTTATGAGCATGTTCATCATTGGTAGTGATTTGCTTAAAATTCATCTTGTAATAATAACTTTCAACTCTGTTTACTAAACTTTGCCTTTGGTGAGACAGAGCAAAGAGAAATACCAAGGGAATGTAAAAGTTTCTTTCCTGGGGCTGTTTTAATATCCATGCACCCCCCCCCCCTTCCATTCAACCCCTTCCCAGCCCAAGGTCATTCATTGAATAGCAACAGGGAGGGGCTGTGAGTTTGCCATATATCTTGTGTTAAAAGGCTCTGCTACTTGTGATTTATAGGACCATTCCCCCCTCCCTTTCTCCACCTTGTGTTCCCACCCCCATCCCAGTTTGGGGGCTTGACTGTTGAAGCCCACCCTCTTCAAAGACCGCCTCTGTTACAAGCTCACACATTTATAAAAGTCTGCTTGTTTTACTGTCCCAACAAGCAGGGGTTAGAGCAGTTTTTGTGAGAGGAGAGTAGGGCAGAGAATGAAAGGGAGGGAGAGAAGGAAAGAAACAAAGACAGACAGGCGAGACTGGGAATGCTAGGAGAGGCACGTATAAGAAAGGATATAGACAGAGGTAGAGAGTAGTAAAGGTCTAGAAGGGAGGGAGAAAAAAGAATCGCTTTGTAGGCAAAAGACCAGCGAAGGGCACGAGAGAGTAAAGCAATAAGAAAGATGTTGAGGGGCGGATGAGTGAAGTACAGCAGACTACAACAGAGCAGTAGAAAACTGCAGCTTGAATGTTTCAGGATCTAAGCACTGTAGACAAACAAGTCAGGACAAGGGTTAAACCCTTCTACACAGACTGAGGGGGGGAGAGCAGAGTGCATGCTGCTCCTTCCACCCTGAGGGCACAATCCCCCCTCCTGTGTTGTGTGCTACTTAGAAAGACTGAATTACCCTGTAGGGGCGCTGGGCGAAGTCTTGAGTGTGGATTTAGGTGCACTGGGTCAACATGCTTTTTCTGTGGATTGTATGGATCATCTGCAACTTCAGCAGAGCTGAAGACAGACAGTAAGTCAAGCACAGTTTTTCTTTTATGATGTGTTTGTGTACGATTATAGAATGTTGTTATTGCATGCTTTCCCAGAGTAAAAAAAAAAGTACAAATAATTGAGGCGCACAGTGGCGGAAAAAAAAAAGTGCATTATTATTTGTTAATAATCTGTAACAGCAAGCATTTTAACTTGCTAAAATGTGCCTTAATGTATAAGAAAAATATTAGCCATTAGAAACATGCAGAACAGTATGAGTTCTCCATTTTCTGCAGTATAATATTAACTGTCGTACTATTAACAAATATAGGCCTGCTCTTTTATTTGAGTTGTTATAAATGGACCCCGAATAGCTTACATTCTAATGACTGGTGCTTGAGGCACAAGCACAGTGAGATTGATTAGTCTAAGGTCTCAAGCAGGTGGCTGAATCAGAGTTCCAAGTCAGAAGCAAAGCAATATTCAAATATATGGTTCTATAAATGTGAGTGTGTATGTCATTATGTATTATAAACTTTTCCACCACAGTGAGTACCATACAGTTTAAAGTATTGTTGACATTGAAAGTTTACATGAATCCAGATAAATGAAATGAAATACCCGTACAGCAAAGATGTTTTTGGGGCACAAACCCAAAACTGAGATACAATAAGGAAAGCAAAGTTAGACATGATATGTATAGACTTACATTCAGGACATGTATTGATGACAGCCAGACAGAAGGCTGGATCATTATAAATAAAGTCAGTCTTGTTAAACACCATTATGCAAAAAATACACCTGCACTAAATATAAGGAGACCGTTAATGAACTGCAAACATAAAAAGATTACATGCACACATAAAAACTGAATAGTATGTAGCAAACAGTATGTGAACCTCATTATAAATCTTTCACCTAACCTGTGCCAAAAGCTCCTGAGACTCTTAGAGCATTTAGCATTTATTTAATTTATGACTCTTCTTTATGATATAACACTTTTCTGTTTATGTGGGTTTTGCCAGAGCTATAAATCTTTCTGGGGTTTTGGTGCTAAATTAAAAATAGGATGCCTGCTGGTTAGTAGAACTTGAGCAAACTTCTGCACCTGTTTTGCTCATAAGGGGTAAACTATACGGGAGATTTTGTAGGATGGAGTCAGATCGACATAATGCATCCTGCAAGTTGGATGCAGTCAAAAATCTGATGTGTAAACTACATGGAAAATTTGCTATCCGACATGCCATGCCTGTCAGAAGGGAACGCAGCATGCTGTGTCTTCATCTGATGAGAGAAAGTGTCATGGTGTCAGATGTAGACGCATGAACAAAGCACACCATCTGACTTTACCTGATCCGACTTTACATTACAGCTATGGGGGTCAGATTTTGTAGTATCCTACAAAATCTTGTGCTCTTACATGGTGTTGCATGATAAGATAAAATCTGACCAAGATCTCGTTTGTAGTTTAGCCCTTAGGCCTATGGTAGAGTGTTGAATACAACAGCAGTGAAACACCTAAAGTCATTTTCGTATTTCTACTAATTATTTCTGGCCAGTGAGTGCATTAGCAAAGCATTTGGCATGCTCTGCTATGGCAAGTGGTGATGGGCAGTTTGGCATTGCTGTTTTTCACCTCAGCTTATTTGTGAAATGACCCTGTACAATAAGCTTTTACCTACTGATATATGTATGTATATGTGTGTACTTATTATATAGTGAATAAAGTATTATTATTATATAGTGAATAAATTACCCTCTTAAAATATAAGGATATTATAAGTCACTGAGGAGTTCCATGATGAAGGCCGAGTGCTTTTATACAGGTCATGGAACTCCGCGGTTACTTATTATATCCTCATATTTTCCAACAAGGGGTACTTTATTTATTATAATACACAAGTTTTAGTGAGTCATGTGACACAAATGACATCACTATTCACCGTTTATAACTGATGACATTACTAGTCACTGTTTATAAGGATATAATTTACAAGATATTCATGGCTTTTGTGTATTATATAGTGAATAAAGTACCCCCTCTTGTAAAATATAAGGATATTATAAGTTACCGAGGAGTTTCATGACCATATAAAAACACGAGGCCGAAGGCCGAGTGTTTTTATACAGGTCATGGAACTCCGAGGTAACTTCTAATATCCTCATATTTTACAACTGGGGGTACTTTATTTATTATAATACACAAATTTTAGTAAGTCATGTGACAGAAATGACATCACTACTCACAGTTTATAACTGATGACATCACTACTCACCGTTTATAAGGATATAATTTACAGGATATTCATGGCTTTTGTGTATTATAAGGATATCATTTACAGGATATTCAATTAAACATTGTCATGTCACTGTATTGTGTGTTTTAGACAGCACATTTCCCTTGTTTCCCTATGGAATCAATCTCTCTATGAGGACCTGCTCTGTTTTCTGTCTGATTACAGTGGTGGGCAAAACGCCCCTATGCCACAGCCCTTAGACAGAGAAGCAGCCTATTTCAAGAACTGTGTAATTTAAAGGAGTCTGTGTTTTTTTTTTTTTGTAACCACATGAAGAAATTTGTTGCAGTAAATTATCGCTGGTCAGTTTGTGGCCTCACCATACCTGTAATTACTAATACAGAATGATTTAGCTAATTAAGTGCTTGATTTTCTATTTCCAGACTTTGCTTAGAGATTCTTCCATTCAGTTTGTTAAATACAGTATATCCTTGATTAAGAGGGAGCTAGGATTTTTTTTAGGATTTGGGCTGTGCAAAATAAAAAATGTTTCTAATATAGTTATTTAGGCAAAAATGTAATGTATAAATGCTGGAGTGACTGGATGTGTAATATAATAGCCAGAATCCAACTTCCTGCTTTTCAGCTCTCTTGATTTACACTGACTGGTTACCCTTTTTACCAGGCAGTGACCAATCAGAGACTTAAGGGGGGGGGGCTCATGGGTCATATCTGTTGCTTTTGAATCTGAGCTGAATGCTGAGAATCAATTACAAACTCACTGAACAGATATGTACCATGTGGCCCCCCTTCAAGTTGCTGAAAAGCAGGAAGTAGTGTTCTGTTCTGTTATGTTAGACATCCAACTAACTATATTAGAAACATTTTTTATTTTGCACAGCCTATCTATTTACCCAGTTTTTATTTTCACACTGAACTGTTCCTTTAATGTAGATTGTATTCAACTAATTGGAATGACTAAAAGGAAAGGGTTTAAAAATGTTCCTAACATGTAACATGTGGTGTGCTTGGTCATTTAGTTACTCAATGTTTCATAATGAGGTTGTTAAAATGATTATCATAATCTTGACTGGAGCAGCACAGATGAGGTACCTGTTTAACCAGGAGAAGGATGCAGTTTGCACCCCAGCTTCCACAAAATGGACTGATCCTAAGTTCTAATGTGCAGTCTTGTGATGCATAGAAAAATGCATAGTGCTAAGTGGGAATCCATTTTTCTCTTGTGCTTAAAGGAGAAAGAAAGTTGTTTCACACTTGGGGATGCCAAATGTTAGGCTCCCCCAAGTGAATGTATTTACTTACCTGAAATCCCAGGCCGGTGCTCCTATCAGCAGAAAGCTGCACCGGCCCGGGGTTATTGCAGTGAGCAACACAGAGCGCTTCTCTTCCGGCTTCAGCATTCTTCTTGTGGCTGTGCATGTGCATTAGAGTGAAAAGCCAAACTTTAACTAAAAAGCCGGCTATTTCATTTTAAAGAATAATGAAGACCAATTGCAAACTTGTTGGGAATAGGACATTCTATAACATACTAGAATTTACTTAAAGGGGTTGTTCACCTTTGAGAACTTTTAGTATGAAGTATGAGAGTGATATTCTTAGACAATTTGCAGTTTTTATGTTTTATTATTTGTGGTTTTTGAGCTATTTAGCTTTTTATTCACAAGTTCTCCAGTTTGCAAATAATTTTTAGCAATCATTCAAGGGTCATTTTTTAAGAAACAAAAATCACAATATTGAATTATGTCTGCTAAGTAAATTGGTTCATTCAGTTGATATCTGGCCCATTTTTCCACCCGAGGTGGCAAAGCCATCCACTCCTAATTGGGTCACCACTATCTGCAAGCTTAACATGTTCAAGAGCATGGTTGGAAGGCCCTCCTCTATGCTTCCTTCTCCCCCATCCTCTGTCATCCCTTTGAATAATCCACCCTAGCTCTTACACTAAAGTTCCACATTTATGGTGTAAGGGAGAGTGAAAATGCAAGTCAGAGGGCTGACAGAAAATGGAAAAAGGAGCATAAAAGAGTGGTAACTATTGTGGTAAGAGTGCAGATTCCTGACAACCCGCATTGCAGGAAGGGAGCATAATGGATGACAATATGGATATATTGTTTTCGTAAAGATGTACTGATACTCCTCATACAATGAAAGGAACACATGGAACAATGTAATTGTTGTCTGAATATGTACACAGTGCAAGTTCATTTATTTCCACTTACCTGTTTAAAATCGAAGAAACGCCTCCATATGTAATAAAAAAAAAAGTATAACATTTGTCCAGGTGCAGTAACCCATTGCAACCAATAAGCTGTTTAACAGATTGGTTGCTAGTTTTTTGGTTTTGGTATATTTACATCTTAATTTACTTAAGGCTGTGAAGATGTGGTTTAAAAAATGGAGGAATAATTCACCACACATCACTGAGTAAAGACTGCGTAAAAATGGCGTAATTTTTTTACACGCTTTTTGTTTGTGCAACCTCTGCTGGAGCTTACATACAAAGGTCTGAAGCAATGTAAAATAACAGCGAAAAATCTGGCATTCGCATGGCATAAAATAAAACACACAGCTTTTTACACCATTTTTTCTGTGAATTTTATTTTAGACATCATAATAAATAGGCCCCTTAGTGAAGCACATCTAATGCTAATTTAAATAAACTCTTCAACAATAATTGCAGGAGCATGTTTTCTGCCAACTGCTGGGGTTAAGATGCAATATATGATCATATAATATTAAATTCAATGTAATTTCACCATAACCTTTAAAGTTACTCTCTTTTAGTAAGGCCTAATGCTATCTTTCAACCTTTTCAACCCTCATTATTTTTTCATTTTATACTGGCGGTAAGTCCCTGGCATACAAATTCTGGCCTCATCAATGACATCACTGTGTATATCTCAACATAGCCACCTGATTTTAAATATTTTTAAAACATGGCCCATTTTTTGAAACATAATCCAAACACACAAGGTATTTAGCATGCCAGGGGTAAAATTTTAGAGCGCATATAGACCTATGGTATATACTTGTAACATTCATAGTCATGTAGTGCTTTTTTGCAGAACAATACTTAGAACTGTTTTCATTATAATTTGCAGGATATAAATTTAGTTGTACTTTACAGATCTGCAGAATTAAATTTAACCCCTGTAAGGTGCAAATTACAAATACAAAAATGAAAAACACCTCTAGAGCTGTAATTATTGTGTGCATGGAATTTGTATGTTCTCCATGAGCCCATGTTTGTTTCTTCTACTCCAGTTTCCTCCCACAATACTGACATGATAAATTTGTGTGTGCTTGTTATAGAGACTTCCATTGTTAGCTTCCCTTGGGCAGGGACTGATGCGAATGATGCTGGTTATGAAATACAACCTTATATGAAACAACAATTCTTCTTTACCTATTACTTCTACCTTTATAATGGACCAATTGCCCTTTCCTTGCACCACGGCTTACTTTTTAATGGACTACTTGCCTTTTCCTTGCACTACTGCTTACTGCTGTAATTGCCATTTTGTAAGTTGAACTACCCCTTTAAGGTTTGCAGTTGAGTTTATAAAGGCATGTCATTAAATGTATTTGCTGTATCTTAGAACAAAGCAATAATAACGAAAAAAATGTTCCTTTTGCACTTCGTTTTGAAATATGAGCTTCCTATTGTAAAGGTTAGGAGGGATGCACTCTACTTGTGTCTACTTTTTTTTACTTCTACCACTTATGGTGGCCACGTAGTCTCTTGTAACAAATAAATGTGCTATCTGTATTCACTAAAGCCAATATGCTAATATGCATAGCAGCATTGTTTTAACGGTCCTCACTTGTGTGTACGGTTACAACAATAATATGCTGTTTTCTATTGAATTGTCTACAGTTCAGTAACAATGCTTGATATTTGTTTACCCCCATATTTTTCTGGCTTTTATGCATGAACAACCTGGGATTGTGGAGAACCTCTCCTCATTTGTATGTGACAGGGAAAAACTCCAAGTTCCAAGTATTCATGCATACCCTTTAGGGCAATGGCACACCAGAGATTAATTGCCAGTGATAAATCTCTGTTTCTGTGGGTGACTAATCTATAAAAGCTTTCCCACCGGCAATAATATGAATCGTTGGTGATAAAACCCATGTCATTCAGTCTTCCAATATTGCTTGACGTTTCCTCTTGAGGGCAGTGGCGATGGGGAGATTTGCACTGCAGGGTGGTTTTGAGCAATTAGTGAATATTCCATCATACTTGTACACCATTTTTGTTTTGTCTCCCGAAAATGTGTCTCCATTGGAAGTAACTGAAATCGCTGGCAGTAAAACCAACATATCGTGAATTTTGCTCCAAAGTTTTCTCCAGAGGCAATTTCATATCTTTCCAATGGAGATGCATTTTTGGGATATACAGTACTTATACACCGTTTTTGTGGTACTTGGTATCTGACTCAGTGAGTACATACACACATACACATTTGTCTGTGTGCTCTATGGAGCTGATCTCCTCCTCACCATGGGGAATTTGAGCAGTAATGGGGCTCAGCCTGAATGCCAGTTGGGGAGATTTTTTGCCAAGGATTATTAATTCATTTGAAGTAACTGAAATCGTTGGCAGTAAAACCAACCTATCTTGAGTTGCCCAAAGTTTCCTCCAGAGGCAATTTCATTCCAATGGAGACGCATTTTTGGGATATACTTTGAATCAGTGATTGCATACACACTTACACATTTGTCTGTGTGCTCTATGGAGTTGATCTCCTACTCACCATGGGGAATTTGAGCAGTGTTGGGTTTCAGCCTGAAAGCAATTTCATATCTTTCCAGTGGAGATGCATTTTCAGCATATATGTCGCCTGTTATCGAGCATAAATAATCACGTGTGACAAATCTCCATCTCAGCAACTGCCCTGAGTCACATGGGTTCTACCTAGGGTTGCTACCTTTTCTGTAAAAAAATACAGGCCTTCCTATATATTTATCTTTGTTCCCTATTACTGACATTTGTATAAACCATAATTTTTACCGGACAGGCCAGGTGGCAACCCTAGTTCTACCACAAGCGATTCACATTATTGCCAGTGGAAAAGCTTTTACTGGAGATTAGTTGCCCACAGAAGCAGAGATTTATCACTGGCAATGAATCTCTTGGTGTGCCACTGCCCTTAGGCTGAACCCCAAACAACTGAATACAGCACAGCATACAAATGAATCTCCGTGCACTACTTGTGGAGTCATTTTCCTAGCTTTGCATACACAAAAACTTGCACTGCACTGAAAAGCATAAATAAAGGTGAAATAAGTCTGCAATAAAGACCCAATGTGCTTTAACATAGTGACAATCCTCTATCCCAGTAGTCACCAAGTAGTGGCTCGTGAGCAACATGTTGCCCACCAACCCTTGGATGTTGCACCCAGTGACCTCAAAACAGGTGCTTATTTTTGAATTCCAGGCTTGAAGACAAGTTTTAGTTGAATAAAAAAACAGGTTGGCAGCCAACAGAACCTCCTGTAGGCTGCCAATCCATATAGGACCTTTCAAATTACCTTTCAATGCCCACCTCCAGGTCTTTAATAAACAAGAAAGGGACCTAGTACAGAGCCCTGTGGTACTCCACTAACATCACTGGTCCAATTAGAAAATGTTCCATTTACCACCACTCTTTGTAGTCTATCTTTTAGCCAGTTCTCTATCCAGGTACAAATACTATGTTCCAGGCCAACATTCCTTAATTTTACCAGTAACCTTTTGTGTGGCACTGTATCAAATGCTTTAGCAAAGTCTAAGTAAATCACATCCACTGCCATCCCAGAATCGAGATCTCTACTTACCTTCTCATAAAAAGAAATTAAGTTAGTCTGGCATGATCTATTACGCATAAAACCATGCTGACACAAACTCATAGTATTATGATTTGCTATGAAGTCCAGTATGTTATCCTTTATTAACCCTTCGAAAAGCTTTCCTACCACGGTCATCAGACTAAATGGCCTATAGTTTTGAGGCCGAGAACGGGATCCTTTATTGAACAGAGGCACCACATTAGCAATTCGCCAGTCTCTCGGCACTATGCCAGATCTCAATGAATCCTGAAAAATTAAGTAAAGAGGTTTGGCAATCACAGAGCTAAACTCGCTAAGTACCCTAGGATGAATACCATCTGGCCCGGACCTTTGTTAATCTTAACATGTTGTAGTCTCTCTTGAATTTCATCATGTGTGAACCATGCATCGTTAGTTGTATTACTAGAATTGGGACTATTAATAAGGAAACCTTCACTTATTGGTTCCTCATTTGTGTAGACAGATGAAAAATATGAGTTTAGAGCCCTTACTTGGGACGTTTTCATGCTTGTGTTGCTTTCCAACTGTTTTTACAAGTGAATGTGGCTCATGGGGAAAAGGTTGGGGATCCCTGCCCTAGCCTATAAGGTTTTCTAAAAAATGTTTAAAAGTAGATGTCTAAATTAAGCAATTTTAATTTATAATGTTATTTTCCTTCTAGGGGCTATTTAGTAGCAGCTCCATCTGTGTTTCGCTCTGGGGTGGAAGAAGTTGTAAGTGTCACCATCTTCAATGCAACTACAGAAACAAAGATACAGTTGCAATTAGCAGTCAAAGGAGAGACTGTGGCTCATGGACATGGAACTGTGCTTGGTGAGTGCCATGCATGAATATACAGAACATCTATTCCAACAGTGGCATGGATACTTAGAAGTTCATACAAGGGTAGCCACAGAAAGGGCTTGTGAAGTGATATATAAAGAGGAGCAGAAGAATTTTAAGCTTTAAAAGTGAAAATAATGTACATGATATCTATCAACTACATACCTGCCAACTGTCCCGTTTTTTGAGGGACAGTCCCTCTTTTGACAGCTCAACCTGCAGTCCCTCATTTGTACTGGAAAGTCCCGTTTTTCTCTGCAATGGACAGCCAGAAAAAGAAACAAAGTTTCTAACTTAATTGGCTTTTGGCAGAGAGCCCAGAACATCTACAGCAGCAGATAAGATACTTTTGTAACAACTTCGAGATAAGCAAATAAGTAATTGTAACAAGATAAGATAACAGGAAAAGTTAGACTTACAGCTTAACGGCCAATTCACCTTCATGAACAAAACTGCAATAACTGAAAAAAAACACAGAAATATGTTCAAACTTTCATAACCTTCCAAATTTTGTAAAATAAACATGGTAATTAGGGGGAATGGGCATGGTCAAAAAAATTTCCCAGCAACTTTTTTGTCCCTCTTTTTATTTCCAAACTGTTGGGAGGTATGCAACTATAGTGGATGAGGCAATCAACAGCTGACCAATATACTATGGCAATATATGCATTATATATTTGATATTTGTTTTTTTATCCACATTATTACATTTGTGTGTGAATTTTGAACTAATGCTTATTTTTATTGATATGTGATTATTTTAAATGTATAGTTAATTGAGTGGGCTGACCAGACAATTATTGAATTGCAGAGTGTTTGTTGTTTAGTTTAAAAATATTAAAATGTGCTTTTCAGTAGTAATATGTAAGCTCTTTTGGGCAGGGTCCTCTTTGTCTCTTGTACAGGGTATGGGACCAGTTATCCAGAATGCTTGGGACTTGATAAGGGATCTATCCTTAATTTGGATCTGCGTACCTTACATCTACTAAAGATTAATTAAACCCAATACGATTGTTTTGCCTTTAAGGATTGATTTTATCTTAGTTAGGATCACATACAAGTACTGTTTAATTACTACAGAGAAAAAGGAAATCATTTTAAAAATAGGAGAATGAGAGACTGTCTTTCCATGATTTTCAGCTGTCTGGATATCAGGAAAATAGATCCCATATAATTAGTTCTTTTGTATGTAAAACTGTTTGTTCAATGTGTCCCAAACCCATTTATTGTACAGCTCTGTAAAATATGTTGGCACTTTATAAATACGTGAAGAATCTGGACTGATGAGCAATTTGATTAGAGCTTGGGCCTATTACAGCTTATCCCAATTAAAATGGTCATAGAACTATGGAATCAAACTGCTGCTAGCAATACAAATGGAACATCACCAACACCAGAAAAAAAACATTTCTTACCACTAAGATTCATTAGGAATCTTATTCTGTAACTCTGAAATCCGCACTACCATGAATAATGGTATGTGGGTAAATTGACATAAAAATGTCCAGCTCACAATTCCTTGGTTTGTGCTAAGGGAGTAACACATGGGGGCAAATTCACTAAGATTCGTAGTTGCGCCAGGCGTAACTTCGCCAGGCGTAGTTTCGCCAGTGCTTTGCAAATTCACTAAAATCCGAAGTTGCACTCAGGGGTAGCGTAAGGTTGCGAAGTTGCGCTAGCGTTGATTCGCGAAGCAAAGTTACGCTAGCGATGGTTAATTTGCATACGGTGCCAAATTCAAATTTCAATGGAGGAATATGTAGCAGCACTACAAATGCCTGGGAAACCTTCAAAACATCAAATAAAATTTTTATTTTGCCCTACACATATGCCCACTGTATAGTTAAGTTGCCATGAGTTAGGAAATGTAGGGGGGAAGGAGGGGAGCCCCAAAAAATTTTTTGATCTTTTTCACCCATAATATAGAAAAAACGCCAGCGTTTTTTGGGACTTAGAAAAATTTTAAAAATTTTTTTGAAGAAATCCCTATCTACTCTATTGCGCTTCGTCTGGTCTGAGGTGGCGAAGGAAGTCTAGCGTAAAAGGTAGCGTTCAAAACAATGCACGCGTGCTAAGTTACACTAGTGAAGTTACGCTAGCGTCCGTTAGTGAATTTGCGAAGTAACGAAAATGGCCAACGCTAGCAAATTGAAGCTAGCGTTAGGCGCTTCGGTGCATAGTGAATTTGCCCCATGAAGTGGGCTCTACAGATCCTGGCAGCTGAGGCAAGTAAGAACTGATATCTAGCAATACAAAATTCTTCAGAATTAAGTATTATGGGTCAAATTTTTATACAGAGGGAGTGGAAAATAGAACTTTTAGCAAATTGTAAATGAAAGTTTTGTTTTCTAAAATTTTCCTGTAACATTGTGTCTAGGAAACTCACTGTAATTTGGCTATAAGAAAAGCTACTGGAGTTAGCTGCACAAGGGGGACCCAGACTGAGGAACCATTAGGGAAATATGTGTAGAGTATATGGAGGGAGAAAAAAAAAAGATAAATATAATAGCTTACAGTCCAATCCAAAGGGAAAATGAAGGTATAATGAATATATTTCCTTTCAAAAGACATTCCTTTTTTCTTTTTTTAAAGAAAGTGTTTGCATAAAGCATGTGTTTGCCATTTGCAAGTGCTTGCTCACTTATGGGTAAGCTGCACATTGCTCCTTGCACCTGAAGATGGCCAATTACACTTTTCTTGCACACTATGTGGTGCATTATAAATGACCTCTATAGTCTATATTACATAGTTGAACACTTTAGATACAAATATTCCCAATTTGGCCCAAAAAGTCCTACAAAAACAAGTAAACATATCAAAATATATTTCATTCTTTTAAGTAATTATGAATTAGCATAGTGAACATTGTACATTTGCACCCAGGTAATTTTTTTTAATTAAAATTGTTAAAGATAACATGACTTGTAGGGATAATCCAAAACAGTTATAATGTGGACAGCGATAAAAACTAGCACATACTGTATCTTATGTTATTGACCCATTACCTTTTCTTTAGGGACATTTGCTAAGATGTGCACTCTGTGTTCTTGTACATATCAGGCCTCATTAACTGTATTAACAAGCTCAAATTTGGACCAGTGTGGTAAGTGATGGCCACTGTGGTATATCAGTTATTATGTTGAGTTTTTTTTTAATTGCTTCCATTTTTTCCATTGGTGTGCCTTCACAAATTTACAATCTCTGAGTTGACATGGTAACTCTATTGAAAGAGGTCCTGAATTGGAATCTTCTATCCAGGCATTTTATAGTGTAGCCTCTATATTATACAAAATAATAGAAAGTAGGTCAGACCTGGAAACCTAAGAAACATCTAGTTGGGAATCCACAGACTGACTTATCTCCTATGTTTGACCTATTTCATATTTATTCAACCCATGGGCCAAAAGCATGTGCCAAAGGGCTTGTCTACTAACATGGGTGTTAATTCCACTTGCCAATAGCAACAATCAGGATGTTGCTTTCCTTTTCTAATTGTAGTAGATTGCTCAAAACTAGTAGCTTATTGTTTGCTATTGGCAACTTAAATTTAACACCTATTTTTGTCAACCATAAATCATTTGGCCTCATGTGAGCAATACTTGCAGAGGCTACCCATTCTAAGCCAGTCCACTTTACGGTATTTTTATGGTTTGCATCTACATTTTATGATCATTTTTATTTTTTTCCTTTTAGATAAAGGCACAGTTAAGATACAGGTAAGTTCATAACTGTTATTTTATGTGTGATCTGCTGGTGTGTTTTGAACACTTTATTTATTTTGTTTTTTATTTTTGTTTTTTATGTTTTGTCACCACTGGCAACTATACAGTTTCATAGCAGATATGTTGAAAGTATCAATGGACCTCACTGATAATCAACTATGAGCTCTCAAACAGAAATGTCATCCATTGTGTAGTTAAAGGTTATTTTGGGCCTGGCTTATGTTTCAAATGGTTCTTAGATACTCATTTGGCACAATAATACCAATATGTAAATCAACATGTTTTAATGCATATTTATTTTCACAACTGGGCTTCATATCCTTCAGTGACATTTGGGTGGAAGTCAACTTACCTTTACAATGTAAATCTTGCAGGCATGCTAATATACCTTATATCTGTATTTAAATTTTTTGCTTTTTGAATGGGGACTCAAGACCATGCATTAATAGTTTAGTCTAGTTTTCAAGGTTTCTGTTTTAGGAGTCCCTGATACTTTTCTACTTTTTCTAATAATATTTTTCCCATGTAGCTGCCATCTGGTCTGCGAGGTCAAGCACATTTGAAAGTCTGGGGTAACAGACATCTGACAGAAGGAGGATTTATTTTTCATAACTCTACCACAGTTACAGTGGATAGCAAGGGATCATCTGTATTCATACAAACTGACAAGCCGGTTTATAAGCCCAAACAAAAAGGTATGCATGCATACGTATATAGACAGATCGAATTTTGCTATATATGAATTTTGAATTCACCTCATTTTGCCATCTTTTTCAGTACTGATCAATATGTTTATGGTCACACCTGATCTACGACCTACAAGTGAAAAGGTGAGAAAAGGTAGAGCAATTTGTATTGCTGTTATTACATGCTTTTGCCTTGATTTAAAAAATATAGTTTACAAAAATGAAATGGTTTTATGACATGTTTATAATGTACAACTCAATATTTAAATTGGGCTTATATCATCAACATGACTGGACCATCTGGTAATTTTTAACAGAAATAGCAGATCATATGGGCCTCTCTTAGGTGAGTTGTAATCCCATGGGAATTAATTTGGTCTGTCAGACCGGAAAACCCTATCTATTGATCATCTGCACGTATGGGTGTAAATCAGCCAAACCAAAATAGAGATTAATTTAACAGCCACTTTGTGAGCTGATTATTTATCTTGTTCGCTGAACAGTTACATCAGTTCACTATGACCATCAACAGATGCAGCCAAATCTCATCCAGCCTGGCCTTGTAATCTGTGAGTTGAATTATTAGACTACAAAGGTAATAGAGTAGTATATATATATATATATATATATATATATATATATATATATATATATATATATATATATATATATATATATATATATATATATATATATATATATATATATATATATATATATATATATATAAGGGTTTTTTAATCAATATGGTTTATTACTTGAATCCTCCAAAATGTTCTTTCATAATAGTGCTGAAGTTTGACAAATTAGCACTTTATAAGATAATTATAAATAATTTCGAAAATAATTAAACATTTTTTATAGTAACCATCAAAATACATGTACATTTTTGATATAGTATTTCTGCATCACCAATTCATTTAACATAGAATTTCACCAAGATATTTCTTTGTACCTTTTTCAGATTGAGGCATACATTTTGGTAAGTTATATGTCTTATTGGATGCATGGTCATGGGTATCTTTCTTCTGCACTATTTTATCACACCATTTTACATTGGTGTTCCAATTTAATTTGGGTTGAGGTCTCTTTCTGTTACATTTCAGATAAATTACAATGTACAGAGATTATACACCATTCAAATCAATCCATTCCCCAGTGGAATAAATAATCTAATGTTCCTATCACATTTATGCATATTATGGTCAATATTATGAGGAGCCAATTGACCTGCCTGTATGTTTTTGGAAGTGTGAGTTGAAACCAGGAAACCCATACGAACACAATGAGAACATACTAATTCCATGAGAACATACAAACACCTTGTAGAAAGTGTCCTGGCTTGAATCAAAGCTATAACCCCAGGGGTGCAAGGCAGAATTTTTAAATAATAGTTATTTTGCCCAGTGCAAGGTCATAACTGATAAACATAGTAGCATACTTACATTGGGTTGAAAAAAGACAAAGTCCATCAAGTTCAACCCCTCCAAATGAAAACCCATCATTCATATTGTGAGATTTCAGGTAACAGGAATCTTGACCACGGCACTTTTGTAGCACAGAATCAGCACACAGAGCCTTAGTTCAGTCCAATTCAGCCTGGGCTGCTTTATTTGAAGCCGTTCACACAGACAGCATAAAGAAAAGGTTTCAGCAGATTGAAATAAAACAAATAAAACGTATCACAGTCCAGCACTTACTGATTCAGCTCAGTTTCCTCAGTGTCTGGTGTGCAAAGCAATGGCTCCAGGCTTGTAGTTTTAAACAGGCAAATCTGTAATGATCTCTCTGTGTCACTCTCAGTTTGAGTTCACAGCAGGCTCCTCAGCCCCTCACACACACACACTGAAATTAGACACCTGATTAATTTATGAGCAGGTAGCTAACACCACACCCAGGTCAGTCTGGAGTGGAATGGAAGGCCCGCCCAGATCCTTCCCTCCATTCCAGCCCTGGATACCCTAAAGAAGAATAACAATGCAGTTTCTTAACTGCCATATCCTTCATCCAGGGCCCTTAACCCCTGAACTAACATGCATTTTCCTTTTACCATATCACAATATACACACCCCTTCATACCCTGACATAAATTATATATACCCACACGCTAACCATATAATTTAGTATCACAATAGCCTCTGATATTAAGTCTGTCCAATAAATCATCTAAGCCACTCTTAAAGGCATAAACAGAATCAGCCATCACAACATCACCCAGCAGTGCATTCCACAACCTCACTGTCCTGACTTTGAAGAACCCCCTACGTTGCTTCAAATTAAAGTTCTTTTGTTCTAGTCTAAAGGGGTGGCCTCTGGTACAGTGATCCTCTTTATGAGTAAAAAGGTCCCCTGCTATTTGTCTATAATGTCCTCTGATATAAGTGTAATCATGTCCCCTCGCAAACACATTTTTTCCATAGAAAACAACCCCAACCTTGACAGTCTACCCTCATAATTTGTCTTCCATCCCTCTAACCAGTTTAGTCGCACCTCTCTGCACTCTCTCCAGCTCATTTATATCCCTCTTAAGGACTAGAGTCAAAAACTGCACTGCATACTCCAGATGAGGCCTCACCAGGGACCTATAAAGAGGCATAATTATGTTTTCATCCCTTGAGTTAATGCCCTTTTTTATGCATGACAGAACTTTATTTGCTTTAGTGGCCACAGAATGACACTGCCCAGAATTAGACAACTTGTTATCTACAAAAACCCCTAGATCCTTCTGTGCTAAGGAAACTTGCATTTTTGTTAATTTTGCCAAAGTGCATAACCATGTGTAACCCATTTTTGGCCACCCCCCCATGTGCCAAAGTGGTACATCACAATATTCACTGACTAACAGGTCCTGAGTCCCCTTTGCTAGGTGAAAGGGTACTGGGAATTCTTCTTCTTTGGCAGAGCCTCCACCAAATGGGATCCTGGAATACACCTGAGGATAGTCCCATTAGGAATAACATGAAACACACACTTTATTATATAAAAAAACACAACTTTATATAAGGAAAGTGTAATTTAAAAGGGAAGTAAACACATTTACATCATATCAAATATAACCCACTCCCATGGGAACCTATGGCAGTCCATTTCAAGTCCCGCAACTCCTTTAGCAGACAAAGAGTCTCGGTCCCTTTTCCCCAAAGAGCACAATAGGTCCCAAGTAGCAATAGCAGCCCAAAATACCTTTCCCTCCGGTTAGGTACTGGCTGTCTCATGGCAGGCATAAACAAAGCCCATATCACAAATGGAATATAGCTGGATTACTCTCTTCTTCTACCCTCCCCTGGCATCACTCACACTGGGGATTCACTCAGACAGGCAGGCTCACCTGGAGCTGGAGCAGGCATCCACAGCGATGAATCCATTCCATAACATATGCAGCTTGTAGTAGCTTCCATAGCTCCCAGCACTGTCTATAGCGCGAGCACAAAAGATGTCCAGCAAACTCCAAACCAGCATGGTTGAGCTTTCCATTAGCCCACAGGGCTATCGAACTCCCTTTTTGCCCCTTACATCTTTGCATGAGTTCTGTCCACCACCTACATGAACGTGAAAGTAGGAATCCTCCAGCAGTAATGGCTGCGAGCACAGAAAAGGGGAACTTATGCCTCAGGGTCCCTACATTTGCATTTATCAACATTGAACCTCATTTTCCAGTTTGCTGCCCAGTTTTCCAGCTTAGACAAATCACTCTGCAACGTGGCAGCATCCTGCCTGGAACCTATAGTTCTGCACAATTTAGTATCATCTGCAAAAATAGAAACAGTACTTTTAATGCCCTCCTCCAGGTCATAAACAAGTTGAAAAGCAAGGGACCTAGTACAGAGCTCTGCGGTACTCCACTAACAACACTGGTCCAATTAGAAAATGTTCCATTTACCACCACTCTTTGTAGTTTATCTTTTAGCCAGTTCTCTATCCAGATACAAATACTATGTTCCAGGCCAACATTCCTTATTTAACCAGTAACCTTCTGTGTGGCACTGTATCAAATGCTTTAACAAAGTCTAGGTAAATCACATCCATACATTCATAAAACATATTGCCAATTTTCTATTATGCTGTATCTTTGATTTAATCAAAGTGCTGTTTTTTTTTTTAGGACCCACGAGGATCAAGGATTATTCAGTGGACAGATCTAAGGCCTATCTGCTGTGGTAATGTCAAATAGTATGCTCTCCAGTGTTTAAAGGAGAAGGAAAGGTTAAAACTAAGTAAGCCATATCAGAAAGGTCCATCTAAATATACCAGTAAACCCCCAAAGTAATGCTGCTCTGAGTCCCCTGTCAAAAGAAACACTGCATTTCTTTCCTTCTATTGTGTACACATGGGCTTCTGTATCTGACTTCCTGCCTTCAGCTTAAACCTCATTGCCCTGGGCAAGAGCATGCTCAGTTTGCTCCTCTTCCACACCCCCTCCCTTCTCTACTGTAATCTGAGCCCAGAGCAAGGAGAGACTCAGGCAGGAAGTGATGTCACACCATGTTAATACTGCAGCTCCTATCCTAAACAAACAGAGAGTTTCTAGAGCTTTTTACTCAGGTATGGTAAAACATTCTACAGAATAAATATAGCATTCTAGCTTGCACTATTGCAGCTAATCTATTGGCAATAAAATGCCTCAGTAGCTTTCCTTCTCCTTTAAGACAACATACACAAATTTATATACTTCTCTAAAGTTTGGTCATTTTTAGCACTGCTAGAACCATTCCTTGATTAGTTTCACTATAACAATAGTCTCTAATTACAAATGAATGTACATTGCACAGATGGTTGTAATGGCCAAATATTAATCATTTCTAGCTTTTTGGTTATCTGTTTGAGAACTTTTATTCTGAAAAAAAACATCTTTGAAAAAATTAAGCACTGTATATGTTTTCTCACAGACAATTTACATTATGACTGATGCGGTAGCAAAGATTCATAGCGGGCGACTAATCTCCGTATGTGCCGGTACCTTAGGGTGATGGCAGATTGGGAGATTTAAAAGCTTCTATTGTTTCCACTGGCTGTGGTATTTATCCCCTCAGTTTTTCTAACCTGTATGGTCTGTTTCTATACCTCGTCCTTGGTATTAGCATTCAGTTGAAGATATAGTTGGTGAAACAGTCCAAGGTAGACGCAGAGCTTTGCTGCAAAAAATCTCTTTATTCACACAACATGTTTCGAGCAAAGTTGACAAAGGGCAACTTTGCTCGAAACATGTTGTGTGAATAAAGAGATTTTTTGCAGCAAAACTCTGCGTCTACCTTGGACTGTTTCACCAAGATTGGGAGATTTGTTGCCCACAGTTAAATCTTTGGTACGGCAGGCAACATATCTCCTACACATGCTTTTCCACCAGCAATATAGAAAATTGTCAGTTGTGAAAACAGACATAGCGATTTAATAGCTGAAGTTGTGCCCCGAGGCAAATCTGGACGATTTCAGAAAACACAATACCACATATGTTTTACCACTGGCCATTTACTTTTTTGCCGGAAGCGAATCATTTTCAGGAGATTTGTAGCACAGATTTACCTGTTGACAAAAAATCTCCCCACCTGCCATCACCCTTGTGCTGAAATCTGTTAAAGGGCAACCTACATCTTTTATTCAGTAATATTATCTGTAGATTTATTCCCTGCTCATATTAAATTATTTGTAAACTACTGTCTTTTTCCCCACCTGCCAGGTGTCGTTAATATGAGTTTTCCACTCTCTGACCAACCAGTCTTTGGGGAGTGGCTGATATTTGCAGAGACTCAAGGGCACGCGTATAACAAATCTTTTTCTGTGCAGAAATATGGTGAGTAAATCTGCCCCTTTAGCTATGAAGCAAATTGGGCCTGTGGGTGTTCTTCTTATATGTAATGTAGCCTAAATATAACATTAATTGTAATACCTGTCCTGAGCTGTTTAACAGTGTAGCATTGAACATATATATTCTTTAAACAGTTATCTGGCAATCTTTCAGCATAAATCAAACATTCTGATTATAGGTTTCTTGTTTTTAAAGTACTTCCAAAGTTTGAGTTGGTGATATCCCCTCCTTCCTATGTTCGAGATATTGGTACATGCGAGAAGGGCAACGTCAAGGCAAGGTACTGTAAGATGCTATACCTGTACAAACAATGTATTGGGGCCCTAAATTGAATTTGCTGTGGGGCCCTGTAACAGCTTCTTTTTCTGCTTTGTGTGTGTGTTGTCACCATCAACCTTGGCGTAATGTTGTAGTTTAACACAATCAAAAAAGGGACAATCTCAGGATTTGTGCAAACTAAAAGTCAATTTATTTTGTGATCATTAGCACATAGACCTTTCTCATGAGAAATGTTGATCATGCCACACTTCATTGACTTTTTTTTCACAAATCCTGTGAGTGCTGTGCCCCTTGTTCATTATATATGTATATCAAACCACTTTTATTTGGAGTTTCTTTTATTACTCTGTGTTTCATAATTCTTCTGTTCTGTCTTGTTTAATGTCTTGGCTCTTAGTCTCACCCTTTACAATTCTTATGTACTTTGTTCTAGATATACATTTGGAAAGCCAGTAAAAGGCTTGTTGACCATTAATATGACTATTACTGGTGTTGGTTATTACAAACATGAAATAGGACTTCAAGTGCTTAAAACTATGGAGGTAAGCTGGAGACCCATTTATTTCTTTTTTTTTAGTTCCATGCTGTTTCCATGCACTAAATAGCAAATTAATTGACATTTCTGAAATATGCTTGCATATGGTTTCATTACTAAATTAAATTGCTGCTTATGTAAAAGAAATGCTCTACTTAATGGTACTGGTATCCCATATTCACAATTTGGTTTAGGATATAGCTGAATCCCAACAAGATTCTATTTTGGCTGACTGCACAGTTTCAGCTGAAGGAAATCGATGTTATAAGACATTAATGCGCTAGACAACTGAAGGCAACTTTTTTTTGTTCACAGATTCTTGCATTTTTATATTTAAAGTAGGATTTGGTTTACTGTTCAGTAGGATACAGTGAATCCAAAAATGTGGTATTCTGCTAAATAATTTTCACTATAAAATATACTTTCTTACAGAAAAGGTTTTAATTTGTCTTAAATCTTCGTTATTTGGGCATATTTTATAATTTCGTTTACATGTTTATTCAGTGGGAGTCATACATTTCACCCAAACATTCACATCAAACTGTGCGCTTAGAAGATAAAGTGAAAAAAACCCAGCAAACATATATTTTCGTCATTTTTTTTATCAATAATACAACATTTATACAGCTGGTTCTGCTAGCAAGCCATTTGAACCATGTATTACAGAATTGACAAACAAGAAGTTTTAGTTTTTCCTTCCCTTGTGTAGTTTATTGTAAATCATACCTTAATTTTCTCTCTTTGCAGATTTATGGCTCTGCAGTGTTTGATATCTGTGCTAAGGACATGATGCCGGTAGACTTTCCAGAACATTTCAGGGGGACAGTAAATATTTGGGCCACTGTCATTTCTGTGGATGGCAGTAAGCAGGTTACCTTTGATGACACAACACCAGTCCAAAAACAGCTAATTGATATCAAATATACTAAGGATACCAAGAAACAGTTCAAGCCAGGCTTGCCATATCAAGGAAAGGTAATTCAGACAGAAATGAACAAGAAAAAATTGGTGTCAAGTGAAATAATTTATTAATGATCACTACACTTTACAAAGTATTACTGTATCACAAATGTAGCCACTCATTAAAAGGTTAACGGTCATTTAAAATTTAACAATCGCTTTTACATACAACTCATACTTACAAACAGAGGATGTTACAGTAAAATACTATGGTTTGCTTGGCCTTTATTAGCATTTATTTTTAATAAACCATCCACCCAAACCCCCTCTGGCATGTGTTGTCTACTGCAGAGCACAGAAAGGTAATAATAAATACTGTGTTAAGACAGACATCTGTCTAAGTTGCATTTAATAAGTTAATATAAATGTTTCAGCTTACATACAAATTCAACTTAAGAACAAACCTATAGACCCTATTTCGTATATAACTTGGGGAGTGCTTGTAGTTTTTAAGAGTTCCAACTCTAAAACTCTAAAATAATTGACTGAACCATGAAGGTTTGTATAAGGATGTAAGGATTTAAATAGCTGATAGTGTTCAGCTTTGACTACAATCACCCAATTAAACAGAATGGTGTTTGACTGCTCAAAACATATATGTAGCTTGATAAAGAGCCACTGCTAAATAAAGGCCTAATAGTCAATGTTATAGAGTTGGGTCAAAAGGCCCTAATAGTCAATAGTTGTAGAGTTGTATATTAAAAAATCCAATTAAAACCTCCGCAGACTCTTCACCAACCTACACATTACCCATGTAGAAACAGAAACCAGAGTGGTGCACTCACTAGACTCCGATAAGGCCTTTAAATCGGTAGAGTGGAACTACCTGTGGGAGGTCCTGACCCGCTTTGGTCTTGGCCCTAGGTGCCTAAACTGGATTAAACTGCTCTACGGGAACTTCACGGCCCGAGTCAGAGTCAACAGCCTCATGTCCCCCCCCTTCCCACTGACTAGAGGAACGAGGCAAGGCTGCCCCCTATCCCTAGTACTATTCGCTCTAGCAATTGAGCCACTAGCCATTCTGATCAGACAATCCCCTCAAATTAAAGGCTTAACCTACCGTACTATACAAGAAAAGATCTCTCTCTTTGCAGATGTCCTTTATATATTTGGCCGATCCCAATGATTCCCTCGCTGCCCTACTCAATCTGGTCAACCAATTCAGTTATTTCTTTGGCCTATGAATCAATTGGTCAAAATCTGTTTTGTTCCCTATAGATCCTAACCAACCCCAGCACTTATCACCTGAGACCCCTTTGGAGTGGGCCAATAAATTCAAATCAAATTCAAAAAATATATTCCAAGGCATTCTATAAAAGTTAAAAAATCAGTCTTTATTTAACATCAAATATTAAAAATTAGGCATACTTTTTAATATTTGATGTTAAATAAAGACTGATTTTTTAACTTTTATAGAATGCCTTGGAATATATTTTTTATATTTGATACATGTGCCCTTTGAGCTGGGGGCTATATTCCAGCACTTTGGCCCTTTGGACAGGCCTTACAGACTGCAGCAGTTGGTCAGTATTGTAATTTTTTGGAGCAAACAATTCAAATACCTAGGAATAAAGATCCATTCTGACGTCACAAAATATACAGCACTAAACCTAAATCCAATCCTCAACACCCTATCCCGATGGACCAAACTACCACTATCTCTCTGGGGCAGGGTAAACATCATTAAAATGGTTTACCTCCCCAAACTCTACTAACTTCACAATGCACCTATCTATATCCCCAAATTCTATTTTAAAAAGTTAAACCAAATCCTGATTCCCTTTTTGTAGAACAACAAAACACCCAGAATAGCCTGGACCAAACTATGTGCACCATGTGAAGAGGGAGGACTTGCCTTCCCCAACTTCTATTTATTATTATTTAGCATCATAAATCTATTATCTTCACTGGTGCTTCAAATCAGATCCATACAACCCCAATTCACAACTGCAAGCACTTCTAGTATCCTCTTGGGAAGGACTGCACAATTTCCCATACCACCATCCTAAGGATTCAAGCCCTCTACCAACTACCTTAACTAATCTCCAAAAAAACCTGGTTACTAGCTGTCAAAATTTTAGGATACACCCCTCCTTTGCTATCCCTCACCTCCCTCTATGGGGAACTCTATACTTGCCTCATTTCAGACACCTACTAGACTTTACCTTTTGGCCTGACTGGAATATTAAATGCTTGGGGGATCTTCTAGAGAAGCCCACCTTTCCTACATATTCCACACTTCAGCAAAAGTGCCAACCAGCTGAAATTCCACTTTTCAGATACCTCCAGCTTAGACTTACCTTTTACTCCCAATTCACTACCCTTACCCCCCGACAGACCCACCTAGCTATAGAAGAAACTCTTCATGACCCCAACACCTCAAAGTTGACATCCCGTATATATCAACACCTCCTTCTGTCTGGCCCTAAACCCTTTCAAACTGCACAAGAGTGGTGGTGGACCGACAAAATTGCAGGCCTTGAACAAGACGACTGCGAAGAAGCAGTAGAGAACGCCTACAACTGTCTTATTTCACTCAAAGACAAACTAATACAATATAAGATCATACACCACCTAAATATAACCCCCATACGACTTCGACAAATGGGTCGAATACCTGAAGACCCTTTCCTAGATGCCAACAACCGGCAGCTGACTTTTTCCACATGGTGTGGGACTGACAGCATATCCTGTACTTTTTGACCCAAGTTATAAACTATCTGGCAGACAATCTGGTCTTCCTGAGGGTAATAACACCAGATAAGAGAGATAGAAGAGATAATCCCAGCTAAATACCCCAGGCTTCGATACTGCATCCTACTTTTCTATGCAAAAAAAACTGTAGCAATGCACTGGATGGGTAACTCCTCACCCTCCCTCAGAGCTGTGATACAATTGGTCAACAATGCAGCACCGCTCTTTAAGCTCACCTACAAAATTAGAGGATCATCAACTAAATTCAACATGTTCTGGGGCCCGTGGTGTGATGTTAACTTGATTTCTACACCCTTTGACGCATCCTGAATTAGGGAAACCTTTGTGCATATTCAAAACAGGAAGTTAACCCACTCCTAAATGCATCACAAGCCAGACTGGGCCTTAAACTTTAACTTACAAAATTACTCTTTGGTGTGTCCAACAAACCCCCCCCCCCATGATCTTTGTTTATACTATGCTTGGTATCGACTTTTACCTAATACCTGACTATAGGAACTTGTATGGGTTAGTCTGCTTAATTGTTTGTTTTGGGTGTACAAAATAAAATAAAACTCACCTTTAAAACCATTAAAATCTTGATTATTTTTTGCAAATGAACATACTGTATATTAATAGGTGTACCTAATATCTACATTATTATTAGAGGCACCAGTAATCTTGTAGGCTGATGGTCCTGTTATGTTTGACATAAGCTTCTTCATCATTAGGTTGAGGTGACGTACCCAGATGGAAGCCCTGCTGATGGTGTAACAGTGCAGATAAAAGCTGAGCTGACCCCGAAGGATAATGTTTACACCAGTGAACTTGTATCACAGAATGGTCTAGTGGAGTTCCAGATTCCGTCGATCCCAACTGGAGCTCAATATGTCTGGCTGGAGGTATGCCTCAGTAAAAAAAAAAAAAAAAAAAAATATATATATATATATATATATATATATATATATATATATATATATATATATATATATATATATATATATATATTCTACACAGCATGGGTGTGTGTGGCACACATTATACAACCTTCAGTTTCATCAATTTGCATATGAAATATCATATAGCATGTAAAATGTTTTAGTGGATATAAACAAAGTCAGAAAGCTGTAAACTGTTAATTCATAAGGTACTGTCCATGGTTTTGATTGCACTCAATCCTATGATCATATACACCAAGCCACCTAAAATATATAATCAACCTCCTACCGCACCACCCCAATCGCAATTGATGTTGCATGAATGTCAACTTATGTTAATTAAATAGTTTATAGATAACTGACATTTTGGGTGGTTCCCCACTATGAGAGAGGCTTGGGAGCCAACCAAAACAACTTCCTCCTACATGTGTGTGACTTGTATCTAAAAGTAATTTGCATTCATTCTTCTCTCTTTAAGACAAAGGTAATGGCCATTGATGGAAAACCTGCAGGAGAACAGTATTTGCCAAATTACTTGTCAATCAGCAGCTGGTACTCTCCAAGCAAGTGTCATCTTCTTATACAACCACCTGAGAAGCCACTCTTGGTAAGTAAACTGGCTTATATTAAATGAAGTTAGGTAGGTGACAATTCTAGCCTCTTTAGCTAAATGTCATATGCAGGCTTTATCAAGACATATAGGTGATAACTGTAGCTTGTCTGTCTGGTAAAATTAAATCTTGCTTCAGAGGAAAAGGTTATATTTTTTAATATTGTTGAAAACCTATAGTTTATACTTTTTTAGTATCTAAAAGTACAATCCCTTTAAAGAGCATAGGTGATTTCAACAGCATTGTTACATTTTCCCTCTAATTGAAAGCCAATGTCTAGTTCAAATGTAGTTCTGTATTTGTACACTCTCTTTATTTTTAGGTAGGGGAAGAGGCCAGAATTGCCCTTAAGTCTACATGTCCGTGTAATTTTACACTCCACTATGAGTTGGTCTCTCGTGGGAATATTGTATTTTCTGGGCAGCAGCCAGGAGATGTGACTCTAAAGAGGAGTAAAAGGGATGCATCTGTGACATTTGACAAAGATACCCAGGAAACGGTAACACACACAGGTAAACTCATCTTACCTGGTTTTTTTACACTGAATTCCATAGTGTTAGAGAAATTTAGGGTAGGCAGCAAACTTCATTTTTTATAGATTAGTCACAAAATAACTTAGCATACTGTTTTTTTTAAAAGTTTGTTATCTAATCAAGTGAGACATTTTCTGTGATATTATACTGTGTGTGTGTGTGTGTGTGTATATATATACATTTTTTTAAATGTATTTATTTATTTTTTTATAAAATATATTCAATTATATTATATTAAACATCATGAAGTACTGATGAACTGTTTGGAGGAAGAAGTATGTTAAAAAGCTTCTTGATTTAATAATCACTAGCCAATAGAGCACTGCAGAAAAATGTTATTAGTTGTAAGCATTTAATACTGACACTGTCAAAATACAGTATGCAGCATGTAATAGATGTTAATGATATGTTGGGACTATGTAAAATGTTTGTTCTCTCTAAATAGAATTGCGATGTGTATGGCACATATTCATGCACAGGGCAACAATCTGCTTTTTGTGTTAGTGTGCTACACATATTTATTGTCTAGGTTCTTCTTTGAAATGTTACGTTGACAGTACAGTGTAAGTTTTTGCAGATTACTTCCTATTATAGTAAATAGTAATGGCCATGGGTTTACAACTGCTTATAAATGTCCTGGAAACCATCTATGTGGAAACCATCTATGTTTACAAGAGTTGTGAACATGTGCAATAAACATTGGAATCTGGAATGTTTGGAACCTTGGGTTTTTTGGATTAGGCTTATTTCATAGTGTTTCACGTGTTCTAACGTTACTAAAACATTAGCCAGGCTTTGTATTTTATGACATACTGTATGAGGGATGCTTTTTATTTTATCATATTCCCAGCTTCCACACAGCTTCCCAATGAAGATTCTACAGTGTGGTTGACCTTCGTGCATTTCACTGTCACTCATAATATGGCCCCTCTAAGCCGCATTCTGGTTTACTATGTTCGGGAGAATGGAGAGGGAGTAACTGACAGTGCACAGATACCTATTAAACCTGTCTTTGAAAATCAGGTATTTTACTACTGCTTTTTTTTTATTTTTCCATGTTGTATCTCTTATGAACACCATCCCCATGTAAGCTAACAACCAAAATACACATAGTATATACAGAATATAACCCTTTTCTGCATTATTCCTTTTTTGTTTCTCTGCATTACTCCATTTTAACATTTTATTTGTTTTTTCTATTGCTAAATAAAAAAAAAAATCAGTAAATATATGTATATGAACACCACTTTTTTATCTTATACCCAGATGCACTGTAAAGTATCATACAGCATACAAATACAAAAAAAATATATATATATATATATATATATATATATATATATATATATATATATATATATATATATATATATATATATATATATTTATGTTGTTCAAAATACACATTCTTCTCTTTAAGGCAGTTTACTTACACACAGGGGTAACCATTTCAGGATACACAACACAAATCATAAAAATAAATCCTGTCCACTGGGCACTACCTACACACATTTCCCTCACTGAACTGGGCCCCCTGTGGACTACAGGTTTGGGATACATTATCCGGAAACCCTTTATCCTGAAAGCACTGAATTATGGAAAGGCCTTCTCCCATAGACTTAATTTTATCCAAATAATTAACAATTATTTTATTTTTCTCTGTAATAATAAAACAGTACCTTGTACTTGATCCACACTAAGATTATGGGCTATAGTTATCAAAGAGTGAAGTGATAGATCACCACAGTCCTCTAAAGTGAAATTCTGCCACTCTCCATTCATTTCTATGGGATTTTTTCAATGTGTGAAAGTGATAAATACGCCTTTCGAAATCCCATAGAAATGAATGGAGAGTGGCGGGATTTCACTCTAGAGGACTGTGGTGATCTCTAACTTCACTTTTTGATAAATATACCCCATATTGGATTTATTTAATATTTAAATTGTTTTCTAGTAAAATTAAAGGGTTTTTTAAACTTTAAACTAGTTGGTTTCAGACAGTTCACCAGAAATAAAAAAAAAATTCCAATGACGTTCTATTTTCTATGTGTGACCGTTTTTCTAATATTGAAGTGTAAATTGTAATTTTTCACCTTCTAAAGCAGCTCTGGGGGGTCGCAGAACCTGTAAACTGTTCCAAATTGATAAATTAGTTGATACATTTCTTGTCTTTGTCCCAGCAGAGCAGAGTGTTTAGGCAGCTGTTAGAATTGATACAATAGTTGGTAATACTCCGGAGATGCTGCTGAGAAATGTATCAACTAAATGTAACAGTTTAGAGTCTGCATCTGAATTACTGAGCTGCCAGACTCTAACACCAGAGACATGAACATTCAACTTTAAACTTAGATTTTGGCAAAACAGTAAAACATAAATAATGGAAAGTAATTGAATAAATCCTTCCAGAATATTCCAGCTTCCAGTACCAGGCAGCTCAATTCTTTGAAAAGAGAAACCACACAGATAAATTGTGTTCATATGTTAGATTAATGTTAGGAAAAGTGCAACATATTTGGAAACACATATGACTGTAATCATTTTTTATTGAATATTTATTATTTCAAGGTTATATGCATAAATACAACATTTCTGGGCATGCTATAAATGTATTGAAAGCAACAAAAAATGCTTCCTGGTAGTTAGACTGTGGTTGAAAATTAACATAAAGGGGCTGCATGCAGCCACAAGGCTATGGTCACAAACCCATCACAACCAGCATTAATTTCCTAGAGAGATGATGGAAAGTTCTATATGTCTTATATTCTATACCTTACATTCTATCTTAAATGGTCGAAAATCAGTAGCAGATCATTACAATGAACCTGAACATGCCACGAGTAGGGACTTCCTGCCATTTGTTAGTTGCCAAGGCCCATGTTCACTCCTTTTTTTAGGATGATTCATGTATGTTAACACTGGACAATCCCAAAAAGAATTGCCATTCTACACAGTTTAGTATCACGGGGACTCTATGTTTTAGATTCTGTTCTCATGCTTCATCATGTAAAACTCTGCACACACTAAAAAAATCCATGCTATTATAATTTTATTTTAATCAGGTTTCTCTGACCCTCTCTACGAATAACTCTAGACCAGGGGATGCAGTTGATATTAAGGTTAAAGCTGCAAAAGGGAGCTGTGTGTGCGTGTCGACTGTGGATAAGAGTGTTTATCTACTACGCAATGGCTTCCAACTCACACCTGGACAGGTTGGTTTCAGAAATTAATCAAAATAAGGGGAGCTCAGAAGAGCACTCTGGAAGGTTTTTTTTTTTTTTTCATTTTTGAATGAAATTATATAAACTAAATGCTTTGTAAATATTGCTTTCTACTAAATTGCTAAAGCATAGTGTTATTTCTAGTTTAATGCACACACGCCATTTAATTTTCAAGTTATTTTTGTCCTCACTGCAAGCTTGCTCAAAACATTTAAAGAAATGTTATATGTTACATATACTATATATTTACATGAAGTGAGAAGCACTCCTTTATAAGTTGAATGTTGTATGCTTGTAAAAGAAACTGATAAAGAAGTATTGCACTCTCAAGGCTTATGAAGTAAAATGTACGACAATAAGATATTTCCCCCTGAGAAATAGAAATAACCGTAATATAGCACAACCATGCATTTTATATAGAAAAGGTAACAAGCATCTCATACAGTAGAATAACAGGCTCCAAAAGGACCAAAAAATTCAATAACTATGCAAAAATACACCCCAACCAGAAATCGAGTGATTTGCTACCTTAACTGTGCACATCTAAATTGTCATATTTGGAATTTGCAGATATTTCAAGAGCTATCAGAATTTGATGTTTCAGATGTATATGGAACAGGAAAAGATGAAGGTCACTTCTGGTGGCCAGGGATGGGCTCTCAAAGAAGGAGACGTTCTTCTTTGTTTCCATGGCATTGGGACATTACCAAGGATGCAAGATTTGCTTTTACGGTATGAGATTGCAATGGAAAATATTCCTTCTTTATTGTTATTGCAGTTCTAATAATCTAATGTGTGCATATAAAAGATTACTGCACACTCCGATCTTTAATATCATCATTTTATCAAGGATTTGAACTTGCATCTAAGATTTAGGGGTTTAATTTAAGTTAATTTAGGGGTTAGTTCCATATTTTGATCATTGCTCTGCTAAATTTGCTTTCCACATCAAGGTACTACTTATAGTCATGAGAGACTATATGGTCACAGCAAATGCAGTGGGTACAAGAAACTTCCAGACACTAATTTAGGACATATTATGACATATTATAATCATGACTAAACACAATCACAACTTTTCATGTAATCATGTTTTTTTTAGTTGTCTTGTGACGACAAATACACACACTCACATTTTTTCTGCTGCAAAAACTCAAGCTTAAAAAAGACACCTTGTTTTAGGTTGCGAGATTTACATTATATGTTTTTTAACACCCACCATTCAATATTTCATGAGAAGTGCTTTTTTTCTCAAGTCCTAGAATTGTGACAAAATGCAGTCTTGAGTTCTAATACCGGTAACTACAAATGTTCTAATAGAATTTTTCTGTGAAATAGAAAATATTCTTGCACTTGAGATCTTTCTCCACCACTGCTTCTATTGGTAATTTATATCTGGTTGGTTGGATCAACTTTTCTGAACTGTTGCACCCAGCGGCATAACGTCATAGCTCCTGCACAAAAAAAATCTGGAGGGCCTAGCATACACAGTTACCCACCCACCCCTCGACCTGCCTGCTGTGGATAGTTTACAGCAAGCGTGCACATTTTGAGAGAGCCCTCCCACAGGTGCAGTATCTGCTTCCTTTTATGCCAGTTACACCAATGGTTGCACCTGTATTTTCACCAGGGTTTGCACAGCAGCAAATTCCCTAATGTTAGGAACCATAGCTGCCAACAGCTGAAAATTATTTTCAGGAACACTTTGTTGCTGGACCATTTTGTAAAATGTAATCATAATTTCTTTCTTCAAGTGAATAGGTTTTAAGTGGTTGGTGAGTGAAGGTTATATTTGATCATTAGGCCAGAAATTTTAGATCATGTGTTCAGAGCTGCCAGCAGTGTTTTGACCCACACTGTTCAGAGAAAGCTGCTGAAGAGGGTACGAATATCATTCTGTTGTTTGTAAATAGACACTTTGGGAAGGCAATGCAGAACTGCACAATTTAAATTATTCTGTGGTGGCCAGTAACATATTACAGGATTTACGCAACAGCTAATTTTCCCTGTAAATGTATTTACAAAAAGGAACATGTTCTAATCATATTAAAGTTCTGGGGATTTGTACACTACAAAAACAGGTGGCAAAAAACAGTTGGCAATGAAATAACTTTTATTTTAAAAAAAATTTCCCCAGGAGACAGGGCTTATTGTAATGACAGATATTGTGAGTCTTAATCATCGCCAAAGTGGGGGAATGTACACAGACGAGGCAGTGCCAGCGTTTCAGCCCCACACAGGAACACTGGTGGGATCATCCTACACCAGGATGGCTACTCGGTGAGTAAGATGCAGAACTGTAAAAATCCTTGTTAGATTTAATATTCCCATATTAATGCTAATTTACAATGTGTGTGTGGAAAGTGCAAAAAAGAAATGCAAATGTTGTATTTCTGATAGACAACTTAAAACACAACTTAAAATGGCAAGTCTTTTGTAGCAACGTGGCTGTACTTCAGATCAGCCTTATCACAAACATACTAACATAGGTGAGCTTGAAAAAAGCTACACTTAGGGATTTTTAAAATCGTATTTATCAATTGGTGATAACATTTCTCCATTTGATAAAAACGATTCAAAAATCCAATAGGAATGAATAGAAAGTGTATGCAGGGCCGGATTCCATAGTGCGGCGCCCTGACTTCGGTAGTCCCAGCCGTTCGCTCACGCACGCCCCAGCCGCGTGGTCACAGCGCAGAATTATTATTGCGTGCAGCCCCTCCTCTGCCCGTGCGCTGTGAAGCACAGGAGCACTGGGGAGCTTTGAGTCCCCAGTGCTCCTTATGATGCGGCTGGGCTGCATGCCGCCCCCAACATGTTGTCGCCCTAGGCCCGGGCTTTTGTGGCCTCGCCACAAATTCAGGCATGAGTGTATAGGTTTTCCGTGTTGGTTTTTTTTGCCCCTCATAGTATTTATAGGCCCTAAAAGAAGTGTCAGTCCCCTCTGGCTTCAACATTCGTCTTTAAGGGAATATATTGAGAACAGTAATAATTTAAGATAATTTTAAAAGACACTCATTTCTGTTCTGTGCTTTTTGCTGAAAACCTCTGATCACAATGTATATTAAAGGACCTGTAAAGCCTACATTTTCCTACCATATATATAAGTTGGGCACATCTCCTCCACCCAAATGGCGTTATTTGTACTACATACATCCCCTCCATTTGCCAGCATCATTAAATTTCCCTAAAACAAATAGAAGCTTTCACCCGGTGGCCATTTTCCCTCTGACACATCATCAGTGCATTTATATCTGCAAACAGCACAAATGCGATGTAAAGCTCATGCAATTTTTGGTTTTACTATATAGCAGCACAATTGTCGCATGTGCATGAGTGGCTGGTACCTAATCCAGAAGATCCCAATATGTTATTTCACTCCCTTATCCTGGGTTCGATCGAATCCCTATGCCACTGCCCTAAAAGAAAGTTAAAGGACTCTTACTACTCTACCTCCTGTACTGAGGGCCCCCTATGATGCCTGGCAGACTGCACGGAGGTTACAGCACTTGTCAAATCCCTTGCTTACTCCATACACCCCTCTGTGGGGCAATTCCCATCTTCCCCACCTTCGACATCTGCCTGATTTTATATATTGGCCCATTCGTAACATTAAAACCCTTGGAGACCTGTTGCAAAATGGGTCATTTCCAACTTTTCAGCAACTACAAGATTTTGTGGCTCCTATGAGTTTGAATGTGTTCCGGTTTATGCAACTGCAACATGCTTGTAGAGCCCAGTTTGGTCCGGGTCCAATTACTTATCATACTTTTCGGTTTGAAGATATTCTTAGGGTAGAAAGTACGAGACAGCTAGTTACTAACTTGTACAAAGCTTTGCAAGACCTTGGACCTTCTCCATTTGACTCTGCCCGCCGTAAATGGCAATCAATACTACCTGTGATAAGTGATGATATATGGGAGGAAGCCACTGCTTCTAGCTATAGCTTTCTTATTTCTACTAGAGATAGATTAATTAATTTTAAAGTTCTTCACCTTTATTATTTTACACCCCTCAGATTGCATGATATATTCCCAGATAAATCTCCAGCCTGTCCCAGGTGCCAAGACCAGTCCGCAGATTTTTTACATATTTTGTGGTCCTGCCCCAAGATTGTTCGATTTTGGCGTGCAGTGGTTAAATGTTTGAGCGATAACCTGGAGTTGCCTCAAGTCCTCTCTCCTGAAGCCTGTCTTTTGGGAGTCGTGGATGATATGGTTCCACAAACCCATGTTAGAATTTTGTATCGTACTTTGCTATTCTATGCTATAAAAGCCATCATGCTTCAGCCTGCACCTCCCTCAGTTCAGTATTGGATTGCTTTGGTCAACCGCACCTTACCACTTATCAAACTCACTTATGAAGCGCGTGGCTCCTCAACTAAATTTGAGAAAATCTGGGAGAGATGGCTTGAGGTATATCCTAACCCCAATGTTCAGTGATTGCTTTGATTCAAACCTGTCCTTGATGACTGTACTGTCTTATTTGTATACCTGCTTGCATATACTATGTGGACTTTATATTTTTGATCACACGTGTCTACTTGATATGTACTGATATGTCAATTTGCCTTTTGTTGAATAAAAGAAACCTTTAAAAAAAAAAAAGGAAGCTCATGCAATTAAAGAATGCAGGCTTACACAGGCAGAATTTAATATGATGACAAGTCCTGCTTGCATTGAGCACCGTAATGGTTACTCTGAGCTCAGGAGAGAGGGTTTGGATTTAAAAATAGGAGCAGAGTTTATATGGGAACCAGCAATACTATCTCTTTATAGCTGTTAGACTGGAGGTGTGTTTCTTAATCTGAGTTGAGAAGAACTGAGCATGCTCATGATCCAACAGCCAAAGGAAATTCCCAGGGTAGGGGACTGAGTGGGTTAGAGGAGCAGAAGGAATCCTAAGGGATTAAGGGAATGTTGCAGCCTTACTATTAACCTTTGAAGAGGCTCTTCGGTGATTACATTTTATGTCCTTTAAAGTAATGTTTTTAGGGTGTTAAAGTTAGCTTTTCTAAAAAATTTTAACCAAATGTATTTTTATTTTTTGCAACAACCATTAAATGAGAAAATATTAGGGTTACAGTTACCCTGTGATTCCTTCAATTGCAGAAGTTAAGTGCCAGCTAGTGCAAGGTGTGGCAGAACCAAATACTTGCTGTACTGGTAGATGGCATTTTGAGGAGACCTGAATAGCTTCATTATGTCTATAGAAAGAAAAACTGAGTTTGGTCCACAAGGAATATCCACTAGAGTACTGACAGACAAAGTTCTACTCCCTTTTTAAAAAGTCATACAAAACATGCATGTTCAGTCATTTCCATTACTCTTGTTCTTTAAATAAATATATTTTGCAGAACGGAGAAGAGGAAGAGAACATTCTTTCCAGAAACCTGGGTCTGGCACTGCTTCAATGTAAGGTAATAAGATTTCACAACAAAATGAAACCATTTAAAAAAAAATTCAATATGCGTACTATTTAAACTTCTAGTATCATTTATGGTTCTGATGTATTGTTCCCATGTTTGACTATTATTATATTTTCATATAAACAGACTGTGTCAGACAGAAAACAATGAATGCAAGTGATGAGTGGTTGAAATAAAATTTGTGCATGAACTTGTTTTGCAAGACCCTCTTGCAGTTTTACAGTACTTCTACGCTGCAAAGGGTATTTGATTTATGTAATGTGTAAGAGGAGAAGTGAATAAAATAAGATTGATAATATTGTTGAATCAAACCTTTCTATAATCCTATCAATTGTGGTATGTTAAGAATGTATCCTGCCTACCAGAACCTGTATAGGGTCGTTAGATGAACCATACCTTCACCAATTTCAGCAGTTGCACTTGTGATCTTATTGCACAAAGCCACAGGCAAATCAGTGCTGTTTGGCAATTTTGTGTGTAGTACAATATTTACCATGTGTGACCTGTTTCAGAAAACAACATTGTAAATGTAAATCTTCAAGTGTAAGTGAGCTGATGGTTTTGGTTCTAATTTCTTAAAGGGAATGTTGTGTATGATTGGACACAGTTTTTGCAACCTGACTTCATAGTACAACTCTGAAGCAATTCCAGGATACAGTTGTAAATTAAGTAATTAAGGATGTAAGATGAAGGGTTCTAGGCATGAAACATATTCAGTTACACCTATGGTGCCACTTTCTGTACATTTGTAATGAATATACTATGCTGCATTGGTTGTGATTGACATAGGGAGCTGTTAAAAACCTTGAATTTTAGGCAAACCACTAATATGCAGGAAATACGGACAAAGAAAGATGAACAAAGGAGTGTGATATTGCATCATTGCAAACATAAGGGCGTGGACCAATAAAACATGAAACTTAACCTGCACTATCTTCATTTTACTAATAAATAAATATCTGTAGTTTTCATACTTTTTCAATATTTGAACAGTGTCACAAGGGTTGAACAAAAAAGTATATAATATGAACATGTTGCAAATTTTTTTCACATCTGTTGTGCAAATATTTCTCAAACAGTAGTGAAGCACAAATGCTGTGTGTTCTTGTGTGTAATAGAACATGAAATAGTGGCAGGCATTCAGGTATTGGACTCAGTTTGCACCCCTGTACAGCTATTTCAGCAACTAGAGAGAGGCAAGGGTTGATGACCTTTAGAATTTCTGGATAAGGACCATTATACAAGGCACTGTTATTAAAAAAACAAAAGTGTTTGCATTAGATGTTTTCACATATGGATCTCATGAACTGTACAGAATGTTTTGATACAGAATTCTTGCAGTTTTGTTGTTTGTACTGCTACATTGCGGACCAACTTGAATCTGTGGTTATGTATAGGGATGGGCGAATAAGCGGCAAATTTGCGCGATTCGCCACCAGCGATCGCGAAACGCCCGCGAAAATTCGCCGGTGCCGTTTCATGAATTTTTTGCGGTTTCGCAAATTTCACAAATTTTTCGGCGAAACACCACAAATTCGCCCATCACTAGTTATGTAAAATTCTTATACTATAACAAGATAATGAAATTAAATGATCAGTAACCTGATTTTCTTCAACATTACATTATGATCTACAGGCAGAATCATAATACTGCATTTTAGATGGCCTTTGGAAAATTCTTTGTTTTTTGAGATATGGTGGGTAACTATTATGTTTTGGGTTTCTCCTACTTCAACAGGAATTGTCCTCCAATAGAAACTGAGGTTTTCTACCTGCCCAGTATTTTATTGTAAAAAAAATATACTTTAAGTCTGTTATTAGGGAAAATGTTGCTTGTCTCAGCAGCATGAAATTAATATGCCACAATGTGATTTGTTTGATGAAAATCACATCTACTACCACATGTAACCAAGTAGGAAATACATCTTCTGCTACGTGTCTTTTAGTCTGCTGATCCTATTCAGCAAAACATCTGCTGTCTGTCACTTGTTTTCCTCAGCAGGTGGTATGACTGCAGCCACGTGTCCTGTCACACATCTGCTTCAAGTAAAATATGTACTGCACATTTCCTTGCTCCCTTTTTGTCAGCAACACTGTATTCTTGTGCCACATAAATTTTACACATGCATTTCATTTGTGCTTTTATAACAATAGTGTTATTTACTTATCCTGCATTAATTTTGATATGAAGAATAAACATGCCTAGACCATTTTTGATTGACTATGCTGTTTCAAACTGTTTATTAATATAAGTGGTTTTCATTGCCTATTAAATCATGTTTTAATGACTGCCCCATCTCCTCTCCAAGGTCTATTTAGACTCTGAGGGGCACATTTACTAAGCTCAAGTGAAGGATTAGAAGTAAATTTCGATGTATTTTTTTTGGGTACTTCGACCATCGAATAGGCTACTACGACCTTCGACTACGACTTCGACTTGAACTAAAAATCGTTCGACTATTTGACCATTCGATTGTCGAAGTACTGTCTCTACATACTTGGGCAGATTATTAACCCTCGATATTTGACCCTTAGTAAATGTGCCCCTAACTGTCCATATTATATGTCAACTAAAAATCTGCATCTTTTTTGGCATCTGCAGCATTCTGATTTATCTTTTATTTTTTTTAACAACATTTTTAGATATTTGGGGCAAGTGTACTTTACTAAGGTTTGCTGTTTCAGGCCTAACTAGGTCATATTATTATACTTTATATAATACTATTATACAATATTAAAGTATCCTTTATCTGTTTATTTGGGCCTTCAGAGTATGCAAAGAGGCAGACAATTAGGCGCTCATTATCCCAAATATAGACAAACTTGTCCAATTCAGATATATTGCTTTTCTTTCACAGTGATGTGACTGGAGAGGAACAGCTACATGTGGAAGTTCCAGATTCTATCACTACCTGGATAACTGAGGCGATTGGCATATCTAGTGAGAAAGGCCTAGGAGTGGCTGGACAAGCGCACCTTAAAGCATTTAAGCCATTCTTTATTGATTTCACATTGCCATACCATGTGATCCGAGGAGAGCAGGTCAAAATCCCACTCACAGTTTACAACTATCTACCTGTTGGTGTAGAGGTGAGGGCACTTATAATATTTTTTTTTGGTTGTAATCTCCACTTTTGTACCCATGTATGTTTTGTGTGTTGTGTCTTTCTCATCTCCTTTTCCCATTACGTTTCAAAGGTGCATGTAAAGATTACTATCCCAAAAGGTATAAAGTTTGTAGGATATCCTGGGAAACAGTATTTGATCCGGAAGCTATGTGTTGCATCAGGGGAAACCAAGCCTACATCTGCAGTCTTTGCTTTTACGGATCTGGGGCAGGCAAACATTTCAGGTGATATCTCTTTTATATACCATGCTAATAGCACATATGCATTAACGGCTGTGTAAGACATAGATGGTTGAAATGAAAATACAATATTATAGAGAATGAAAATACTAGCTAGTGTGCTGTTTTTGTTGTTTCCAATAAATATATGCAAACAGGCTCAAAAGGAAGATTTAGTGGACATTAACAGGTGCTCTTGGACCATTTCTTTCTGTCTACATTGAAATGTGATAGGGTATATTTTCCCTTTAAATACAAATGTCCATTTTGAAAGAATAGCCATCAGCCTGAGCGATTACAGCTATTTATAAACAACACACTCCCCTAAGCTACCCGTGATGCCGCAAGTCATAATTGCCCCCCCCCCAAAAAAAATATTTTATCTATAAAATGTTGTATTTTATAAAATCTATTCTGTTTGTGGGTATTGTAACCCTTGACCAGTTGTCTTATTTTACTAAATAATAAATCCTATGCTGAGCATGTGTTCTTTGATATTTCTGAATCTCAAAATATTTTAATGTGACATTGTTTTATGTTAGAAAAAATCACGAGAAACAACTGTTTATTCAATTCATGTGTTTTGAAGTTTCATTTGCCCTTTGCTTTGCAATTGGCCTCCATCAGTGAATCAGTACAATAATTTTTAAATTTTCAGATAAAAGCCCACAACTGAAGGTAAACCACTATTATGGAACACTCCACTAAATAGGCTTTTTAATGCCAGTCACGGTTGAATCAATCCACTGGCCTCTGCTTCCTCCTTCTGCTTTAAAGGGATTGTTCAACCTTTAAATGAACCTTCAATATGATGTAAAGAATGATATTCTGAGACAATTTTCAATTGGTTTTCATTTTTTATTATGTGTTTTTTGAGTTAATTAGCTTTTTATTCAGCAGCTCTCCAGTTTGCAATTTCAGCAATAGATTTGAATAAGATAATGAAATAGGGATGGGAGAGTGCCTGAATAAAATGTTGAGTAATAAAAAGCAGCAATAACAATACATTTGTAGCCTTACAGAGCATTTGTTTTAAGATGGGGTCAGTGGCCCCCCATTTAAAAGCTGACAAAAATTTAGAAGAAGCCAAATATTTAAAAAATGACGAAGAATAAATAATGAAGACCAATTGAAACATTGCTTAGAATTGGCCATTCTATAGCATACTAAAAGTTTACTTAAAGGCGAACCACCCCTGTAAGAAATCATTATCAGGATGTGAATTTGAAGGACACCTGTGAAAAAGAAAAAAGATTGTTCAAAGAATTAATGCAAATCTATAAGTAAGGAAAAATGTAGAAAACAAAATAATATTCAAATGTTTGAATATGCAAGTTTGTACAGCTGGTTCAACTATTGGAATGTGAAGGCAATATTAAACAACCGTAATGCTTACTAAGATAGGTTAACCTTCGAAATCTGCAGATTTGGCTCAAGAATTAAAAGGTGAATGTCCTACAATGGTAGAATTAGTTCCCTGATCTCAGTCCAACTGAAAACAGCAATTCAACAAACCTAAATAATATGGAGAAAATCTGGACCAAATCACTTCTGAACTATGTGCAAAACTGGTAATACTCCAAAAGAATAAAAGCTTTGCAGAATGTGGCTCTACAAAATATTAGAGCTTGGGGGATCAAATACTTAATGCAAATTTATTAAAGTTTTTTCTTCCACTTTTGTTTTAACATAAAACATTAAAAATAAATTGTATTGCATTTTAGCACAAATATGACAGGGTAGAGTAAAATGAGAGAATAATTGAAGTGTGTACATACTTTTGCAATATCTTGCTTAGATACAGTGGTTCATAAACCTGGCCTTTCCTAAACTCTGGGTATCTTAACAGCAGCAAGGATAAATCATATGGAACTGAAGCCAATTTTGGGAACCACTGTTTTAATACACATATTATTTATTACAGATTTTAATAGTGTCTTCTTCACCAGCCAGAGCTCTGGCATTTGCAGGCATGAGCTGCTTTCCAGAAGGCAATACTTTCAAGAACAAGCATGCAGATGATGCCTATTTGGAGAAGAAGGTCCCAGCTGGCAGTGATTTTGTACGCAGAAGTTTGATGGTAGAGGTGAGTCTATGTAGTGATTTATCTTTTGGTGGCCTCTGTACCATCACTATTTGTTTACTGTTTAAGAAGAAAACGTTGGTATTCCACGACTTGTGTGTATGATGTGTCTCTGACAACATTTTATCATACATTGCCAACTAATACAATGCCAAGTTCCCATAAGTTTAGAACTCCTGAGGTTTATGTATTATTTCTACACTAATGCTTTCATTTTTCTACCTTACCTTGTCTTTTGGCTCTCCTAATATTTCCTGCATTGGGGTGAAAGACAAAAATTTTTTAGGCTGCTTCATGAATTCACCCTGCTAATATGTTTATATCTTCTTCCTCTAGCCAGAGGGTTTAGCTCGAGAATATACGTACAGTGTTTTCTTCTGCCCCAATGGTAAGTTTCATGATAAGATTTTTCATTATTGTTGGTTGTGAACTTTCAGAAACTGTATTTACTAGCATTAGTAGAAGTTGCTGAGATGGTTCCAAGGACACTATAGGGTCATTTATGATGTTGCCAGGCAAAAGTTTAAGACAACTAGGGCACAAGAGTGGGGACTGGCTAAGCTATGTACCTCACTGTAAATATAGACTCTGACGGGAGGTGCAGAGCAAATGTCAGTGGGTTTGTAAGTTGATTTACAATTTAGGCATTTGCTGTGTTGGTACAGGCCAATAATGGAACAAATACATTTTTTGGTACTATGTATCCTTTATTTTTTAACATTAAAGTATGTAATGTTACAAGCTCAGTGGCCACCAACTGCTCTATACAGCAGTTGGGAGAGCCCTTCACTCTTTAGCAGTCAGGAAAAAGTGACTGGTGAGTTAGTGTAGGAGAAGGCTGCTAGTTAAGAAACCTTAAGAAGGGTTAAAGTGATCCTTCGTGAATTTATTTGTTGTCTTTTTTTGGCCTAGAGAAAATTCAGATTTCTACACCTAACAAATTTGAATATCAGTATGTGCAAAAACCACAACGGATGACTCATTTTGACCTGACAGTCAAGGCCCACAATGACGCTCATATAGCTCTGTCCTCTGGGCCCCATGACATGGCTGAAATGATTGAGATTGTCATTGGGGGACAGCAGAATTCCCGAACATGGATATCCACCAGCAAGATGGGGGACCCAGTGTCCAGTGCAAGCACATCATCTGTTTTGTCTTGGGATGAGTTCCGTGCATTTTGGATCAGTTGGAAGAATGGAGTGATCCAGGTAATCCAATCCCCTAGCAGGTGATCGAGATATGCTACTTTTATTGCATCTAAAGCAAACTTTAAACAGCGTTAATGCAGTAAAATGCATTAAAAAAATGAAAATTGCAATGTTGAAAAGTATTTGTATGCTTGTGCTTCAATGAAATGCAATGTTTGCACACAAAAAAGTAAATTATACGTTAGAAATTTGCTTACTGTAAGAGAATTCATGGTTATTTATAGTTGTATACAGGGCCGGACTGGAAGTAAAAAGCAGCCCGGGCAAAATAATCAAAGCAGCCCACATGTAAAGACACTATGTTTTGTACTCATTCACACATACAGTATATTGGGGTAAAACTGCAAAAATGGTTATAGGTGATGTGCATAAAGGGCTGCCTTTCTCGCTTAACTGTAATTAATGTAAAATATTACAGTTATTAATTAATTATTATTATTACATTATAATACAGTAAAATATTATTTAATGGCACTACATAAATCTAGTGTGTCTATATTAACCACTTTGTTGATTTGCCATTTATTATAAGCCTTGAACATTTTATTTAAAAATTACAAGGATTCAATAGTTCACCATTATAGTATGGGGTATATTGCTTCTTATAATATGCAAGTGATATGTGATATGCAAGTGATACAATCTGGACTGTTGGGGGGGTGGTTTGGGGAGTTCTAGTTCAACAAGTGCTTTGTTTTTAGTTTAACTGTTTATTGCTAAGAATGTTTCATGCTGCGCAGGTACCAGACACAATCTGGACTGTTGGGGGGGGGACTTGGTGAGTTCTAGTACAACGAGTGCTTTGTTTTTTGGTTTAATGATTATTAAACCGAAAAAGAGAGCACTCGCTGAACTAGAACTCACCAAGTCCCCCCCCCTCCCCAACAGTCCAGATTGTGGCTGGTACCTGCGCAGCATGAAACATTCTTAGCAATAAACAGTTAAACTAAAAAACAAAGCACTTGTTGAACTAGAACTCCCTCCCCCCTCAACAGTCCAGATTGTAACAGATTGTGGCTAGTACCTGCGCAGCACAAAATATTTTAAGCAATAAACAGTCAGTGATCCCTCTCCCAGGCTCCCTTCCCGTGTCTATAGCTTTAACCAACCTCCCCTACTGAGCAGAACCTCTTACTAGGAGCTGACAAGCCGACGGATCACAATGCAGAGAGGCAGGTCTAGACGAGACGAGTCACATGACGAGCTGTGACGTCTCCTATTCAAGTACACAGCCCAGCCAGCCCAGCGAAGCTGCGGGGAGGGGAGGGAGGGGGCGTGCTATCACAGAGCACAGCAGCAGAGTCTCTCTCTCCTGCCCTATTGGTGTGCCATTTCTTTTTTTTCTTGCCTACATTCAAGGCGACGGGAGGGGGAAACACACAACTCTGTTCAAGAGAGGCCCACTTGAACAAGAAATAGAGCGGCCCCACGGGCAATTGCCCGAGTTTACAGATTGCCAGTCCGGGCCTGGTTGTATAGTATCTCTCTGTACAGGCTAGGAGCAGAATTACCGGTAGCTGTTTGTGCATGCTGCAGCAATGCCCGTGTAATTGAATTTTTGCCCATTCTTAACCACCCAATTGACCTCAGACCATCCCCTTTGGCAACTAATTTACAATTGTACAATTTTTATCATGCTTCAAGAAGTTGTAGGAGAGATTTTGTTAGATATCTCAAACAGCAGCCATTAAACAGGTACACACTTGTTCATCTTCTTACTATGAACATATTTTTCAGCTGTACCTTGCCTAGCTTCAGACTAGTCTGAGTTTATGGGACTACAACCAGAATAACATATAAACACACACTACAGATAGGGTTGCCACTTTTTCTGGAAAAAATACCGGCCTTCCTACATATTTATCTATTTTCCCTATTAATAACATTGGAATCAACCATGATTTTTACCGGCCACGTGGCAACCCTAACTACAGAAGGACTATACGACTAACACAGGCCTGGACAATAATTTTAGTCACCTTCAGAAAACAGAGAAAACTGTTTTACATGTTTCTTTTAAACATGGACAATAAAAAAAGTCAGAATCACATATCTTGTTTTATTAGAATACTGAACACTTTTAAAACTATGTGGCATCATCTTTTGTTTCATTAAACAGGAACATTGATGAATTAGTGGCAGAAAGGAATCTAACATCTCTACTAATCTCCTCATTAGTTAACTAGAAAGGCTCAGGATTTATTGCTGCTTGACCTCATTTCAGAATTATCGACATCTTTTATCTGTCTTCAACACATTTGAATGCCTTCTGCTAAGCTTTGCTGCTTCTGCACTGCTCATGTTACATTTATTTACAGCTGCCCAGGTTGTTACCTAATGCACCTAGAATATTTACCCTCAGAGCACAACATTGGATATAGACAGACTGCAGGGATTTGCGCCCCTTTTAGATTGCCCTTAAGATCTGAGTGCAACATAACTTTAGACTGAATATAGATGTATATATTTGTTGTACAGTAAAAGACTGCATACAATGCTTATCCCTTATGTATATGTCCTCACAATTCCTAGGTAGGATATGGCATTTACAGTTCCAATGACTCTGTTATCGTAGAATGGACAGTCGACAAGCAACCAGATGTGAAGTTCATCGGTTTTTCCACAGGCTGGGGCTCCATGGGGGAGTTCAAAATATGGAGGAAAGAAGAAACAGATGAGAACCACAATGAGGCCTTCACTCTAGGGGTCCCACACAATGTTATCCCAGGATCCGAAAGGGCCACTGCATCTATTATAGGTCAATACTATTATTCCTTCCTAAATAATTATAACATCTTCCAGGGGTCATTCTGCAGACAGATATAATTTATCTGGAGTTCATTGATTCATTGAAGTTAAAGGAAAACTATACCCCCCAAACAATGTAGGTCTCTATAAAAAGATATTGCATAAAACAGCTCATATGTAAAACCCTGCTTCATGTAAATAAACCATTTTCATAATAATATACTTTTCTAGTAGTATCTGCCATTGGGTAATCATAAATAGAAAATTGCCATTTTAAAAAATAAGGGCCGCCCCCTGGGATCATAGGATTCACTGTACTCACAACCATACCAACAAACCATACATGTTAGGTCACATGAGCCAATTAACAGACAGAGTTGTGTCTTTTGCTTCTACACTTCTTCCTGTTACAGTTAGAGTTGAAGTATTTCTGGTCAGGTGATCTCTGAGGCAGTACACAGACCATCACGAAATGGTGGCTCAAGGCAAGAGATGTAAAAGGGCAATATTTACTTAAATATATATTCCAGTTTGGTAAGATTCTTTAATATGCCACTTAATATGATATGAACTATCTGTTGCTTAAGTGTTCATTTTGGGGGTATAGTTTTCCTTTAAGTAATTATAGGCTATTTAGAACATACCTTGGAAATAAAAAAAGGGCTTCCATTCTAACCCTTAAGGATTTAATTCACTACAATTGTAAAATAAGGCAACATCTCAAATTCTTAAATAATGTTTTGAGCTATATATTTCTTATCGTCCCCACATTAAGGGGCAGATTTATCAAGGGTCGAAATGAGTTTGAGGGAATTTTCGAAGTAAAAAAATTCGAAGTAATTTTTTGGATACTTTGACCATCGAATAGGATACTACGACTTAGAATTCGATTAGAAGTAAAATCGTTCGAATATTCGACCATTCGATAATTGAAGTACTGTCTCTTTAAAAAAACTTTGATTTCAATACTTCGCCAAATTAAAACTGCCGAAGTGCTATGTTAGTCTATGGGGACCTTCTAGAGCATGTTTGTAGTTTTTGGAAGTCGAAGTAAAATCATTCGATCGATCGCTGAAACCCTTTGAATCGTTAGATTCTAAAGATTTAATCGTTCGATCTAATGATTTTACTTTCAACCGCAGGAATTTTACTTCGATATTTGAAGTATTTCAATTAGATGGTCGAATTTCGAAGTATTTTTAACTTTGAAATTCGACCCTTGATAAATCTGCCCCTTTATGTCTTTACTGAATAAATTCTAATGATATGCTTTATCTTAGAAATGCAAATGTCATGCTTGTTTTTTTAAATATAATATGTGGGTAGCAGGAGGTTTCATTGAACATCCTTCAAGTTCAAGTGAAATAAGACAGGCATTTAATTTTAAGTAATTTGCCGTTGTATTACCAGTCCCTCTTTATTCAGACAGTTTTCTTTGCTTAGGTGATGTAATGGGCCCAACCGTGAGTAATCTGGATAACCTTCTCCGCCTCCCATTTGGCTGTGGGGAGCAAAATATGATCCATTTTGCCCCTAATGTATTTGTGTTAAAGTATCTTCAAAAAACCAGGCAGTTGTGTCCTGAAGTGGAAAGTGAAGCTGTGGACTATCTGGTACAGGGTAGGTGTTAAAGCTCTAAAAGATGTAGCCCAGGAAAGTTAAAGCTGGCCTTAGACGCACCAATAATATCGTACAAAACATATTTTCGTACAATATTCGATGTGTGTATGGTGGGAGACGAACCAGAAGACTTGGATATCGGTCGGCTCAGCGATCGGGCTGGCTGGAAAATTTTGATTGGGCGTTTTTCAAGGCACCCAAACATCAGCCATGGTTAGTGCTGAATTGTCAGATACAGGTAGAATTCTATTGTTTCTATCTGTGTATCTGATAATTCAGCTCTACACGTGTTGAAATGAACAATCTTTCCTGGAAAGATCGTAATTGTAACATCTATGGCCACCTTTATGCATGCTTTTTCCTTGGTTTTTTTTTTTTTTTTTTTTGTACCACTTTGTGTATTTCTAACACTAGGGGACTGATTTATCAGTATTTGAATTCAAGCTTTTCCGCAATTTTCAGAGTTTTTTTGTGCTAAAACTCAAAAATTTGAATTAGGGTTTCAGAAACTTGAATGTTCCCATTTTATTAAGAGCAAAAAACTCCTAAAAGCTGGAAGAAGTCAATTTGTCCTAGGCAAGATTTTACAATTGTAGCTTTTCTCATTTTTTTGAAAGTTGGAGTAGAATATGATTTTGCTTGTTTGAAGTTTTTAATTGATCAAGTTTCCAAAATTTGAGGGGTTTTTTTTTGAGACCTATTTATCAAAATTTTAAATTTGATAAACATGCCTCCACATTTTACACATTACCCTCCAGAATAATTTCCTGTTCAAATGTGATCTAATTTAAAAAATAAGGCAAATTGACATCAGTTATGATTATTTGTGTACAGTATGTTCTCGTCCTGTGAATGTAACCAGCTATCTTATATTTTATTGCCCTGATACAGGCTACCAACGTCAGCTGACATACAAGAGGCTAGATGGCTCCTATAGTGCTTTTGGAGAAAGGGACTCATCTGGAAGTATGTGGTAAGGCATGTGAGAATAACAGTATAATTTTTTGTCTAAATGTGGTTTGCATAAATTCACACTCCCTATATTTCTTTTGCAGGCTTACTGCTTTTGTTCTGAAATCCTTTGCTCAGTCTCGAGGTTTCATTTTTATTGACCCCGGAGAGCTCTCTGCTGCAAAAGATTGGATAATCCAGCATCAAAATAAAGATGGCTCTTTTCCTGCTATGGGCCGTATTCTAAACAAGGATATTCAGGTATAGGGATAGCGCAATAAATCAAAATAATTCCCTAGTGTTTTCGGTTTGTCTGCGGATTTTCTCTTGCTGTTCCTTAAAGGGGTGGTATGTTATAGAATTGCTCATTCTAGACAACTTTTCAATTGGTCTTCATTATTTATTTTTTGAATGATTTGCCTTTTTCTACTGGCTCTTTCAAGCTTTAAAATGGGGGTCACTGACCCCATGTAAAAAACAAATGTTCTGTAAGGCTACAAATGTATTGTTATTGCTACTTTTTATTACTCATCTTTCTATTCAGGCCTCTCCTATTCATACTCCAGGCTCTTGTTCAATTGAACTTGGACCCTGGCAACCAGATAGCTGAAATTGCAAACTGGAGACCTTCTGAATAAAAAGCTAAATAACGCAAAAACCACAAATAATAAAAAATGAAAACCGATTGCAAATTGCCTAACAGCATCACTTTCTAAATCATACTAAATGTTAACTCAAAGTTGAACAACCCCTTTAAGACACTCTTGTCAGACAATGTTGTTCATCTCTATATACTTGATTTGTCTATTTTTACCAGATGGATAAATTTATAATCCTATTAGGTGATATTTTCACAAGCCTAAAATTCTTGATGAAATTTGGTACAGAAACGATGCAGATCTGTTGTCCATAGAAAATTTAACAAGTTAAAGGAACAGTAATATCAAAAAATTAAAGCGTTTTAAGGGAATGACAATATACTGTTGACAATGTATGACAAAGTACTGTTGCATTGAACTGGTAAAACAGGTGTGTATCCTGTGCCTTTTCTCCTTTTTCATCTTTGAATGGCTGCTCCTATGGCTACACAGCAGATTGTTTATATAAATGATAGTAGAGTTTCTGAAGCCAACACACCAGATGTACCAGTGCAGCACAACATATATTATATTTTCATTACTTTAAAACACTTTTTTTGGCATTACTGTTCCCTAAACAAAATTTTGTAAGGTCCCATTAACTTAGTAGGGTTAGAGTCATTGGGGTATATTTATCAAAGAGTGAAGTTAGAGATTACCACAGTCCACTTGAGTGAAATACCGTCTCTCTCCATTCATTTCTATGGGATTTTTAAAGGCTTATTTATCAAAAGGTGAAGGCGCCCGTGCGTGAAAGGAGCCATGCACATGCCAGGAGATGGTATCTGGCCCGGTGGGGGCCCCTGAAGGCCATGGCCCACCAGGTTTTTTTCCGGTGTCCCACCAGGCCAGTCCTGATGTTTGATGCAAAATAGTTTCCATATTTGTCTGCAATAAAAAAAATGCTCCTGCCTCCCATGTAGCCCAATTCCTGTTGCATATCTGTTCAATCCAATTTCTCTACACATATCTCTGTTAAATGGTCCTTTCTTGTACAGGGTGGTAATCATGGGAAAGTTGCACTGACTGCATATGTGGCAGCTGCTCTCTTAGAGACAGGAGTAACATCAGAGGTGAGTATTTTGATTCAGCTTGTTAAGAATCGAATTCACAAATTTAATAACCATAAATAGAAAGGCTACATACAGTGACATAACTAGATGTCACTGGGCCCCACAGCGAATTCAACTCTGCGCCCCAAAACATGTGTAAGTTGACCGGTTTTACCCAGATGTATTAAAGTTGCCAATTAATTAGGGCCTTACTGGGACCCCTATACTCCTGGGCCCTCCTGTGCTGCTTCTGTAGTTACGCCCATGGCTACGTAACACTCCTGAGTTCTTGCAAGATCAAACTGAGATAGTATACAGAGAGGGAGATATTGTTAAAATAGTTTTTTTTTTATTAAGTTTTAAAAAAAATAAATACAAATGAAAAGCAACATGAAAGAACAAACATAATTGTTATGCACAATGCAGTTAATCCTCTGGACTGGAAAAACAGAATCTATGAAATTGGTATGTTTTTGGTGGTGTGTGGAGAGCTTCTCACTGTAAATGTCCCACTTGATGAAAGTGACAAAGTGCAAACATTTTTACTACCACACCTAACTAGATAACCACTACTAAATAGGCAAAACTACTCCGCTTCTTGTAAATAACAAAGTTAATTTATGTGTACACATTGATGGTTGATCCCCAGTTAAAATTCAGGGGGAACCTTAACTTTCCTAATTTTATTATAATGTTATTGCATGAAGTTAAAGTTCTAGCTGATATTTGCTAAATATGGCATGGGTCCTTCAGCTGTTTCTTTTTTAAATGGAATCTCATGTGTTAAGGTGGCCATACACAGGCCGATAAAAGCTGCCGACAGACCAAGTGTATGGGGCCCTCCGACGGGCTTCCCCCGATCGATATCTGGCAGATGTTGCTTGGACCGGACTAAAAATCCCGTCGGATCTTGGCCGCATCTGTTCGTTGATGCGGTCCCGCAATCCGACCGCCCGTTACCCATCATTAGGATCCGATCGTGGGGCTCTTGGGCCCAACTATCGGATCAACCCGATATTGTCCACCTCAAGGTGGGAATATAGGGGGGGGAAATCCGCTCATTTGGCGACATCGGCAAACGAGCATATCTCTCCGTGTATGGCCACCTTTACTTATACAATTTTCATTACTTGTTCTATCTGTTGGAATCAAGCTATTAAACCAAAGACATTTTTTTACTTAGAAAAAAATGTTAAGCAGCCTCACATTCTTGCTCATTCATGCTGACTACCCTAACAGAGCATGAGGAATGTAATCTCAGAAATAGATGAAATACCAGTCATACTGAAGAATGGGGATCAGGCAGATTTCCAGAATAAGTATTTACAACTCAGAAGACCAAGAATTTGAGGAAAACCTCATGTGTGTGTGTGTGTTTTAAACTGGTATTTTTTTTTTTTAAACTTGCACAAATTAATGATTTGTGCTAGAATTTTGGCGTTTGAAAATTAATGCTTCTTCTTGTACTAGAGTAGAGTGACACAATATTGGCATGGCAAAAGTTTGTATATATACGCCCCCACCAGCTCTGTTTGCCTCACTCTGATATATGAGTGATTTGCAAACTAGCTTTGTTCTAAAAGGAGCTTTCAGTCTGGCAGTTAGACCTCTGCTTATACTTATGCAGCCCATGACTTTTATTACATATGGTGGTACTTTTATATACTGTGATTTCCGTCTAATATTGCTGAAATTACATGTAATCCTTCCAAATGGCATTACACCAGCCTTCTTCTGCTACTGAACAAGCATGATATGCTGTGCCATGATTTTCCTATTGTGTCAGTGGTCTGAATTTTGCGTTTATAAATGACCTACAGGACCTGGAATTAACTAACAAAAAACATTTGAATGGGGTATTGAAATACATTTTTGTAGAGAGAAATAAAAAATATATGAAATCACTTTTTACATACTACAAGGGTGTGAATACAAATCAATCAGTTATGTTATGTCTTCACAGTCCAGTTGGGTGATATGTATATACATTTCTTTTCAGGATGAGAAAATTGCAGTTTCTAAAGCCAAACTATTTTTAGAGTCCCATATGTTTACAGTGGATGATCCATACACTACAGCACTGACTTCTTATGCACTGACTCTTCTACGTAGCACCTATGCTCCTGTGGCTCTCCGCAAACTGAATGCCATGGCCATAACACAAGGTACTTTTGTTACATAGCTGCATCATTAATAGGTGGTGGTATAGGTAGTGAATAGGGAAGGTTTAGGAAGGCTTAGCCTCCCAAAAAAGAGACCACTGATAAGTTATTATATATAAAGTTGTAGGCACATGGATTTTGTTTGCGGCAAAGATGAGTTAATACATTTTTCACTCTATTCACTCTATTTTAATTTTGTAAAAAGCTTCTAGAATGCCAAAAGAACTGCATATTCTCCCAGATCTACCTGTTATTATACCTTTATTGTTAACAGAAGCAGATAATTTTTAAAGAGATTGGATATTGTTAATGTTTTTGCTCCCCATATTTGCTACTGTAACTCTTTAAAACACTAGCTGTGCCTATTCATCTATAATTTTTTGATCTGGCCCAATACCAAATCCTTCACAAAAGATTTTGTCAAATAAAACCTGATTCTAAATCCTCATTTCTATATACAGATTTGAGCACAAACAACAAACCTTAATCCTTTTAGCACTTTAAAGTTAAGATTGGATTTGGTTCAGCTGAATTCTATGCATTTGACTGAAGCAAAATTCACCAGCAAACTGCTGGCATGTAGAAGAGCCCCAAATGTTTTTAAAAATACATTTTTTAAAATGATGTCTTTTTTCCCTGCAATAATAAAACAGTACATTGATAGTTGATATCTGCTAAACTGCCTGAATCCATATTGGGGGTAAGACAATCCTATTGGGTTTAGTTGTTTTTAGCAGACTTAAGGTATGGTGATCCAAGATACAGAAACATATCTGATAAACGCCAGGTCCCAAGCATTCTAGGTAATTCTGGTTTCTATACCTGTATTCGATTGTGTGTATTTATGTTGTCACGCATATATAGCAATGCATGGTACTTTAGTTAGACAGTCGATCAGCCTGGCCATCTGAACATGAATGCAAGGTTAGTGCTCCTTTTAACGGACTGCACAAATATATTATAGCTATATTATGCAAATACACACACACACATATATATCCATCTATAGTGATAGCAATACATATATGTGACATTGCATTTGCTGGTTTGGGGTCTATCTGTGCTACATTCTACTGATGAACTGATAATGTGACACCTTTCAATGTTTCAGATGGTTTCACACACTGGAGTTTAACTGGGAGTGTAGCAACTGAAGAGGATACATTCATGGGCTTTAATGATGGGCTTTCTCAGTCAGGTGAGACATTTTTGCAACACATTTGCTCTTTTTAGTAAAGAAAGCAGTTTCCTCGTGAGGCAACTTCGGGCGACTTCGGAAATCGAAGAAGAGGCGATTAGTCTCCAGGCGACTAAATCTCCCCGAATCTGCCTGTGTGCTAAAGCCCTTAGAAGTGGTGTTATGGTTCCTCATTTAATAAATATGCTTTTCTGTGGTGATATTTAATTTCACACCAAGATAAATCTGCCCCATATTATCTGTTATGAAAATTGGTAATGATTTTTGCCTTTAAAGAAGTGGTCCCCCAAGCTATCTGTCTATCCATCTATCTTAGTAGTGGTTATATTATATTATATCTAGTGAAGGACGAATTTCTCCTGTTTCGCTTCCCTTGAGAAATTCGCGAAATGGTGAAAAAATTGCAAAACTCGGGCGTTAAAATCAATGGGTGTCCGAATAGTGTTGACGCGTAATGGTTTTGGCGCAAGCAACTTTTCAATAGCGCGTCCAAAAATTTTTGACGCCGGAGAATTATAGCTGCAGTTTTGCGAATTTATACGTGTTGTTAATAATAATAATAATAACAATAATCATAATAATAGTCATTATAATAGAAGTTATTTATTTTATGTTTTTCTATCTTGTTTTTTCATAGTCTGTTATATATTTTTGGCTAATTTCATCATGTGTTGGATTTATATGTGTGCTGTTTTTTTCCTGTTTGTCCTGTGAATGAAATTGGGTTTCTGTAAACTCTTAGTGATCTCAGCTGAAGTGGAAATGACTGCGTATGCCTTGCTGACTTACACTTTGATGGGAGACGTGGCATCAGCTCTGCCTGTAGTGAAGTGGCTGTCACAGCAACGAAACTCTCTTGGGGGATTCTCCTCTACACAGGTCAGATATATCTAGATTTTTTTTAAATTGGATCTGTTCATTTTTGGATTATATATGCATGTGTGTGTGCCTAGTTTCAGAAAGGGGACTGCGCAACTGAATCACATAACTTTGTGTTTTTTTGGGATCCATATCAAAGTTTTGCTGTCTGGTCATCTAATAAGCTGCTGGTTGATACGCTGGTTGAAAAGCTCAGTACCAAGTCACTTTTTGGCTATGAAGAACACCAGTAGAAAAACTATATCTACAGTACAACAGAGTCTCCTTCAAGTCTTTGAAAATAATGTTAAAATATAGTCTTATTTAGGGATGTAGCGAACTGCCGATTTGGTGTTCGCGAATGCCGTTCGCGAACACCGGCAAAAAATGCGAACGTTCGCGAACTTCGAACACCCGCTAAAATAGTTCGATCGAAGGATTTTACTCGTTCGATCGAAGGATTTTCATTCGAATCGAACGATCGAAGCCATTCGATCGAATGCTTTTCATTGGATCGAATGCTTACAATCGTTCGAACGAATGGAAATCGTTCGATTTTTAGCGGTCGAAGGAATTCGAATGGTCGAATGGTCGAACGATCGAACGCGAACTCAAACTGCGAACGTTCCCAAACGTTCGCGAACATTCGGCGGACGCGAACGGTCGAAGTTCGCGCGAACTAGTTCGCGGGCGAACAGTTCGCTACATCCCTAGTCTTATTCTATATCTTATGCATCCTTTATGTTGCAAGCCTATTTCTGGTCTACCCACCATCCATATCCTACCTAGCTGATGATCAGCAATAGTTATTGGCACCTCTTTCCAGCAACAAGAACATTTTGTTTACATAGCTTAATGTAGGCTAATTTTCAATAATTTGGAATAAAACTGGCATATTGTATAATCTTTAGGACACATGTGTGGCTCTGCAGGCCCTTGCCGAATATGCTATCCTCTCTTATGTTGGAGGTGTTAACCTCACAATATCTTTGGCATCAACCAACCTGGATTACCAAGAAACATTTGAACTTCATCGCCTAAATAAGAAAATTCTTCAGACAGCCAGAGTGAGTAAAAATTCAGCTTTTAGAGTGGGGTTTTTCAAAACATTGCTTTTAAGGTGGCAAGCATTCTTCGGCAAATGTACGGCTGAGTTCTCTAACAAAGGAATTAAGTTTAGGACTGCCTTAGCTAGAGACCAATAACTACTGTACCCTGCTGAGCAATCCAGTTGTTTCAGGGACAGAGACATGTTTATTTGATGCCTTAAGCTATTGGGGGAAAACAAGTCTGTGTGCCTTCCTGAACAGTAAAACATATACTGTATAAACAAATATTTCAATTCCTTGACAGTAAAAACATAACACTGTACAGTAAGGCAAGACTCGGTAGGCAGGGCTCATTTTTCAAAAATTGCAGTTTGAACACACCCCTTAGAATATGTTTTTCAAAGGTTGAGAAATAAATATCTTTTTTGAATTCTCAGGGAAAAAATTACATGCCATTCTTAAATGGAGCACATATACCTGTGATACTTCATCAAGGCTGGCAGGCATGGGCAAAGTACAAAAAAATTGTGGATTGTGCATTTTTTGTACTAGCAGTCCAAAAACGTCCAGCACTGAACATGCATACAATAAATTCCTAAAAAGGGAAAGTGCACACTGGGTACCTTTAAAGGAGAAGGAAAGCTACAGATGCATTTTATTGCCAATAGATTAGCTGCAATAGTGCAAGCTAGAATGCTATATTTATTCTGTAGAATGTTTTAACATACCTGAGTAAAAAGCTCTAGAAACTCTCTGTTTGTTTAGAATAGGAGCTGCAGAATTAACTTGGTGTGACATCACTTCCTGCCTGAGTCTCTCCCTGCTCTGGGCTCAGATTACAGTAGAGAAGGGAGGGGGCGGGGGAAGAGGAGCAAACTGAGCATGCTCTTGCCCAGGGCAATGAGGTTTAAGCTGAAGGCAGGAAGTCTAATAGAGAAGCCCATGAGTACACAATAGAAGGAAAGAAATGTGGTGTTTCTTTTGACAGGGGACTCAGAGCAGCACTACTTTGGGGGTTTACTGGTATATTTAGATGGACCTTTCTGATAAGGCTAACTTAGTTTTAACCTTTCCTTCTCCTTTAAAAAATACCAACTTTTATTTACCACTTGTTGAAAAGGTCGACGTTTCAGTACTTTCCTAGGACCTTTATCAAGGCCATTTTTTGTACTTTTCACCCTTCCTTCCACTCTGTAAATAACCTCTATAGATACATCATTAAATACCAATGTCCAGGTATTCTGAATGTTATTAGATATGATTAACTATAGCTTATTTGTATGTGTGTTCTTACAGATCCCCTCTATTCCCACTGGTTTATTTGTCAGTGCTAAAGGAGAAGGCTGCTGTTTAATGCAGGTAAAAACAAAATCACATATCATTTGTGGTTTTATTTATTTGCCAGAGTGTCCTTAATTTTTTGTGAAAGCTTTTCTTATTCTACCTTTATCATTATAAAATGAAAAAACAATTAAAACATTGTTTCAGAGACTGACCAGTATTTTGTACCACTCTACTTAGATTGATGTTCATTACAATGTTCCTGACCCAGTGGCTAAACCAGCTTTCCAGCTTATGATCTATTTAAAGGAACCAAAACTTAGTAGGAAGAGGAGACATGCAGGTCATCAAGAAACGCATCGAGCCTTCCCTGATGATGATGATCCAGGATCTCATCAGGACCATCAAGAGTACAAAATTACTCTTGAAGCATGCACCAGGTGACTCTTTATCTATATCTATTTCCAAAGTGTTAACTAAGAGCCACCTTGAAAACTGAATGAAACTGTAATATCATAAAGGATACATATTCATTTTATTCGCTCTTTTATGTACAAATATTTTTGTTGCAGAAATATACTTTCTGTTTAAAGCTGTTCTGCTAGGCACAGTACCTATTGTATATGTACTTTTCCTAGATTATCTTTGCAGGCAGGTTCTGGCTGATATCCTCATAATAAACATATATAAAAGCAGAACCATTAAAGCAGGATATGTTTTTGTACCTATGGGTAACTGGTGGGCTATAAAGGTTTGGAGTGTCCACAACAGGTTTATATATATATATATATACAAAATACACAAAATGGGACTTCTACTCCAAACCAATAGTCCACCAAAACGTCAAAACCTCGAGTCACAAATCCACTAAATTGACTAAAGTTAAAAAGCAATACTTATTTATCACCATGCCATATGTAAATAAAAACATATTCATATATATTTATCTGATTTTTTAGATGGCTTCACGCAGGAGCTTCTAACATGGCCGTTTTAGAACTGTCCTTATTATCAGGCTTCAGAGCAGACATTGAGAGTTTGGAGCAGGTAATTATGTGTCAATATCTGGTGTTCAGAGTATCTGCAAATAGCCAACTCTTTTCAGCTTTATTTTGTTCCTCTGCACAACAAGCTGATTAAGTGCATATTTATTAAACGTATATGACTTGCAAACTGTTACCAAATAAAATTTCCAACATATGTATATAAATCGTGTATATAGCAAGATTATATTGAAGGCAAACACATGGACTGAGAATCAATAAAGAATGAGAAAATATGTTTGCAGGCATTTCTGGATATGTATGAGTAGTCAGAAACTTTTTATGGGTGGAAGGGATTTTATGCACAAATTGAATCGGAAAGCCATGGGTGACAGATCTGCTCTAAAGAGATTTTTTTTTACAACTTCCTAAACGTTTGCATAATATCCAACATCTGGATTGAATTGGGCCAGAGGCTGCTTGTCTTGGAATCCTCCCACTGCTCAGAGGATGCTGCTTATTGCATATTGATGTAAACTGTTATTGTGCTAGTTCTGCTTAACCCTAGAATGTTTAGTTTACAAAAACAACCTCCAGTGGATATTTTAGGTGTATATTCCACGTTACAATGTGTTTCTTCTTAAAAACAATACTATTTCATTTAATATAAACATGAGTTGCACGCCATAGAGGTGCCATACTTAAAAATGATTATGGACGTATATGCCATGGATATTTCCTGTGGTTTTGTGAAAAGTTTAGCCAAAAAGTTGTTGCAGGAGGGCTTTTGCAGTGTTTTATTGTAAAACGATGCTCTGATTTAGTAGCAGGCCATTGCTTATCTAGTAGTTCTTGAAACGTGTATCGAAGGGCCTATCCAGAAGCCTCGTCTCCAACACTTTGTTTGCAGAGGTCTCTTGTATCCACAGCAGATGTCAGAAAGGGCTCAGGAAGTTAGGTTTGTAATAAAAGATGGCAGCCATGGGCACCAGTTAAGCAAAACAAGAAAAAATATGAACTTGGTCTCAGTGCAGAAAACATGGAAGCAGAAGTGGGAAGAGCAGATTTTGATGTAAAGTTCTCAGGTGGAAATGATGTGTGACGTTCTCAGGTGTCTAGATTGTGACACTAAAATCTACAATTAGTATAGATATTGGTATATATAGTTTATGTGACTGTATGGAGTTCGGTGTGAGGGAGTATGTTTGGACCTGAGTTTCATTTGGAGGGGTTGACCTCGATGGACTTTGGTCTTTTTTCAGCCAAACTTAACTATGTAACTATTTGCCTTTGCCTATTTTAAGTAGTGAGTGGGAAGCACTAGCAAGTCAGACTACATGGCATATGCTGACAATTATAGGGAATAGTCTGAGCAGGCATGTCACTGGATGTGGTAAGTTATTACTTGCTGATATTTATATTAATGATGGCTTAACTGGCTTCCATACCATTCCTGCCCCTTGATATTTATTACAAACTCATGAATAGTCCTGAACCATAAAATGAGCTGCATTTGATAGTTGTCATGAATGTAGTTATCATATCAATGTCTTTATTTAGTATAACTTTCCATGGGGTAGTTGTCATTATATATTGTATACATCTTAATCATTTCAGGGTTATACTCTGCTGCCTGCTTGTTTTGTAGGTAATGGATGTACTTCATTTTGCAGTTGGCTGCAAGCCTGCCACTGAAAATGTGTTGGTATGCATAATATGCCAGCACTGATTTTAAGTCTTAGTTTGTCTCTGGCTCAAAATCAACATGTATTAATAACACCCCTATCAAGCACCCCACGCTAAGAACCAGTGCTGACTGCCTTTGCCCAGCAGAACTACAGTCCTTGCAACTAATAGCACAGGCAACAGAATTCTGAAAAACACATATAGTTGATATTAAAGCAAGAGAAACAAGCGTTTTTTTTGGCGACAGCAAGAACTGTAAGAGACAAAGAATTGTAATAAAGGCATATATAGGGTAATGGCCTTGATTACAGAGAAGCAGACACTCTGTTAAGCAGACAGAATATTGAGTAGCAGTTATAGGGTTAGATAAAATGGGGAATAAAAGGCTTGATACAAGATATGTTGAGCAACCAGAGGAGTTTAAGAGAGGAACTGTATAGAACATAGCAGTTTTATTTGGTTGTTTAAATAAGAAATCATTTAATAGCATCAAAGTTACGTGAAGCCTGTGAGAATTACTGGTTGGAGAATGGTGCTGGGTTGTAACTTTTCCAGCATTCTCTGTTTTATGTTTAGTGGCGCCTGTCTTCTTAGGGACTTCATAAAAACAGAATGCCTGCACCTTCCCCCTCCTCTCAGCCCTTACTTGTTTCTCTCCTTTATTTAACCATTTCTATCAATTGAGACTGGTAGATCAACTATATTCAATTTAATTTCAGCAGCACTTTCATTTGTCTCTGTATTTGCTGCCATCTTCAAAGTGGCTGACCCTATAAAACATTCTTTAAGTTGTCCTTGTGGCAACTGCTGATATTAATATTAAACACTCATGATTCTTTTTTTCTCTGATAATTGTTTTCTTCCGGTGATGAAAGGCCACAGTACCTACTCATGTGGAACAGGCAAAGCTATTAACGCTAGGCAAGTTCAAAAGCAGCATTCTAGTTGTTCCTTTACCTTTCACATAATTCCACCCTATCCTGTTAATGCACTCCATTGCCCTTCCCTGAACATTTACACTCTTTCCTTTCATCTTTTTTTATGCCCATTTCCACACAGGGATTTCTGTAATATTTCCGTCCCACCACTTTAAACACACAATAAAAATACCAGAATAAGTGGAGAGAATAAGTCCAGTTAACAAATCGGAGTTGTATCATATTGTTAAGGCTAGTGTTACATGTGTCTCCATAACGTATCATAGCAAACTGATTTGATATAACACCGTAAATTGCCATTGATTGCTTTCCTTTGCAGGCGGTTTGAATGCCTGCAATTATGGCACATTGATGGGTTTTAGTGCTTAGAAATAATCCACCTTGTTTGTGAGAATTTATGTTTCCATGTGCCTTACTTAAAAGGAAATTTGGCCTTGCGTTAAGTGACTCCAGAACTGTACTACTGGTCCAAATACGTACTTGTGCAATATGTATACATGTGTTTAAGCTATATATGCCTCAGGAGAAAGTTTTGTGATCCTCAGTGCCAGCACATACCGCAATGAAGATCACGACTCCTGTCTCCACTAAATTTGGTTACAATGTGCATGCCCCCTTTTCCCTTACTTATGTGAGTTTTGATATCAATGTTCTCCAGTAGAACTCAAAGTCTGCACTGATCCCAGGGTTATGGTGCTATAACCCTTCCTTAAAAGGATCTCTCAATCTGCAGGTCATTACAATACTTATTAATTGGGCAGATATGAATAAGATTTTTAGGTATGTTACAAAATTGCTTACCTAGCCCAGAAAGAGAGAATTGCAGGCACTTATCTGTAAATGAACTGTCCCAGTCAAACCCCCCCCCCCCCCCCATTCACTACAATGCAAAACATCAGTGACAGTTTGTGGCTTTTTACTGCTGATAATTACTTACCCTTTCTGCTTGTTTCTTTACACAGGTATGATCTGTAGTATAAACTTCTTAAATCTCTATTATATCATATATCATATTATATAAAAAGACATGTTTACGGAATAACAACGCTCGTATAGTTACACCCACAAATTGCTTGCTTAGTATGAAACTTGTTGCGCATATTGTAATCTCTTACAGTTACCTTTTCAAATACAGGTAGAGGTTATCCGGAAAACCTGTTATCCAGAATGTTCCAAATTACGGGGAGTTTGTCCCCCATAGACTCCATTTTTATTAAATAATTCAAAGTGTTAAAACATATTTCCTTTTTCTCTGTAATAATAAAACAGTAGCTTGTACTGGATCACAGCTAAGATATAATTAATCCTTATTGGTGGGAAACAATCCTATTGAGTTAATTTAATTTTTAAATGTTTTTAAACAGAATTGAAGGGGTTGTTCACCTTCCAAACCCTTTTTTCAGTTCAGTTGTTTTCAGATTGTTCCCCAGAAATAAAGACTTTTTTCAATTACTTTCCATTATTTATTTTTTACTGTGTTTTCAAAATCGAAGTTTAAAGTTGAATGTTCGTGTCTCTAGTGTTTGAGTCTGACAGCTCAGTTATTCAGGTGCAGACTCTAAACTGTTACAATTTTGCAACATTGAGTTGATACATTTCTCAGCAGCATCTCTAGAGTATTAGCAACTATTGTATCAATTCTAACAGCTGCCTGTAATGAAACCCAGAGATTCTGCTCAGCAGGAACAAAGATAAGAAATGTCTTAACTAAATGTATCAATTAATAGGGTCTGCGACCTCCCCTTCCTAGAGTTGCTGTAGAAGGTAAATGATGACACTTTACACATCAACATTAGAAAAACGGTAACACATAGAAATTAGAAAGTCATTGGAAAAAGTCGTTATTTCTGGTGATCTATCTGAAAACAACTAGTTGTTTGAAGGTGAACAACCCCTTTAAGGTATAAGGTAAAGTTCCAAATTACGGAAAATCCCAAGTCCTAAACATTCTGGATAGCAGGTCCCATACCTGTATTCACAAATTGGATCAGGCTGTCAAACAGAACTGCAGAAAGAGGCCTTAATTTGAATTTACGTTTTTTCTAAAACATTGCAGTGTTCTCTTTAAAGGGGCACTATACCCCTTTATCCAACATGATATCAATAAATATTGCTGGCAAATACAATTTGCTTATTAACAGGAAATCTGTGTTTTTCATTATTTCTATGAGCTAAACTGGGCAAATGGGAAATTCAAGCTACTCCATGTTTGGTCCTTGTGAGGTAGATAATAGATTCCCAGTTCATAGATACTCCCTGCATAATAGACTCTGGGTAACTAAACTTTGCAACATATGGGGAGGGCAGTTTTTTTTTTGGTAAGCCAATTATCTACCTTGCAAAGACCAAACATGGAGTACCCTCAATTTTCCTGTTTAGTTCATAAAAATATAGATTTATAAGGTTTGTTACACTCATGTTGACCAAAGCGTATACTGCCTTTTTAATGCTTTACATTCGATTGTGTTCTCCTTTTCTCTCCTTGAGGGATTATCTCCATTCTTATGTGGATATATGACTTAATGCATGTTTTTATTTGGATCAAATCTTTCCTTTGGAATATATACAAATGTGTTTCATTTAGCCAAGAGAAAGCTTTCTCTTATTTTTGTGTTGCTATAAATATCCACATTGAAAAGTGCTTTCCAGCCTAATCACAATCTTATTTATATTATGAAGCAATCTGTGCATAGTTACAAAAAAAAGTCATTAAGCTGCTGGAGGAAGTAATGCTGCCTTTACAGTGAATGGTGAGACAGGAGAAATTCTTCACATTACATGCAATTTAAATTTCCTCAACAGCAATTGTTCCTGGGGATATAATTATCCAGTTTTGTACTGAAGAGGTTACAGTGTGAGCCTCTTGCCATATGAACATAGTGTGATTTCAGTGAACAAGGCATTTCGGTGTCTGCTGCACCCCATGGCACATGGCGTCCTGGGCATTCCGCAGCCCAGACGGAGCCCTTTTGGAAAGATGTATCCGGGAAATGTGTGGGGTTCCCAGCAGGGAGAGGAATTCTGTTTTATTGGCCTCATTAGGATCCTGTGGGGCCAACAAATGGAATCCTTCAAATTACATCTAAGCATTCAGAAAGTCCTAACCCAAAACAAGTAGAACAAGAATGTGTTCTATTATGGCATTTATTGCTAAGAACACACAAGACCCCCACTCTCCTCTTACAATAAAACTGAATGCGTTATACCGTGAATATGTTACACAGCAACATATATCCACTTAATGTATAACCTGTCAATTTGCTTATAAGCACAAACACAACAATGATTGTGCTAATTAACTCACAAAATACGTACAGCAAGTTCAGAGAAATTGTGTTGCGTAAAGCTTGTCATAACCTATAACCATCACTGCGAAGAATGCTGAAAATCAGACGTTTTCGGTCCGAGCATGACTTCAAGCTAAAATAAGCATTTCCTTCTATGATGAATTTAATTATTAGAATTTGATCACTAAAATATATTTATGCTGTCGTTTTTTTAACTTCACATTGTTGCTAGAACATTTAGAATTGTCTTTCCCTAATGTACCCATAATAATGTGCCTATTCATTTTTTTTAAGCTGCTCTTAAACAAGCAGATTGGACTCAAACGGTATGAGATTGATGGTAGAAAAGTGCTGTTCTACTTTGATGAGGTGAGTTACATTTGGGCAGTGCAATATTAAAGTGCATTTTCAAGTACACAAAGGCTCATCCCCAGCTCCAGATGCCCAATATAAAGTACTGGTGTATGGCAGCCTATCTGCAATTTGCCAGAGTTTCTAAATTGCTAGGGCCTGAATATATATATATATATATATATATATATATATATATATATATATATATATATATATATATATATATATATATATATATATATATATATATATATATATATATATATATATATATATATATACATATATATACATATATATAAATACAGATCATACGGGTATACGATGTGAAAAGGGATTCCACAACACTACCGTTTTCAACTAGGGCCCCCTCTTCCATACTGAGCAATAATAAATATTTGTTTTCACTTCCCCATAACTGACTGTGGGCTCCCTGCATGGAGCTGTATAAATAAATGTGCTAGAGGCATTGCATGACAAAATTTGTGTTTTCTGTTAATTTCCGCCATCTCCAAAATAAATATACTTATAACGTATCATTCTGCAGATTCCCAGTCAGTGTTTGACCTGTGTAAAGCTGCAAGCATTTCGGGAGTATATTGTGGGAAAAACCGCACCAGTACCGGTCAAAATTTATGACTATTATGAGCCAAGTACGTATCATATCTCTTTCATTTGTGAATTACGCACTCATCTCCTCTGTTTTATGTTTTCAAAATAGAAAAACTTGCATTTCAAAGAAACTTATTTTAGTTCCATGTGGATATGTGCCTTATGTCTAAAAATAAGTCTGTAGGTGTGAGTGTTCATAGACAGATAGAAAGAAAGGTCTACCATGCCTGCTATATTTGCCAGCATAAGCAGTGCATATTTTACTTATCCATATGCCTCAGCAGTGAGAGCTGTACTGGGTTGTCTAACCTGTTGTGCCCAAAGGTAAAAGCTGTCATTTACCAGAAGCAAAATATAGGGGAATTTAGGGGAACAAATATAGGCACCTAATATACCACAGTACCCATACAATCCAGAAACCTTTAAATAGACATTCAATGCCAGATTCAACCAACAGATGGCTCTCTATAAGTGTTCCACTGGTATATACAAATGCTGTCCACATTATTTCACATATTGGACCATAGTTTCCACCTATAACTCTTTCTCCATTATGTTTGCAATTTTTTTTAGCGTCAAAACCAAGGCGGGGTCCATGTTTAGTAACTGCAATGCTGCTAATAGGTGCTGTCATTTACACAAGCATTATGAATGTCCCTGTCCGTTATGGTCAGTCACATTTTTTGCCAGCAATTTGTGACAATTGTAGCTTGTGCAATAAATATTTCTGGAGGATTTTTGGTTAATTATTTTTGATTTCAAAAGACAACACTAATGAATGGTATACTGTATATCAGTGATCCCCAACCAGTAGCTCGTGAGTAACATGTTGCCCTCCAACCCCTTGGATGTTGCTCCCAGTGTCCTCAAACCAGGTGCTTGTTTTTGAATTTCAGGCTTGGAAGCAAGTTTTAATTGCATAAAAACTAAGTATAGTGCCAAGTAAAGCCTCCTGTAGGCTGCCAGTCCACATAGGGGCTACCAAGTGGCCAATCACAGTCCTTATTTGGCACCCATTTTCATGTTTGTGCTGCTCCCCAACTCTTTTTACATTTGAATGTGACTCGTGTAAAAAAAAAAGTTGTGGACCCCTGCTGTATATGATTCTTCAATAAATTGTATCAAAATAATCACCAATGTATCAACGTATTATCAAATGTGGCTGATTATTTATTTTCTTTTTAAATTTGTAAGAATTAATTCAATAGTGATTACATTTATTAGTATCATTCTTTTGCAGTTAGAATCCCTGATTTTTAAATTATAGTTCTTCTGTACAATTCCTTCTTGCCCTAATATAGTTACTCTTTGCAGCCTTTTGGTTGCTAGAATAATGAAGGTATCTAGTAAGTGTATTTGGTTTGACATACATTTGGATAGTAATACAAATTATTTGCCTTTAATGCTAAATCTAAATAGTGGAGTTCACTTTGAATTATTGATTTGTAAATCATATACCCGTATTATTACAGTTAAAGTCTTGGAATGTTCTAATATATCTTTCCCCACTGCCAAATAAGTATCAAATCATCTATAAAGCAGCCAAAAAAGATACTACAGACACAATAAAATCTGTTAAATATATACCTATATCCTATACCCTATCATTCACAATAGTGCATAATGGAAATGCTGAGGCAATAAGAGTTATGCAGAGATGAATCTGTAATACAGGGTTATACTGTTCAGTGATAAAAAGAAAGAGAATCACACTAAATAGAACAATGTGCAAGACTTGGTAACTACCAGGGATGTAGGGGCCCACACCCCCTTGGGGCCCACTGATAACAGTTATTGCGAGCGGCTGTGCAGGAGGGAGATTTTACAGTACGCATGCCAGCAGCACTCCAGCAGCACTCCAACACATGATTTAAAGGGGATGGGCCCGACAGGGGAGCCCAGGTGCCCATCCTGTGCCAGGGCCCGCTGGCCACTGGACCAAATGGAATAAATGAGAAGCTGGACGTCACAACCTTTTGGTGAGGAAAAGGTCAATATAAGAAATGAACAATGCAGTTGTGCTTTAACACCAAACTAAGGCAATTATCACACTGTTAAATATGAAACAATGATGGGAATCCCTTTGAACATTAGTGAAATAGACATAAGCTGCTAGATAATAACTGTTACAGTATATTGGTAATAAAACTAAGTGAGTTTAAAAAAAATCAGCAATTCCTGAGTGCTGAAAGTTTGTTAGTTAGTGTTTGTTTGTTGCCATATTTGTGCTCCATAAATGCTTATTCCTAAGCTGGCCAGCAATTGGTTGTGCTGTCTGAGGCAAGTTATTATTCTTTGGCACCACTGAGGTACTATGGGATTTTCTGGTTAAAAATCTGTGGGCTACATCACCCTGTAATTTTGCCCATGACTCTGATAATTCCTAGAGATAGTCCTGGGCAAATTTATTATATCTACATACCACTAAACTGTGCTAAAGGCTATAACGTTCATGCTAGAAGTCCCCAGGGGGATAGAGCACCCTAAAAAAAAAACTGAGGGCCTTTTAAGGCAATTTGACATACAAGGTGTGATATAAAATAGCATTGCAAACCCAACAATTTTTTGTCTTTGCAACACAATCTAAATATATTTTTCAGTTTTATTCCATAGTTAACATTTCAGTGGAAACAATGACTGGCACACAAATTGTCGAGCAACAATGATACAGTCTGGCAGCAACTTGCCTATAGTTCTCTGTGGTCTCACTGCAAGTGAACAGAAATCTTGCCTGGGGCCCTTCATCTTGTTGCACAACATCGAGGTTAAATCTTAATTTCCCAATTTATAGTTGCTGTTAACAGATAAACCAAGTTCATCTGCTTCCCAGTTTTTTTTTTTTTGGCTGCCTCTGGACTTTGCATTTGTGCAGTATAGTAAAAATAGTGAATTTGGCTATATTGCGCATGCTTACTGTCTTGGACAGCTGGACATGGGGACACTGATGGGAATATACCCCATTTTTCAGTGAAGCGGAACCCCAACCCAGGGTTCAAGGTTACTGATTGGATACACTCGGGGTGTGAGACACATGCATCTTTGAAGCACACACATGTTCTTTAAACTTCTGTAGCAAGTTTTACCCTTCCATCATGTCCTTTGGTTTCATGATTACCTTTTATCACTGCATAGCCACAGGATGCCCACTTGATAGCACCAGTCTCTACCCTTCCACCATCAACTTTGTCTACATCTCTAAACACATTAGCCTTCATTTGTGTCCTTTTCTGCAGCAACTACCAACAGTTGGTCAAGCATGGACCAGTCAGTGAAAAGAAATGGAGAGCAACATGGCAACTTGACCTTAGATTCTCATTCTATTCTCTTTCTACAGTTGAACTTGTTTTGGTCCAGCTGCATAAATTCTAGAAATTCCACCAGTAAACTCCAATGTATGTATTTTTGACCCCTGGGCTATTACCATAAAGGAGTTCACCAACTCATTTTGGGGAAACATGACATAAATAATAGTCTGGAGGAAAAAATGATTCATTTTAGGTTATTTCCTTATCAGCTGCCAACCCAGTGTGTTAACACGTTATAAGTTCACAAACCGATATATAAAAGTTTCCACACACGGAGAAACTGTATCGCATTCACTGTTTTTACAAGGGGGAAGCCATTGTTTTCATATTTCCCTTTCTGCAAATTCTTCCTGTTGGAAAATGTACTCTTTTGACAAGGATTTACAAGAATCTTTTTTTTTTTCCCAGCACACAGTTGAATAAAAAGATAACATAAAACAATTTTAGGGCCTAGAAACATTTGACTAATATCTTGTGAAAGTTAAAATATGTTATTTCAAATGTAATGACTAGAACTATACTTTATAAAGACAATTATTGCTTAAGGGGATTGCCTGCTATATGTGCAACCTGACTGCCAGTCTGAGAATAAAGCAAATAATGATTCAAATGAACACATTTCAAATGAATATACCACAGAATATAGTTAGCACAGTGTAAATTATAGTTGTTATACAGGCATCAAGAGTCCATCCAATGTATTTGATAAAGTGCTTATTGGAGGCAAAACAATCCAAGTGGGTTGATTTTCTTGTAGACTTAAGGAATGGCGATTAAAATTACAAGACCCTTTATCTGGAAAAACCTCAGGTCCAAAGCATTCTGGATAACCGGTCCCATACCTGTACTCTCAAATTTAAATCCTGGTTGCTTTAGGCCTTAAAGGGTATTTAGTGGTTTTGCATAGCAAGATTTATAATAAAATAGGCGAGCTTTGGGACTTCGGGTTACTGCTCAGCTTAAAGTTGAGAAAATGAGTCTGCAAGACTTTGTGATAACGTTGCATGACTCTAGTGTAATCAGGGTCAGACTGGGCCCCCCGACCTCCCTCCCTCCCAGTCGAGGCTGTGAGCAGGAAAAAAGGTAGGTATGGAGGGGGGGGAGGCGGAGCAGCGTTGTGGCTGGGGGGTCTGAGGTGTGTAATGTATCTTTGCCTTTGGGGCAGGGGTGTGTGTGCAGCAACCCCAGTAGGTCTCGGACCCCCCAGTCCGACCCTGAGTGTAATGTCTTAGTTTAAAGGGTTTCATTAGTTACATTAATCAGAGAAGTTTCAGTTGAAGGCCCAAAGCAGAAGCCAAGCCTATAAGGGGTCGAACAAAAGTTGTCATCACTACTGATAGCTAGGATTGGTGCCATCCACATATGTCCAGTAATTGTTTTTAATCCACATACATTATTCCTAAGAGTTTTTTTATTGGATCTAGGAGATCTGTGAAAGTTCCTAGAGATATCAGTTATTAACAGGCTTTGAGCTACCCAGAGGGATTCTGCGATATTGTCTCTCTCCCCAGCTCTTATCTACTGGATAGCTTTAGAAAAAGAATTCATTTCTGTAGATCACACACCTTCAGAATTGATGGTTTCCACTGACAACTAGTTTTAATAGCACATGACAGAGCAGACATTTTATTTCTAGTCTCTGTTGGTTCTAGAAACTTTTTGTTGAGCATTTTATATTAGATGTTTTTTTTTTAGATCTGGGTAGCAGGGAACATAGTGCTGTGATAATAACCAGCAAAAATACCAATATAAGGGCCATCAGTTCTTGCTAGAATTATTTCTCTGGCGCAGGGGATATTGATGTCAATATTATAAATTTCTTCTACCATGTTAGTTAGAAGCAAAAAATAAAAATATATTCTGTCTCAGCCCTATAGTATATTTATCAAGATGTGCAAAGGAGAAGTGCAGAGCAAAAAATCTGGTCATATTTGCGAAATACGATTTTTAATTTCATTATCTTAAAGGGGTAGTTCACCTTTGAATGAACTTTTTTGATGAAGTACAGAGTGATATTTTGCGACAATTTCCGATTGGTTTTAATTTTTTATTTGAGTTATTTAGCTTTTTATTCAGCAGTTCTCCAGTTTGCAATTTTAGTTGCTCTCCCTTTCATAATAAAATAATAATAAAATTTGTAGCCTTACAGAGCATTTGTGTTTTAGATGGGGGTCATAGTTTGACAACGTAGATGGTTCATTTGTTTTATTGTTAAGCACTGTAAATAAATAAATACAATCTCATCTCTTGTTTGTATATAGCTTTTGAAGCTTCAAGATTCTACAACGCAAGCGAGAGCAGCCCCTTATCCCGAGAACTGTGTGATGGGACCACATGTAATGAGGTGGAAAGCTCCACTAACCACTGGACAGGTCAGAAACTCAGAACTAAAACATGGTGCATATAATTCAGCAGTAATTTAATATGACACTTACTTTCTGGTCTATAGGTAAATCACCTGTTATTAACAGACTCTGGGCCCCAGACTCCCCTTGGCCAGAAAATGTATTTGGCAAAGTACAGAAAAAAGACAAATCACTTATCACAAATATGTTTTATAATCCATTATCTTTCCTTAAGAAATGTTTATTCAACTCTGAGCACCTAGCCATCGGCTAAAAGCGTTTATGGGGTGTTTTCAAGTTTAGTTCAGCAGTAGTCAGAGGTCCATTTGCATCCCTGTATTTTATGCCAGTGACTAAGCTTGATTTTTCATTTATTTTTCTGCCTTTGAATGTAGTAAAGTGTCATCAATTTTTTTTAAAATGATATACCGTAGCCACATTTGTTATCTGCATAAGGAAAAATATTTTGTCTACGCCTAGTCTTTATCACTTAAAGTAGGGCATAATTATCAGTCTTTATAACTAAAAGTAGGGCATAATCATCAGTTTTTATGTAAATTATCAAATCATTTCTCCAAAATTGGGAAGATAGGAAACTATAAAGGGTTACTACATTCCTAGGCATGTATTTGCTTTCCCTAGAGCTACTCGGTTTCAGTAAGCCATGGCCAGACGAGGCAAGGGCAATAGTGTTGTTTATAAAGTACCCCCTCTTGTAAAATATAAGGATATTATAAGTTACAGGTCATGGAACTCTGAGGTAACGTCTAATATCCTCATATTTTGCAACTGGGGATATTTTATTTATTATAATACAAAAATTTCAGTGAGTCATGTGACAGAAATTACATCAGAACTCACCGTTTATAACTGATGACATCAGAACTCACCGTTTATAAGGATATAATTTACAGGATATTCATGGCTCTTGTGTATTATATGATTATACTAGCCCTTCAATGCACCTCCCTTTTTTCCTTCTGCACTTTGATGCATCCAATTTCCTTGCTGATTTCTTCCATATGTCTCTCTGCTCCCACTCTCTGCATTGTAGGGACCTCTGCATCAAAGTGTTTCTTTACTCATATTTCTGTATATTTCTTCACTTTGGTTTTTCTTTTTCATTTCAGCTTTTTCTCCCAATGGGCCTTGCAGTGGGGCATTTTCATGCCCAGAAGAGGATCATTTTGAGAGGTGCATGTGCTATAGAGACTGTGGGTATGATGGTGATCCAGTGTGTGGATCTGATGGTACTGTTTATCAGAACCAGTGCCAGCTGGATGTGACAGCCTGCAGAAATAACACCAGAATTGAACGTGTGCCCATGTCCCAGTGCACTCCAGGTAAGAGTACAACCTCATTGTTTAATATAGGCAGCAAAGTTAATCTGGCCGTATACATACATATATGTTTTTTCTATATAGTCGACATAATGATAAGTTTGCATTCTTTGTTGTGTTCCTGACTGGTGTCTTTACAAGCATGGATGGCTAGCTGACCGACAATTCTTAGGAAGCATCTAATTTTCAAGATGTTGCTTTTTATGATCATGCTAATTTAAATAACCATTTCTCTTTGTGTATAGCCAGACATTTAACCTGATCTGATTAAAGTAGATGCTAATACAAGATTCAAATCTGCATTCCCTTCACTATGATAATGAATAGCAGTGCACAGCATTTCAGAGAGCATGCCCTTCTATCACATACATAGGAATACACAAGGGGGTCAGTGGAACTGGGCTACAACATAGCTCTCTAAAGTGGAGCGGTAGCTGTGCAATATGATGTACCTAGAATTTTAGCAGCTGATCAACTTTCCAAATGTCTTTTTGTTTAGAAGAGACGGTATCAGAAGAAGCAACTGATGTAACTCTAAGCAGAGACCAAGACATGCTTCCAGAGAAGACAGGTAAATGTCTTTAGGACTCATCCTGTCATGTATAATATGGTCTTTTATAAGAGGTTGTGTGAGTGTAGGTCCTCGAAGCAGCAGAAGGACTCAATAAGGCAAATGTGTTTTACTGACAATGAACAACCATCCCAGTTTGTTGTATTTATATTTGTAAAGACATTAAAGTGGTAGCATTTCACACCCTGCACTCACATACATTACTTCAAATCATGGGTCCCATCTGGGTTTTTGGGCAATATGTTGCTGAATTTAGGGTACCCGTAAAGGGGCAGGCTGCACTAAACAAGAATTAAACCAATAAATTCCTGGTTCTCCCAAGTCACTGTTTGCAGAGATAAGATAGAAGAACAAATAGCCAGGTCACAGATAAGGGTCAGGGAACACAGGCAGATTCGTCGGCCGGCAACAAATCTCCTCTTCTTCGGGGCGACTAATGCCCCACGAGGAAACTTCGTGCGACTTTGGAAAATAAATCGTGCCAAGTGCCATCCCGCTGGCGATTTACATATAAGCCAGCGGGATGGCAGGGGAGGCAGTTCAGGGAGCTTAGTTGCCCCGACGAAGAGGAGATTTGTCACTGGGTGGCTAATCTCCCTGAATCTGCCTGTGTGCCCTGACCTTAAGAGTGGTGGCAGACGGGGAGATTAGTCGCCCAGCTAGAAATCTTCTCTACTTCGAGTGACTAATCTCATCAAATGTCTTCTCGCTGGCAAGAATACAAATGACATACGAATCGCTTCGGATTTCCGAAGTCGCCCGAAGTTGCCTCATGCCGAAATTTAGGGCAACTTCAGAAATACGAAGCAATTTGTGTCGCCCGAAGCAGAGAAGTTTTGGTGCTGGACCACCCTAAGGCCTCTGTATAATGATCTGTTTTTATCTCAAAGGCTGCTGCCTATGATATGTTTAAATAGATATTATCTCCCATTGAGCAAATATCCTGTTCATAAGGAGAGAGGGGAAGAAAAAAAATCCCATTATTGTTTTATATTAGCAAAATAAAGTATTAATCTTAAATTAAAAGAATAAGCATAAAAAATATCCACATCTGTTCATACTGTTTATGTACCTGTTTCCTTTTAGATTTAAAGTTTTGTCCTCTGGGCCTATTTTATTGTTTTTTTATTTATATCTGTATGTATAGGAGTCGAATATTCGATTTTTTTATACCTCGAATGAACTTGATGGAACTCACAACTCGAATGGTATCTTATTTGAGAAAAAAATTTAAAGGAAAAAAATGGGATTCTGCGAGTTCAAGTTGCGAAACCTGAAAACTCAAATGAATCGAGTTTTCATTGTGAAAAAACTTGAATCAATCGAGTTTTCAGCAGGAAAAAACACTAATCGCTCAAATTATTCAAGTTTTCAAGGCGAAGCCCTCCAAAAAAATTCGAACATCATGAAGGCTATTAACATCTTCAAATGGTTTAAGGGACCTCTGCCATTGACTTCTACATGACCTCAACAGGTTTTAGATGGTGTATTTTCGGATTCACGCAAAAATTATGATGATGATTCAAGCTATTTCCAGGGTCGGGGTATAATCAATTTTTTTTAACCCAAAAATGTGTTTTGACCAAAAAAATCAACTCGAAAACTCAAATTTTCGTGGAAAAAACAACTCGAACCTTGAAAAAGAACCCCCTTTGTGTATGTATTGTACAGCTTTACAAATACATGCTAATAATAATTTTGCCTAGTATAAGATGTTTCCTATATTGTATATATTGGATGTTTAAAAATTCTGTTCCCTATAATTTATTATCTTAAATTGGACTTTGTTTCAGAAGAGGAAATTCCTTCTCATCATGCAGAAGTCTCCTATTATTCCTATGAGTATGATGTGGATCCATATGCTGCTGAGAATGAGGACAACTTTGAGATGGGAGCGGAATTAATTACTGTGGCAAGCTCAGCGGAAGAATCAGGAAAGATATATACAGCAACAGAGGAATGGTAAACAATCCTTATGTGCTTTTTACCAATCAACAGCCATATATGTCAATATGTGCAGACTCTTCTCGAGCTACAATGTTCACTTTTGTATTTTCTTCCTCCCCACACACAGAGTATGCAATTCAGACACAAATATTGCTGAGGAGTTGTTTTTACCCTTATTTCATTGACAAAACTGGTATAAAAAAAAAAAAGGACTTCTTAAATTGCGAGCTCTTGATACAGACGCCGTCAGATTACCATTTCTTCTAAAAGCCGAGTGAAGAAAAGGACTGTAGCTGTAAGAGGATGAAGGTCACCTTTCCAAATAGGACACACGTTTTAACAGTTTTAAGCATTGCCGTTAGCAAATGGACTTTCTGCTGTGCCCTTTCTTGATTTAACAGTGTTTCCTGTTTTTCCTTTAGATTCCTAACAGTGTTTCTCCTACTGCAGAACTGCATTATTCAATAATGACACTTTATTAGAGAAGATGTTGCATTAGCTGTTGTCAAACCACTGTCAAATTTTAATAGAATTCCACAGGTTTTGTTATTCTGTCTGTACCCGTGTAGCGGAGCTTATTAACCACCACAGGAATCCCTTTCCTGTTTATGGAAGCAAAGCGTTTACAATAAATGTGTGACTACCAACGCAAGGCTATACGGTATTTACTGTGGATTTACCAAATATCTGTTTTGCATTCCTTTATTATAAATGTGCATATAATATCAGTTATTCTTCCCGTAGGTTAAAATGATTCTTTTGGCACAATGGTTTTTAAAAAAGGGAAATTGGTTATTCGGTTATGATCATTTATCCCGCAGTTGAGTCTTGTGTTGAATGTTAAACAAGAATCTAAGAATAGTCAAGGCATAGGCAGTCTTTGGGGATTGGAAATACTAACAAAATGCAATTCACAATCTAGCACAAATGCTGATGTTTTGGGGGAGGATAGGGGTGGATTTTGAGCTGTCCTTTTATGTGAGCAGGAGGGAAAATTATGTAATGGAATTAATTAGGTCAGCCCTTTGGAAAAGATGATTTATCATTTTAATCATACACCCATCTTTACAAGAAACAGTGGAACCACTTTATTCCTTTTTGCCTTTTTTCTTTGCTTTTTTTAATCTCTCACTGTACAGCTATTTGTTTTAGTGGCACTTCGGGTACAGTATTATAGTCCAATGGATTTTTTTATTTGTCTGTGAACAAGAAAAACAGTTGGTCCTTACAGACAATGCATCATGTCCCAGCCTGCCAATTATAGTCCAGGCTTCGTCTGAGCTGTACAACTTGAAGCTAAAATATTATTTTATAGGGTTACTTACTCCCCTCCCCCCCCATAAGATAGATTTGTCTCTGCTCGTGTCTCTGTCGTCACTGCATCTTAACAGGCTGTGTTTTCAATACTGCTTGTTTTATGGTAAAACTTCAATAAAACACTTGAAACGTGAATGGTTTTTGATAAATAAGAGCTTCAAAGTGGAAGTGCTATGATATCCAACACTACCCATGTTATACAGGGCATACAGCAGCCCCTTGTTTCTGTTACTATAGGGCATTGAGCCCTGTGTTCTTTCTGCTCTTAGCACCCCTGAACCTGTAGAGTCTGCTCTAACATTGTTATGACATTCCACTCATCCGATAATTTAATTCTGAAAACCATTATGTTTAATATATGTATGTTTTTTTTTATGGTTCTTTAAAACACATATTTAAATTAAATGTTAAAAGGAAAATATTTGTATTTTTGCATTGCTGAAGGTGGATTTGTATTGTAAGATTTTTGGTATGTTGTACAGCCTGCCCCATGGATGGGGTCGGTGGAGGAAATGGCATTAACTCACCTTCTATCTAAATATTTTAAAGCTTTTATTATACACTGAAAATTAGGACTGATGCTCAACTCTCACTGCTAAAGTTGTCTGCTACCTAGTGCCTCGTATAATGGCGCAGGCAATTTAGTGCAGCAAAGGGAGTAATGCTAAATGTTAGTGAATGTGGTATTTTTTTTTTTGCTGTCGGAACTGTATAAGCTTTTACCATGATCTATGGTATACATGTAAATGGATGTGATTTTGTATCTGGTGGTTTATTTTCCCCTTACCTGCCTTTCTTAAATAAGAATAAACAGTGTTTAAAGTTGGTTTGGCATTGTTTTCCTACCTGGTATATATCTGATATCATACTGTATGAATGCTGGGCACATGATACTGAAATGATGTCCGTCTATAAAGCATGTGGCTGACCGGGGGATCATAAAAAACATCAACCAGTTTTCATCTAGACAGTCCTGTCCTATTGGCTAATATTTCATATTTTGCAGAGACAACAAATGAGAATGTATTGCCCCTCTTGAACTTATCAAGCTTTGACCTAAAACTGTACTTTTACCAGGTCATTTATCAACACTGGACATATTTGTCAGTGGGCAGTAACTCATAGTACCCATTTATATAGTTGCAGTAAATGTCAGCATCACACTGGAGGTCCACTGGGGCTTCACATCCCCCCTACAGGTCCCCCATGAGTACCTGTCCGTGAATGGGGCCGGGGGGGAGATGAGGGGGCAGGGTACCTGCCACTGATAGGTTGCTATGGGTTACTGCCCATGTGTACATTTTACCCAGTGTTTATAAATGAGTCTAGTACTTTCTCAAGCTTTGCCATGTATCCATTAAGGGTAGGCTTGATAGAGGGAGGGAAACTTCCATAACTTGGTTTAGAAAAATACATCTGTTTTCTGTAACTGTCTACCCAACAGTGTTAGAAATATAATTATTTTGGACTCTTTTTATTTATTTATTTTGTTTATCCTCAAGATACAGCACCTGAGATGACAAAGCAATGCCACAGGAGGAATTATAAGAAATCTTGTTCACATACAATACTACTGTATTCTCCTTAGCTCTTGGTGCTCCAACTGGAGATCATTGCCAAAGTGGTAGTTATCAAGAAACTTAAAGTCAGAATTGTGTCCATTAAAATGTTTGCTGCTGTTACCCAATCAGCGTCCTCAAACCTCTTTTCTACTTTACTTTAGTGGACCTTGGGTATTACTAATAAAATCCAAGTTATTGGCATGTAAGATAAACATAAAAGATATAGTAAGTTTTGCCAAATATTCTTTATAGTTGATACATGTTTGTGAAGCTTAGAAGGTTTATTCTGCTTTGGCCATAGACGTAACAATTACGATCTTTCTTGGAAAAGATATTTCCAAGAAAGATCTACACACGTGTAGAGCTGAATTGTCAGATATACAGGTAGATATACAGGTAGAAACAATAGAATTCTATCTGTATCTGACGATTCAGCACTAACAATGGGCGATGTCTGAGTGCCTTCAAAGGCACCCGATCCACGATCCGACCGATATCCAAGTCTTCTGCCGATAACGGTCGGCTTTTTTCATCTATGGCCACTCAGGCTCACAGCACAACCCCAGACCATGGAATTTAGAAGACCATTTTTGTTTGTAGAAGTATATTAGTTAACCATTCACAAAGGAAAAAAAAAAGAAACTTATTTCTATCCAGCTAAAAGGTTGCAAGCTACAAAATAAAAGCAGACTTCTGATACAGTGCTATGATTAACAACACTGGTGCAGTTTAGCAGCTATGTTACATGTTGCGAAGTGAATCAGCCCCACTGCCACAAAAACTTCAAACACTGCCTTGTAAAGCCAACAGTCTCCAATTACTTCATTTTCTTAGGAATTACAAAACAAAAATTGTGCGCCCAATGCTCAAATCTGTATCTATAGAATCAACGGTATTATCCGGCACAAGAGAAAACACAGTTGTTCTGTTCTGCTCGACTTCTAAGAACAGTGTTTTTTACTCGATCACATTTCTGGGAAATCTTTGCTGGTTTTTATTATGTTTCTTGCTCAATCAATGACTCCAAAGGAAAATCCTTAGAATTAGCCTAGTCCCGTGTGTGCTGGATGTGTGTATAAGTGTTCCATATAAGTGTTTAAAGCTATCATTATTAACATCTTGGATCTTGTTAGGCAATCTTTTGAGTGTCTGTGACACTGCTCATCTCAGTGAATTACTATTTAGTCTTGTATAGTGTGTGTGTGTACATTTCCCCAGCTCTCTACTGATGGTTCACCTTTAATTTAACTTTTAGTATGTTATGGAATTGCTAATTCTAAGCAACTGTCCAATTGGTTTTCATTTTTTATTTTTAGTAGTTTTTGAATTATTTGTCTACTGACTGTTTCCAACTTTCAAACGGGGGTCACTGACCCCATCTCAAAACAAATGCTCTGTGAGGCTACAAATTTATAATTACTGTTACTTTTTATCACTTCTTTTTCTATTAAGCTGGCCATAGATGTTGAGATTTTTAAAAGATCAGATCCTGATCTTGAGACCACGATTTTCTCAGAACGATCGTACGATCGTACGAATTTACCATCAACTAAAAAGACCAATTTGGCAGGAAAACAAAGGGGAGCTGCCTGCTTGGCCCTGCAAACATAGAGAGATTGCACTGGGACCGACAAAGATTTTTTGACCTGGCCGATCAATTTCCTGACAGATGTCGGCCGAAAAATCATAAGATGTACGATCGTTCGAATCCCACTAACCGCACGACAATTTTGAAGGATTGGTCGGACTTCCCTAAAATCGGTCGTTCGGCAAGAAGAATCGTCGCGTCTATGGGGAGCTTTACTCCTATTTAAATTCCAATCTCTTATTTCAATCAAAAAAAAGGTGAACCCTCAAAACACTTGAATGTGCAATTCTCTTCTGAGCATTTTGCAATTTACAGTAATTGTTTTTTTCTCATTTTCAAGATATTAGGGCAGTTTTTACACTGTTAATTTAATGAAATTGAAGCAACTGCGCCATCTGCTGGTCCATTCTGCCAACTAGCCTGACATTTGGGAGACACAATTCACAAGTTGAATAAAGTCTTTGATGTTGCTTTAATTAGAAAAGAATAAAGAAATGACATTTGACATTTCTCTATTGTTTTATAAGCAGAGCCATAGCACAAGCTTTCTTCTTGTGGTGTATATACTTCCAACTGTCAGGCGACTGATCAGCAGTCTGGCTACTTATTTGCACAAAACCAGCACTATCCATCATTCCTGTGTCTTGCTGCATGGACAGAATTGGTCACATCTAGATTGATTGTCTATCTAGCATAAGCATAAATGTGGGACTTGCCATGACCCAGGTAGGCAGAAAATTACTAGAAATACATCAATAGCAAGAAATGCTAATTCTGCTTTAATATTGTTGTATATTACTACGTTACACATATTTTCCAGTTTCAGTGTTTATTTCTCCAGTTTCTGTGTTTATTTCTCAAGTATATCTAAAAATAAAATGGGCCAGATTCAATTCAGTGAGAAAAAGGTTCATGGATAAGAGCGAATTTGAGATGCAATTCAATTCAGAAAATCCTAACTTTATTGAAGGGAAAAAACTGGAACTGAATTTGGATTTGAATCTCGTCCATGAGTTTTCACGTCATAAACCATAAAATACTTTATTCTCACTGAATTGAATCTGGCCCAATGTGTGGGGATATCAGGAAAACTCATGCCATCAGGGAGATAATGATCCTGGCATTTTAAAGACCATATTCCACATTAAACCAAATGTTATGGAATAAGGACTTTATAATGTCATGATCTTTATCCCCTTAAGTTAAAGGGGTAGTTCGCCTTTGATTTAACTTTTAGTATAACGTAGACAGTGATGTTCTGAGACGATTTGCAATTTATTTTCATTTTTTATTTGTTGTTTTTGACTTATTTCGCTTTTTATTCGGCAGCTCTCCAGTTTGAAGTTTCAGTTAGCTAGGGTCCAAATTCCCCTAGCAACCATGCATTGATTTGAATAAGAGACTGGAATATGAATAGGAGAGGCCTTAGAAAGATGAGCAATAAAAAGTAACAACAACAATACATTTGTAGCCTTACAGAGCATTTGTTTTTAGGCGAGGTCAGTGACCCCCATTTGAAAACTGGAAGAGTCAGAGGAAAATGGCAAAAATTCAAACACTATAAAAAGGAAAACAATTAAGGACAATTAAAAAGTTGCTTAGAATTAGCCATTCTATAACATACTAAAGGTTAACTTAAAGGGATTCTGTCATGATTTTTATGATGTTGTTTTTATTTCTAAATTACACTGTTTACACTGCAAATAATTCACTCTACAATATAACGTTTCATTCTTGAACCAGCAAGTGTATTTTTTTTTAGTTGTAATATTGGTGTGTAGGCAGCCATCTCAGATCATTTTGCCTGGTCATGTGCTTTCAGAAAGAGCCAGCACTTTAGGATGGAACTGCTTTCTGGCAGTCTGTAGTTTCTCAATGTAATTGAATGTGTCGCAGTGGGACCTGGATTTTACTATTGAGTGGTGTTCTTAGATCTACCCGGCAGCTGTTATCTTGTGTTGGTGAGCTGCTATCTGGTTACCTTCCCATTGTTCTTTTGTTTGGCTGCTGGGGGTGGGGGAGGGGGTGATATGACTCCAACTTGCAGTACAGCTGTAAAGAGTGACTGAAGTTTATCAGAGGACAAGTCATATGACTGAAGCAGCTGAGAAACTGACAATATGTCTAGCCCCATGTCAGATTTTAAAAATTAAATATAAAAAAATCTGTTTGCTCTTTTGAGAAATGGATTTCAGCACTATTAACTGATGCAGTTTAAAAAAAAATTCCCATGACCGTTTCCCTTTAAAGAGCCAAAGGGCCAAAATACCCTGCACTCTGTTAATTTATAGGTATTTGTAGGCATGAAAAGGGTGAAAGCCTACAAATACCTATAAGTTAACAGAGTGCAGAAATTCTGTATCCTGATGATGAGTGGCTGCTCCAGGCATTCCCTTGATATGCTCTCTTATCTTAAGCCACTTTGTCAATTAGTGTTGCTGAGGGCTCGAAATTCTTGTAATGTAAACAATGCTTTCCAGGTAGGATCCTATTTTGGTCTGCCTCTGCTAGAATCTTAGCCATAAAGGAGCACATGACTTCTGTTTTGTGAGGGAAAGCAAGGAGGCTGAATATTACTCCCCATTCAACCATAAAAGTGACAAAAGTAAGTGAATTATTTTCCCCCGGGCTGTTTTGTTAAAAATGATACGTTTTCACTCATGAATAAAAACGTTATTTTATTTTAGAATAGTGTCCCTTTAACTATACTTTGAAGAATATACACAATATGACATTCAATGGAGCCAAAGCAATGGTTTTAGAAGTTAAGATTTAGAAGTTAAGATTTTATTACATGGAGTACCACCGTACTCAACCTCTATAACTAGTGAGGTCCCTTTAATAAAACAGCATTAGGTGTTGAATTTGTAAACAATTTCTTATAGCATCCATTATCCAGAATGCGTGGAACCTGGTGATGATTCTGGATTAGGGATCTTTACATAGTTTAGATCACCATACCATATGTCTGCTAAAAATCATTAAAACGTTAAGAGTTGTTCACTTTTAAATTAACTTTTTCGTGTGACGTAGAGCGTGATATTCTGAGACAATCTGCAATTGGTTTTCATTTTTTATTTGTGTTTTTTGAATTGTTTAGCTTTTTGTGCAGCAGCTCTCCAGTTTGCAATTTCAGCAATCTGGTTGATAGGGTCCAAATTACCCTAGCAACCATGCATTGAATTGAATAAGAGACTGGAATATGAATAGGAGAGGCCTGAATAGAAAGGCGAGTAATAAAAAGTAGCGATAACAATACATTTGTAGCCTAACGGATAATTTGTTTTGTAGATGGGGTCAATGACCCCCATTGGAAAGCAAGAAAGAGTCAGAAAAAGAAAGCAAATGATTAAAAAAAACTATAAAAAAAAAGACAATGAAGACCAATTGAAAAGTTGTTCAGAACTGGCCATTCTCTATCACCCTGTTCATTAAACCCATGCAGCTTAGTTACAGTTAGGTCCAAAGTACTGTTTTATTATTAATGAGAAAAAGAAAATCAGTTTTAAAAATTGGAATAATTTGCTGCTAATGGAGTCTATGGGACACAGCCTTCCTGTAATCCAGAGTGTTCTTGATAATGGATCCTATATCTGTAGCACCATAAGGAGCGCATGATGTTGCCAGCCTGTAAAGCCTTGTCCTCCTTTGTAATGATATATAACCTCCTTTTCTCCACCAGTTGGTTTCTCTTCTTCAGGCCTGGCAATAAGTCTCCTTTTTTGGGCACATCATTAAAATCCCATTACCTTGGTAATGATATCAGGGGTAGAAAAGAATGTAATATTACAAAACTGAGCGAGAATGGGACGTTGAGCTGGTGACAGGTACAATGTCTTTGGAAGTCTTGAGTGAGGTGATTGATAATTTAGACCTTTTTCTAAACTGTTGCCTCACCTTTTCACGGAACTCATCTGAGACGTAATAATACACAAAAGGATCTACACAGCTGTTTAATGAACTGATGGCCAAGCAGACCATGTAGACTGAATAAAGGTCACCATCGGCTTGAAGAAAATGCTTGGAGTAGTGAATGAGAAGTACCACATTGCTGGGCGCCAGTAAGACAATTACTATGACAAGAACCAGGGCGATTAATTTTAAAGCATAGGCATACTTTTCTTCATTGCGCATAAGCACACAGATAACAGACACATAGCTAAATATAATGATGGTTAAAGGTAAAAGGAAGCCCAAGACAATGAGGCATACAAAGTAATAGAACAAGTACTTCTCTTGCCTTGGCAGACCATCATGACATAGGGTAAGGTCGCTCTCTGACAGAGGATAGGACTGACGCATTGATGCCAGGGGCAAGATGGATAAAACTGCAATCATCCATGAAATGGAACACATAAAAATGGCAAAGTTTTTGCTTCTAAATGTTCGAGAGAAAAAAGGGTGCACCACGGCCATGTAACGGTCCACACTGATACTCATGAGGAGGAAAACCGAGCAGTAGATGTTTGCATAGAAAAAGCAAGTGACGGCTCTGCACATGGTCTCCCCAAAAATCCAGTCATTGCCAAGAAAATAATATGAGATTTTAAATGGAAGAGTAACAATGAGCAAGAGGTCAGCAACAGCCAGGTTTATTAGGAAAACAGTGGAAGTCATCTTCTTAACTCTGGTGACCAAGACCCAAAAAGCCACAGCATTAGCTGGCAATCCCACCAGAAATACCAGAGTATATATGGAAGGAATGACTAGTACAGTGATGGGGCTTTTCAAGTGAGCTATGGAGGATGGAGAGATGCAGAGGTAGGTCTGGTTATTTTTGCTGACAACTTCCCCTGGGATGGACCGAGGGCACATCTTGAAGTCTGAGGGCTCAGTGTCATTGGTTGGTTCTTCTGTGGAATAATCTGTGAGGGTAAAATGAATGGCAGTTCATAAATATAAGTCATTGGTTTTATTATCATCAGCTCTAAAACATTCTTTCTGCTTTGGGCTTCATTTGGTTTCTAGTTTCACATTTTATTAAACAAAAGAGTTGTCTTTGTGATGCCACCCAGAGGCTGGCCCTTTAAATTCACTAATCACTAAAACTTGGAGTATAGACCGTAGCACTAATATAACATGCTTATAATCTGTTGCAGTTTAGTTCTGTAGGTATCTGGCATATTTCTTAATCCACATAAAGATCACAAACTATGTAGAGCCTGCAGGATAGGACCCCCAACACCCAAAAAAACCCCACAAGTTTCCTCCAAATGGAATTACTTATTGTGATGTTGATAGGAGCACAAAAGCAACACAAGGTTTTGAGTGACCAAGATTCACCTTAATGAAAGACCCATTAAACTTCTCCAAACTGTTTTGTTGTTTTATGCACCCACCTACATATCAATATACTGTATGGGGAAATCCCCTTATTTCACTTTATTCATTCACAGTTGGGGTACATTTTGGCATCTTACCATAGAGACAACCTCACTCCCTTTGCACTAATCTGCCCTTCTCCCTCATTTCCTCTGCCAGGTATGAAGGATGGGGTAGTTAATTATTGTAGGGACAAAGGTTGTTTCCGACTGACACCTAACTGCCTTTGATACCCAAGGAACAATAACACCAAAAAATTAAAGTGTTTTAAAGTAAAGAAAATATAATGTACTGCTGTGCGGTACTGGTACAGTGGGTGTATTTGTTTCTACACTTAATATAAACAAGCTGCCTTTAGCCATGGGGCAGCCATTCAAACTGAAAAAAAGGAGAAAAGGCACAGGATACACAGAAGATAACAGATAAGCTCTATAGTATACAATAGGATTCTTCAGAACTCATCTGTTATCTGCTGTGTATCTTGTGCTTAAATGGCTGCTCTCATGGCTACACAGCAGCTTCTTTATATAAACTATAACAGTTTTACCAGTGCAGAGCAACACTACAGTATACTTTAAACATTATACTACATTCCATTAAGACACTTTAATTCTTTGGTGTTACTGTTCTCTTAAGTTCAGGGCTTCCTTAGTGTTTGTAATGATGCTGGGATATTAGGGAAAATATATGCATTTTGCCTTGTTTTTAAGATCTTTTGTCGTTGAGTTATTTTGCTTTTTATTCAGCAGCTCTCCAGGTTGCAATTTCAGCAATCTGGTTGCTAGGGTCCAAATTACCCTAGCAACTATGCATTTATTTGAAAAGGAGCTGGAATACGTATAAGAGGGCCTAAATAGAAAGATGAGTAATAAACAGTACTGAGTTCCCCTTTCAAAGCTTGAAAAAAGTCAGAAGAAGAAGGCAAATTATTCAAAAACTATAAAAAAAAGAAAGAAAAAAATTAAGGCCAATTGGAACGTTGCATAGAATTACCCTAAAAAGAATTATATACTAAAAGTTAACTTAAAGGTGATCCAACCCTTTAAGTATAATTGATCAAGAGTAATTACAGGTTCAAAATAACAGCAAAATTCTGAAAGAATCCAGATGTTTTAATATTGGTCTAGTCCAGGAGTGTCCATCATTTATTAATGCAAGGTCTAATTTTAGGGATGTTGTCCCAGTAAGATCTACATCCATAAAAGCATTGTAAAATTGTTCCATGGAAAAGATTACTTAAATACTGATGTAAGGGAAAATGTATAATGTTATATTTAACAAACACCCATTTCTTATGTAACCTTCCAGAAATAAATAACTGAATGAAAAGCATGAAATAGGAGGGTTATTTAGACAAGCTGTTTGTGGACAGGGTCTTAAGATCTTACTGATCACCAGCTAAAGATCTACTGGTAGATCCCGATCTACCTTTTGGGCACCCCTGGTCTAGTCAAATGATTTGGTTCCTTCACCCTCTTAATAGCTCTTTCTAAAAGTGGCTCTGTCACATGCTAATATCCATCTAATATTATATTATTGAATAGAAATATATTTGCAATGTAGTGTCTATGTGTATTTATGCTTTACAGGTATGGGATCTGTTATCCAGAATGCTGGGGACTTGGGGTTTTCCAGATAATGGAAATTTGGATCTTCATACCGTCTACTAGAAAACATTAAATAAACCAAATAGGCTGGTTTTGCTTCCAATAAGGAAGAATTATATCTTTGTTGGAATAAAGTACAAGGTACTGTTTTTTCATTATTACAGAGAAAAAGGAAATCATTTTAAGAAAATTGGATTATTTGGATAAAATGTAGTCTAAATGAGAGGGCCATCCCATAATTTGGATAATAAGTTTCCGGATAATGTGTGTGTGTATTTAAGTGCCTGGAGGAATCTGGAGAGTTCCAGATCAGGGCAGGCTGTATGTCTCCAATTCTTTTTCTGCATGCCTCCAGCAGTACAACTGAGAGCTCTGTTAGTGCATGTAAACCTGCAAGGGAGAACAATGTGAAATACTGCTGGTACTCAGCACCTAAAAGGTTATGTTATTTGTTCTTCTAATGGAATATTGCCATAACTTGCATGGCCTGGCTGGCTTTGTAAGTGCCCAGGTATCATGGAAATGTACGGGCACATATTAAATTATATATATATATATATATATATATATATATATATATATATATATATATATATATATATATATATATATATTAAAAACACACAAACACTAAAGTGGGAACTATTATGAAACTACATAGACACATCCTTTAAACAGAAGATTATTAGCGGAGACCCAGTTAATGCCTTATAATAACATAAGTTATAACATGAGTAAAAAACAATCTGTTCCTATAGTTTAACTGTACAGTCACACACAACTGAGCCTGAATACAACAGAAAAGGAGTTTGTGAGAGGTACATTGTTAAGTAAATATGAGCTGGTGTTCTGGCATGTTTTAGGTTTAGCTATTTAAGGCATGTCCCAGCTGGAACCCAGTTCACACAAAAACTGAAGTTATTTTGTGTTCTGAGGAGGGGGCCCTGGATCTCCAAACTTATTGTCAGTGACCGCATTACTACCCACAGCGTCATTTAATACTTCTCTCCACAATCAGGGAGAAGAGAGGGACAGTAAATGCTCCTGCAGAGGATAATAATCCGGATACTGACACTACAAAGAGAATGTTAAATCGACTTCAGAGAGAAGTTGGCTTTGTACATACCATCATAGTCGGTTGTGGCTAAAGAGTCGCCCCAGAGCATTACCAGGAACAGGGGAGCAGAGAAAGTACACAAGCGCCATAAAGATCCCATGATATTAATGGTCTGCTCAGGACTAGACCAAAAGGGATGCTGTTTTTGACCAGATTAGGCACGACTTCCCACCACATGAATTTTGCTAAAGGAAACACAGAAAGGAAACTGTAGATGTGCAGGCGAGGGGGAGGGAGAGGAGCCAATGTGCACCAGATGTTAGCTGTGTCCTATAAGGAGAACGTATGGGACACTGCTAGGGAACACGGAATATTTTGTTTTTCCCTTTTTCTTTTCATCCTGAGACTAAGCAACAAGGACATTTTTTGCTGCCAAAAATCATTTTAACAATTCAAACAAAGAAAAAAAAAATGGACAATGTACATATGGGCTTATTTAATATGAGTAAGGTCACAAGTGCTGGAGTGCATTGCAGGAGTCACCCCCATTCATCCCAAATGACCCTCTGGCATATTGCTGAGCCAAACACAGGCAACATAATGAGACACACACAACTGACATCCAAAGAGACACAAGAGAGACACACACACCTCATGGGGGCAAATTTACTAAAAGGCAAAGTGGCCGTCGCTTGCGAAAATTCGTCAGAAATAGAATCTGCAGGGATATCGCCAATTCACACGTAGAGGACAATTCACTAGCAAAAGAGTTTAGCGCTAACAAAGTTTTGTGTCCTTTCGCCAGGCGATACTTCACTCAGGCGAACGATCATTACTCAGCAAAGTGTGAATTTTCCATTATGTTACTCCTTTCGCCAGAGTTTCCCTCACCAGGTTCAACCTGGCAAACTGATGAAGATGAGATGAAGCTACACCCTCCTCAGTTTTATGTCAGTGACATCATATCCTGTATGCCGTCATAAAAAGACAAAACACTGGTGTTTTCTTCATATTTTAAAGTGGGATTATGTTTAAAAGTTGTAACTGTTAAATATATTTTTTTTTTCATGAATTTGTTTTTAACCATTTGAGGGGCATGCCATATTTGTTTTAGGGTGGGCTCATGTCTAGGGCATTAGAGGATCTCTTTTGTCTTTCTTTTGCTTCCTTGGACCATTGTAATAATAAGTGGTCACTTCAAGCATTTGCACCAACATCTCTAATAAAGACATATAATACACAAAAGCCATGAATATCTTGTAAATTATATCCTTATAAACGGTGAGTAGTTATGTCATCAGTTATAAACGGTGAGTAGTGATGTAATTTCTGTCACATGACTCACTAAAATTTGTGTATTATAATTAATAAAGTACCCCCAGTTGTAAAATATGAGAATATTAGAAGTTACCTTGGAGTTCCATGACCTGTATAAAAACACTCGGCCTTCGGCCTCGTGTTTTTATATGGTCATGAAACTCCTCGGTAACTTATAATATCCTTATATTTTACAAGAGGGGGTACTTTATTCACTATATATATGACCTCTATGTACACGCCCTATTCAAATTGACCTAAGCGTAAATGTGTTAACGAAGTTTCTCTAGGCATATATGAACGCTAGTTCGCAATAAAATGGTCGTGCCAGCATTCGTCTGCCGAGACGTACTGTAACTTTGCATTTTGATGAATTATCGTATGCGATTCGAATTAACATCTGACGCAGTGGCGCAAAGTGTGGTGGAGCCGTCCGGGGCGAAAATTCGCCCTCTAGTGAATTTCCCCCGTTGAGTTTCTCCTATGGGTGAAAATGCCAGTAATTAACCCTCGATATTCGAGCATAAGTAAATTTGCCCCTAAGTGTTTTAATTCTGTGTTTTGTAATTGAGACCTATAGAATCATAGCCGGTTACAAGAGTTGTTGGTAATGTAGGAATAGTATCAGAGAATCTAAATATACACATACTTATTTCATGATGTTACCCTGCTTGGTTTCTTATATTACGTAAACTTCAGTTGTTCACATTCATCTGTATTGTGCATAACAAAGGGAAACAATTGATTTTCTGTTCATAAGTGGTAATAATAAAGGGCTACCCCAAGAATACTCTGCTGTTATAAATCAACTAGAGAAAAATGTGTATATAGGTTTGGTAAGCACTCCTAAAGTGATGTATTGCATATTTACCAATTCTACCAATGTTTTGGCTACTAACAGGGAGGCCTTGGATTGTTAAATATGCCATTAATCATTTTATGTTTGGAATCTCACGGTGATTACCAGGTTATTTACATATATTTATTTACCGGTATACATACCCACAGTATGGAGGGGAGTGCAGGGGCAAGTGCAACACCCAGTGAGTTTCTGTGTCACTCAAGGAATGCAGTACTTTTTCCCTTACTTAGGTTGTTCACCTTTGAGTTAACGTTTAGTATGGCAGAGAGAGTGGTATTCTGAGACAATTAGCAGTTGGGTTTCATTTTTTATTTTTTGTGGTTTTTGAGTTATTTGGTTTTTTTATTCAGAAGCTCTCCAGTTTGCAATTTCAGAAATCTATTTGCTATGGTCTAAATTACTCTAGTAACCATGCATTGATTTGAATAAGAGACTGGGATATGAATAGGAGAGGACCTAAATATAAAAAGGAGTTATAAAAAATTGCATTAACTATAAATGTGTAGCCTTACAGAGCAATTGTCTTTATATGGAGTCAATGACCCCCATTTGGAAGCTGGAAAGAGTCAGAAGAAAATGGCAAATAATTCTAAAACTATTAAACAGTTGCTTAGAATTGGCCATTCATAACATACTAAAAATGAATTTATAGGTGAACCATCCCTTTAATTATCACTACAGCTCCAGGGCATTGTTGGACATTATTAAAGGCATACAGATGAATTCAAAAAGTGTATTTTAACTGTATAGCATATAACATTGACAAGCTCTTCCATCATCCAAATAAACAGCAACCTCAATAGAAGTACCTTACTCACATCCAAAAATAAAAAAAGTGAATCACCTCTTCCACGTTTCCTTTTCCAGTGTTAAGGTGGCCATAGACACACAGATCCGATCGTACGAATCGAGGATTCGTACAATTTTCGGATCGCGTGTGGTGTGTGCCGACATCTTTCGCCCGGCGGAGATCGGTCGTTTGGTCGATCGGTCAGGTTTGATTTTGACCCGACCGTTCCCGCCGGAGCTCATGGCACATCATAATCGATCGTTCGGCCATACGGCCGAACAATCAGATTACCCCCGATATAGCCATGCCTGTTAATGGCATATCGGGGAAAGATCCGCTCGTTTGGCAACATCGCCAAACGAGCGGATCTTTGCACCTATGGCCACCTTTATACGCGTTGTCTCTTCTTGCTGCTGCTTCTAAGGCATTAGAAGCTGTGCTCTACTCTAACAGCCCTAAGGCTAGGGCCATTCAAAGAATTACCGATGCCCAGCTGCACCCCTAGCCTTTTGAATTGCGCATGGATTTCAGCTGATTTCGAAATGCCAAATCTCAAGTTTCAGCTGCGAAATCCGCCTCATTTGCCTGCACAATAGCAGAAACTATGCTTTCAGGTGCAGGCAGATCAGGAGCAGAAGATCAGCGGGGCAAAGGATTCTCTTCAGGCCGAGATCCGCCATCCTCCAGCCCTGGCCAAAGAGACCACAAACTTCTTATCACCTCTGCTATTATCTCACTCTAAAGGCTGTGTCCCAGTCCCAGGCATATGTGCAAAAATGTGAATCCCACAATGAAGTATAATTTTTCTTCTAATGGCAAGGTAGCACTGGCAGCTATCCATGCTGTTGCAATTCAACAATAGTGATTGAAGATATTAGTGGGGCCTTGATCAGACAATTACCTGATTCCTTCCATAAACATTTCTACAGTCATATGAAAACGTTTGGGAACCCCTATAAAATCTTTGGAGTTTTGTTTATCATTGGCTGAACTTTCAAAGTAGCAACTTCCTTTTAATATATAACATGCCTTATGGAAACAGTAGTATTTCAGCAGTGACATAAAGTTTATTGGAAAATAAACAATATGCATCATAACAAAACTAGACAAGTGCATACATTTGGGCACCCAACAGAGATATTACATCAATTCTTAGTTGAGCCTCCTTTTGCAAATGTAACAGCCTCTAGACACCTCCTATAGCCTTTGATGAGTGTCTGGATTGTGGATTCCGGTATTTTTGACCATTCGTCCATACAGAATCTCTCCAGTTCAGTTAAATTTGATGGCTGCCGAGCATGGACATCCTGCTTCAAATCATCCAACAGATTTTTGATGATATTCGGGGACTGTGACGAGCATTTCTTATAATTCTCCCTCTGCATAAATACGGATACGCCGACTCTAATGTAAGTAATACAAATGTTGCATCTACAAACTGATTGCATCTGACACGACACAACTGTCGGATGAAGACGCAATGTGCAGCGTTTGCATCCGATTGTGTCGTGTCAGATGCAATCAGTTTGTAGATGCGACATTTGTATTACTTACATTAGATTATGTAAGTGACGCTTGCGCTTCCTCTCACCCCATCGGAATGGAAGGACACGCACTGTGTAGTTCCAGCCTTAACTTCTGAGATAGCTTTTTGTAACCTTCCTTCATGATACTGAACAATCTTTGTTTTCAGATCTTTTGCGAGTTGCTTTGAGGATCCCATGTTGTCACTCTTCAAAGGAGAGTCAAACAGGAGCACAACTTGCAATTGGCCACCTTAAATACCTTTTCTCATGATTGGACACAACTGCCCATGAAGTTCAAGGGTTAACAAGCTAATCCAACCAATTTGGTGTTGTCAGTAATCAGCATTGAGCAGGTACATGCATTCAAATTAGCAAAATTACAAGGGTACCCATATTTTTGCACAGCCAGTTGGTCACATTGATTTAACTCCATACAACTGAATACTGCTTCACTAAAAATCTTTGTTCAGAAAACACCCCAGTACTCCCAGTACTCATCAGTAGATGTTCCTGGGAAATAAAAGACATACCACTGTTATCTTTTTTGTTGAAAGTGGAGTAAATGAATGGGTTCCCAAATTTTTTATTATGACTGTAAATAATGTTGGTAACATTTGCTCAGACATCAAAAGTTGAAGCACACAATCTCACAGAAATTAGGAGTCAAACACAGGTATGGCTTCTCCTTAAACCTATGTTTTTGTTGGAACATTGTCAATTAAATGTCTTCTATGGTGATAATGTTCATGTCTTGTTCTTCTTTTGCCTCACAGTTAGATTTACAATGCTGAGACTTGTACAACAAGTAATTAAACCCGTTATCCAGAAAGCTCCAAATTACGGAAAGGCCATCCCCCATAGACTCCATTTTATCCAAATAATCCTTATTTCCTTACAGTACCAGACCTGGTAATCTGGGCAAGGCACAAAATCAAGTATACTGAACAAGCTGTATAATAAATAGAGATTTCAATTCTTCACTCACATGGTAGAATGCCCCACCAGCAGGTAACGTTTTTGAGTCTTCTTTTTGAGAGCAAACATTGGTCATTGTGGGTTACTAGAACTGGTGCACAATATGTGTCTATTATACCAAGCCCTAAAATACTAGCTACATGCATACTCCATATCAACTGTGCAGTGACTTGTCGGCCAGTCAATATTTGTAGTGTTATTCATTGCCATTTTGTAAATGAAAGGGATTGTTCACCTTAAAATTAATGTTTAGGGTACAATAAAATGTGCAAAGTTTTCCAATGGTAAAGTCACCTACATCATCCAGTCTGCAGGTAGTATTTCTTCACCTGTTTAAAAGCAAACATATTACCTGTTTGCTATATGATATTGCATCTAGGCAAAATGGGTGACTTTTATTACAATGTTATATAGAGTTTTGTTCTTAGCAATCTTTCACTTGGGCATCATTTTACATAGTTTTTGAATGATTTCTTTCTTTCTTTCAATCAATTCAATCTCTTTCTAATGGAAATGACTGACCCCCAACAGCCAAAAACGATTGCTCTGTGAGGCTATATTTATTGTTATTGCTACGTGGAATTCATTATTTTCCTGTTCAGGGCCTCTCCTACTCATATTCCAATCTCTCATTCGTGCCTCTGCCTGGTTGCTTCAGTAAACTGGACCTGAGCAACCAGATAGCTTCTAATATACCAAGCTCGAAAACGGACGTACAAAGAGTTAAATCATGTCGAAACCATAAAAAATGAAGACCAGATGTACATTTTCTCAAAATGTTGCTGCCTACGTCATACTACAAAGAAAAAGTGAACCCTTTAAGTTGATGTTATTCTCTAGGGGGATTTGGGGTACTGTGAGTGGGAGTCTTCAAGCAAAGCCCAATGATGAAGTGCGAGTTTTAATGCTTTGGGGATACTACAGTTCAGGCAGAGACAGCTGCTTCCTGGCTGATTCGTGGTGTCTTATCTCTATAGGATGTGTGGAATGAGATGATAGACGTGGCTCTACGTAACTACTGCTACAAACAAGCTGACTCACACTGTGTCCTCCTTTCACTAGTATTACCTTGTTTTCATTGTTATGCATTTCTATTTCTATGTATGTGGTCTCCCTATAAGCAACTCTCTACTTAGCACTAGTGGCAAAGCATTGTATTGATATCTGCTTCTGAGAAAATTGCATGAGACTACTTCTCTCCAGAATTTGGGTGTTATTCTTCTCATTGCCCCTGTTTCCTTGAACTATTCACATAAAAGGCTTCTTATCCCAACAAAATACATTTCTATCACTAGTTACTATTGGTGCTTAGTAGAGCTAACCATCTCTGGGTAATTATATGTGTATGATTCGGGACTTATCTTATGCAAAGACATCAGTGAAGCAGTTCTTTCTGAATAACATGTGGAGAACGTGATAGTCAAGAAAATAAAACTGGAAGAGTGGTTAGCATTGCTGCTTTGCATTGCTGGGCTCCTGGCAGGGGCATCTGAACCATTTTGTAATCCCCAGTCAACTTGGCTTCCAACAACCATTCTACCTACTGTATAGCTAGCTGGGCTTATGCTATAATAGAGCTACTGTGGTCTCCAACAAAGAGGAAGTTTGGTTCTCAAAGTTACAAGCTCTCAAATCTCCATGCCCTTGTGCTGCACTTATATCATGGCAGAAACCCCATTTAGTCTTTTCTGACCAGGGATTTGTAATAGTGATGGGAAAATTTGCGCATTTACCGTGATATTCATGAAACGGCAAAAAATTGTGGGAAAAAAACTCAAAATAATTTTGATGCGTGTCAATTTTGCCGACTGCGACAATTTTTATGTGCGCCTATTTCGTCAATGGGTGTCTGAATTATTTTTGCGTGCAACATTTTTATGCGTGCAACTATCCTGATACGCGGATTTTCACAAATTCATTCACTTGCAGAAAACACGGAAATTCGCCACAAATTTGCGCCTGGCGAATTTATTTGCCTATCACTAACTTGTAAAGACTTTGAGTGTTCTCTCTATTTCTATGGGGATTTCCTCTTGCAGCTCTGATTTCCATCCTCACTCCAAATGCATATATACAAAGGTGAAATTGTAGCTCTACTTGCCTGGGGTTAATCTGTAAAGCACTGAGTAATATACTATATCAGCACAATATAAAACTTTAAAGTACAGGTATGGGAACTGTAATCCAGAAGGACCTAGGGTTTTTGGGGTAAGAGATATTTCCGTAATCTGGATCACCATACCTAAAGAAATCCTAGAAAATTATGAAAACATTAAATAAACCCAGTAGGCTGGTTTTGCCTCCAATAAGGATTACTTATATGTTAGTTGGGGTCAAGTACAAGGTACAGTTTCATTATCACAGAGAAAAAGGAAATCGTTTTTAAAAATTTTGATTATTTGGATAAAATGGAGTGTATGGGAGACAGCCTTTCTGTAAGTCCAAACTTTCTGGATAATGGGTTTCCAGATAACGGATCCCATACCTTTAGTAATAATAATGTCAGCTCCCAATAGATGCAGTATATATATGTATGGATGCAGTCAATAGGTTATCCATACAAGATGGTGCCCCCCTATAAATATTTCTGAATATGTAATCTTCTCCCCGTCTCCCTCTATAGTTCTCTCTTCCCCCCTCTCTCTTTTATTCTTTCTCCATATATAAATACTAATAGCATAATTCAAAATACACTGCAGTTCCCATAATCCCATATAATTTTGTCCAAAGACGTCAGTGATCCTGTAAACAGGATATGGCCTTGCATGACATCAACATGCGTCTGACAGATAAAAAAAAAATGGTCACATTCAGCCGATGGATATCTTAATGTGACAGCCCTTCCATTGTGTTCACTTAGCTCTAACCTTTGACTGACTCTCAGACTTGTCATTGTCACTGGTTGATATAAAGCAGTTAAAATACATGTGTGTGAAGGATCTCCAGTATTTGTTTCTAAACTGTAGGTACATATCACGAGCTTGGGGAAACAGGAAGTTTATGTTAGAGCCTCTCTAGCTAAACGTTTTTATTTTCTAAAACATTTGTTTGTGACTTTGGCAGAACATACTGCTCTTGTGTTTAAAAGTTTACAAATAGTGATCTCACTAGATGCATTACTCGAGCAGACTGTTCAGAAAGATAACATCTCTATTTTATTTGCTTTCTAAGCAATTTCCCATCTAAGCTTTTCCCTAGTTCAGGCACATATAAGTTATTAGACCAGCGCACACAAAAAAGCTGTGGAGCACAAAGCAATCTGGTATGGACACAAATAGGGCAAATTTTCGCCTGCGTAGACTTCGCCACAATTCTCTACCACTCTGCTAATTCAGTAAAATGCAAATTTGCATCTCTGTAGTGTTAATTCATCAGCGCGAGCATTTCATATCGAACTTCAGCTAGCGTTCATTTCTGCCTAGTGAAACTTCGGAAGTACTATTACGCTTAAATCAACAGGCAGACGGCACTTCTGGGGAAAGGTTTATTGGGGTTATTGCTGTAGAAACCTAACGCGTTTCGGGAGTATATCCCTTAGTCATAGGCTGGCCCAATAAACCTTACCCCAGAAGTGCCGTCTGCCTGTTGAGTTTTGTTGTATCTACAGTGGGGACACTGTTGACAGAGCACCTGGATTTAAGGGAAGAACGGTGAGCAGTAGCGGTCTTTTTTGTGTTTTATCTACTATTACGCTTAGGTCAGTTATAGGGCTGGTACATATAGGTTGTATATATGTCTTTATTAGAGATGTTGGTTGGTTGAACTGGCCATTTATTATTACAAATGTTCAAGGAAGCAAAATAAAGACACAAGAGACATGGCATGCCCCTCAAATGGTTGGAAAAAAAATGTTAGAATAAAAAGTTACAACTTCTAAAGACAATCTTACTTTAAAATATGAAAAAACGCCAGCGTTTTTAAAAAAATCTATGACACTTTTTATGACACTTCCTTATAAATGGCGAGTAGTGATGTCATTTTTGTCACATGACTTACTAAAAATTGTGTATTATAATAAATAAAGTACCCCTTGTTGCAAAATACGAGGATATTAGAAGTTACCTCGGAGTTCCATGACCTGTATAAAAACACTAGGCCGTCATGGAACTCCTTGTGACTTATAATATCCTTATATTTTACAAAAGGGGTACTTTATTCACTGTATTTTTTTTGTGGGGTGGGTATAATTTCTAAAAACTATTAAGAGTCAGCTCTGACTGAGCAAGGGCCCTGCCTTATTCACATTGGTCACATAATGCCTGCAGGCCATTTTAGCTATGAGGCATGATAAGAACATTCCCTAAGACAGGTTTTTGTAATCTTTGACCTTCCACCAACCTTTGGTTCAGGTCGAAGATGCAGGCAGAGGGGTGACATCAGGGGTGTGAGGATGGGGTAACTTCATGGGGACTGGCTGGTTAAAAACTGGAGAGGTGGCAACCCTTCTCTGAGCATGGGGCAGGCCCCTGTATAACACACAGACTTTCAAGCCACCTGGACTATGTGTTGTGACATACATGCCTTTTTTCTTTTTCTAGACCTGCAAACATTTAGCTTGATCCCATTCAAGTTTCCCAGAAATACTCATTAAACCATGTATATTTTAAAAGCTAATGTACCACCATTTTAAAATATGAGGATATTAAAAGTCCACATGGAGTTTTGTGAGCCTTATAAAAACAGTTGGCATGTGTCTGTGATATGGTCACCAAACTCATCAGTTACTTCTACTACCCAATATCACATTTGGGTAACGTTTATGTTAGATGTTTGGCATCCCTTTTCTTAAATTCCATTGTGTTTAAATCTCTGCAATGAACAGCTCACAATTATGAGTACTTTCTGAACCCTAATGGAGTAACAACCTGACTTCCTATAGAGTTTCTTAGTCAGGCCACACATCTTGGGTCACTGCACCACTGAAATCTGAGAGACCTGAAAAACAATTGTTTTCCCAAATAAAGTGAGGCATGGGCCAGAGATAAATGTACTATTTATTCTTTCAGAAGTCTCCCTTTTACACATTAACAATATTGATATATCACGCTTTCTACTGCAATGCATTTGGACTGGGGCACAGGTAGGGGTGCTTAAAGTGTAGAAGTAAAAATTCTAAAATTCTTTGAAGAAAACAAAATCAAGCTCAACAGCTATCAGTCTGATATATATATATATAACCAATTATGTATCTATCTATCTATCTATCTATCTATCTATCTATCTATCTATCTATCTATCTATCTATCTATCTATCTATCTATCTATCTATTAATCTATCTATCATCTATCTATCTATCATCTATCTATCTATCTATCTATCTATCTATCTATCTATCTATCATCTATCTATCTATCTATCTATCTATCACTCCAAACCCTAATCCGTATAGGAATATTTGAAAAAGATCCAAAAACAGCATTTGTGGAAAAAAAATTTCTGTTCCATTATTCAGTATATTAAAGTCACATGACTTTGAAGTTTCATTTTGATGAATTGGTGCATTCCTAACATTTAAACGATTGGGAATTAAAGCTCTAATTGCTTAGTACAATCAACATTTTAAATACTTTAGTAAGGGTCTTAATTTGGACCACAAAACATCTTCTCCTAGTGCTTAACCTGAATTTAAGTTCACCGTTACCTTGTTATTATTATTATTACAGGTATGGGTTCTGTTATTCAGAAACACGTTATCCAGAAAGCTCTGAATTATGGGAAGGCCATCTCCCATAGACTCCATTTTATCCAAATAATCACAAATTTTATTTATCTGTATTAACATGTTTTTATGAAGCACCAACATATTCCACAGCGCTGTAAAATACAGTTAATACATTGAACCTACACAAATTTACATACAAAACAACCAATTACTAATACATAAGTTAACAAAGACCCTACCCAAAAATGATTAGACAATATGGACGGTGGTAATACTGTTGTACAGAACTGGCACTGTGTACCTGTAATGGTCAACAAAAAGAAGTAATAAGAAACAATATATAGGAGTAAAGTTTGAGATGTTAGAAAATACTGATGCCTGTGGCACGAGGGAACATTTATAGGCTGATCTTTCTCAGACCAGATGGGCCAGTAGGCTTTGTATACCATCACATTCTGTGTTGCTGTGGTAACAATTTTAAAAAGAGAAAAAGCCTTATATAAAAAAGCATAAATGGCATTCTCTGGCAGGCGTGGGTGGTCTAAGTCTTTCTGCTGCCTGAATATACCGGTCACACCCAACAACCCTTCTCACTGTATATTGCTTTCAGCATGTGCTGTGGGTTCTGACTGCTGACCACATGAGCGCCCAAGTTGGCTCTTTGCCAGGCCTGCAGTTCATAAATCTTAAAGTTAAATTCTCGTTCTCACTTTAGTGTTTTTAAAACTACGATTAAACTGTGTTTCTCCAAGACCACGAATGCCTTGTAATTTATTCAAGGATCCGAAAACAAAAAGTACAAATGAAAGTAGCTGCTGAAAAAAACCAAATAAGTTTTCGTGAACAAAAGAAAAATCGGTATGGCATGACCGTTTTGATCTCTGAAAACCTCCAGAACTACGTAAGGCTGATGTCTGCAAGAAAAGAAAGGGAAATTCCATCAACTTCTACATGACCTCAACAGCTTTTACTTGTACTTTTGTCTTTGTAGATTTTGTGATCAGCTATAAGATGCCATAGACCAGGGATCAGGAACCTTGGCTCTCCAGCTGTTAAGGAACTACAAGTCCCACAATGCATGAGCCAAGGTTCCTGATCCCTGCCATAGACAGTCACTATTTAGTGGGCATTTTTGGGCTGTTTCGACCTCTGTGTACTTGAAATGACAGGACCTATTTTGAAACCCAGTCCAGACCTGAGGACAGGGCTCTGTGCAGGCAGCTAAAGTTCCTTCACTCCCATCTTATCAAAGCCATGCTGTATAGACCTTATCCCCAAACAGTGGCTCGTGAACGTGTTGCTCCCAGTGGCCTCAAAGCAGGTGCTTAATTTTGAATTCCAGATTTGGAGGCAAGTTTTGGTTGCATAAATAACAGCCATACTGTCAAACAGAACCTCCTGTAGGCTGTCAGTCTACATAGGGCTAACAAATAGCCAATTACAGCCCTTGTATGGTACCCCAGGAATGTTATGCATGCTTGTGTTGCTCCCCAACTCTTTTTACATTTGAATGTGGCTCATGGTTAAAAAGGTTGGGGATCTTTGCTCTAGCATGTCATTGTATGCTGTAAGGCAGGGGTCCCCAACCTTTTTCATCCGTAAGCAAAAGTCAGATATAAAAAGAGTTGGGGAGCAACACAAGCATGAAACAAGTTCCTGGGTGGTGACAAATAAGGGCTGTGATTGGCTATTGATAGCCCCTATGTGGACTGGCAGCCTACAGGAGGCTCTGTTTGGCTTTACACCTGGTTTTTATACAACCCAAACTCACCTCCAAGCCTGGAATTCAAAAATAAGCCCCTGCTTTGAGGCCACTGAGAGCAACATCTAAGGGGTTGGGGAGCAACATGTTGCTCACGAGCTACTGGTTGGGGATCACTGCTGTAAGGTTTCATTCCACTGGAGTCTTTACTATAAAAAACAGCCCCAGACCATTATCTTTCGTTCTCCTGGTATCCCAGGATAGTGTAGTGTTTTGCAAAGGACTAAAGACCATGGTCTTTGGCTAGAGCCCACCATGTTTCTTGTACTTCTACCAGCTACAGCTCTTCATTGCTATATGTGACTATAAGTCGGATAAAGCATATTATTATAAAATATATTTAAATTTCAAATATCCTTTGTTCTGACAAAGCATGCAACCATTAAACTAACATTTATAAACTTCTCCTATAAAGGGATGCATGTCATGGCACTATATTTTTCTCCATTTATCCATTAAAATATCACCGTTGTTAGATCACCATTGTCTTTCATTGGTCTGGCTCATCGCCTTATTAAAAGTGATACGTATGAAGTCATTTTAATCACATATGGCAGCGAGCGACCCATGAAACCGACTGCAATTACTGCAAGTGACCCCTGTTCCGGTTGCACACATCATTATGTCAGCTTACCCCACGCAAGAAAAATCAAACGTGTTTCCTTTATTAGGTCACTTTACTAGTATGCGCGATAAGATGCTTAAAACATAACCTTTTCTTCTACAGGGAAGCCTATTAAACTTCATTAGTCATTTTTCCTATGAGAAACTTGACTATGTCACCATTATTAGGTCACTTTAACTCCTGCGTGAGATTAACACTGCAATGGGGGGTGGGGGATTTTTATCCAGAAACGTTTTTAAATTCACAATGGAGCAGACCATCAGGGATAGCGCGGGTGTCATTCCAGACCAGGAGACTTTAATCTAAACCAGGCCAGTGTGTAAAGTCAATCCACCTCATGGAGACCCTAACAAAGCCCTGTTTGTATGTACGAGGTCTCTGTGGACTCATTTTGTCTAACGCTCATTCTGTATACAAATCCAGCCTGTGTGTGTATGGAAAAAGATGATATGTGTGACCTAACCATCCCATGGTATCCCTTAAAACCTAATGCTTTATGGGGTGATTCACGGCCATGCAGGGCTGGGTGCACACTCAGGCAAGATCATTAGCACAGCGAGGCCTAGTAAATACACGGGGTGTGGACACATCTGTAGGGACCAAGGGAAATGGAAATACTTCTTTTTATTTAAAGGCAGGCTTTATGGATATTACATGTTGGTGGCATGTCCATAAGCATCCCTGGTTAACCATTTTAAAAGATAAGGGCTATTACCAAGGCCACTCTCAAATGAAACAAAACATGTTAACGAAAAGTCACTATAAAATGTTTGTCGCCTGAGGAGCAGTGGGTACTTAAAGTTATCGGCATGAGCTCTTAAAGAAAAAAAAAAAAAAGTTAGCCGCTTATAGGACCTTACAGGTTAACAGTGCCATCTAGTGTTTAATATCACTACATTGTGCAAAAATTATTTTGTGTGAGTTTAGCATCTTATCTGTATTGTGATTCTGACTGTTGTCTACCAGGAGGTCCACGGTTCCTTGTATAGAAATGATTGTTTTTTGTTCTTTTTTATAATTCAGCCTTTTTTTTTTTCATTTTTCCCTAAATCAATTTATGACTCCCCTACCCTGAAAAAACTTGGACAAGACTGCTTTATAGGAAAACTTTCCCTTTATTATGAATCTGTGAATTTAAGGTCACCTGTAATTATTAAAGGGTGGTTCACCTTTAAGTTAACTTTTAGTATGTTATAGAATGATCAATTCTAAGCAACTTTTCAATAAGCCCTCATATTTTCTTTTCTATAGTTTTTGAATGATTTGCCTTCTTCTTCTGACTCTTTCCAGCTTTTCAAAACTGACCCCATCTGAAAACAAATGCTCTGTAAATCTACAAAAGGGAGATTTTCTTGCCTGAAAAATCCTTTTCTCTGCGCTACTGCTGCTTGTAGCACCTTCCTGCTAAATGATGCTTCTGAAAAAGCCTTAATGTCTAATTTGTAGAATCTTGAAAATGTGTGCACGGAGCTCCACGTAGCTGCTTTACATATCGATTCCATGGAAGCTTGATTGTGAAATGCCCATGAGGCACTCACTTTCCTAGTGGAGTGTGCCTTGAGCAGGAATGGAACTGCTTGTCCCATGGATTTATAGGCCTCTAGAATAGTTGTCACTAACCAGCTAGCTATAGAGCATTTTGAAGCTGGTAGACCTTTTTTATTGGCACCAAACAACACCAGCAATACACCTGACTTGTGGAATTCTGCAGTTCTGTGGATGTAGAATTTTAATGTTATTACTGCATCGAGCGTATACAATTGCTTCTCCATGCTGCCCGCTGTCTTAGGACAAAATGCTACTTTTAGTGTCAGGAACGTTATGTCCACAGAGCTGAGTAGTTCAAAGGGTGGTCTTTGAAGGGCTCTAAGCACCAAGTTAAGCTCCCAGGGTGGGACTGGGTCTTGTCTTGGAGGGCGAATTCGGATTAATGACTGGAAAAATTGCCTAACCTCTGTTACTGAAACCCATTGTCTGGGACATAGAGCCAACAGTGCGGATACCTGCACTTTCAGGGCTGCGGTACTCAGCCCTTTGTTTACGCTCTCTTGCAGAAAATCCAAAATACGAGTAGAATAAACGGATTGCTACTGGATGTTGTTAGTCTTGCTCCAGTTGATAAGGAGCTTCCATATTCTTTGATATGTTGTGGATTGTTTTCTTGCCGCTAGAAGGGTGCAAACTACTTGGTCTGAGAATCCCTCTTTTTTCCCATAAGCTGGATTCAAGAGCCACTCCGTCAAACTTAGTTTGTGTATGTGGTCTGCCAATGCTGGACCTTGTGAGAGGAGGTCTGGTAGCAATGGAAGGGACCAGGGCTGTGCCGCCAACATCTGTATTAACTCCGCAAACCATGCTCTGCGTGGCCACCATGGAGCAATGAGGATAGTGGGAACCACTTTCAGTCTTATCTTGTGTAATAGTCGAGGAATGAGTGGCATGGGTGAAAATACATACGCCAGGCGACATTACTATGTCTATTTGTGCTCCTCCTTGTGAGGACTGTGGACTCCGGGGAGCATTCACCATTGCTGTAACCATGTGCTTGCTGGGTGAAGGAGAACGTTCTCTATATTTTGCAGAGGTTTTTGCACTCTTTTTGACTTTGGCCTTAAGTTTCCTAAGCTTGTCTGGGAGATCGATCTCCTCTATTAATGATAATTCTTCATTTGGGTTATATTTTGGTTCTACTTTAGCCTAACTGACTAAATAAAGGGACAGAGGTTGGAGATTTTGGTTTAAATAAGCAGCACCTGTATGCCTGGAGTGAAATCCTTTCATAATTAGTGATCGATATGGCACCTAGCACCATTGAATAGACATTAAACACACTAGGTTTACAACACTTGGTTTTATTCAATATAACTTTGATGCGTTATCAGTATAAACAAAAAAAAACATTTTGAAATTTGTTGCACTTTCATATTAAGAGAAATAAAGAAAAGTCTATTATAATCCTTCTTTCTGTAGTTCCAGGGGGGACAAATACTGTTATCTGGGTCCAGAATGAATTTCAGGGATGGGAAAGAATAGGCTTGAAAAGGTTGAAAGAACAGTTCAATGTAAGTGCTTTCTTCTTAGAAACCACAAGTCATCACTTATCTTTCACAGGCTGGGGGTTCCAGAATAAAAGAAGATCCGATCATATTATATATTCCATAATGCTGCTATGCCAAGAAAGAGGAACTGTGAAATCTTTGAATTTGGTTGCCCGGAAATTAGTGGATTTAGGTCACTGGGGTCTCTATTTCATTCAGTCTAGAGGAACACTGTAGAAATTATGTGTATGAGGAAATGTGAAGTCTTTAGGGATAGAGAGACTAGGGTGAATTAAAAGGATTGATTATGTTATAGGTTGGGGGTAGAATGTTCATAGGGCAAAGATAATCAACCAAAACAAAAAGTCATTCTCTTCATGGTTTTCTTTCTCAGAACAAACACTTGGCAGTGGATTACTGAATGTGCAACATAGTTCTAGTCCACTCATATCTGCATTTTCTAAGTTAGAACACAGAAGTGAGTTTGACACTAGCAAAAGAACATTGTTTTGTTTTTCATTGTCCCTGTTCACTCATTAAAGTGACAGGCTACTATAGCGTTTGTTTGTGGGGCAGATAAGTTGGCCGCAAAGAGTAAGGTTGGCAGGTGAGACAGGGACAATGAGTTGTAAACTTGAGGTGTGCCAATGCTGTTATGCACCGAGCAATCTGTCTGAAAGTCTGTGAAACTATTGCTTGTAGTTACTACTGCATACACTTTTGTAATAGTAGTGGGAGATGCTTAAGCAATGCTGACTGTTGCAGTTCAGCAGAAAAGCCTGGGCTTTGTAACAATGCATAATAAAGTGCCATAAAGTCCCAATACTACTTGTATGAAGAGAGAAACAGAGGTCATTAAGTGCAAAATTAATTATTAATTGGTGCATGAATTAAGTTAATATACAAGTATGGAATCTGTTATCTAGAATGCTTGGGACCTGGGGGTTTACTGATAAGGGGTCTTGCCATAATTTGGACCCCCATACCTTAATTCTGCTAAAAAAATAATTAAAATGTTAAATCAACAGAATAGGATTATTTTGGCCCCAATGAGGATTTATTACATCTTAGTTGGGATCAATAACAAGGTACTGTTTAATTACTGTAGAGAAAAAAGTAAATCATTTTTGAACAATGTGAAGGATTTAAGTAAAATACAGTCTATGGAAGATGGACTTCCTGCAATTCAGAGCGTTCTGGATAACGGATCCTATACCTGTACATGGGATCACAATACGGATTTTCCAAGAAGGACTTGAAATGCATATGCAACACTGACGTCCTAACAAAAAGGTTATGGAATACTGTATGTATCAAAGGGAGGAAAGGTACTGTATTTCACCACAATTTTGCCAGAGGGAGACTTCACAGCTCTTTGTTCACTTCTACAGAATTTTTATGGGTATATTTATAAAAAATAGGGTTCACAGTTTGAAAAATATGCCTCAAAAAATTTCTTACACAAGTGAACAGAGCGGTGGGGTGGTGGGGAACTCTACTTTTACCCTTTGGGTCATATTTATCAGTGTGTGAAACAAGAGCTCACTTGAATTGAAATTCTGCTGCTCTCTATTCATGTGTATGGGATTTTAAGGGTAAGAAATATATCCCATTAAAAAACAAAAAAAACAAAACAAAACAAATCGTGGATAGGCAGAATTTTACTCATACTATGTGTGCCAGCTCTAGTGTTGCACTTTAATAAATAAACCCGGTTGTGCCACAGTTGCTGCAGAGCTGAAGGTCATAGGCAGGAGCAAATCATTGAGTAAGCTGAGGTTACCTTTACCGAATTGAGATATGAAGATTAATACATTACACATACAGATCAACTACTTAGAATTGAGAGATGTCATTTATATATACTCTACACCAAAGTCAACTCATGAATACAAAAATTATTGTCCCATTAGGTACATACAACACAGCTACTACCAGCTTAGTGCAAGGACTACAACACTGAATGGGAAGAGGAGGAGACGATGAAGGCAGTGGTGTAACTACAAAGGAAGCAGGGGGGCCCAGGAGGTATGGGGGCCCCATGAGGCCCGAATTTATATACAATTTGAATAAATATTGGTAAAACAGGTAAACCTATAGACATTTTGTGCACCTGAAAAATAATTTGCTGTGGGGCCCAGTAATATCTAGTTATGCCACTGGATGAAGGACTTTCTATTACATCCATAAAAAAACCATTGTATAATCTGGCAATACAGCCGATTCAACCCCATAAAAAGCAGTATTGTACATTAGCATAGATTTCAGTGTACAAAAATGTTTAAAAATGTGAAGCAGGCCCAAACTTTAAAGGGGGGTTATAATCTAAGTTATAAACCCCCTAATCTTACCAAGGATATGATAATGTAGTGCCCTGATAAAGGAGGCGTAGTTTTAATAAGTTCATATTTTGGTTGGATTTCTACTTGCTGCTGACATTACCATCCGCTTATTCTATATTCCTAAATTACAAATGGGAGGAATCAAACTTTCAGGCAGTGTCTATGACATAACCCTTAGCCCGACCAACTTATGAAGAAAAACTTACATATTTCTTTATACCAATGACTTATGTTTAAAACAATTAGATTCCAGATGGTTGCTCATGATTAAGGGGCTCAATATTGGTATGTCCAGACAGGATTGAAGCCTTGTTAAGGTCATAAACTCTGGATAACTTTATTTGCAAGTTTTGCTTTCACGAGACCTGTTCTTATTCTGATGCTGCTTTTGTTTGTACCATTAAGGGACCATTTGTTTGTATTCCCAAATACTCTTTGGTGTAGGGATATACATTGAAAATGCAGATTTCAACTATTTTCAGCTGAAGGTCCCCGTGTTGCACAAGAATTCTAATAACCTCCAACTGGACCCTGCCCAACACTGACTTTAATACTGGATATGCAGGACCTCAAATATAGATCACTGTAAAGAGAGACTATTAACAGTAATGTATATGTTGCGGGAGATTCTTGATTAAAAGGCAAAAGCATAATCCACTGCAGTGTTCTCTTTACTCAAACCAGGGACTCCTAGGCCTATCACTTGCAATACTATTTGCATGCAAATATAAATATCCTGAAGTGATTTACACTTAGAGAGTACAAACTGTGTTTATTTCATCATTTATGCAAAATTCACAAGGTTTTTTACACAAAGGAAAATTCATCTTAAAAACATTTTATTAATATTCACTGAAAGTCAACTCTTTGGGCTAAGTGAAGCCTAGAGAGTGTTTTCAAGTGTACCCAAAGATACGGAGGTTGAGCTGTGCTCTTAACCGCCATTCAAACAGGCCTGTGCAGCTGAATGATTAGGATCATTGTCTTGCCAGCAAAGGAATATTCTTCCATGTAGCTTTAAGCCAGAGGAGATGGCAAGCCTCAGTGAAAAAAGAGTAGGTACTGTCTCTGGTCAATATGTATGCAATATTTTTACCATCATTATGGACTGTAACTTTTATGTACTTTCGCCTTAACCTATTGTGCAGCCATGTCCTCTTTTGTTCAGTTGGCAATTGAATCATGGACTCGGCAACAGTCCTATCTTTTACTTCAGTTGGTTATACTGGTCTTTGGATGTCACTGCCTTTCAAGCATACATTTAGAAACTTCCAATCGCTGCAGTTTGGTGCTGGGATAGTTTTTGTCGCTCAAACTGCTTCACTAAGCTACCTTAACAATGCTAGAAGCAGCTGGAAAGTCATGTTAATGTCCTTCTACCAGCAATTTTGTTTAACTTTCCCATATTAATTTTTAAGACCAGGACAATTCACGTGATTCACGCGAATACAGTTGTATTTAAATGTGGACAGCCCTGACCAAATAACACGTTCAGCTGATTTTCTAAGTGAAAAGGAGTTAACCATAGTTCTTTAGGGAACAAATGTAAACCAGACTACTACTACTAAATAATTACGGTAAAGGAAAATCGCCAGCAGCAAAAATGCACCCACGTGAGCCGCTACATTTAGATCACCAAAAACATTAAAGGCTTGGTGAAGCGCAAACAGTATTCTACACTGGGCTCCATTTTGGAATAAAGTATTTCTAGATACTCCAGTGGTGGTAGTGGGAAAAAAACAGCTCATTGTTGGCTCAATGTGATGGGGATTTAATTTGCCAAACGCATTGCGTGTTCGGTGTTTTCACGACTATGTTCAATTTTTTTTTACTATACATTAGAGTCTATGGGTGTTTTTTTAAAGTGAAACATTTCGTTCACCCCTATTCGCAAACATTCTTAGCTTGCCACTGGCATTGAGATATAATTTAGACTGCGGTCTGATTTGATGTCATGGAACATTATCTTCCAAGATTTGTGGATACCTAGCAGAATCTGGTCATGTTTAGGATTGCTGTGTTTTAATTTGATGGGGGTACAGCGTGTCCAAACTACTATACAAATCAACAGGACTGTATTTACTTTTTTCTTTAAGATGTTTCTCCAGTCATCCAACTATGGCTTTCTCAATTCAGTCGTATGACTAGAGAAACGTGTTCAAGGGAAAAAGAAAATACAGCAAGTCCAGTGAATTTGACTTATTACTATAAATGCTGAAATAAACACAGTTTTTGGTGGTGGAAGACGACTTTGGATCCTACTGTAAAAATGAACTTTCATTTCTCTTGGGAAGTCACAAAAACATTTGGAATTCCCTGCAAATCCAAACACAATTTGTACTTTTTCTAATACCAAGGAGGTATAATTTTATGGCTGTAAGTTGCTGGGATATACAAGTAAAAGTCTGAAAGTGTAAGCCAGTCTCATTAAACAACTCAGAACAGGCCAAACCATATTCTAAGATTAATTTTCCTTTAATGCACACAATGCCTGTTTACTCTGAGAAGCCCTAGCTGGCTCAAATTAGCTTCCAATGTAGTCACTTTCAAATGGTCACATGTAGATATACGGACAAATGAAAATACAGCAGTCTAAATAAAACTGCTCAAATATGCACCTTCTTATAGTTATTGGGAAGGCACAAATAGCTTCTGCCCTGCCAGGCAGTACTGATATCAGGGTTTCAGCATAGGCAAAGAGTACCTGAGAACACTGCTGGATTTTAACTAAGGTGAGCAGTCACTTGGCACAGGAAAACACACTAAAATGTTGTAGACTGGTAGGCTTTCCTTGTAACTGTAATTATTACTGTTGCACGGGGGGGATGCTCCACTTTAAAATACTTTTTATAGCATTGGGTGCAAACTGCAAGCCCCACTGCTGAGCAGTGCTGCTCTGCAATTATTATATCCAACTATTACAGTTCCCTGTCTGATCACAGAAGGGCTATGGTGATCCAGTGCCAAGACTATAGTCAACAGGAATAAAAAGTGGTTCCCTTCTCTAAGAGGGACTTCTGAAGTCTGTGATTTTTGTGTGAGCAAATGTTTACATCTCAGTAAGCACGTGTTTTGGCAATCATTAACAGGTTGATAATATAGTAAAGCCTATTAAAGTCTCAAAATACATAGCATGTACGGTTATTGGTAATAATATTATACATAAAGCAAACCTGTTTAAGTGCTCATGACCGTTATAAAATCTTAGAGGCACGTTTATTAAACGTCAAATTTGTGTTTTTTTAAATTCTATTCAATTTAAATATACTCGAAATTCGATTGAGGGGTATTTAATAAGAAAATCGTATATATTAAACTCGCACAAATTTTACCGACTTGAAAACTCTAATAGAATCCGACCAAACTCAATTCGAGTTTTTTCTACATGTCCGGAAGCCTACTAACATGACCAAAATTGGTCCCTGGACCTCTCCCATTAACTTGAACTCAGCAGGTTTTAGGTGGCGAATAGTCAAATGAGTTCTTAAAGGGCCAGAGTGTGATAAATCTAGACATTCGAATTAAAACCCAAATCAAGTTTAGATAATTCACAATTTGAATTTGAGAGTTTTGACCATAAAATCAAAAAAATTCAAAAATCGAGTTAGAATTTTTAATTTGACCATTAATAAATCTGCCCCTTAATGTCACAATAGTACTGTGTAATCCAAGAGTGACAACCTGCGTCCTCCCATATATGTCACTACTGGGCTAATGCCAATATGCCTATCCTGGATTGTTACATAGGAGAAGTACATACTCTTACACAGAAGAAGTGCAAAGTACGAGTATGTACAAGTACATACTGTACTACAGAGATTTGTAGAATTTATATTAGAAGCACAGCAATTGTGTCAGACGTATATAGCAATCTGTGACATGGTAACTATCTCTCTGGCTGTACTGTGAGCCTCTAGCAATGTATAGGGTCCTCACTGGCAAAAAAAAAACCCCAAAAAAACCACAACATGGCAAGAGAAGCATTTGCGGTGTCTGTGTTTCATTAATACCGTCTTAAAATATAACTGATGGCATATTACATAGTTAAAAGTTTGATGAGCCCCTTTTTGGCCTTTTCAGATGTATTTTGTTCAAGTAGAGCTGTCAGTAATATCCCTATAGTTTTTGTAAAATGCTTATATTCGAGGAAATTCATGGCACTGGGAATAATGTTCAGCATATTCTAGTTTATATCAGGCACACCAAAACAAATAATAAAAAACAAAAATAAGAAACCCCAGCCCTATGAAATGTTATTGAGCAGCAAATGTAGAAATGTGACTGTGTTTCTGAGTGTGTTAGGGAGAGGCAGCCCTTCGAGGGTACTGCACCCGATACCGGGTAACACTCATGCCATGAACTTCAGAGTTTTCACACACCGTCTTGCAAGGAACCATTTCTTCATCTTCTTCTCCTGTAAGCCAATCCTGTATGATTTCCGCAGCTCTTGAACTGACATTTTCCTCAAGCCAGTGTCTGTGCCATGCAGAAAACTTCTCATGGTGTTTTTGGAAAACTTGTGGCTGGACCTGTAGGGGAAGGAAAAGGAGTTAATATTTTTTTACATCAAATTCAAAAGTATGAAAGGTAAAACATCAAGAAAACTATGCTCTTATATAACATTAAACTTCAACAGTTCCAAAATCATATTCAGTTTGCCACAGCTTCACAGGACTTTTTTCAAAATAATTTTCCAACTTCTGGTTTAGACACATTTTATCCTTCGCCCTATATAAACGTCATTGGTTTCCGAGTGACAACACCACCCCCCTCCGTGGCTGTGTGATGTTATCCTTAAAAAATGTGCAGAGCAATAAAGATTTAAATTGCTCTTTAAAGCACATGCCAAGTCAGATGTCACTTTGGAAATCTCATAAATTGATGTAGTTACAACTGCCAGTTTATGCAGGGGAAGGAGGGGCGGCTTAGTGTTGTCATAAGGTACAGATCCACTCAAAATAAAAAACAAAATATTCTTAATTACAGTCAATCAACTACAGTCAGTCAAGCAACTTTGAAGTAAAAATCTGTTTTGCTTAAAGGGGAACTATCGTGAAAATTAAACTTTAATACTGAAATAAGAAACTTTTGAAATACAAGTCTGTACTGTTTCTAAAAAAATCAAGTTCATCTTCACTATTCCTCTCTCAGCATCTGTTTCTCTTCATCCTCTTTTCATGCAGGAGTTGGGTGTCAGATAATCATTGACAGTTAGATAGATAGAGATATATTATATATTATAGGAGGGGGCTCCTTTTTCCTAGAAGATGTATTAGAGCTCACTCTGTTAAAATCACCTGACATCCTGTCTCTCTACATGCAGAATTTGTGCAAGGGCCAGTTATTTGGTTAGATTTTGTTTGTACTGGAATCAATTATTTGAGTGAGCTCTAATACATCTGCTAGGAAAGGAAGCCCCCACAATAAGATATATTGGCTCTAACTGTCAATGATTATCTGACATCCAACTCATGCAAGAAGACTAAATGAAGAAAAACAGATGCTGTGAGAGGAATAGTGAAGATGAACTTAATTATTTAAAGTTTTTAAGTTTCTTATTTCAGTATAATGAATCTTATATTATAGTGCTTCCGACATGTTCCTATAAAAATCATAGGAACGTGTCAGTATTAAGTATGTGCTGCACCTGCAACAGTTCCCCTCAAAGCTGCCCCCCGGCACTGAAAACCTGCATGAACCCGAACTTCCTACACTGCTAAAAGATCTACCGTGCTGTTTCAGTGATGCTGGGCTGTGGGCGGTGCAATCCTCCCATAGGCTAATTACGAATGAAAACAGGACTTCAGCCTATGGAAGGATCGCTCCACCCCCACCCAGCGTCACTGAAGCAATACAGAAGATCTGTTAGTTGTGTCAGGAGGTCTGCTGCACCAAGGTTCGCAGGGTTGGGGTTGGCTTTGAGGGGGGCTATTGCGGGTGCAGCACATACTTAATACTGACACATTCCAATGATTTTTTTAGGAACCTGTCTGTATCGCCAAATGGTGCTTTCAGAAGTCCACAACCAATATTGCTATACTGGAAACCTAAAAACTATTTAAAAATTAAATCTCAATAAGGAATTAAAGCCGATATGAAAAGCGGTTTAAAAGACTGCAGATTCATCTTGAAGTGATTGTACAACGTAAAGAAAAAACTTCCTGCTCTGAAGACAGAATATGAAACTGGGAACTATAACACTTTTACCTCTCTGGCTTTGGAAAGTGTTCCACAGCGGTACATATAGTCTTCCGAATTAACAATGAACATCATCTTGTGGCTGTTGAGTCTGAAGCGGCAGTCCATGTTGCTTGCACTTTCTACCCCCATTAGCTTCTTCCACGAAGACTTCACTTCATCCTTCATAACTCGCATAGTCCTATATTGCCAGCTATGGAAACTTCTTATGTTCCTAAAAAGGTGGTCGGGGAAAAAAATGATCCATTCAGGAATTCATGAAAATCTATGGAAAGGCAATGGCAACTCAGTGTGTCCTAATTTAAATATGTGCTAATTTTGTGATTTACTACAATGGCAAGGAAGGGACACAAATGTGTTCTCTTATATTTGTTGCCATTCTTTCACTTTGCTACCAGTGCTAATAGACTATCAAATGCATTCATATATACTACGTTCTTCCAAAGCATGAGCATGTTTACTAGTCTTCAAACATGTGTCCAAGTCAATGCAATGGTATACTCTTTGTAAAGGGTGTCCCAAAAACATATTGTAGTAGCTAAAAGCTGAAAATGGCAGCTCTGGCAAGACTAATACTGCAGTCTGAGTCAATAGCTATGGTAGAAGCCAGACAAAAATAAAAACAAATAAACACACACACACATATAGTGATAGATCACTGTTACACAAAAATACTGGTAAAATAAGAAATATTACAGGAGAAGGAAAGCTACCAAGGCAGTTTATTGCCAATAGATTAGCCACAACAGTGCAAGCTAGAAAGCTATTTTTATTCTTTAGAATGCCTTTCCATACCTAAGTAAACAACTCTAGAAACTCTGTTTGTTTAAAGGGATACTGTCATGGGAAAAAAAATTTTTTTCAAAATGAATCAGTAAGTAGTGCTGCTCCAGCAGAATTCTGCACTGAAATCCATTTCTCAAAAGAGCAAACAGATTTTTTATATTCAATTTTGAAATCCCGACGTGGGGCTAGACATTTTGTCAATTTCCCAGCTGCCCCTGGTCATGTGACTTGTGCCTGCACTTTAGGAGAGAAATGCTTTCTGGCAGGCTGCTGTTTTTCCTTCTCAATGTAACTGAATATGTCTCAGTGGGACATGGGTTTTTACTATTGAGTGCTGTTCTCAGATCTACCAGGCAGCTGTTATCTTGTGTTAGGGAGCTGCTATCTGGTTACCTTCCCATTTGCTTTTGTTTGGCTGCTGGAGGGGAAAAGGGAGGGGGGTGTTATCACTCCAACTTGCAGTACAGCAGTAAAGAGTGATTGAAGTTTATCAGAGCACAAGTCACATGACTTGGGGCAGCTGGGAACAATTTGTCTAGCCCCATGTCAGATTTCAAAATTGAATATAAAAAAAATCTGTTTGCTCTTTTGAGAAATGGATTTCAGTGCAGAATTCTGCTGGAGCAGCACTATTAACAGATTCATTTTGAAAAAATTTTTTTTCCCATGACCATATCCCTTTAAGTTAGCAGCTGCCATTTTATCTTACTGTGACATCACTTCCTAACTTAGTTGCTCCCTGCTGCTCATAGCTCAGATTATGGGAGGAGGGAGGGGGAGAAGAGCAAACCAAGTGTGTGTAAACCTGTGCCCTGGAGGTTTATGCTGAAAACAGGAAGTCTGATTACAGAAGCCCATGTGTACACAATAGAAAGAAATGTGGTGTTTCTTTTGACAGAGGACTCTGAGCAGCATTACTTCAACGATTTACTAGTGTATTCATATAGACCTTTCTGATAAAGCTTACTTAGTTTTAACCTTTCCTCCCCCTTTAAGGTAGGGTGGCCCTTATAACACAAAAGAATAGTTTTTGCTAAAAGACCAACTTTTTGTTCTTCTTTTGGATGTTCCTAGCCGTACTAGCACCACTGCTTGTGTTCATACCTACCTCTGTAACAATACAGGTTTCAGAACAAAGCCTTCGCTCTGACTGCTATGGGTTCCATCCACATTAATAAACTGCTCCATATAGTTAGCTAGATGCTGTAAAAAAAATGCAAGGTTTAATCTGCTGCATCTAAAATGTTCTATTCAGTATGGCAGGGGCAGTAGCATGGGATGGATTGAACAGCAAGATAACAGCAGTTAATGCTAACCTGAACCTCTGTGGGGTCTTCAGTCTGCACGTCTTCTGTGTCTAACAGCTCGATAGTCATTGTTACCTGACCGTGGCGCTGCAAAAACATCATCTGAACAGAGAGTGAATTAATACAAAAGTCACATAAAACTTGTCTTCAACTTTAAACTACTGAAAGCTAAAAACATCTGTCTTTTTAAATGTATCTATTACTTGCATTTGTTGTCTGCACAGACTTGTAGCTTCCACTATGTTGAATCAAAACAACAAGACTTTTAAAGGAGAAGGAAACCCCCTGGGCGCAAAAACCCTCCCCCCTCCCCTGTGTTGCTCCCCCCTGGCCTACCTGTCCCGCTGGGCAAATGCCCCTAACTTGTTACTTACCCCTCTGCGCAGGTCCAGTCCACGGGGTTCACAGACGCCATCTTCTTCCACACGATCTTCTTCCTGCTTTGACCGGCGTTTTTTGCACATGCGCAGTAGGAGCATTTCGCCGGTACAGATCTACTGCGCATGCGCCAAAAGTCACAAAGTTTCCGATTTCACTTTGTGACTTTTGGCGCATGCGCAGTAGATCCGTACCGGTGAAATGCTCCTACTGGGCATGCGCCGGTCAAAGCAGGAAGAAGATCGCGGGGAAGAAGATGGCGTCTGTGAACTCGGTGGACTGGACCTGCGCAGAGGAGTAAGTAACAAGTTAGGGGCATTTGCCCAGCGGGACAGGTAGGCCAGGGGGGTGGAGGGAGTGGAAGCAACACAGGGGAGAGTTTTTGCGCCCAGGGGGTTTCCTTCTCCTTTAAGCGTCTGGCCACACGGGCAATAATAATTCACTTTCTGCGTAACATTCAGCTTCAGCATTAGGTTCTGGCCACACAGGCAGATTCGGGGAGATTAGTCCACAGGTGACAAATTCATGGCGACTAATCCCCCCCCCCCCCCGATCTGCCTTCCGCCAGCTAAAATGTAAATTGGCTGGGGGCAGGCACATGGAACGCTTCGTTTTCCAAGGTTGTCTCACGAGGAAACTTCGGGCGACTTCGGAAAACGAAGCGCTCTGTGTGCCTGCCACCCAGGTGGTTTACATTTTAGCCGGCGGAAGGCAGATTGGGGACATTAGTCACCGCGAAGAAGAGGAGATTTGTCGCCTGACTACTAATCTCCCCGAATCTGCCTGTGTGGCCAGAAGTGGAAACATGTACCTTGTTAGTGATAGTGTTTATATGACTCAGTTTGACAAAAATTCCATGTTTCAAGATCAGACTATACCTGAATATTGCTTTGATATACTCAATATCTGCATGCATATGTTCCCTGTCACTTACAATATATAGAGTTACTGCAATGTAACCTACGTGACAAAAAGCTGTAAATAATCACCTAAATCAGCATCTAGGAACCAGGGCTTGGAAGTGAAGTGGCCAGACATGGTGGCTACCAATGCCACTGAGTAGCTCTACCTTTTGAAGACAGGAAAGGGGGTGCAGGGCTATTTAAGTTTCTGGTTGTGCATTTGGGGAGCTATGCAGGGAACCTCAAAATGACAACAAATGCTTTGCCCACCTGAAAAAAAATACATCCCTCTACTTCTCAGTGTAATAATGGAAGTGAACTTCCATAACAGATCATTTGTGCTTACGATACAGATGAGGGACCTATTATTCGAAATGCTGGGATGTGGGGCTTTCTGGATGACAATTTTTTTCTGTAAACATAAGTCTGCTACAAACACAGAGTACATAACCCATAGATCTTTTTACCACCAATATGGATGCAGGTTAGATACCATTAAATAATTTTTTAAAAACTAGATTTGCTTAACATCGACTCTATAGGACATGTCCTTCCTAGCGTTTATTTGAGGATCTGTCAGAACTAGAGGAAGTATAGTATTTGGCTGTTGGGGGCAGGCCAGTGATTTGATTCTTGAGGAGTCTCTCTGAAGACAATGATAAAGCAAGACACAGACATTATAATTGAGACTTGAGAGCTGTTTTGGGGGGGTAGTTCATCAATCCATGCTGGCACCACAACCTTCTGCCAATAAAGGTGCTTTTAGAATTGAAATAGACTAGATGAAATGCTTTCATACTCTTACATTAACCTATCTTCATAAACTCTTTAGATGAGCAGGGCCAAACCTACTTTCCCAGAGTATTTTTTATCCCTAAGGTTATAATAATTAATAACCGAGGGATTATGGATAAATATATGCTTCTTTGCAGTGATGCAGCTAGAACCAAATGTGAGGCAATTCGGTGACCTTTGGCTTCTCAGTTTACAGTAATCACTGCCGTCTTGGATACAAAATCTGTTTTCATGGCCCTCCTTGGAGGACTGCTTTCGAAGGTTTACATGGTCCCCATGCCTTCATAGTTTATACAGATTACAACACCCACATACCCAAACAATTACTCATTCAAAGCATCTTTTAGTTAACCTCCCACAATGTCTTAGGAAAAATGAGTTTATATTATGTTCCTTTTTGCCAACAGATCTAGACCCTGACTAAGGATGTAGAGATGAATATGATGTATGCCATTCTAAAACAGCTAGTAATTGTTTACATATAATTAGAGGCAAGCAAACTAGGAGAAGTGGTGAGCTGGAAAAGATGGAAAATTAGAGCAAAGTAAAGGCATTTCTTTCTGTTTCTCCAGAATTGGAGCTAGGCGTCTGTACTATGGCAGAAATACTATACAGCACGCGTTCTATGCAGTTTGTTACAAAACCACATATTGTGTCTTGAAATGTATTCGTTGCACATTTTAGTGAAATTAAACGAACAAAGCTAAAAACCCATTTCAAAATAAAATCAAGGGATTTTGCCATTATAGACATTGAATCAATTATATCAAATTGCCATTAAGTGTCAGACAATCAAGATGAAGACTCTTATTCTACCTGCATAACAAGATACCATGGAGTGGTTATTCTCTTGCATAATTACAGAAGCTTTTTCAAACTACATTTCGCCAATGGTGTTTTAAAGGAAAACTATACCCCCAAAATGAATACTTGAGCAACATATAATTTATATAAAATTAAGCGGCATATTTAAGAATCTTACCAAACTGGAATATATATTTAAGTAAATCTTGCCCTTTTACATCTCTTGCCTTGAGCCACTATTTCGTGAGGGTCTGTGTGCTGCCTCAGAGATCACCTGACCAGAAATACAACTGTAACTGTAACAGGAAGAAGTGAGGAAGCAGACAGAACTCAGAACTGCCCGTTGATTGGCTCATGTGACCTAATATGTATAGTTTGTTTGGGATATTTGTATGCACCGTTAATTATACGACCCCAGGGGGCTATCTTCTCTTTTTTTTTTTTTTTTTTAAATGGCAATTTTCTATTTATGATTACCCAATGGCACATACTACTAAAAAAGTATATTATTATGAAAATGGTTTATTTACATGAAGCAGGGTTTTACATAGGAGCTGTTTTATGCAATATCTTTTTATAAAGACCTACATTGTTTGAGGGGTATAGTTTACCTTTAAGCCACAGTCTGTCTGTTACTGAACAAAGACATTATCCAGCGTCCATATTGCCTCCTTCTTAAGGGACTTTATTTAACTGGCAGATTAGGTAAACTAAGCTAAACTGTGGTCATGCACATCCTAATACAGTCTATAAAAAATGGTCACTGCATCTTTGCTATCCTGCTACTAGTGTAGTTCATGAGTTAAAGAAAGAAATAGCATACCTTAAAGCAATTCTCATCTGTCATACAGTGTTCAGCCTTCCACTGGTAACTGGCTTCCTTGGCAGCTCTGACACATTGAGATGCAAGATTACCCCCAGCAGCTCCTCGCTTCTTTTCACTTAAGTACAACTCTACCACTTTAAGGCAAATCTCATCACTTACTAGATGATGGAGCTGAAGGCACAAAAATGAACAAAATAGTTAACACAATGACAAAACATTACACCCAAGTATTTGAATTGTACCAGATGGCAGCATACTCTGGATATTTACTTAAGGCTTCCTATTAAAATATTTAAAGGGGGAACTCCACACAAACATAACTTAGGCTTTTTGAAAAGTAAACATAATTTCAAGAAATTTTGCAATATACATCAATTGAAAAATATGCAGACTTTTCATGATTTTTAACGGTTCCCAAAGCCTAGACCACTGCTCTCCTGCTGATCTGTCTGACTACTTTGCTGAGCTGGCTGACTACTATACTTTGTATCAGCAGCCAGTTGTCATCAGCCTGCATCCTCCAAACCCCACAATTCCCTGCACACGTGATTTCATTAAGGAATGTAACATCACAGTGCAATGTTTTGTAGTTCCTGCATGCTGTCTGTAAGCTGTGGAGTTGTTGTTCCCATTTGTAAGTTCAGTGTTTAGTCCCTCTTTCACTGCCAGGATTTCAAATGATGCAGAAAGAGAAGAACTGTTAGCTGGATTTCAGCATAGAAAATGGCATTTATTCATACTTTTTTGAAGAAACAGGTGACTGTGATGGGTATATTAGGGGTTTTTTTGTTATGTGGACCTCTATCAAATTTTGGTTTGAAAGCTGGAGTTCCCCTTTAAACAAAAGAACACGGAGTAAGCCTCTTTAAATCCAGATCCCATAACGTCACAAGTGACCAGCAATGTATTAAGTCTCGGAGCTATATAAATACTAAACAATGCTATTAGAATGTTGTACCTGCCGTGTGATGTTCTGAATCAGCTTGTCAATGGTGAAAGCAATGTAAGCATGAATGGTGAACATTTCACGCAAAGTGTCTTCATAATGTGTAGGATCCAGATTTCCAATAATAAGATTCCTCACCATGTCCAGGAAAGCAGGATAATATTCTTCTAACTCCACCTCACCTATCGGGAACACATCAATACGGAGCTTACAATAGGGAGATGGCAGAAAGGGCTATTACCATGTTTATGACAAGTGATTTTTGGCGCTAGGCGAACTCTAAGGCGATTTCTATAAAAGGCCACTAGAGGTTTGATTTTGTGAGCTATTACAAAAACTTTTTTGCGTTCAGAAAAGTGCTATAATAAATACTAGCTTTTTCATTTATTTTTAAAAACCTAAGCTAAAGCTTTAACCTTATACTGTAATCTCCACTGAGAAAGGGATTGCCAATGAAAATCTCTAGTTATTCTAGGGGAGCAGCCATCCTCATCAGGAAATCCCTTAACAATTGTTAAACGAGATTGTATTTAAGGTTGCAGCATACGGCCAACTGCCTACAATATGGGCAGGCGATTTTAATATGGTCCTTAACCCTGCCACAGAAAAGCTTAAACCCAGCCCCCATGACTCTCTTTCTTTTGTCCATTGGGCCGCAGCAATAGGACTAACAGATGCATGGTACTGGAAAACCCCACAATCCAGCCAATTTACATGTTATTCAGCAGCTACGGCTGCTCTCTCCCGCATAGACTTATATCTAGTCACTACTGAGATACTACAGGTCCTTGAGGAAGTACTGATACTACCCAGAATATGTTCTGATCACGACCCCAATGAGCCTACGTGTCGGAAACAAGCCCAATCAATACGGTACACAGTGGCGGCTATCCCCAAAATGGATACAACAGTACTGGGAGGCCAATGGGGGCACAGTGTCAGACTTTGTGGTCTGGGATGCAGCCAAGACCTATAAGGGGAACCTACATTGCACTTATGAAATCATATCAAATGATTCCCAGAGAATTGCCCCAGGAGAGAGGGAAACCTGCAAGTGGTAGATACCTTTAAGTACCTTGGGACTGAGATACATAGGGATCTGCAGCAATATACTATCCTATCTAGATCCTACAGTAAGATCCTATAATGCAAAACTAGATAACGGACAGGACCTCCCACTCTCACTGCCTGGTAGAGTTAACATCTTTAAAATTATCTGTTTACCAAACTCTGCCTGTGTGCCTTTATCCTAAAACAGGTTTAAAAAAAACCCTATTACAGTGGCAAGGCAATAATTGCCAAATGAACAATATTACATTGCAAAGTGATAACATTTATTCCTAATGTAGCCACCTAAAACCGCCTTTGCGCCTTGAAAAGTCTTCTGGGGTAACCAGTGTTTTTTTGAGGAAGAGAGCATTATATCATACAGTGGGTAACTGATAACAGATTTTACAGGAATTTAGCACATTTAAAACAGCCTGAGGACACGACATGCCACAAACGTTATGTTATCTCTTAAGGGGGTTATTTATCAAAATCCAAATTTATCTCATTTCAGAAATATACTCCGACCAAATCCGCAACTGGTTATTTCCCCTTATTTATCAATATATTTTCCTGAAAAATTCCAGTGCGGGGAAACAACTCGAAAAAATAGTGTAAATTATATGAAAACTCGAATCATAAGAATTTTTTTTTTTTTGCCCGAAACCCATCGCAGATCGGGATATCACCGGGGCTTCTCCTATTGACTTCTCCTAAGCAGGTTGTATATATTTTCAGATTCTGACTTTTTCCATCCTAGGGGTATAATAAATCATGAATAATTCCATTTTTTTTTTTTTACTAAAAGTTCGGATTTTATAGTAAAATAAAAAAATAAATAGAAAAAATAAAAAATCGAATTTTTCGAGTTTTTGACATTCGGAATAATAACCAACAATGTACAGCAAGCAAATATTTTTTTTTGAAAATAAATTTACTGGGTAATGGAAGAGCAAAATTTAGCTGATGAAATACAATACTTTTCATCATAATGGAAATCAAATTATGGCTTTTGTAATGAATTCATTTTTGAACATCCTTAGGACTGGATTCATTATCCTCTATATGATTTCTGGTGTTCAGTAAAGAGTTGGGCTATATTTTAAAACTGCCCGTGCCCTGATAATATAGCAATTTCTGCAAAACTAAGTGCCATACTATTATTATTACTACTTATTTATACAGCACCAACATATTCCACTCTCTTTCTTAGGAAGTGTGCCATGTAGATCTCTGGCTATTTATCTGAGGAGCCTTAGTTGTGGATTGAATATGATTTATTTCAGGCTTTTATTTATACTATAGAAGTTGACTGGTGGCTGCATGAATGTATTGATCTAATCTAGACTGTATATAGGAGAGACTGGGCAGAGACTGAGAAAGAGAAATACACACCACTGATTCACTGTAACCAATAAAAAACTGGACTCACCAATAGGAAATCATTTCAATGGCCCTCATCACTCCATAAAGGATTTAAGACTTTTGGTTCTCAAGGGCAATTTTAAAACAGTTAATGAAAGAAAAGTGTGGGAGTACAAACTAATGGAAACTTTCACTTCTTTGGAGAAGGGACTAAACCTGGGCCTTGGATTTATGGCTAATTATGTGGACTAAGAAAGGGCCTGCACCAGGTCAGAAATATGAACATGTGTGGATCTGGACTAAGATCATATGGAATTCCTTTTATTCCACACTCCAATAATTCAGCCCTAATTTATATTCAAAATGTTCTGAAAGCTTGTTATGATTATATTAGTTAGCCAATAAAGGTATCACCTTTATACCACTTTATTTTTTATTTCAAAAGGGTTGTCCGGTAACATTTTTACTGGTAAACATGGTACAACAAATTTACCTGCAATGGAAACCATTTAGAAATCCTGACCTAGATTAGGCCTGGGGAAGAGTCAGATATAGCTCACAAACAATTGCTCTCCCAAAAGAAGATCAGTGGCCAAACTGCTGCTTAAATATAGCCCATAAACAGGCAGCAAAGCAGATAATTAGGAAGTTAAAATAAAAACAAATTATCTAAACACTCATATCTTCATGAGCTTAAGTTATAAATTCCACTACTGATAAAAATACTTAGGGGCAAATTATGTCATGTTAATTTTCACACATCAAATAACTGTAAGACTCTTACTAGGCTGCTTCAGCCGGAGCTCCATGGCTGGTCCATTTGACCTGTCTCTCCTGCCATCAAATAATCGTTTTTCCTTTTCTTTCTCAGTCCGGTACTCAATCAGCTGGTGCTGTGCCTGTCGATATACCTTCAGAAGCCGAGAGCACAGAGTTTGGTGTAGCCGCAGAAAAAAATACCAGTTGTTGTTGGTGTAGAACAAACTGTAAACTTCATCTATGGTCTTTGGAGGAGGTTCATGGGGTATCTCCACAGGGGGTGGGGGCTCTGGGACTACTTCTGGGGTCACAGCTTTCCTTCTGCGTTCTGGCAGTTCAGTAACTGAAGACTCTGGGATAGTCTCAACAGGAGTCTCATCGGCAGAAGCAGCAAATAAAGATTGGCAGGAAGGAGATGATGATGATGATGAGAAAAACAGCTCAGGAAGGAACTGGTGCAGAACCTGCCAAATAGTGTCCTTGTCTTCCTTTTGGATAGTTGGTTGCCGACTCACATAGAATGTTATTAGCGCTGCAGCATCTTCCAGAATTTGCCAATCCTCATAAGTGTAGATTAAATGGGGTCCGCTAGATGTTGTCGTCCTGCCATCTGGTTGCTGTTCCTGCCGCTGAAGAAGAAACAGAGGTCAACATCAAGAAACTATTTAAGGGGTACAATTGTATGCAAGTAAAAAGATATAGGTAGGCAATCAAAGGCAATGGGCCTACCATTAGTACTGCTCCAGGGGAATTAATATTATATTATACAGGAAACTACATGCATAAGCAATAATATTACTAAGAAAAAGCTAGCTGTTCTGTTTGCACTGGCAGCAACATCAGAAAAAAAAGGGGTTGGATGGCTTTTTAGCAAGTTATTAGAAAATACAGTTATTGAAAATAGCTCTTAGTATAAAGTTGTTCCAGGGACTGGTTCTATTGCCATCTTGAAAACAGGAAGGACTTTTTAGCCCTCTGAGGGTTTTTTTCCCCTTCCTCTAGGACTGGGTCAAATAGCAGTTAGGCAGGTTATATATAGAAATAAAAGGCATGAACTCAATGGATGTGTGGCTTTTTCAAACAAAGTTACTACTAAAGAAGAACTAAACCCTAAAAATGGATGCCATATTTTAAATAGTGAACTTATTGTACCAGCCTAAAGTATCAGCTTGTTAGCAGCAACGATCCAGGACTTCAAATTGTCACAGGGGGACACCATCTTGGAAATTGTCTGTTACACTCACATGCTCAGTGGGCTCTGAGTAGCTAAGCTTAAGGGTTGTCACAAATTATCCAGCAGAAAATGAGGTTGGCCTGTAATATAAGCTGATGCTACAGGACTGATTATTAAATTCTGATGCTAATTGCACTGGTTTCTGTGCTGCCATATAGTAAAATATAATGTACAACATTTCTAGCCTCCTTCTTTAGTTTAACTTTCCTTGTCCTTTAAACATGGATATGAATGTAGACAGGCCCATTAAACCATGAGTCAATAACTACTGCAATAGTAAAATCCTTGGTCCGGTCTTAGATTTTAAAAGAGAAAATATATTAACTTTGGCCTGGGTGAACCAACAGGGATATACAGCATAACGGAGCCAGAAAAGTGGATAAAGAAAGCAAGCAGATAGGTACACGATTGTAACAAGAATTTTGAGTGTAAAGATTTTTTTTTCTTTTTTAGTATGTTTAGAGAGGTTATAAATATGCCCAAGTTAAAGATCTAAACACTCAGACCACTATTCGGGTGGATGAACCTACTACATTATTGTCACAAAATAATTCTGTGAACTGATGAACAGGTTTGAGGAAGTAGAGAGTGTTTGGCAATGTGCTAAAGATTAAAAGTAGAGTAGTATGTCATCATTTTTAAAAAGAAAAACCAAAGATACATGTCCATCAAGTTTGACTCCTTAATTCCTAACTAGTATCTTGCTGATCCAGAAGATGGAAACACATCCAAAGCTCTTCCCAGTTTGCCTCATGAAGGGAAAATTTCCTTCTGAACTTTAAAAACCCCAACTATATCAGCCTCTGGATCAATACTACAAGTGCCAACTTTGACCTAACTATAACCGTTTTACAGAACATGCACTGTCCTGGAAAGCAAGTGGATGATGATAAATTAGGATGCTGGGACCAGCCAAACCTTTTCATACTGCCCATATAGTTAAGGCTTTTTCTTGCTCTATAGGATGTCGATTCAAATCATAGTAATTATAAAAATGCATCTGCTCATTATTATATTTGTATTGTATGACTCACCTCATCATAGACACTTTCTATCTCGTTAAGCAAGCTTTTGGAGCGAAGGGCTTTGGTGTCATTTTGCTTAAAATTGACAGCCTGGTGGTCTAAAGACTTCAAGTATGCCCGCTCATACTGCTCTCGCCATATTTTGTTGAAGCCACGCTGTGCTTCCCTCCACTCTTCCTCTTTTGCTTTCAGTCTGCAGAACAGGCAAGATTTAAAAAGGCGTGCATGAGATTTTGCAAAGTTAATATTCCTTAATCTGTGAAACTCATACAATAAAGTTCAATAAAGCCACAGCTAAAAGAAGATTGACCCTAAAATGGTCTTTGCATTACCTTATATAATAGAGCCAAATTTCTCACCTCTTTAATACCACAGGTACAGCAGTGACTGGATTTTTCTTTAGACTTTCAACAATATCTGGAGCTTTGTCCCCATATATTCTGTAGATTGCCCTGCGTTGTATAACCTCTGAAGTGCCTCCCAAGCGGTCATCTAGCCTGAACTTTTCCTGGTCTTCAGGAGACATGCGGGAGAGTTTCTTTTGGACACTTTCAAGCACACGAATGGTAGCCAAATTGGTTTCCAAAACAACATCCAACTATTAATGAGAAAGAAAGAAGTCAATGAAAAAACAAAGCTTTCCTAGCAACAATCTTTAAATAGGTTGATTTTACAAAAAAATGGGTTGCACACAGAACTGACAAAGTGTTTTAAAGTAATGAAAATATCATGTAGTGTTGCCCTGCACTGGTAAAAGTGATGTGTTTGTTTCAGAAACACTACTATAGTTCATATAAACAAGCTGCTGTGGAGCAATGGCAGAAATTGAAAAAAAATGCTACATGGCACAGGTTAAATAATGGATAACATTATGTTCTACAGAGCTTGTCTGCTACCTGCTGTGTAACTTGAGCTTTTTCTCCTTTGAATGGCTGCCCCATTACTACACAGCAGCTTATTTATATAAACAATAGTAGTGTTTCTGAAGCAAACACAGCAGTTTTACTAGTGCCGGACAACACTGCATTATATTTTTAATACTTTACAACAATATCATTTTTTGATGTTACTAGTCCTTTAAGCAAACATCTTGGCAAATACATCTCATGTGGGGGTACTATAAGTTCTGTTAAGCACCATGAATGGGAAAATTGAACATCTCCACCAAATGGAGACCATATCCCATTTTCACAAATGTACAAAATTTAAAAGACAATTTGTTAAATTGATTTTCAGCATCTAAAAGGCTGGTAACATTTAAAAAGTGCTTCGAATTACAGGAAATGTTGAACACGTCGGCTCATATATGGAATACATGCACCACAAAAGCAAAAAGAGGCAGTGGGAGTAAAAAAAAAGAGAAAGCAGAGTGGGTAATGTAGGAATTGGAAAGACTTTGAAGAGACAGTGTAAGCTGGACCAGTCCACTTTACTGTATATTGTAACCACAAATTGGGGTTTGGGACTTACCTCAAACCTCTCATCTTCACAGCGGTGAAGCTGCTCCTCATATGGAGTCTTTTTGGAACTAACAAAAGTAGAATCTTCAGACCATGAGGGGAAGGACACCCAAGTGTCATTTAATACCTGCAGAAGAGGGTGGACATGGCTGTGTTTTTTTTTTTGTTTTAGGCTTTTAAAAACTCTAAAAGGATATCTGAATTTTGAAGGTTAAGGAGATACTATGATTTTTAACACAGGTATGGTTCTACTGACAAAATTACCTCCTTGCAAAGTGCAGTCCTCCCACTGCATTTTGGGTGTGGAAAAGATTTGGGAAGAGCACGGTAACTGGAGCCAATGCGCTTGCAAGATGCATAATCGATCTCCCGCCCAATGCCCTCATTGGAGCGATCATTTGTTACTGGTGAAGCAAACGAAAGCTCTCTAACACCTAAGAAAGACTTGAACTGTGCAAAGAGTTCAGGAAACTTTCTGAAAAGGACACAGAAACAGAAAAATAAGTAAATTATTTATTCTACATGGAAAAAAAAAAGGTTATTTTAGAATGAGTGGGTTTATTTTAAAGACTCAACTGTTATTACCTCATTTCTTCCTTATTCAAAATACGTGGTAGGGAATCACCTAGAGGACGAATCCAATTATCTTTACACTGTAAATGAAAACGGCTTACAATAGGAACTAAAAGGGAATAAATAACACATGGCCTTTTTTTTTTTTTTTTAAGGGTTGAATACTAATGAAGTGTTGAATACTAAATTTCAATTCAGGTTGTTTTTTTAGTGTAAAAATTCACACATTCAAACCTTAATCTCACAATTTGAATGTTCAAACGTGAGATTTAGCACACCTCGGCCATTCAAATATTCGTCAACTAAAACCTGCCAAGTTCATTTACAAGTCAATGACAGGTCTGTTGAACCATTTAAATATGTTAATTGCCTTCCTGACATTTGAGTTTCTTTCAGAGGGAAACTCAATTTGAATTTGATTCAAATTCTCGGGTCAGGACTATTCAATCCAATATTAGACATTAATTATTAAGACATTATTTTTCTTAACCTTCCATTTAAGTCTCCCATATTAGACATTCATTTTTTCTTAAATAACCTCCCATTTGAGTTGTGAGTATATTTGAATTTATTAGAGTAAAAAAAAATTCACAAATTCCAAATTCGACTTTTGATAAATCTGCCCATAATTGTTGGGTTTGGGCAGTGGCACCCAAACAATGAACAAAGCAAAGTGAATTCCACTCCTTTGTAATATTTTCATCTACACAGGGAACGAACGGCATTCAGTTTAAGTGGTGGGTCCTGGCTATCCACTCCAGACCATTTCAATCTCACTGTGACCAACATGGCTATTGTGTGAGAATTTAAAAACCAGCATTTTCAGGCTTGTGTGTCTGGATCTCTAACCTGGCTGGGTTCACTTTGTAACTCTTTGTCCAAACACCGTTTTAATCTTTAATAACTGAACGCTCCGCTTTAACATTAATAGAAGTGGTGATAACATTGAGGGCACTTCGGTGATTATGGATGAGGTTGAGCTCTTGCAGCAATTGTTTGTAAATTGCTTTCAAATGTAATTACATTGTTGAAGAACACTATATGGGATGTGATCAGTTGCAATTATGGTTTTCCTGATTATGCTATTCGCTCACTCCAGCCTTTCTAAATTACATTTTTGGCTAACTACCTATATTAGAAACATTTTGCAGAGCCTATTTACCCAGTTTTTATTTGTACACTGAACTGTTCCTTTAATCAGAATACAAACGGCTATTCTAGGTCGTACACCTAAAATAAAAAAAATAAAAATGATAAAGTGCATTTTTGCATACCCTAGAAATGGTGTGACCAGCTGCAGTAGCTCAGAACCAGAAACCAGTTCCTGGTTGAAAAGTGCGATACAACGGAGAAAATTTTCATAGACTTCCTGGCTCTTAAGAACACGGCGGACCTTATAACAAAATACAGAACCTTCATTAGCATCAATAGAAATGTAACTCACAGAATTCGGACAGTACATGCAACCCTCCAGTATCCCAGTACCAGCTAGAACTGTAAGGGCTCTACATGGGATGTAGTTCATTTAATATAATATAAATATTTAGTAAAATTTAAAAGGAAACCATTTGCAAACAAAGTTACCATACTGATATTTTTCATAACAGACCTTATGCATTTAGATCACAGCATATAGTTAAAAACCATAACTGTGGAACACTTGGCAATTTATTCGTGAGGAGGTGAGTGATGGACACTTAGCTAATGCAAAAAGTAGTCATTTTAAGGTAAAGGGACAATTTTAAAGAACACGACAGTTCATTTTATTTAAGTTACTGGAAATACAATACAAGAACCAACCTTATTGAAGAATGAGAACTCCTGCAGAGTGCCATACTTTCCTACACTAGCCATTGACGGGTCCTTGGACTTTCGCATCTTCATCTTCTTCTAAACATTAAAGTGAAATTAGTATAGCACTTTCAAATTTCTAATTTGAAGAGTTGAAATACTAAAAAACTCATTACCTTGGAAGAAGGCATGGACCGCAAAAGAAGAGGTCTAGACCTCTTACGACTTTGTTCTAGGTTCCGCTGGTACTCAAGTTTCCTGGCACTAAGATCACAAGCTCCATTTCCTGTGAACTGTGAGAGATAGGAATACCATTTCTCTGAACTTGAGCTCATTTTACTTCTTTGGAAAGTTTTTTTTTCTCAGGATACATAATGGCAATTCCTCTACCGTTTAAACATTAACAGCCAGATAAGCAATACACATATACATATATATATTAACCCCTCTCATACCAAGGATCTCTTTGCCTCTGGAAGGAACTGACCAAATTCAGACAACAGATCTTCCTGTCCATGAAATAGACTTGCAACCTCTGTAAATACCTCCTCTTCTGACATACCTCGGAAAGGGCGACCTTTGGGATTCAGCTGATCCTTCTAACAGAAATGGAAAGTGTTTTTTAGACATCAGTACCAATATTAAGGTGGAAACTTACAGCCCTTAAGAGTCCTTTATGTATAATCATACAAGAAGGTAAGTCATCATACATTAACAAAAACATTCAGGAAACAAACTGCTGTCATCATGAATAATTGCTTCTAATGGTAAAGTAAAATACGTATTCTAATCACAATACCAAGATAAACAATGCTCGGTGTGGGAACACTGCCAGCCCTCATTGACAAATCTTATTTGAACAAACACGTCTCATAATATTTTCCATTTAAAGCAGTGGTGCTCAGTGATGACAGATGTGTACTTCAGAATGAATAAATACATATGTTAAGCTTTCTAGAAATAGCTACAAAACAAGCATAAATAAATGGGAACCTGTAAATTCATATGATTTAATAATGAGGGCACAGACTCACTCTGCACTAGCAAGAATACTGGTGAGTCCTTGAAGTGGAGCCTCACTCAGTTTTGGCACAGAAAATACTTTTAGTGGTATATTTTGACACTTGACCATAGCAGTTTTACTTGCTTGTTCAGTTAGGCCAGGGCATCCAAATGTACAGTATGTACCCCAGACTAATCATGAAATCTACAAATTTCTTTGTATGACATAAATGTATCATCTTGGGATGCAGAAAATAGGTGATATAGTGGCTGCTTACAATTTGGTTAGCACTGGCTAAGAATATATGAAATCCATTATATACCCACCTGGTATGTGTGGAGGATTTCTAGGAAAGACCTGTAGATTTCAGGCCGGTCTAAAAACCGAGTTTTGATTTTATTCACATAGCTAATAGCATTGTGGAACTCCAGTGAGTCAGATTCTGGAGGGGGCTGAGGCTTCTCCTTTTCCTGCTGCCGAGACTCCTGAGGCACCTCACTGAGTACATTTTCAGGAACAGGGGGCACAATTACACGACTGCTAGACAAAGAGCTAGTGGTTGCATCTGTTGACACCTACAAAAGATCAAAACCACACAGAGTTCCACATATTCTATTTTTTCTAATCTGTTCCAAGCATACCATATGTTGCCTACCCAACATCAATGTTTTGAACTTTGTGTCACTTACGGGGCTAGACAGGGTTGTCTGAACAACCACTTTTCCATTTTTTGGAAGTTCTATTTTGTAGCCAAGTGGTAGAAAGGCATTAAATCCAAGCATCAGGTCTGGATGCTCATGGAACAGCTGAGAGACCCTGCGGATAACTCCAGGAGTGTCAATGCTGCAAAAGAGAGAAAGGGAATAGAGGGGTGTTCTCTAGAAAAGCATAAAAAAAAATCTCTCCTGGTTTGCCAAAAAACATACCTCTGAGATTTGAACTCTTTCATAATCTCCAAGAATCCACTATAAGTAGCTGGATCACTTCCAAAACGGATTTTTACTTGGTCCAAATAAGAAAGCGCATCTTCCACCTATTTTATAAGAAGGTAAGCATTTCATACACAAGTTATACTGGATGAAGGATTACGGATTTGTTATGCATACATGGTTATATCTCCTCTTAAGCACCTCTACTCCAGTGTAAACATCCCCAATTTGGCCAAATTTTCTTTACAACTGAGACTTTCCATATCCTTAGCTGACTTAATTGGCCCCGCTCTAATTCAGTTAGCACTGGAGACCAAACCTGCACTGCACATCCCAGATGGGGCCTTACCAGTGCTTTGTAAAGGGAAAGAATTACCTTCTCCTTGTATCTGTGGTATCACAGTGAAGCGGCTCAACAGCACTTTCCAGTGATGGCAACAAATGGTTACAATTTTGACTGTTGCAATAAACAATGTAATAAACAGTTACCACTCACATACAAAAACACTTCTGCACCCGAGTGTGACTTCTAAAACTCTGCTGCTAATTTTACGGTAAAAAAATAAAATAAGCCTTAGTCTTGTCTTTGTATGGGGATCCCTTATCTGCAAAACAGCTATAAGTAAATCTTAGAATTATGGTAAGGTAATCTGGTATAAAGCCCATTTTAAGTAAATAATGCTAATTAATTTTTAAAAATTTCATTTTCCAAGCATTCTGGAATACTCATAACTGTGCTGCTTTTAAATTGTTTAAACTAAGACGCATGCTATGTTTACAAGTGGTAAGTCTATTATCTGGAAGGTGATACAACATAATTGATTCTATTGTTTACAAATAGAAAGAAAATCTGTTCCCTATACAAAAAGATTTTCAACAATGTTTAAATTAATTTGTAGATGTAATTGCAAATTCAAAATGGTATATGTCTATCCTGTTTGTCACTGATAAACAACGCAACAGAAGCCAGCTCTTCACAAGCCAAAACTCAAATGTCTCACAATGCCTTGCATGCTTCTTCACAGGTCTGTAATTCAACTGGCTTCTGCTACTTTGTTTCAATAGTTAGAAGAGTAGGAAAAGCAGGGGACAAAATAAACGTACAAAACACTTTTGCAACAACTGAAGAATTTTGATAAATATATACTGGAAAGTTCATAAAAATTTAATTTTCTGTTATTAGGCCAAAGGTTATTTTTAGGTTCACAACTCTAACACCAATAAATCACTTTTTTTTTATTGATTATCTGCCTGCCAGTAGAGGCAACCCACCCTACTGCAAGTGTGAACTTAATGGAGAGCACAGGATAGAAAGATGTAGGGACACGGGTTGGATTATTAAAAAGGAACAGTTAATAAAACCTAAGGGTAATTTTATTATAAGAAAATAAGTGCAATTATAGGAATTCTATTTGTACTATTTTTTTATGCTAGTTCAGTTATATGACAACAAGGAATATATACCTGCCACATGCATTCATACCCTCTTGATTACTCCTGTTCAGCAAATTAGTCACTTTATCTATAACTTTAAAAATATGCACAAACATTATATTGCCCACATCATCAACTATTTATATACTGCCAGCAAGTTAGTCAGCACTTTACATTCATTTTTAATAAACAGGGGTCTTACAATAATTTAAAAAGCAAGGGTTACAAAGTATAGATAGGAACAGAAGGCCCTACAAGCTTAAAGGGGTTGTTTACCTTCAAACACTTTTTTCAGTTCTGTTGGTTTCAGATTGTTCATAAGAAATAAAGAGTTTTTCCAATTGCTTTCTATTTTCTATTTGTGGCCGTTTTTCTAATATTGAAGTGTAAAGTTTCATTTCTCACCTACTAAAGCAGCTCTGAGAGGGGGGTCGCCGACTCTTTAACCATTTTAAATTGTTACATTTATTTGATACATTTGTTATCTTCGTCCCTGCTGAGCAGAACCCCTGAGTTTCATTAATGGCAGCTGTGTGAATTAGCTGCTAATATTCCACAGATGCTGCTGAGAAATGTATCAACTAATTGTATCAACTAAATGTAGCAAATTGTAAACCGTTCAGATGCTCTTGGATCACAGAGCTTCCAGACTGAAACACTAGAGACACAAACATTAAACTTTGAACTTCAGTTTTCGGAAAACGGTAAAAAATAAAAGATGGAAAGCAGTTATAAAAAGTCTGTTGTTGGTGAACAATCTAAAAACAACTCAAGTGAAAAAAAGTGTTTGGACGGTCAACAACCCCTTTAACGATTGACATAAATAATACATAACCCAGAAATCACTGTGTTACGTAGTAACACATTGTCACACGGTCAGTTATCTAAAGAAGGGCAAACCTCAAATTTTGTCAAGTTTAAAAAAAGACTGGCACTCAGGGAGGAGCGCTGATATATAGTGGAAATCACATCTCCTGTGACATGTACCACATAATTAAGTAGTATTGCCATCAAGTGACTGACACTCTCATCATTGAGAGAGGGTATTTTCAGTCATTCAACTGTGTAATATACACAAACCAATAATGCCTCTAGAAATAGGTATTTCATATAAAAGTAGTTTGTTTTTAAGGGTTCGGATTAGCTTCAGCCAGGCACCTGGATTCGGTCAAATCCGAATACTGCTGTTAACTCAATAGCATGTCTTAAAATATTGATAAAGTAACATATACACATGTGATCAATAGAAACACATTCTTTCTATACTTACGTGCACTGGGAGTTTTTCTTGAGGTTTGCTCCAGTTTGGATTTGGCTTACAATTACCACCACCTCCGCCACTTGCCATTTTGAAAAGATGTTTTTGGTACGGTAGTGAAATGGCTTATTCAGAAAAAGGGTCTGAAGAAAGGCTTAAGCACTTGGACTTGGGGAAGCATGATCCAGCAATCGTTTCAGAATTATTCCCCTTGGACACCAGGAACAGCTGTGAATATTTGCTGAAAAAAAAAAATAGAGGTCTAAAATAAGAATGTCATCCTGCTTGCATAGAAATAAAATATAAAATTACGGTTATCAAAATTATCACCATTTATTATTATTTTGGATTCCACAGTTTAAAAAGTTAAATTAATTTAAAAAAAAAAATAGATTACAAGTGTATAGATATAGCTGAGCCAAGAGCATGTGAACACCTGTCCCATCTAATAAATACTTCTTTAAGCTTAAACACAATGGGCCTCATTTATTGACAAGGTACACAATAGCAATTTTGCATTTTAATCTTGCTATACATCACAGCATTTCTGGAACGATGTACTCTGTTAGCATGGTCCTAGTCTCAAAGAGGTTAACTTGCCTTTTTTTGTGGCGTGATTTTGTGATGGCAGATTCTATTAATGCCTTTGGATGATTTCTTGAACAAGCTTAATATACAGGGTTATTGTGATCTTAGTATCTGCAGTTAGTGTATATATATATATATATATATATATATATATATATATATATATATATGTAACATGTGAGTATATAGATAGGTCTGTATAAGTATATGTGCTATGAAGCGTCTGCACTCAGTATTCAATTATGTTGGGGCAATAGTGAGTATACACCAGTTCAGAAGGAGTCACACTCCACATTGAACGAATCATAATACTTTAATGCTCATATGTGTATAATGTTCATAAATGTGTACAATTCTGCATACAAGTTTATGAACATAAAAGTTTTAACATTCAGTTAACACAGAGAGGGGGTCCTTGTGTGTGTGTAAATATATGTGTATGTATGTATATATATCTATATATATCTATATATATATATATATATATATCTATATATATATATATCTATATATATATATATCTATATATATCTATATATATCTATATCTATATATATATATATATATATATAAATATATTTACATCCCAAATTAATTATGTAATGATAAAGGCCTATTTTACAATAGTCTACTCTTAAGCACCATTAGCATGCATTTTAAATAGTCTGCTCAGGTTCTCGGGGCTCCAGATGACCAACCTGTAGTCCGGCACGGCAAAAAACAAATATAACGGGATCATGCCTTTTCAAGTTTAATGACAGCTCTCCCTGCAACACCTATATCAACACACAGTCAGACACATGCAAAACCTTTCCAAATAGATTTAAATATCTCTTCCTGATAGCTTCCGAGGGACTTACATCCCTCTAGCATCTAACAAAAGCACATCTTCCCAGTTTCACCTTCATTTGGGGCATCATAGTAATTAGTTTATGGCCCATGAGCAGCAGACAGAATAGCTCCATCTTGCCCTGAGGCATAAGGAATCTGCCAGTGGAGCAAGTAATGAGCTATTGTATCAGGGGTGTCCAGAATAGTCATCTCCATGCAGCTAAGGAAAGCAGAGAGTACAGCATGCACATAGTGTAACCATGATATGCTATCCTGATGCACTATGTACATACACAACTGAGGAGACAATAAGGAGATCTAGGGAAAGGAACGATGGAGACAGGCTGTATATAAACAAAGGGTAGGATAGAGGAGCGCCTCGCAACTGACAGGAGCAAAGGAGAACCTTGTTAATAATCACAATAAGGACATGAAGTGAATGGCAATAGGCGCGACGTGTAAGTGGGATGTTAGTTTAGCGGATTTATAACACAGGACACACAGGAAAAAGTAGGCGATGATCTTGTATGTCTCTGCGGACCGGCCTGCTTTATCATCGCGCCCCCTTCTCTATTTTTAACCCCGGACGAGAAAACCATTCAGCCTTCCCCACCCGTGCGGGTTCTGCCCACCCCACTCGCCGCGAGCAAAGCTCAGGAAGACGCTGAGACATTTGGATTATTTACCAAGATTGAGCAATGGAACCAACGTCCGGTGCTACATGAAGGAAGGTTTCCCATGATCCGTACCTTGCGTGCGCGCTCCCATGCGCGCCCACATACTCGGGGCGGCGGGGACGCACCGCTCTTAACCATATTTCAGCGCTGGGAGCGTGAAGGGACTGTTGTGACGTCAGGATCACGTGTCTCAGGCAAGGGGAAGGTGTTCGGCTAGGGTACTGGGTCACAAAAGGGCGGAGTTAATTCCTCAGGCGAGGAAGTAGGAAATTATTCACGCAAGCGGGACGCTTAAATTAATGAATGAAGTTTTCAGCTCCCCTTAACTGCATTTACAAACTGCAAAACAACGTGCATATTAAACATAGCCAAATATCCTTACTGCTAAAACGTTCCCAGCCAGTCAATGTTTAGATTTTTTCCTAGCCACACACGCCAGCTGAGCCTGCAGCCATACCTGCCAACTCTTGATAATCATAGACACAGACATCGTGACCCTCACTATTTGATGACATATTGTGGCCCTAAGTGGTGACACAAGGTGGCACCTTATTCCACGACAGCCACAGTGAGAGCCCCCCAGCATTTTATGACAGGCTCTGTGCAGGGCTCTGGTAGCCCCCCTCCCTCCCACAGGATTGTCACATGGCAACCCTAACATCTCCTCTAAAGGTGGCCATGCACGTAGAGATCTCTCCCTGATGTGCCCACTTTGAGGTGGGCGATATCGGACTGGGTTGCTTCCAGCCTTCCTATATTCTTGATGGTTTTTCCTATTAATAACATTGGCACCAAGCATCATCTTTACCGGCCAGGTGGCAACCCGCTGATCCTATTGTGGGCCATCAGATCATAATGCAGCCAATATGGGCAGCCGTGATCTGAAGGGATTTTTAACCCTGCCCGATTGACATCTGCCCGACTTTCGGCCAGATATCGATCGGGGAAGCCCGACGGAGGGCCCCACGCACGGGCCAATAAGCTGCGGTCTGTCAGCGGTTTTTATTGGCCCCTGTATGGCCATCTTTACAAGAGCACTAAGAGCCTAGCACTAAGTGCTCCAGAATTGAGCAAGTCCTGTGCAGCTGGGCAGCATGCCACCCTTTAATTTCTGCAGCCCTAGGCCTGGACCTTTGTGGCCTTGCCGCAAGTCTGGGCGTGTCTGTGTGACACAAGCTTCTCATGCTATGTTTTGGTCCTCGGCATTTAACCTGGAAAATCGGCTCCACTAATGCAGAGATCGCAATTGCACTCAATGAGTATTTAATACAACACACTGGCAAAATTATGCAACATATTTTTGGCATAAATATTTTGGTACATTGTGCTCCTAATGAAAATATAATGATGTTTAGTTAATACAAAATATCATATCAGAACTATGCCTCAGGCATTTATGAAAATTTTGGTGAGACTAGCCAAGGTTATACGTCTTTAATAGTCTTGTAATTGGTATTCACGATAATGTTGACACAATGCACATGATTGGCATACGCTGCTGCAAAACCAGAAATTATATTGCTGCATTGAATATTCATTTCACATAATTTATTATTCTAACCATAGGGCTCATTGAGCAAAGTGCTCTAATCTCCCTGATTCTGCCTGTGTGTCCTTACCCTAATGCTCAAAGACATTTTTTATTGCTCAGAATAAGTGTATCAAGTTTGTAACCCCAAAACACTGTGCTTTAAAAGGTACAATTCCTTTCTCTGTAACCACACATGTCATGACCCTCACTGGTAGACAATCTCCAGTCTTCAGTGATTTAAGAACCATTACATTAAAGGCTTCACTCCTTTTGAGTTTGGTGTTTTAATGCAAGTTCACACTTACTTATATATCCTATATAATAAAGTTGAAGTGTCTCTGCGTCCAGTCCCTGTGTCCGTGGGATTGCGCTATTGCGCATGTGCCCCATGGACCTCTAGCGCCCGTTAATTTAACGGGCTTAATGTCTAGTAGTCTATAATGCTTGATAACCATGTTGTTCAATGTCTAACGTTTGTCCGTTGTTACAGTTTAACCTTAACGCCACTGTCCTAACCATGTACGTTACCATTAACATTGTGATACCATTTCTAGCTTTTGATATGAGCATAAAGCCACACCCTCTCCCATTCTACCATGGCATAAAAAATCAATTTATAGCAAAGGCAAAATTTTAATTTACAAAAACTTTCTATAGCTACATAGAAAACATACAAAATACATAACACTTTATTTACAAAAGATTCTCCAGCCCTCAATATAACACACTCTATTTCAACACAGAAACCTTAAATTGGCGCACAGAAATATTGATTACATAATTATAAAAAGAGTTTGTGTGCAGGTCATGTATGGAACCACCCAGTCAATAGGTAAGGATCATAACCAATGGAAAGCATAATTGAGCTTAGTATAATTGCTGAAGATTACTTTTCAAAACATAATTTTTCTGACACTTTTGTTGTTTAGCCATAAACATCCTTTAGGTTAAATTTGTCTTTTCAGCTCAGTTTTCCATGTTGGCCACCAACAGTACATAGTTTATCCCCAGTTAAACAATGTGGCATACTTGGGAAGTTTTCTTTTTCTGTTCCTTGCACCTCCACCAAGGGTTCCCTGTCTTTGCTGTGGCTTTGCCAGATTTTTCATTGTTATGCAAAGTGGTCTTAGATTTCACTGTGCAAGTAGCCTTAATGTTCTTCAGTGCATTATGCTGGGGACTGACTTTTTCTGGACACTGAAACATTTGCTGTATAACGTATCCCAATTTTGTAGTACCAACGAATCCCTCTTCTGTTGGGAGTAGCCGGGTGACTGATGCATATACATACTGTACTGCTAGCAGTGAACCTGTAGGCCAAACAAATCAACAATCTGATCATTTGCTGAAGTAAACCATATAAAACATGTCCTGTACTGTCAGAAAATAAAGAACATACACACAAGTATCAATGTACAGTATGCCATGTTTAATATCAAAAAGAACATCTGATCACTTATACTACATTCTTTTAGAATTTGTTCAGATTATTCCTCATCTGTTGCCCCTAAGTATGTTGTAGTTTTTTTTTACTACTTTTCACACTATCATTTTTGGTCTGGTTTACTGAAGATTTACTGCATGTAACTAAAATCAGCATTGCTAACTAATGTTTGAAATAATGTATTATTTTTAGCTGATCAAACACAGGCCCGTTTTCATAAGGTCTATACATAGAAACAGTCCACAAGAGGGACATTTCACAGCTTTCTGTTTGTATGGGGTTGTTAGGAACATATTTATCAAAGGCTCAACTCTCACCCACTGATAAATATAAACCTGGTTCTTCAGCTTTATTATAGAAAGAAAATTCGGGGTCCTCTTGTTACACTGAAGACACTTGCTTACCACTTGAAACATCCCATGCTTTAATGGCTCGGTCTTGGGATCCAGTAAAAATAAAGCGATCATCTTTGGAGAAGCAGGCACAGTCTACACCTTGGAAGAAGAATCCCTATAGCATAATAGTGAAAACATACCATTATCTTCAAAAGGGAAATAAATGAAATAAAATAAAATGAAAAATGTATCAAATAAATGAGAAAGGGCCAACACTGCCAACATCTGTCTGTTGGTGTTAGTAGGCAAGTACCCATGGCGGTACTGCAGACATACTGAAAATACTTACTACCATAAGCTGTAAATCCAGGTACCACATATAGCTCATCTGGCTGGCTCCAAAAGAACTTTCCTACTAAGAATTTTCATCACCTTTCTGGAGGCATTTACATGCCACATGACACAAAAAGTGTATTTTTGTTAAAGCTTAACATGCTACATAAATCCCGTTATTGAGATACCCTTCTCAGATAATCTTCCCAAATATGTCACTTATAATTACATGTTGTAAAGTGCAAAAGACCAGACCGATGCTTATCTCCCACAAGCAGTGGTGTTTGTGCTCCAAAATGGAGCAAAAAGAGCTAAGCCTACATTTATCAGTGTTGTATTAATTTGGGCCAGGTTTGGGCTGACACAAAGGAATCCCTTATATCCCACACCCTAACTTGTGCATTATTCAGACATGCAAGTTTGGGAGTGTTAGGGGTTAAAAATGATGGTTGATACCAATGTTATTAATAGGGAAAAAAGATAAATATATAGGAAGGCCGGTATTTTTTCCAGAAAAGGTGGCAACCCTAGACCTATGGCAGGATTTAAAGGCAGGCTTTGCTACCCCTTACACCTTGTGCTGGATTCAGCACAATATACATGGTACAGGCTGCACTCAGATTCCCTATTGCAAGTACTCTGTAAGTGAGCACTAACCAAGATTTTGCAGGGACCCTCCAATGTACACATTTTTATGGGCAATCTCTGGAAAATTGCAGTAAATCAATAACAGTTGTTTAAATTACCATAGCACATAAATGTATTTGTATTAAAGCTCTTGATACCTTGTAGCACATCTCATGCACCCACTGGCCACTGTCAATGTTCCAGAGTCGTTGCACAGAGTCCCCACAGCCACTTAATGCAAGAGTCTCGCTGTTGCTGGTCTCCAAGCATGTGATGCAGCTCTCATGTGGCTCCAGCTGGTAAGTCTTTTCTTTTTCAAAGTTAAAAAGACACAGCTCTCCGCTGGCCATCCCATACAGAAGTCTCTGGTCCTCTAGGACAGCTGTTTTACAAACAGAACTTGTGCTGTCTGGATGGACTGAGTGGATGGGACCGTCCAGCACTGGAAGTGTGTCATTCTTGGTAACATTATAGAGAAGTATGACATTGTGGTATGCCACAGCTAGTCGGGTTTCCTGCTTGCTCAGTGAAAGACAGACCACCTCCATGTTGTCTCCAGGGGGTGGAATGCATGCAACATCCAGTTTTTGATCCAGAGGGAATGCCAGGACTGTTCCTGAAGTGAGCCCAACAAACAAAATTCTGTTGTTCTCTGCCACTTCCAAACACTTCACATCTGCAGAGGCCTCCAGCATATCAGCCATTCTACCTGAAAATTCATATATACATATACATCATGTACCACTCTATTTGTCACTAGAAATGGTTATTTTAATTGCTTTATGTTTATGTGGAACATAATCTCAGCAAATAATGTAATTATATATTTAACATTTGAAATCTACAAAAAATCCTGTAGCATGTGTTTTATGTATCTACTGCTTCCCCAGTTGCTGACTAAATCCATATTAGTGTGTCTGCTTTATCTGGTTGCACTGACACCCTTACCTTGCCTAGAGTCCCATACAACAATTTTGTGCTTGTCACCAGTCTTGGGAAAATAAACCATGTTTCCTGCATCAGAGAGAGCAACACAGCCACTGCGTTCTTGAAAAGGAGTAAGTGTCTTGTGCTGCTGATCATAATCCAGGGTCCAAAACTTTAAATAGTAGGCATTCTGTGAAGAAGATATTAATGTCCCACTATGTAGTGCCAATGAAGTGACAGATACACCCATGCCATAGAAAGAATCCAGCAGAGTACCTCTGTTAGACAGGCTCCATATCTGTTAAAAAATATGATAAAAAATGTTACTTAAACTACCCCTAAATATTTTTAGCTAAAACTACCCCTTATTATAATTTGCAATTTTATTTTATTAAAAAAATTCTGCAGTCTAGTGACCAGCAGCCTTGGGGAATATAAAATATGCTGCAATGCAATATATGTTTTCATGGTATACCTCTGGGCATTTTGGGTCTTCTGTCTCCTATGCAGAGTGTGTGCCATTCACTTACCCTGATGGTTTCATCTTGTGATCCAGTTACTATAATGTTTTTCCCATTGTTGATTACTGCAGATTTCACAAGATCCTCATGTTCCAGAGGTGAATCTAGGAATGTCCTAAGTGTGTTTGAATCAGCCCAAAAAATCTGGACCTGCTTTCCGAATCCTAAAACAGAGATTGTAAATCTGGTCACATGGAATGATCATTTCACACAATTCGCCCCACCTAGAGCAGTGATCCCTAGCCAGTAGCTTTTAAGCAACATGATGCTCCCCACCCCCCTGGATGTTGCAGGAACTTATTTTCAAATTCCTGGTTTAGAGGAAAGTTTTGTTGCATAAAAAACAGGTGTACTGCCAAACAGAACCACCTGTAGGCTGCTAGTCCACACAGGGGCTACCCAATAGCCAATTACAGCCCTTATTTGGCACCTCCCAGGAACATTTTTCAAGCTTGTGTTGCTCCCCAACTCTTTTTACATCTGTATGTTGCTCATGGCTGAAAAAGTTTGGGGACCCTTACCTAGAGAGCAAAAAACCAGAATGGCCAGAGCCCATCATGTGGACCTGCAAGAGCCAGTCTGTCAGATCAGAAGAACTGACCATTCATGTGTGTTTCCAGATACTACCATTTAAGTGACTAATTTGTGCATCACTGGAAATATTTTCTGTACAAATGGTTTATGTTAAATAATGCATAGCAAAGCTCTATGGGTTTTTTACTTGTCATTTATTTTGAGAAATATATTACTCGTTAAGGGTATAAAGAGGGATACAAAGGAAAATGCATATTTAAGAATTTTCAGGTGAAGTTCTGAGAATTTTTCCTGTAGTGCTTAAACCTTTTTATCCATGGGTACTACAATTATACTGTCAAGTTTAAATTTAAATCCTGGACATCCATTTGTTTGTTTTTTTAAACCATACATGCACGTCAATATAAGCAAGGCAGGCCCGGGCTGGCAATCTGTCCATACGGGCAAATGCCCGAGGGGCCGCTTCATATTTAGTTCAAGTGGGCCGCTCACACAGGGTCGCACTGGGCCGGTGGACCCAGGCTCTTTTGCGCCCCAACAGCCCAGAACGCTCCTGTACTCCCTCTTGTAACCAAAAAACTTGCAAGCTTTGATGCGCGTGGATGCGCGCGCATGCACACCCAGGAGATGCTCAATAGTTTGCCACTGGGGGGGCCGGATCCGCTCCTGCAGAAAAAAATCACAAGCGTGTATGCGCGCGTATGCGCGCACATGCAGAGGGAGTACAGGAGATATCGGCGGCACCTAGCGCTGGGCCCTCAGTTGTGCGTATTTTCCATCTGTCCGTGTCCCAAGCACGTCCCTGGACTGAAGGTAACCATGTCTGCAACCAAGTCAGCATGGTTTTCATAATTTGCACCCTGCCACTGTGTGAGTATCCACAGACACGTCCTTTGGGCAAAACCAGCTTTTTGTAGAAAACCTTCAGTATGTTACTGTCCCACTTAATATAGCAATTTAACCTTTGTGAAATCTTAACTCTGTTCCTCCTTTTGAATTATTTCCAAAGATCGATTTTCTGAAGCTATACTATACAACCCCAATTTGTGTTGATTCCCTTAATCATGGACAGTGTAAATCCTAGCCAATGAGAATTTCAGAGCAGGTCCCTCACATAGAATATGAAACAGCACTGATCTGCAATTGCACATTATCAAAAACATTTTTTACCACAAAGTCTACCCATCTGTTGTCCCATTGTATTTGTCACATAGAAGTATCAAGAAGTTTTTATGAATGCATTATTGACTCATCCTGCAGTGTTGGGCTTGTCTAAGCTTCCATTGTCACAACCTGGCTGGCCTCAGCCTTCACAATTTAACATACTTTTTTTACCTACTATGTCATAATTTCTCTGTCAAAACAAGTGATGGGACCAAGTTCCCAGAAGGTGATGATATGATGCCATTGATGCAAAGCCAGTCACCAGTTAAGCATAGGTTCTTACAGTCATAGGATTATGTTTCTTAAAGTGGACCTGTCACCCAGACACAGAATCTGTATAATAAAAGTCCTTTACAAAATTAAACATGAAATCCAATTTCTATTTTTTATTAAAGCATTCATAGCTGTTGTAAACTCATTTAAAAATCTCAGCTGTCAATCAAATATTGTCTGCCCCTCCTCTATGCCTTAGGCATAGAGGCGGGACTGACAATTACTTTCACTTTCCATTCAGCACTTCCTAGATGCCCACCCATTCCCCCATTCTCTTCACCATTCAATTGTGTAGCCAGGACATGGGGATGGACATCAGGTCCCCCATTCTGGTGCACATACAAGATTCTTAGATGATACAAGGCTTTCCTTAATAACAGTGTCCACAGCTCCTGCCTGCTTGTTATAATTATGAATTCCCAGACTGAAGGAAACAAGATTCAAATAATGTATATAGTGTAATTAAATTTCATTTTACTTGACTAATGTGATAAAATAGGATTCTGAATAATTTTTTTGGGTGACCGGTCCCCTTTAATAGCTTGTACAGTGGCATACCATAGTTATTTTCCAGATCTCAGAATAATTATTTTGGCTAATGTATACTGGACATCTGTCCGTGTCCCAAGCACGTCCCTGCACTGAAGGTAACCATGTCTCATAGATTTATGGATCCCAATCCTGCCCAAACATGGCTCACGCTGCAACCTTCTATTACCGGAATAGTGAAAACTGCAGCTGGAACGAGTGAGTAAGCTCATTACTGTGCCAGCTAACGGCCAGAGGCCAACCTGCCACACGTAAACAACAATACAGAAACAATTAATGTAAAAATGCCTTGCCACTGTATAAATAAAAGTATGTCAAATAAGGAGTATAGTGCTTTAGAACTTAGAATACCCCAATCTTAAATTATAGTGTAAAGTAAGCAAGAGGCTAAGCATGAGGAACATAAAGTCACAAATGACCCTCACCCCATTTAAGTGTATATGCTCATCATTCATGTCATACAAATAATGTGAGTCTCTCAAAAAGTCATAAGCAATAGTTATAACAGAATCATTTTATTTTAGCCTTATGTCCAAATAAAATATTTCAGATATGGGATCCTTTATCCAGAAAGCTCAGAATTATGGCATGGTCGTCTCCTATAAACTCCATTTTATCCAAATAATCCAAATTTTTAAAAATGATTTCCTTTTTCTCTGTAATAATAAAACAGTAGCTTGTACTTGATCCAACCAAATATAAAATGAATCCTTATTGGAAACAAAACCAGCCTTTTGGGTTTATTTAATGTTAACATGATTTTAAAGTAGATTTAAGGTATGAAGATCCAGATTATGGAAAGTTCCATTATCCAGAATACCCCAGGTCCCGAGCATTCCGAATAACAGGTCCCATACCTGTAATGCTTTTGACCAGGCCCAGGTGTCCGTACAGGCAAATGCCCAAGGGGCCGCTTTATATTTAGTTCAAGTGGGCCACTCCCAAGATAATTAAGAAGGTGAACACGCTCAAGTACCTAGGCTTATTGGTGGCCAAACCTTAGTGCCATTGAACGTCCCGAAAAGAAGTCACTGAGGGGTTCTGTGACCATATAAAGACACAAGGCTGCAGGCTGAGTTATACAGGGAACTCTGAGTATCACTCATGTATTATAAGGGATAATGTACCCCCTACTGTAAATGATAAGGATATTAGAAGTCACTGAGGGGTTGTTCTGTGACCATATAAAGGCACAAGGCTGCAGGCTGAGTTATACAGGGAACTCTGAGTATCACTCATGTATTATAAGGGATAATGTACCCCCTACTGTAAATGATAAGGATATTAGAAGTCACTGAGGGGTTGTTCTGTGACCATATAAAGGCACAAGGCTGCAGGCTGAGTTATACAGGGAACTCTGAGTATCACTCATGTATTATAAGGGATAATGTACCCCCTACTGTAAATGATAAGGATATTAGAAGTCACTGAGGGGTTGTTCTGTGACCATATAAAGACACAAGGCTGCAGGCTGAGTTATACAGGGAACTCTGAGTATCACTCATGTATTATAAGGGATAATGTACCCCCTACTGTAAATGATAAGGATATTAGAAGTCACCGAGGGGTTGTTCTGTGACCATATAAAGGCACAAGGCTGCAGGCTGAGTTATACAGGGAACTCTGAGTATCACTCATGTATTATAAGGGATAATGTACCCCCTACTGTAAATGATAAGGATATTAGAAGTCACTGAGGGGTTGTTCTGTGACCATATAAAGACACAAGGCTGCAGGCTGAGTTATACAGGGAACTCTGAGTATCACTCATGTATTATAAGGGATAATGTACCCCCTACTGTAAATGATAAGGATATTAGAAGTCACCGAGGGGTTCTTTGACCACATAAAGGCTCAGGCAGCAGAACCTTTAACATATTTTACATTTATTACACTAAAGTGAGAAATGCAGCTTTTTTGCAGTTGTACCCCAATATATGAGTGGATGAGTACGAGACCATCACATGTTTACATGTGGGCTGCTTTGATTTTTTTGCCCGGGCTGCTTTTTATTCCCAGTCCGGCCCTGAGCAAGGCACTGAAATGGTTTCACCTCCATGCTATTGGTGACATGCCATGTAATAGCTGGATGTCTGACAGAGATGGCATACAGCAGTGCATTGCATAATACAATGGTAAAGCTTAATGCCAAGAAACATATTTGTACAGTTTACAAATCCTCTCAATGAATAAGACAATTATTTAGCAAGACAGGCTCCCTGATGCCAAGAACATATTAGAGAATTCTGTTTTATATTGCAAAATATGTGACTTTTTTGTGTGTAACAAATTCTTGCCTAATATACACATTTTTTCACCTATCCCCACTTTTCATGCTTTCTTATTTATCAAAGATTAATTTATACTTCCCAATGTTACCTATGTTCTTACCAGCAGCAAAGAGGGACTCATCTTCTGATAACACCACAAACATCACTGGACTTGCCATTTTCTCAGTTGAGACACCTCCACCTGAATAAATCTAAGGTGTAAGAACAAGTGCATATTTATCAGTTCTTAAAATGCAGATGCCCAGCATTTATGCATCGAATACAATGGTTAAGTATTCAAATTGAGATGCACAGTGGTCATTGTTTGGATACTGCTGGATAAACAAATACAAGGAGTTGTTTATAACCCCAGGGGTGGAAGAGCCGCAAGGGCAAATACAGTGGATCCTCCGCTTTCCACCACCTGTTTTGTAGGCAGGTAGAGGAAAAATATCAGCTATAATGTGCTCCATTGACAGGCCCCACATGAGCCTGTTTAGAGCTACACTGAGCAGATACTGGCATGAAAAATCCACGTTTCTTAGTGTAGCTTCACCCCTCATATCAGCTATAATCATGTGAATAAATTATTTATTTTCTGAAGCAACATTTTTAGCCTTAATTCATGTTTGGTGTAAAACTCATCCTGCAGAAAACACAGTACCCACTGTCAAGCATGATGAAAGCAAAAACCCAATTTAACACGCAGTCCTCTTTAGATTGATTATCACGTTGATTTCCCCAAAGAAGTAATTCTTTAGATGTCGACCATGTTGAAAGGTTAAATTCTTCCTTAATTTCAGCGTTTAAGGCAAAGACAGACAGAATGTATCCCTTTGTTGTGATAAAAGCCCCCAAATCATTCTGTCTGCCTTTGCCTTGAATGCTGAAATTAAGGAAGAATTTAACCTTTCAACATGGTCAACAACTAAAAAATTACTTTTTCGGGGAAATCAAAGTGATAATCAATCTAAGAGGACTGTGTGTAAAGTTGGTACAGGCATATTGAAACAGACTTACAGTCTTATATATGTAATACACATTATAGCTTAGAAAAATTGTCTTCCCCTTTATACGTTACCATTGCTAAGAAGCCATTTTTGAATCCAACCACCATCTTCCCGTGTCTGGGAATGAAGCAACTGCACACTGGATTTGCATCCTCTCCTTCCACTCCAGGAAGCTGCCTTGAGCCCTTTAGGTCTCCTGTGACACTGTCCCAAATATGCACTGTTCCACCCTCTGTCACAGTAATAAGCAGTTGATGAGCACAGAACACTGCAGCTTGCAACGGGAAATCAGGAACACCGGGTGAAAGACTTAATAGAGGAACTCCTGACTCTATTTTCCAAGCACAGACCTAAAAAGAAAAAAACAATTGAATAGCAGAAACATTGTAGTTTTCTGAAACTAGAAAAGGATTACATTAGTTAAGTCAGGCACACACACAACTCTATAAGATAATGCTGTGTTAACGCCCAACAAAATTTCCCTAATTAAAATTGTGAAAAAGGCTTTGAGATGCAGTAGCAGTATTGTTGCATTGTTGTGTAAGTATGCAGTATCTACTTTTTATATATTGTACATTACTGTTTTCTTCTTAGCCATCTAATAAATAACATAACCCTGGCACTGAATATAATAATCATTCCTAACTATATATATATATATATATATATATATATATATATATATATATATATATGTATATGTATATGTATATGTATATGTGTATATATATATATATATATATATATATATATATATATATATATATATATATATATATATATATATATATAAAATTACAAACCTAATTGGGTTATGGCCTGCAGTCAGGTAGGCTCAACAGCCAACCCACAAAAGGATGGGACACCACAACACTAGTGTTCAGATCAAGGGAATATAGTCATTCATATTTGTAAACATGTCCAGGATCATCTCATTTTTGCAATGTGTGCTTGATGATCCCCAAATTCAACCAGTGAAGTGAAGGAATTGCAAACACAGACATAACTCAAAATTTGTATGTTTTTTCACATATATTACAACATAATTATGGATACAGTATGGATAAAGTATGTTCTTGGTCAAAATATGGAGAAAATGCTGTTCATGAGTAGAGATCCTCAGTTTCAAGAAAATATCAGAATGTGCCCTTGGAAGTGTTCACTGCATTTGTACCCATACAAATTAACTGTCATAAAGTTATATAATTGATGTTATAGGCCAAGAAAATTATTTATAAGACAGCTATTTTTGCTGCAAACTTAAACATATGCAGTCAAAAAGCCAGGCATTCTACAGTGCAACATGCTTACATAAAATATGCCTGGATGTTTGAAAAGATAAAGATTCAGTTAAAATATTAATTAATCTAGCGATTGCTCCATGGCCCAGAATAAGAGTTGGCATGTCTTGTGTTTAATTCTGTTTAATGATTTACAAAAGGGTACTTTGTAGTATATTTGTACAGCATTAGATTAGTCTCAAGAAAACTCAGGGACAATTGGAACTAGTGTAATATTGTGGTAATGCTGTTTGACTGCAAGGTTAATTAAGGTGAATATACAATGTAACAGCAGGTGAAGGGTAAAGCTGCCCTTTTCTGCACCTGCAAGAAAACTATGATGGCTACAATGTATATATAATGTGCATATTGTTACACCACTACAGTGTGCCAGTTGTGCAATGTACTAAATAATTTAAAACAGATCACAATGGGGCCCATTTATTAAACATTCATTTTTTCTGGTCAAGGTTTTTAGATTGGATTATCTGAAAAAGATGAAGAGTTTTCACAGCGAAAATTCTATAACATTGAGTTTTTGGAGTGTCAGTCGTCCAATACGAATTGCCACTCGATTTTGTCCAATTTTTTTGAGAAAAAATATTGATAAATGAGTTCAATTCATGGAAGAGAGTTAGGTTGATTGTGTTTTCATAAAAAAATTGATTAATTTGAGTTTTGCAGAGAAATCTCTGGCAAAGTGGAGATTTCTCTACATAGTCATCTTGGGTGGCAGACAAAGCAGTACCAAAGGCACACAGAATATATGCAGCACCTCTGTAACTGTGGCTAATATAGTGCAACGCCAGAATAAATATATGTAGGAACAGATACGCCAATGCAGAAACTGTGCTGCTACATTGTTTACTTAACTCAACATGGTTTGAGCTATGGGCTCTTTTTCAAGTGTTACAATTCAAATCAATTACACAGATACTATTTAAAGGTGTGTTGCCCCCCTACCCCACACCATAGGTGAAGTCAAGATTAGTGGGAAGCAACTGCTGCGGGGATTCCATAAGGGCTTTAGCACACGGGCAGATTCAGGGAGATTTAGTCGTCTGGCGACTAATCGCCTCTTCTTCGGGGCGACAATCTCCCCAAACTGCCTTCCCCCTTCCTTCCGCCTGCTAAAATGAAAAATTGCCTGCAGCAATGCACTCGCCTTGCTTCGATTTCTGAAATCGCCTGAAGTTTCCTCGTGAGGCAACTTCGGATGACTTCGGAAATCGAAGCGCCGCAAGTGCATTGCCCGTGTGCTAAAGCCCCTACAGTCTAACCTCCTTTACAGCCTATGTGCAAATCCAAGGCAAAGTTCCATTAACATTCAAAGTCAAAAAAGTGCATTATAATCCATTACTACACAGGTCCAACAGGTGCAATGAAATCCATTTCAACACATTTTGGCAACTGTTTGTACTGTTCTTGTATTCCAAAAATGTATTGTGCTTTATACAGAATAGCACTATATAAAAAACATTTACATGCATACATACATGCCACCTAAGCCAGTATTTATTTGCCAACTTAATATGACATAATTTTTGTTAAAACAGTACCTGGGAACCTGCTGCTGAGTATATGATACTGTTCTTCTCATCCACATGCAGATAAGCATTCTCATATGTTGCATGGTCTTCATGAATGCACAGACATTGCTTACCAGTCACTAAGTTCCACAATAGTAAAGTGTTATCTAACGAGCCAGAAACAGCTCTGGTTCCCTGCTCAAACATTTTAACACACCGTATCCCACCTGTTAGGGAAGACATAGTAGATATTATTTCTTTTCAGAAAAAGATGGATGAAAGGATCATTTGCTGGAGTAGAGGGTCATTCTTCCACTGTACTATGGATGCTGGTATGGCCCCATATAGAAAATTTTGTGCAGTTTTTTTTCTCCAGTACTCAAACTGGATATTATTGAATAAAAGACAGTCTAAAGAAAGGCAACTAAGCTGGTAAAGTGTATGGAAAGACTGGCCAAGTATTTTTTTTTTTACGCTGGAGAGATACAATGATTATGTTTAAATGTATAAGGGGGAAATATAATAATCCCTCTCCAATGCTTTATTTACTAGTAGGTCCTTGCAGCAGACAATTCCAATTGGAGTAAAGACGTTCCCTCTTAATATTCGGAAGGGGTTTTTTACAGTAAGAGCTGTGAAGCTGTGGAATTTTCTGCCTGAATCAGTTATAATGGTAGACATATTAGACAGCTTCAAGAATGGTTGGATTCCTTTTAAGTAAGTGAGAAAACACAGGGTTATTGAAAATAGCTCTTAGTAAAAAGTTGATCCAGGCACTGGTCCAATTGCCATATTAAAGTAAGGATGGATTTTTTTCCCTCCTCTGAGGCAAATTTGAGAGGCTTCAGATGAGGTTTTTATTGCCTTTCTCTGGATCAACTAGCAGTTAGGCAGGTTTTTTTTATAGACATAAAAGGTTAAACTGAATGGGCATGTGTAAGAAAACTACAGAGAACTACTGAAATAAATTTTTTAGCTTTAACAATAATTTTGAAAATTCTACTCATCTTTTAAAAAGATCTGAATATTAAAAGCACAAATGAATAAAATGCAAAAAAGAAAATCAAAATCCTTGTTTTTATAAGAATTTTTGTGCGATCACAAGCAAAAAAAAACCCTGAAAACCTCAAAGCAAAGAAAGATTTTACAAATGGAAAATGAGAGTTCCTATTGACTGCTACACAACCTCACCAACTTTTAGAGTAATTATTGTAATACATGGTTTTTAGAGTTAAAAAATTTAAACCATGGGGGAAAAAACACCATTAATAAATCGGCCCTATAATGTGCTAACTATTATTTGCAGATTAAATTAAATTATTTGGAAATAAATTTTTTTGTACAGGACTGGAAAAAACAGCATTGTAAGCCTCAGGGACTAGCATAGGTTTCTACAAGTAGCACTAAGCTTTTCCATGAGTGATATAAGGTTTGAGCATTTTGGAATTTCATTGACTGAACTATGAATGTAGAACTGTGTTTCCAATGAAATTAATTTCACAGGAAATGTGCTTGCCACACTTACCTGTGTGGCCTGTCAAAGTATGAATGACTTCAAAATCTTTTATGTTCCATACAATCATAGTTCCATCTTCAGATCCCACCACAAGAAGATCATGGTTGGGGCAAAGCTCCATAACAGTGACACCTAAAGGTGATATATAAGGTTAGGCATGTTATAGTATTGTGAATTCAAGATATATTAAATATCTTTAGAATGTGCATAGCTGATTTTTTTATCCTCAGGGCAATAACAATAGAGGCAGCAAACTCAGGGGAGCCCAACAGCAATATTCCCTCTAAGCCATGAGCTTGTGAGTGCACATGCAAATTTTTATTTCAGCACTCCCAACATATTGTGATGTGAGCAAACAATTATGTGTGAAAACATATGGGGGTTATATTTATCAAAAAGTGAAGTTAGAGATCACCACAGTCCGCTAGAGTGAAATACTGCCTCTCTCCATTCATTTCTACAGGATTTTTAAAGGCTCGTGGCTTTCTCTAACTTCACTCTTTGATAAATATACCCCATAGTTTGATCTTTATCTGAATCAAGGTCATTTTGACCACAGGTTTTGTAAGTGCTCACAAAAGATATTTTGAGAATTTGAGGGAGGCATACAGTAGTTTTAAGAAATGTGTGCAAAATAGATTACAGTATATTCTGAATGTTTAGGTGTTAAAGACTCTAAAAACATCTTTCTATTTGCACCACTGTTTGTCCTACTAAAAATGAGGCATATGCCGAATCCATAATCCATTTCATATTTGGTTGAATACCAAATCCTCTGTAAGAGAGTCTGCAGAAAAGAGACTAAAAAAAAATAATTCAAATATTCAAATCATGGCTAGATAGAAAGATAAATCATCAAATTTGTAGCCACCAGTTGTCAACTGCTTTAATGTAATGTAATTGCGACACTAAAGGGATTCTGTCATGATTTTTATTGTGTAGTTTTTGTACATTGTTTACACTGCAAATAAATCACTCTACCATATAAAATGCCATTCCTGAACCAATAAGTGTATTTATTTTAGTTGTAATGCTGCACTATGGAACTGCTTCCTGACTGGCTATTTTTTCTCTTACTCCATGTAACTAAAGGCAGGGGTGATCCTGGCCCCTCTGCCGCCCGAGGCAGCCTGCAGTTGCTGCCTTCGCTCAACTTTTTGCGCCGGAAGGGGTCTGGGCGGGTCCACAAAGCCGCAGAGAAGGCCAGGATGCTAACGCAGAGAGCTCTCTGCATTAGAAGAGGTGAATTTCCGGTTTGAAAACCCTAAATTCGGCTCTTAAAGTACCAGGAGCGGCATTTTTGCCGCCCCTGGTACCCAGCGGTGCACTGACGCCTGAGACGAAATTCTCAGTTTGCCTCATTGGCGAAGCGCCCCTGACTAAAGGTGTTGCAGTGGGGCCTGAATTTTTACTATTGAGTGCTTTTCTTATATCTACCAGGGAGCTGTGTTACCTTCCCATTGTTCTGTTGTTAGGCTGCTGGGGGGAAAGGGAGGTGGTGATATCACTCAAACTTGCAGTACAGGAGGAAAGGGCGAATTAAGTTTATCAGAGTACAAGTCACATGACTGGAGGGTCCTGGGAAACTGACAATATGTCTAGCCCCATGTCAGAATTGAATGTAAAAAAAAATCAGTTTGCTTTTTTGAAAAATTCAGAGCTGAAGTCTGCTGGACCAGCACTATTAACTGATGCATTTGAACTGATGTTATTCTTTCCTATGACAGTATCCTTTTAAGAGGCTGGAATTGGTGTGCTGGAACAGTAAAGAAGACAAATGAAGATGAATAAAAGCTGAGGATATCCATCCCTAATTTACCTTTCTTAAAACCTGTGACAGTGGTTTGCAGAGGTCCACCAGGAGGTTGAAAGAAACCGCATGTAGGAATAAAGGTTGGATGAGGATATTGGTGAAGCCAGCCAGCGCACTGCTGACACAAATCATCAATCAGAGGATACGACAACTGGAAGAAGTGCAGCCTTGCTAAAATCTCAGTGAATATGATGACGGGATCTGTATTGGAAGGCAAACACATATGTACTGGCTATCAATTACCAACATAAGTGCAAATTGCTAAAACAGATGCAAAACTGAGCACACATTGAATATATTATATTCAGAAAAGAACATGCACCAATTCTGAATTCATTGGAACTTGCATAAAGTGTCAGTGAACTCCTTCAGCCTGATCTTATGAATGACACACAGTGACACAAGTGAACCCTGGAAATACCAGAAACGCATGACAGGCGGTAAAGATAGGGCTGACCTGTGTCCCGTGCATGAGCACCCTTGCGCCCCTTATTATTCTTGCACTGCTGCCCAGGGGAATTGTGAAAAATCCATTATGTCTAACATCACTGCATTTAATCTATCTTCATTTTTTGTTTTCTGATCATTTTCAATTTTCATACCTGACAGATATGTTGATGATACATACCGATATCACCTTCAATAAAGTTAATAGTGGGTTGGAAGAGCCTTAGTGAGTCCCGCACAAGGATTATTTCCCTGCTACTTATGAATTCCACACTCATTTCAAAATCTTTGATCACACTTTGAATCCCACAGGAGACAATTTTGCTAGATATCCAGTCCATGTTACCTGCAGATAAATCAATAAAGTGTGTCTGTAAAGCAAGAGGATGCCAGCAAAGAGTTCTGTATGGGGTGCACTCAAGCACTGCAACCTCCCAAATCCTTGTGTTCAACTAATCATAAATAATCCATGCCAAAACCATTGGCTGCATTGTAAATAGTTGCACTGTAAAGCTGGCCATACATAAGAAGATTTAAGATGCCAATTCCTTTAAAGTGAGTTTGAAGGTTATCTGCCCGTGTATGAGCCCTCCCTGGATGCCTCCCTAACACATATCTCTGCAAAGTGCAAAGTGCAATTTCAGCTGCAGTCATCATGTTTTTGTGCCTAGAATTCCCTAATTTCATTGTCAATGGTAGACATTTATAAACACTGGGCAAATTTACACCTGGGCAACAAACCCTGTCAACCAATCAGATAATTGCTTTCAGTGTTCAACCTGCAGCTGGCTAAAAAAAGCTAATCACTGATTTGTTGCTATGGGTTGCTGCCCAGGTGCAAATTTGCACAGTGTTTATAAATGTGCCTCATTGTGTCCACAAGGGGGAGATGCACTTGACACAATTACAGCCAATGTGTTTATTGTGTGTTCAAATAATATAGCAAAGCTTCTAACCCTAACCCTTACAAGGCAGTCAAGATACCCCTCCTACTGTAACGAATAGATAGCTAAAGTTAACAAAATCAACTAATTGAAACTATTAAACCATATATGTGAACAATTTGCCAAATTTGTGGCAGGTGCAGTACCTGAACTTTTTTTTAAGACTCAAATATGTGAAAACAATATTTTAGCTTAGGTCTATATTGTTCTGAAGCCTAATGCTATATTTATCCTTCCACCTTCTATTCCTTTCCCCCACCATCTTTACCTCCCTCTCTTTTTCCAATCTACACAAAACCATATACCTTAGAATATAGATTTTATGTTTCCTAGGGAGCATCGTCAAAATGGCATAAATTCCAGGGAACATAAATCCAGGGAGAAAAAAAAAATGCTTGCCTGTATGGAACTGGGAAACCGGGAAAAAATGGCAGCAAGTCAATGAAAACTATAATTCCTTGGTTGAAATTAATAAAAAATGTATTAAATATTTTTTTTATCAAAGCAGAAATTAGTACTGCACTGCCAACATAATCCTATAATAGTCTAAAGTGGTTCTTTATTCCCCTAGGAGGCCTGGAGCAATGCTTCCTCTTCTAAATTTTAAGATCAGCCCGAAAGTCAGGATTTTGGGATGTACACTTTTGATTTTGAAATTTGATAAATTATTTCATATATCTGTAGACTTGTTATGAGGATATGAGACCTTGATATGCTGGACCCTGAACCCAGGGCTGCCATGGGGGGGGGTTCCCAGTTGTGCAATTATCTGCCAAAAGAGGGCCCAGCCATGACACAAAAGTTCCTAAAATAAATGATTAAATAATTAAGCATTTGAACTATTTATATGAACTGCTTAAATGAATTATAGATTAACTGTTTATATTTGGACTTATTTACTAAATAAAATAAGAGTCTCTAACATGGAAGTAGTAGAATGACTGGTTATTGATTCCCACAGCAAAATCATTGGGCCCCCTAGACTTACGCAATTTACCTACCTTATGCAAAAACTTAGTTTACTGTCAAGGAAACTTGTGTAACTTTCTTATCATGCAGTGACAATGCAGAGCAGTGACAGGGCAGGTACGTAGGTAGGGTTTAAAATTAGGGCAAACTCCCCAATGAACTGATTAACTTTAATAATTTCTACTATTAATATGGACTACTACTGACTAGTTATTAAACCCCACAGCAAGATCAGAAATAACTTGTACGGGGCCCCAAAGTACGGTGTGTGGTGTAGACATTGCCTCTTACAGACAATAGCCAGTTACTAGATCCTTAAAATTTAATTTCTCATTCCTACCTAAAATTTCCCTCTGTAGTTCATCAATGCGTCCTGCATTCAGCAAGTGGTAAGGAAGTTCACTCATTTTTCTCCGATTTGGCATGTTATCTGAAAACCACAGCGGCTGTGAGGCTACCTAGATTGATTGTAACGTTATTACAATAAAACATATTACACAAGGTTCTAGGATTACCAATACATTTTAATAATTGTTAAATGGGAAGATTACCTTTCTATCTGCACTTAAGGACTTATTGATTAGTGGTAAGAGAATTGGACGCTTAGTGCCCATGCTCCACTTTCCCATAAAGTAATCTGCCAATATGCCATGTCTATTGCTCTTCTCTGCTTTGGTCAGGTAGGTCTCTTGAGCCACTTCAATAAACTGCCTGCAATTAGAAAGAAAAAAAATGAATTGCTTTGTAATAATTTGCTTATAATATATCATAATATATAAATAAATAATAATAAAAAAAATATATATATATACCCCCCTGGATCTGAGGGGGTTTCAGGGGTATCAAAATATGTCTAGACACTGGTTTGGTCCCTACAAGGCAACAATTCAATTCCTACAGTTCCCATGAGAGGAATCAAATAATTTGTAATCATTTGCTGCAGATCAGCGATCAATGCTATTAAAAAAGTATACACTGTAATATTTACAGCAAGGAAAATAAGTATTAAACGCATCAACGTTTTCTCAGCAAATATATTTTTAATGGGACATGAAATTTACACCAGATACTGGTAACAATCCTTTTGAAGATTCTTAACCCGACTGTCGGGCAACCCAACTGTAGATTCTGCAGCCGTCTTTCAAAAGCTGATGTCAACTGGGAAGATGTAATAATGTGACTTTCCCATGTGACTTTTTTTCCTTCCTGAGCTTCCTGTGCCTGTGCTAATGCCAGATGTATTTTCTCTTTGACTGCCTCTCCACACTGCCTGCTCCAAAGGCTCTCCCCACTCTCCCCCGACTTCCCCCCACTCTCCTTCGTCTCTCCTTGCTTGTCCACTCTTCCAGCTCCTCGTTCCGTGCCTCCCTGCTCCCTGACACAGCGGTCTTTGCACTATGCTGAGAACAGGACTTAACCATCTTTTAGCTTCATCAAATGCCAGTTTAAGTAATGGTTGCCCGGATTTCCTAAAGATGCCCAAAACAACTTTGTGCTAATCAGTGGTTAGTCTACACCCAGCTGAATCCATGAGCATCTCAAACATCTGACTTCCTTGCTCAGAAGATAGTGAATTTACCTCAATGTAAGATTCTGGATCAGAGTCCTGTAGAGTCTTAAGAGAGAAGAGCAGAAGGGAAAGCAAAGATGGCCGACGATTGAAGTTAACTTCATCATTGTCATTCAGGTAATAGAATGATTGATAGGAATATTTTAAACCATAAATATTCTAAATATAAAGAGTATAGCACTATCAATGCAATGACAGGTTAAAAAAAAGTTATTAGGTGTCAGAATCGCTTTCAAAATTACTAAAAAAGTCGTTGTTGGTAATGATAGCTTCAAGACGACTCCTGCAAGGAAAAACTATGCATTGCTCAGGTGTGATTTTGGCCATTATTCCACACAAACTGTCTTCAAATGTTGATGCCCCTGCACACGCACCATGATGTTCCCACCTCCAAACTTCACTGTTGTTATGGTGTTTTGGGGTGATGTGCAGTGCCATTTTCCTGACCGTGGCTGGTTTAGGGTGAAATGATGTTCTTTCCACTTCCTGATTATGGCCCCAATGGTGCTCACTGGAACATTCAGAAGTTTAGATGTCTGTAACCAATGCCTTCAGTATATTTTGCAACAATAAGGTAGCAAAGGTCTTAAGAAAGCTCTTTGCTTTTACCTACCATGAGATACATTTTGTGTGATACCTTATAGGCCATCAATTAGGACTAAACAGCTAATATTAATTTGCACTGATAGGGGCCAGGAATGATTTCTAAATACTGACAGATTTCAGCAGGTTTTTTGGCTTTCCATGCCTTTTTTGCACCTCCTTTTCTTCATGTGTTCCATACTTATTCCCTGTGTCATTCCACTTTATTAAACATCACTTAATTTATGGACTTATTTGTTTTGATTTATTTCTATGTGTGGATTGCTTTGGTTGTTATCAACATCTGGTGTAAATTTCATATCAATAGCTACATTAGAAATATATTTACTGAGGAAACCATTGATGTGTTCACACACACAGCTGAGTTCCTATTATTCCCATGAGAACTACTGTGCCCCTACAAAATCATCAGGGCACAGAAAAAGTATGTACAAATAAGGAATAAAAACTTTTATGAGGAATAAGGCTGCAGCATTATATCCATTATGTCTAAGTATCTACTTGAGTTCCTAGTACAATAATAGCTTATGACGATGCCCCCCCAGTGGGTTTTCGTACACGGTTAATAATCATAAGCTGGAAAATGAATGGTTAAAAATAAGAAAATGTTGGGCCACAGGAGTATTTCCTGATTACTCCAATTATGGATATGTAATACCCTGAACCGTAACACCATAGCTACTTTGTTGTATTACATTGTTTGACTATCAATGATACCGGCAGATACTCGGTTGGTTTATATTTTTGTTCCTTATTTTGCATTGTTTTTTGTTCAGTTTTATCTTTATGTTGGTTTTATTTATTTTTCACTTTGTGGGTTTTTGAGTTGTAGACTCATACAGTTGTTACATCCTTTCCACATCCTTTTTTCACTGTAAACTAGGCTTTAGCAACAGCCAAAACATAATTCCCTTAACAAAAAATATTCTTATCATCGAATAAGTCCATGTTCATCATACCTGTGGTAGAGTCCCAGGACAGTGCTTCCATCAGCTTGCCTTTCCACTAAATACCCCTCCAAATCATACCGTAGACGGGTCCATGGGAGTGTTGGAAACCGTATTAAATCATTGCTTGGGGGTGCCCAGTACTGGTAAATATCAGCGAGAACCTCATCATCCAAAGACAGTATATCCTTTAGCTCTGCCTCTGACAATCCATTCCTAAAATTCACATTAAAAGTAATTTGACAATATGTTTAAATAGTCATGCTATTTGAAAGATGACCTGGTCTATCTCACCTATTTCCTTGTACTGTAAAACATATTTCATATACAGTTATCTGATAACCAAGTATCCAGAAAGCTCAAAATTTAAGAAGGCCACTAACCTGGATGCCACTATGTACCCTAGAGCATGGGTCACCAGTAGTTTTCCATGCAGCTGTTCCAAGCATTGGTAAAGGAGGCTCACTGCATCTTTTGTGCTTGTGGCGATCCTGAGTTCTGTAATTGGTGTATAAGATGACCATCTTTTGGCTTCATCAAATGCCAGTTTAAGGAGTAATGGTTGCCCACATTTCCTAAAGCTGCCCAAAACAACTTCATGCTGGTCAGTGGTTAGCCTACGCCCAGCTGAAGCCATGAGCATCTCAATCATCTGACTTCCTTGCTCAGCAGACAGTGGCTTTACCTCAATGTAAGATTCTGGCTCAGTGACTGAGTCCTGTAGAGTCTTAAGTATTCCTCCTTCTTCAGGCAGTGTAGATACTACAATATAGACATTTGCTGGACATTCCTTTGGCAACCAGTGAAGGTGATGGGCACCTTCTGATGGCGAGAGTTGGTCAAGAGAGTCAAAAAACAGCACCAAGCTTTCTGCCTTCCTCTCTGACACAGTGGTAAGAAGCTGATGGAAAAACCTCACAGTCTCATTGTAGATATTGGTAATTTGGGATGAAGGGGGTTGAAGTTCCAGTGCTATACACAACTAATGAGGAGGAGGAAACAGGAATTAAAAAGATGTGAATCTCTACCAGTCAGTTAATCTGTCAAATTGACAGTACATGTTCAAGTTACCTACCTGGTAACAAATACTCTTTAGAACATCATGGATCTCTGAGCTTTGAGGTGATGTGCCAAGTAGCCGGAGCACCATAATTGAGTTTCCATTCTTGGAAACGGTCTGTTTCAGTATTTCAAAAGCTTTGCACATAAGGGCAGTCTTTCCAGAACCAGATACCCCATAGATGATAAGAGGTGGATAAACATGTGAGTCTCTTTCTTGAATATAACTCATAATCCTTTGCAGAAGATCTTGACGCCCACAGAATACCTGGGATTTCTTCTGTGACGAGGACAGGTGATGTATGATCTCTTGTCTAAGCCACCCCAACCAAGGCTGCTCATTCTATATTAGACCAATAAAAATAGGTAATGTTATAGATAATGAGTTCCAAGTATTATTATTGGTTTTAAAAAGTAAGAGAACTAAGATTGCACTACTAAGTTGGAATAAAGAAGGGAAATAAGAAAGTAGTAGTGACTAGGGGCCTCCAAATTATAACAAATGCCATTTATATTAGTAACATTTTGATTCATATTAAATATCTAATTTCATAAAAGTCATTCACAGATTACATTTCTTCTGAAGTTATGCAGCACGCACAGTGTGTAAATCCAATGTGTATTATCAATAACGCATCATACAAACTACTAGAGCCCATTTATTGTTACCAACCACTTGTTGCTGTAAATAATAAAAAGAATATTTTACATAAAGTAACAACTCAACTTCTCATTTGTTGGTGTTTAATTATATTTCCTAGTATTGAATGAAAGTCATTTAAATAGTTATCTACCTCAGACTGTGATTGGACAGTATTTCCACTTGGAAGATACCTCAGTATCTGGTGGTTGACCACAGAAATAGCTTGATCACAGAGTTCATGAAGATATGCAGTTTTGGTCTTCTGTTTACTCATTTCCACTACATATGTTTTAACACAGTCTTCATAATTATTAACTATTCTGCTCTTAAGATTTTGTAAAAGGTCTTGTGCTTCTGTGTCTATGCTTCCATCTTCCCTGACATCCAAGAGTCCAGAGCTTTTATCTTGACCCTGGTTTAGATCTTTTGCCTCCCGGAGAAATATTGTAGAGCCTTCCTTATTGGCACCACAGGTTAAGAGGCCACATTCAATCTCCGATTCAGTTACTAAAAAGTAAACAATAAAACAGCAAGCCAAATTACAAAACTATGTTATTGCAAAAATAAAGCATTGCTTGAGAGTGACCTATCACAAAAAAATATGAAACTTTAATGAATATGTAGGAAAGCGGAACAATTACATAATCCTAAATATACTTATGCTATAATTAATGAATTATGCTTAATATAAAACATATTCATTTAATGTTTCTTAAACTAGGTTTCATTTAAGGGGGGTGACAAACAATATTATTCAAATATTATTCAAAGACATTCTGCCTGTTTTGTTAAGACTGTTCTTGACTTTTCCCAAGCTTATACTTTTTTTCCCTGTGCTTGTATTTTGATGTCACTTATTGAATGCCCTCCTTACCTTGGCCTGCCCTTAATCTGTTTACCTTAGTGGCCCTAACCCAGCTATATCTTACCACTCCTCTGGCATTTGCATCCAACCTTATTCCTACTTGCCCAGGTCCTGGCAATTTTGCTTGTCCTTAAAGAAGCACCTGCATTTGTGTCTAAAGATTCATACCTGACTTAAAATACTTGTGTTTCTGTTCTAATGTAAAAAATCCTTCTATCTGTGCCTCCATAGCAGCTAAGCGTAGAGCTTTAGATAACTGTTTCTCAGTATTTCTCCATTCCTTGTTTTCCTGGGCTTGAAGTTCTGCATAGGAGGGATCCGTAGCAGCGTAATGAGGTAGATGAGTTGTAATTGGCTGCAGGACATATGTAGGAGGAACTGTATTCATGTCTTTCCAAAACCACTTGGTCAGCAGCTGAGCATCAGATTCATTCCTCTGAATTTTGTTGAACAGGATGTTGAACTCCTCCTCACTGATAACTCTTGGAATGGGCCTAAAACCATAACGATTTCCAACCAAAGCCTGCAGGGACATCAAACATACATTTTAAGAAAAACAAATGACTTCTTTAACATTTCATACATTTTATACTGGACCTAATTTTAACAGATTTGGAAATTGCATTTCTGTTGTGTAATCCCCTGTAAAATAATAGGTGTTTCTGTTGTGAAACCCTTCAGAATATATAGGAAGCACAAGTCTTAAAGGGATACTGTCATGGGAAAAATTTTTTTCAAAATGAATCAGTTAATAGTGCTGCTCCAGCAGAATTCTACACTGAAATTCATTTCTCAAAAGAGCAAACAGATTTTTTTATATTCAATTTTGAAATCTGACATGGGGCTAGACATATTGTCAATTTCCCAGCTGCCCCAAGTCATGTGACTTGTGCTCTGATAAACGTCAATCACTCTTTACTGCTGTACTGCAAGCTGGAGTGATATCACCCCCTCCCTTCCCCCCAGCAGCCAAACAAAAGAATAATGGGAAGGTAACCAGATAACAGCTCCCTAACACAAGGTAGATCTAAGAACAACACTCAATAGTAAAAACCAATGTCCCACTGAGACACATTCAGTTACATTGAGAAGGAAAAACAACAGCCTGCCAGAAAGCATTTCTCTCCTAAAGTACAGGCACAAGTCACATGACCAGGGGCAGCTGGGAAATTGACTAAATGTCTAACCCCATGTCAGATTTCAAAATTGAATATAAAAAAATCTGTTTGCTCTTTTGAGAAATGGATTTCAGCGCAAAATTCTGCTGGAGTAGCACTATTAACTGATGCGTTTTAAAAACAACAACATGTTTTCCGATGACAGGATCCCTTTAAGGGAAGAAGATTTTAGGAAAAAAAGCATTTAGAATGGGCGAAAATATTTTTTTTTTAATTTTCAGATGCATGAAATTTGTATATTGTATATGTATATTATAGTGTCATATACCCTGCTATTCATTATGACTTTACTGTGACTAAACACAAACCATTAGCTCAACAAACATCTGAGCTTAAATATTTGAAAGGTAATATTCCCATATGGGAGGTTTGCTTAGTTTTCATGTTTATGTGGATGAACCCCCAGAGATTATTTTATGCATCTCAAGAACATGTAACAACAACATTAGGTAATATATGACTAATCAGTTGTTATTAGCATTTAATAAAGCAATTTGCCAAAATTTTAGCTTTCACGACTCAGCTAAAATAAACATAACAACACGCTGATTCTTATAAACAATTGCATTGCTGTCTATTTTTTTTTCTCATAACGTAGGAAAAAGTTGCATATACCCAGTGGCTGGATTTATATTTAAAATGATGAATAGCTGGTCAATGGAACCCTTAAAGTTGCCTTGGAGGGCTATATCCATCCTGCACCTGATTAGCCCTGAACTAGTAGAGTGGTAATATGAAAGGGAAATGAGTTCCCATGAGTATTTTGCATTTGATCTGGTTATTTGCCCAGTGTTACAAATAGTAATGGATGATCATGATCATTCATTACTCCACAAACTGGAGTCAGGGCTTTATCTCTATATAAGCCCCTGAGGGCACGTGCAACTTAAGCTGGGCGGCCTTGTTTGCCACTGTAAAAACATGGCTAAATCTGGAGCATGATTATTAAAAAATAGTTTTTTTAATAAATTGTCAGTAAAACCCTAAGTAAGCATGCATAAGGTAAAACCTGGTGTGTTTTGAGTGTGTTTCAAGTCATGGACTACTCTAAACTGTTAGGTCCACTAGAAATCCAAGTGGAGTGCCTATTTTGTTTTGTTTTTTATATACATCTAGGGGGCAGATTTATCAAACGTTGAATGTTAGAGTTATTTTAATTCGACTGATGTCAAAATTCGAATAGTATCTTATTTAAGAAAAAACTTGAATATCTAAAACTCGAACCAATATTACTGACCCGAAAAATCGAATCAAATTCTAATCGAATTTGACTAAACTCGAATCAAGTTTTTTCTCTGAAAACAACTTGAATGTCAGGAAGACTATTAACATCTTCAAATGGGTCACTGGACCTCTGCCATTAACTTCTACATGAACTCAGCAGGTTTTAGGTGGCGAATAGTCGAATTCGATTGTTCCCAGGGTCCAGGTATGATAAATCTCGAATTCGAATTTGGATTATTCCGAACTCGAATTTGTAAGTTTTGACCAAAAATCCAATTTGAAAATTCGAGTTTCCAATTCGAACCTTAATAAATCTGCCCCTTATTGTTACATGATCCTGGACAGCTTTAAAAGAACCAGCAACACCAAAATAACTCACAAAACAATGTCTTAAACTATAAGTGCAAAAACATTGTAAATTGCGCCCATATATTTCACTTTGCATCCTGCTCTGTAGGTAGAAAATTTGCTGCACCCCCAAACAGAGCACAGAGTCTATGATCCCCAACTTGAATACAGCACTGTCTGCATTCCTCCTTCCCCTACCTGTCATTCAGACCTGTAAGTTAGGGAGCACCGGCAAGTGCGAGACACATCAGAGCCAAAAGCACTATACTTACAACCTATAGCAGATGAATAATGACAGGGCTGCCTTGCACCCGTTGAAGATGCGCTCTGCATATAAAAATAAAAAATCTTGTGTCCCCTCTTGTTTTCATACTGTATGATCATGATGCCATCATAATTAATCGCTACTTAAACTTACAATAAATGATGGTCCCATTGATGTCTTTTGGCAGGAATCAATCTCTTTCAAGCATAGCTCTGTAGTCATGTGATCTACAGTAGCGTAATCTCGGACTCCCCACCGCATATCCACGACCTGTGGCAAAGCAAAGGATGCATCTAAGTATAGGGACACATTAGGCTGTTATTAATATTTAAATGAATGTTGCCGCTTTAACACTCCTACCTACTTGTATATTTTGCACAGTTAAGTTTATACCATAACAAATAGCCTTAAGGTTACCTCAAAATCTATGAACTCATATAATCTCTTCTTCTATATGGCTAGCCAAGTACATATCACATTTTTGATATCCACTGCTATGAGGAAGTGTTATTTTAGGGTTCCCTTTACATGTTCTGCCTACACTTGCCTAGACACAGAACTGACAAAATCAAACTAACATACGAACAGGAGGACGGCACTCCGGTAAAAAGCAGGTTTTTATTGTAGAGTACTGCAAGGATACATAGGCCTGAAAATCAAACTAACACCTTTTCAGTAGTGTGGACATCTCTGTTCTGCAAATTTGTCAATTTGCACCCCCAGGAATGTATGTACAATGTGCAAATTAGCATCTGCATTAAAAAATCTCAAACAAGTTTTCATGAATGATACTTTATTCTTTGCACTTGAGTGCAATGAGTAAATTAGCCTTATAGTGTTGAGCCTTATTGTGTTATTTTGTGTTATTATTTTAGCGTTGTTAAATTTATGCAATCATTTTACATAAGAACGTGTTAGTTTCTTACCTCAAACCCCAATCCATGTTGCTGGCAGAAGGCTTGTATGTCTGGATAAGCCATTTCCATAAGTGCATTACGTTCTTCTGCCATATCTGAAAAGTTGTGCACAAAAGTTAGAACAGGGTGCGTTTCAAGGATGAAGAATTAACTTCCATACATATTCATGTGATTTACCATAAGCACTGCTTTCACTTATTACTATTACATTTATTGTGGGGATATTTGTGCAGAGCCCTGGCGAGTACATTTTAATAGGTATACTTATACCTGTACTGTATAAGTTGGAATGTTGTAAGGAAAACAAAATCCTCCCATACCCATTTCAAGTATTCAAGGTTTTGAGGGTGGTTTGAGAAATTTATGGGGAATTGTATTGTCATCTTTTGACACATTAATAAATATGCTTGCCCCTTAATAGGGTCCATATACTGTTACTTATATACCTGTTTAGAGATAGGAGGTTGTAATTTATGACTGCAAGTGCAGTGAGCAAAGTGCATTTTGAGTGCAATGTTTCAACAGTTATTTTTCCCATTAACTCAGCATTTTCCATCAGAATTCTAGCATTGTTGTTCTGGTCTGGGGGGAAAGGGAGATGCGTCTGCTTCAACTGCAGCTGATGTGTCAAAATGAATGCAATTGTACTCACAATCTGAAATAAATTGTACGCAATTGCACTAAACGCTTTCCAAGACTGGGTGGTCATTTCCAGTGTTCAGCATGAGAGTGACGTGTGTGCCCGATTGTGTAAACACAAGTGCGCTGCCTAAGGCGCTGAGGGAAACCTGGAGCTACTACCTGAAGCTGTTCATGGCGGATTTAAAGAGCCTGCACCCCTAGACCCCACCATTACTCACACCCTTCCCCCCTCCACTCCTTGCACCAGACCCCCTCCACGCTTGCAAATCCGACCTTCCCCCCTGCTTGCACCCATCCCTGCCACTCACATTTCTCTCACCTCCCCTGTCAGCTCTGCTGCTTCTGGCCAAGCACGATTCATTCCATTGGGGACTGGGTGGGTGGGAGATGCAAACTGCTGTCAAAATCTCCTGCCCTAGGCTCAGGCCTTTGTGGCCTGCCCACAAATCTGGGCCTGGAGGTGGCGGAAGCTTCAGGGTCTCAAAACAGCAGGCAAGAAGGGCTGAGTGATGTTGAGTGCAACTATATAAAAGGGCATATTTTTACGCATGGGGTCTTAATGTGGGAAAATTTGAGAGGCAGCGCAACTGAGCTTGTGGCAGTAAATGACCCCAAGGTTCTTCATCAGGGAGGTGTGATGATATTACTAGAGGTTATTGGGTCATGGAACACATTCTTTTATGGCTACCCATTAGTCAGTGCTCATGGAAGATGATCTCATTAAAGGCATTTTATAGGAAAATAAATTTATTTTGACAAGATTTATGTCAAGGATAACACCCCAGAAACAGAAAAGCAACAAAGCACTTTATGCTACTAAAATTGCTTTAGAACAAGGTGGAAAACACAGACTTTACCTGAAAAGGTGGAACTGATGAAAAGTCTGACAGTATTTGATGGTTCTGTAGGCAGGGAAGTTTCTTTCCCTCTCAGAATATTTTTGAAGCGTTGCAGGTCCATCACACTGCTACGTTTAAAAGTTCTTGAGTTAGAAGTCTGACTTGAGTAGGCAGTTTTAAAGCAACTAGATTGCCATCACTAAAGAGGGAGTTTTGCAATACAACACATTAATATTCATAGTGCACTGAGCTCTGCTAATCTCCTTACCACCCTTGTCTGTGCAGATTTCACTGCACTAAATATTTGAAGAAAGCTATATACAAATCACTGGAGACTCTACAAATACTGAAATAGAAAAGACATCTTCCCCTTTTCTCCATTGACTCTGGTTTGCATGGCAAGTACATACAAATCTGACACTGTAGGTGAGTCAGGTCATAACTAAATGTAATGTTTATTTTTTAGGAGAGTTCAATTAAAATATGTACTGCATACTAGCCTAACAGACACTAGCATGACATACTAGCCAATCTTTGGATAAAATAACTAAACTCTTTTTATTAATACAAATAGTTGCATTCCCAAGTATGTATTAGATGACAGACCATATTATTGAACATATTGAACAGGTGCTTAATTTATTTTGGTTTATGCTGTAAAGTTTACCTGAAAATAAACTTTTTGTTCTACGTTTTGCTACATCCAATATCCCATGCCTACATTTTCAGTTGGGTGCGATGTAGCAGTAACCTATTGACACCATTCAGATATTTGCTTTTATAACTTTAAATTGTATTGACTGATCAATGCTAAATTGATGATTACTACTCTTGTAAAACTGTACACTTATGTTGGCAAATGAAAGGCTATGTTGTATATATTCACATTCACAGTTTAGTATGTTCTTTTGCAGAGTCATATTTACCAATAGTGTCTGTTTTCTTCTAATATTCTAGGTAAAATCACTGGATCACTTTTCTCTTGAGGCAAACTGCATTTGATATCCAGATTCAAGCTTCCCGTCAAAGAACAAAAGAACAAAGAACAAAAAGTATCATCCCAGAGGGAGGTATCTTTCAACCAGAATAAAGAAGAAAATGCTTTGGTAAAAATCTGAATGTCCTTTTACCCAAAAAGGCCACTATAATAGTTAAAAGCTGTTAGATAAAGAGTTTCTGCTCATGTGCTGTGAAAGACAAGAACTAAGTGTGACTTTCTTTCATCACTATAACAACAAATGTTTCTCCATGGGGAAGCGTCTTCTGGGAGCTGAGAGACCTGCTAGCATTTGCACACATTCACACACATGATATCTATTGTCAGCCAGACAGGTTGGACCTGTTACCTGTAATGGGTATTCTTACTCCTTACTGACACTGGACACATAGCAGGTGAAGTGCAGAAAGTAATCATGTTGAGAATGTTCAGCACCACTGTACTACTTTCTTCTCTATGGAAACAGTACTAACACTGCTCTTGCTTTCAGCAGCATATACAGTACAGTATTTCCAAACACCACTCCTCTGCTCTCTACAGTTACAGCAACCTTGCTCTGTGTATGCTCATAGCCCCACTTTTCTCTATATGCTGACACCACAAAATGTTTTATATACACTCAGAATTGCAGTCTATACAGTCAGCACCTGCACCACTGATCCCTATACAGCACTGCTCTCTATGGGGCAAATTTACTAAAGGGTAAAGTGACTAACGCTGGTGAAAATTTGCCAGCATGACGTCATTTCGGGACTTCGCCGATTTACTAACGGGAGATGGTGTAAATTCGCTAGCGAAGGAGATAGACTCTAGCGCTACTTCGCACTCTACCGCTAGGCAAATTTTAGTTCTGGTGAATGGACGTAACTACGCAAATTCACTAAGATGCGGATTTAAATGAACGTTACCTCTTGCGCCAGACTTGCCTCACCACCTCAGACAGGGCGAAGTGCAATAGAGTAGATAGGAGTTCCTCAAAAAAAAAAAAACTGCTGGCAACTTTTCAGTTTTTCAAGGTGATAGGCTGCAAAAGATCGTAAATTTTTTTTAGGGTACCCGGCTTCCCCCCTACATTTCCTTACATATGGCACATAAACTATACACTGAGCACATGTGTCGGGCATTAACAACTCTATTTTCTTTTATTAAGCTTCCCTGGGCTTGTGTAGTGTAATGTATTTGCTATAACATATAGGTCCATTAAAATTTAACTTCCCGCCGTATGCAAATTGTCAACGCTATCGCAACTCCGCTTTGCTTGCCGAATAAACGCTAGCGAAACTTCGCCATCATTTGACGCCCTGGACGCAACTTCGCATTTTATTGAATTAGTGTTGTCCTGGCGAATTTTCGCCTGGTGCAGTGTGGCAATGTGAACGAAGCCGTCGCTGGCGAATTTCTGGAGGTTAGTGAATTTGCCCCTATATGTCTCTCTATCCAACTATATCAGCTCTAGCCACAAAACTGCTCTCTATATACTCCTAACACCACTGCTTTCTAGGAAGGAAGGCTGGTATTTTTTTCCAGAAATGGTGGCAACCTTAGGTGGAAATCTAATGGGTGGAGCTCTTCACAGAGTCCAGCAAATTGTAGGAGTATGCTAGACCCCCTAATGTAAGTGAAGTGGAGGAGGCTAAGCTCCTGATGCAAACAGAAAAGGCTGCTAGTTTGGGCAAAGTAATGATAATAAGAGATTTCAATTACCCAGATATTGACTGGAGCAACAGTACTGCCAAGACAGTTAATGGGAACAAGTTTATAAAAATGGTGATGACAATTTTATGTAACAGAAACATTGCTATACTGGATCTAGTGATCTCTAATTACCCAGAATGTATAGCAAATGTGCAAGTAATTGAACCCCTGGGTAATAGTGACCATAATGTGAGCTCATTTAGGGGTAGATTTATCAAGGGTTGAATTTTAAAGTAATGGGAGTTTTTTTGAACTTCTATAACTTCGAAATTCAAATTAAAAAACATCAATCGAAATTTATCAATAAATCTAAGGATTTTTTTGGCCAAATAGGCCATTTTCGATCGAATAGGTCCGTTTTTGATCGAATTAGAATCGTGCAAATCGAAGTAACAGCACAATCGATCGAATTCGATTAAAGTTTTTCCAAAAAAAGTCCACCAATTGACTCCAAATAGGTTCTAGGAGGTCCCCCATAGGCTAAAACAGCAATTGAGCAGGTTTTAGATGGCGAATGGCGAACTGCTTTCTAAACCAAGGTATGTTTCGCTGAATGAAGTCATTTGCACATGGATAGGGTATTCTGTACTTGTAAGGTTCTTATGGGGCAAATTCACTAACTGGCGAAAATTTGCCAGCGCTGGCTTTGCACACATCTAGAGTTGCCACCCGGCCGGTATTTTACCGGCTTAGCCGGTAAAACACCTGCCAAGGCCGGGGCCGGTATTACAAATTTACCGGCAATGCAATTGCCGGTAATTTGTACTACCCTTTAAAAAAAGCCCCTGGCCTGCCCCCAATTCGCAAAGATCACAAAAAAACGTACCTTTTTTCCAGCGCTGTGCGATGTTGTCCCGCCCCTTTTGTGTCACGCTGCGTAGCTCCGCCCCTTTTTAGCATCCCGGACCACCCCCTTTTGGTACCTGCCCCCCACTGGCCGGTAATTTTTTTTAATAAAGGTGGCAACCCTACGCACATCACAACACTTCGCCAGGCGTAAATTCGCCTGGACAGCGCTAATTCAGAAAGATCCGAAGTTGCGCACAGGGTACCGAACGCTGGCGAAGTTGCGCTAGCAAAAATACGCTCAGCAGTTCGAAGTTACGCTAGCGTTGGCTAATTTGCATGTAATTTGTAACGTTCAGTAAAATCAAAAACATAGTGAATTTGCGTAGTAATGCTCTTTCGCCAGAGCGAAAATTTGCCTGGCGTTAGAATGCGAAGTTGCACCAGAGTCTATCTCCTTGGCGAAATTACGCCAGCGACCGTTAGTAAATCGGCAAAGTGCCGAAATGACGTTGCGCCGGCGAATTTTCGCCAGCTTTAGCCACTTCGCCCTTTAGTAAATTTCCCCCTTAGTGGGGTCTCTCAGTGCTCTGCATTGGGCCAATTTTTATTTAACTTGTTCATTAATGACTTTAGGGAGGATGTTTTAAGTAATGTATCAGTGTTTGAACACTGAATCCAGGATGGGGCATCCTTGCACCAGGATCTTGACATACTGGCAATCTGGGCAGCTAAGTGGCAGATGAAATTCAATGTTGAAAAATGTAAAGTCATGCCAGCCACTTATACCCATAATGGAAAAGGAAGAGGAGATCAATCTAAGAGCAAAAAGTTAGTCAGGCTAGCAAGTCAGGCAGCCCAGACCCAGACAAGGGGTTTAGTGGTGATAGAGATCCGTGTCAGGTTTTTGTGTAGGACCTGAAGTACTGAGTGCAGTGTGGTGGCCCAGACAGCTGTCAAATGACAGAATAAGGTGGGAAAATGTAATAGGATACAAAGGCAACCTTGTAGTTGCTACAAGCTGCTCTGCAGTGAGGCTGTTCTTACTTCCGGCTGGTCTTGCTGGAGGCTGTGAAGTTTATTCTTGTAGGGACAAAATTTATACCATGGATATGAAAAGTGCTGTGATAAAGAATACAGTGTGAATATTGTTTAAGAAAAAAGAAACCTCACCAAATAGAGGGTTACTATATCTATACCAAGTAGACTCAAACCATAAATTACAAAACCAAAATAATTAATGATGATAATAATTCATTCATAAAGGTGCTGACTAATAAATTAGGTAAAGTGCTAGTGCAAATAAATAAGGTGAGATCAATCAGTCCAAGGACTGATAAAAAAAAGTTGATTATTACTGAATCCAGAGGGTGTGTTACCCCACCAATAGATTCCAATAACACCCCTTAATAAATAAATTCATTCATTAATTAATATATAAAGTGTGGTTAATCAAAATAGATTTGGCAAATTGATATTGCAATAAATTACACCAATAAAGTGCAGTGCAATAAATAGGCTAAAAAATGGTAATTGATTAAATAGTTAAAAAGGAATTAGTAAAAAATGGCCAGAGGAAAAGGTTTTTTATACATGGATTAAAAGATTATTCAGTCATGTTCCAAGAGAAAGATTAAGGGAAATTTGAAAAATATAGAAGGTGGAGTTGTGATACAGTGTGATTTATTGCAAAATGCCTTCTGCTTATTCTGTGCCAAGGGTGCCCCCAATACAAGTAAAATAATTTGAAAAAAGCACAAGAAAAAGAAACCATAAAAAACAACCACAAATTGTCTCAGAATATCAGTTTGCCTCATACTATTATTGCTATTTATTTAAAATGAACTACCCCTTTTAAGGACACAAAGAGCCAAAATCAAGCTGGGGTGCCAAATTTTTACACACCCCCAGTGGATTAAATAGTTTTCCCCTCCTTTCAGGGAAAAATACACAAACCCCGGGACTTTATAACACACCCATTTTGCCTGGCTTTCAAAATTATGCCTTGGGTAGATTAAGATCTGAAAATTCTACTCTATTATACAAATTCCCCACTTATGTAATGAGTACAGATAGAGGAAAGCATTGTTGTATGAGTCATTCTAACATAGTTGAATTTAATGAAATTTATGGTTGCCAACAGTTTGGTTTTTCTTAGGGCTATTCAGGTCACAACTGTCAGTTCGAGTTTCAACCTTGTGAAACTAAACAATAATCTTGCTGATAACCTCTTCAAGGCACAAACATGCCCCCAGATGTCCCTGCTCTGCCTCCAATGTCACCATCCTCTTGTTGGGTTTTTGTTGAGGCCAAAGGCGGCAACCCTACTGCAATTGAACAGGATCTCAGTCATACGTACAAGCTGCAAACTCCATTGGAGTTTAATATCTATTATATAATACACAAAAGCCGTGAATATCTTGTAAATTAGTTCTGATGTCATCAGTTATAAACGGTGAGTTCTGATGTAATTTCGGTCACATGACTCACTGAAACTTGTGTATTATAATAAATAAGTTGCAAAATATGAGGACATTAATAGTTACCTCAGAGTTCCATGACCTGTATAAATACACTCTGCCTTCGGCCTCATGTTTTTATATGGTCATGAAACTCCTCTGTAACTTATAATATCCTTCTATTTTACAAGAGGGGTAACTTTATTCACTATATATGTCTGAGTCTTGCCTAGATACCCAAATGCTATAATGAATATGCAAGCAAACTCAGTATCTGCAACTGTAAAATCATCCGTGAACAATACACTTCTGCGAGGCTTCACAATCCCGCCCAGTATTTTGTTCCTATGCTTTTGGCGCCACCTATCAGAATGTAGGTAAAGCACGAGCCAATGAGGCTCGTTCTACGAACAGCTCGTCGTTGCAGCGAGTCCCGGAAGTGAGCTGGCGTCTGAAAGATTCGCTTCCGGTACTCAACATGGCGAAGTCCAGGCTGGAAATTAATTTTGTTCGATTGCTGTCTCGATGTGAGGCTATGGCTTCCGAAAAGAGGGAGGAGGGGGAATGGAGGCTGGAGAAGGTGAGGGCGCTTTAAGGCTGCTGCTAATCTTCCGCTACACTCTGCAAGTGCCAACTTCAGCCTTCCAGCTGTCACAATTTGCTGCGATCTAGGCTGTCTTACTGCTGTGCAAGTGGCAAGTAGAGCTCCCCTCTAATACGCGATTCTGATAAGATCCACAATCACTTTTTATATGGGAATGTCACTGAAAATAAGCGTTAACTACACAAGCCATTTAAAGGACCATTAACGCCATAGAGAAGCAATATCTAATCTACTTAACAAGTTTCTAACTTCATTGGGCGACGTACTAAATAAACCTTTGTTTTCAACAAATGTCTTGTTTTTATATGAGAGTTTTCATTGTATAACCCTTAGACAGCCATAAATGGCTGTTTATCTTTGTTTATCTAAATCCTCCTATCCAGTACAACATATTTGCTATGTAATTCATGGCTGCCCCTATGTTAGTAAATCAGTTTATGGATATAAATTGAATTTGTGCTGCTGAAGCTCATACACTTTTTACAAGAGCAGGACACCAGTACATGCGATTTAAATGCACACACAACCTTTACATGTGTTTGGTGTTACTGGTTCTTTAATATGCTGATTTGTGATTGGTTCTGGTTATAAAACAAATATTAACATTTGGTTTTGCCTTAAAACTATGGACAGGGGTTTTTGAAAGGGAACTTCTGAGATACTTGATTGGAATTTATTACATAGCAACTTTTCTTAACAGGCTCATATTTTGTATGTAATCATAATATTCTCAGGCTCATTAAAGGAGAACTAAATCCTAAAAATGAATGGCTAGAAATTACCTATTTTATATACTGAAGTTATTGAGCCAGCCTAAAGCTTCAGCATCTTTAAATTATTAATGATCCAGGCCTTCAAATTTGTAACAGGAGTTTCTCATCTTGGATATTAGGGGGCGGATTTACTAAGGGTCGAATTTCGAAGTTAAAAAAAATTTTGAAATTCGACCCTCGAATTGAAATCCTTCGAAGGATTTTTAGAGTATCCGATTGATCGAACGATTAAATAGTTTGATTCGAACGATTTTTAGCGATCGAGCGAAGGATTTCTATTCGATCAAAAAAAAAACATAGAAAAGTGCTGTGGAAGGTCCCCATAGGCTAACATTGCACTTCGGTAGCTTTAATTTGGTGAAGTATTGAAGTCAAAGGTTTTTTTTAAAGAGACAGTACTTAGATTATCGAATTGTCGAATAATCAAACACTTTTTACTTTGAGTCGAAGTAAATTCAAAGTCGTAGTATCCTATTCGATGGTCGAAGTACCCAAAAAATTACTTCGAAATTCGACATTTTTTAACTTTGAAAATTCACTCGAGCTTAGTAAATCTGCCCCTAGGTGTATCTACATGCCCATGCTCAATGTCCTCTGAACAGTGATATTGAAGCTAAGCTTAGGGGTTGTCACAAATCATCAAGCTGAAAACAAGTTTTGCCTGTCATATAAGCTGGTGGTACAAAGCTGATTATTAAATTCTAATTGTGTTGGGTTCTAAACAGCCATGTACCAATAAACCAATGAATTATTTACTAATCAGCCTTATACTGAGACATTTGTATTATGTATATTGTGTTAGTCCCTAAACTCAGTAACTGACAGCAGCACAGAGCATGTGCAGTGACTCGGCAGAAAAGAAGATGGGAACTACTGGGGCATCTTTGGAGACACAGATCTTTACTGCTAAAGGGCTGTGGTTGCCTTGGGCTGATATAGAAGCCCAAAACATAATGTACAACATTTCTGCCCTACTTCTTTAGTTAAGCTTTATTTGTCCTTTAAAAAAAATAGATGGTGAAATAATGGATTAATGAAATATTTTTAAATTGTGAAAAAAATCTGTTCAATTGCAACCCTACAGCCAGAGGCTAATGTCACACAAGGTGATATGAGTAAGTGTTCATTTTCGTGCTGTAACACACTTGTGTCTCTTCTAGCAGATAGACCACTGATTCAGCCTTTCACAGCACACACATGGATTGTATTACTTTTACAGTCCACATACAAGGGGCTGCCAGGGCACATGGGTGAATTCAGTCAGCCTGCAAATCCATACAATCGTTTTGTTCTGTTCTCTGCAGTGAAAAGTCTTCTAATGGCATCTCTTCTTAGAAAATGAAGTTACTGAGCAGAGAATAGCTCAGTAACTTAATTTACTTATGGCCAGCTGGCCAAACTGAAAACAGCAGATGGCGCTGCAGTTCCAAATTCATTATTTCAGCGTGTGGAAAAAGCACTATATGAACATTTATTCAATTTGAGGGTTTAAATAACCTTTACCACAAATTTTCACACATCCTTTTTCATGTGAACACCTCTTTTTACATTGGATGCTGTACCTTTGTAACCGTGTCCTTTAGTCTACAGCGTTTAGACTCAATACATTTGGGGGCCTATTTATTATATATTTATTTTATTCAAAAGCTGCTAAAAATGAAAATACTCCAGCTAAAACCTGTGGAGGACATGTAGAAGTCATTGGCTGATGTCCCTTTTACAATTTAAAGATATTGTGATCTGCGCTGGGTTTTGTACGATAATCTGAAAGATTTGGGGTTTTCAGGTGACAACTCAAATAAATCAAGCGATCGGGGCGTCAAATCCAAAAAAGTTATTGAGGCTTTTCCCGCACTGACTTTTTCGAGCTGATTATTTGATAAGTGAGTTTAATTTACGGATAGGAGTAAGGTCGACTTTGTTTTAATAAAAAAATAGTTTTTAGTAACCCCCCCCAAGTGGGTTATTTACTAAAGTCTGGTCAGGCTTTTTGGTGCAAAACTTGAATTTTTCGGTGTTTATTAAAGTGCTGCAAAAAGTCTTAATCCAAAAATCCACCATCTTAGACCTGCCGAGGTTTTATATAAACCAGTGGGAGAGGATCCTATCCTATTTGGAAGTTTGCATAGTCTGTGCTGGAATTAGCCGAAAAATCAGGCTATTTCTGGCTTTTCGGCAAAAATCCCTCGATTCGGGTTTTCGCTCAATTTTATCAAGTGTTCCCCCACCGATTAAATTTTGCTTTTTTAAATAATAAATGAGGTCCAATGGTGGATTCTAGTTTGGTCAGACTGTATATAAAAATTTGAATTTTAGTAAATAACCCTATAAATGGATTAATTATAACTCCCTAGCATGTTCATCTGTTATTGAGCTGAAAACCTTAGTGTTCCTAACCAAACTACTTTATTTTCTGAGCACTAGGTGACAGTATAGCATTCTGCAGAATTTAGATTAGGTTTATCCAACTTGCCCTGATAACATTTTAATGTCAGGCCAGCCTTTGTGCTTCTACTTGTTGAGCCACATTTTGTCACTTAAAAGGGAACGTTATAACCCGGGTTAGGGTCGGGTAGAGAAATTCTTGACCCGCACATCACTATTCCACAGCTCAAATGTATAGTAGAAGGTTTTCCTCAAAGAAATACTGGATTATCCACAAAAGATTGGGCTAAATGCTTCACTCAATCCAAAGACTCATTTACATATTAATATTTAAGGACAATAAACAAAATAATTTAATTTGTGAGCAATACGTAATTCAGTTGTCCACTGCTTTAAAGTCACATGACATTTAGGATTTGGATTCAGTATAAACACTAAAGTTGTGAATGAATTTTGCAAAAATTGTCGAGAGAATCCTGAATTTGGCCCAGCCCAACAGGGGTCAGCTTTCTCAGTAGTCACCTGCTATTTTGTGCAGAGGTGACTTAGAAATGTTTTCTGGGGGGTAGAAATACAATTGATCCCATATTACTGACAGCCACTGTGCCTGCATTTTGCATATTTACCTAGACTAAACAAACTTTAACTTACATTTGTTACCAACCCAGTCATGTACCCTTATATCAAAATTTGGCATTGCCACACATTACATGTATTGGGTGCATAAAAGTCAAAACAAATATTCATACCATACCAAACAGCAGAGATATTTAAGTGCTCTATGGTCCATATGCTCCTTTGAATTTGATATTCCTCTGATGAAACACAATGTTGTGAAATGCATTAGGAGAAAGGAGCTTATGAACCATGGAGCATTAGGATAATTCTGTCGAATGGTTTACATTTTTTGTTTTGTTTCAAATGTACTCAAATGTTTTATGTATGATTTTTTGACTTTTTGAAATAATACTCAGGGTCTGGAACAGTATTTCACGTATCTATTTCTCCTAAATATTTTTTGCTGTTGCTTTTTTTTTTTTAATCCATTTATCCTTGCAATACAACTACTCTTGCTTCAGTCACCACCACCATTTTCATGTGCCCACATATATGGAATATGCACAATTCCTATATGCGGGGTTGTTCACATTGCAGTTTAATTTTAACATCTGTATCAAAGGACTACATTGTCTGTGCAAGTGGGGCCCTCTTGTTCTTAGTGCAATGCCATCCTGCTACTCCTTAAACAACTGTCAGTACAGATCAACACTACAATAAAACTACTAACTGCAGAACTGAGTTGTAAAAAAAAAAAAACCATGAACTTTTTGCTACTTAAATATTTTTATTTTTCTCTTCTATAGTTTGTCTGTGCCTTGGAAGAAATGCTTGATTCAATAAAGAAAGACAACAGGTAAAAGTATACTGCTTGTTTCTCTATTATAAAAACCTGATTTCAGTTCAGAGCAACATGGGGATCTCTGTAAACTGGAAGATATTATTGGCCCATGTAAGAAACCATTCCAACTTAGTTGGTGTCCTCCTTTTTTTGTTTTTGTGTACATTAAATGGTGTTCAGACCATTTTAGTATTTTATCATATTAGACTAAGCCTTTCATGTAAATTGATTGATCAACCCTGTTACAAATCTCATGTCATTCAGATACAGTCAGAAACGGCACACCATCTAATGTCTATGAAATACTTACTAACAATGTTACAAGAAGTTTCACATTTTATTTACAACTGTCTCAAGGTTGTTTATGGAGTTTTAGGGTGTTTATGGTGTTCTCCTGGGCATGTGATTAGTCTGTTTGATCATCAAGCCGTCTCAATACCACAATGCCTCTTCCTCAATCACTTCTTATTTTGAAAGAATGTTGACATAAATATCTATATATCTATAGATTAATCTATTAATTACTCAATTTACAAAAAATATTGTTAGGGTTTAAAGGAGAAGGAAAGCTACTGAAGCAGTTTATTGCCAATAGATTAGCCACAAGAGTGCAAGCTATAACACTATATTTATTCTGCAGAATGCTTTACCATACCTGAGTAAAAAGCTCTAGAAGTGTTCTCTGTTTGTTTAGGAAAGCAGCTGCCATATTGGCTTTGTGTGAAATCTCTTCCTGCCTGAAGGTGGCCATACATGGAGAGATCCGCTCGTTTGGCGATGTCGCCAAACGAGCGGATCTCCCTCCGATATGCCCACCGTGGGTGGGCAATATCGGGCTGATCCGATCGTGGGCCCTAGGGCCCAACATTCGGATCCTAGCGAACGCAGACGGGCGGTCGGATCGCGGGACCGCATCAACGAACAGATGCAGCGGCGATCCGACTGGATTTTTAGTCCTATCCGGTTGAGATCTGGCCGAAAATCTCGATCGGGGAAGCCCGTTGGGGGCCCCCATACACGGACCAATAAGCTGCCAACTCGGTCTGTCGGCAGCTTTTATCGGCCCGTGTATGGCCACCTTGAGTCTCTCCCTGCTCGCTCATAGCTCTGGGTTCAGATTACAGCAGGGAGGGGAGCAAACTGAGCATGCTCAAGGCCGTGCCCTGGAGGTTTACGCTGAAAACAGGAAGTCTGCTACAGAAGCCCATGTGTACACAATAGAAGGAAAGAAATGCTGTGTTTCTTTTGACAGAGGGCTCAGAGCAGCATTACATTGAGGGTTTACTGGTGTATTTATATAGACCTTTCCAATAAAGCTTACTTAATTTTAGCCTTTCCTTCTCCTTAAAGTACACGGGGAGATTTAGTCGCCTGGGGCAACAATCTCCCTGAACTGCCTTCCCCATGCCTTCTGCCTGCTAAAATGAAAAACCGCCTGCGGCAATGCACTCGCAGCGCTTCGATTGCCGAAGTCGCCTGAAGTTTCCTCGTGAGGCGACTTCGGAAATGGAAGCGCCGCAAGTGCATTGTCGCAGGCATTTTTTCATTTTAGCAGGCGGAAGGCAGTTCAGGGAGATTGTCGCCCCGAAGAAGAGGCGATTAGTTGCCAGTCGACTAAATCTCCCCAAATCTGCCTGTGTGCTTAAACTGCGACATATGTTGGTCTCTTTAGATGCCTGAATGTTACATTAGTTTGTGAACTTGGGCAAGCCACTTTATTAATCATTTACATCAAAAATGTGTTGAGCTTCTTAAAAATGCTAGATAGGAGGTATCATTTTATTTACATAGCACTTTTTGCAAATGCTGTGCTGTACATTTTTACAGTATATTAATAGTACAGACAGGGGAAAAATTGCCTTTCTTTTAGGCTGCAATAACTTTAAAAGACTAACGAGGCTTCAGAGAGCAGGAAATAAGCATCTAAATTCTTTAAGCTGTACTTTTTACTGTAGAGTAATTTAATACCATTACAGTATTTACCTTAAATAATGTCCTTCAAGTAACCAGAAAAAGAGACTTTGTGGAGTGACAAAATGGAATTGGCATGTAAATTGAATGTTAAGTGCCAATTTATATACTTTAATCTCTAAAGTCAATTTGCTTGATCTATTAAGATGACTATGCACACAACATCATAATAAGTCAATACAAATGCAATGTCATAGGAATACAGTATTGAAAGCTGTGTAGTGATACCGATTCATTGTGATTAAAGGGGATCTTAAAACCTAAAAAGAAGAGAGAACTTTTGCAATTTACATTTTAGTTTGTTTTAGCCTGCCAATAGCAACAGCCCATTTTAAAAGCCTGGAGTGTCAGCGACCCTAAAGTTGGTCATACACAGGCACCTTAAAGTTGGCAATTTGGCCCCTTCCGACTCCAATAGTTGGAAGCTTAACTGTCCATGTATGGGGCCATCCAACTGGCCAGTTATCATTTGGGCAGGTTTAAAAATTCCATTGGCATGTATCCCCACCTCAATGTAGGCATATCTGGGAAAGATCCTCTCGCTTGACAACCTTGCCAAATGAGCAGATCTTTCAACTTATGGCCAGCTTAACTGTCTTAACTGTCTATGCACTTTTTTATTCAGTAATTCCTTGGGTTGCTAACTGTCAGTTGGACCCAAAAAGCCTGCTTTTAGCAGTTCAAAAAGGCAAATACAGGTATATGATCTATTATCCAGTATACTCGGGACCTGAGTTTTCTGAATAAGGGATCTTTCTGTACCCTAAGTATGTTCACATAAATTCATGTTTAGATCCCCTTTAATGCCCAAGGCAGACATTTCCCAATGTCCATGCATCTTGCTATTGAGCGCAAGGTGCATTAAGTTAAAGTATTGGTCAAACAAACAAAACAATAGTTTTTGGCTGTTCCTGTGTATGGCCGGTCTATGGTATCTGTGGCCTTACAGGTTGGCAGCCTTATGCAAAAAGGAAATGTGCTGCGCATTTTTGTTTCTTTTTTCAAGGTGACTGAGAAGAATGATGAAGTTTCATTGATGTCTAAAACCATTGCAACAATGCCATTTGCCAAGGATTGAAGCATAGAGTTTTCTCTGCTAAATATAACCAAATGTGGTGTTATGGATTTATTGAAAATAGATAAAAAAATAAATATATATGTATAAGGCTAATGTGATACTAAGCTCTATAGTTAGTATGAGTATATAGAATTTAATTAAAAGTAGGGAGGGGTGTGTGTATGGATGCTGGGTTTTCATTTGGAGGGGTTGAACTTGATGGACTTCGTCTTTTTTCAACCCAATTTAACTATATATATATATATATATATATATATATATATATATATATATATATATAATCATTGGATAAGGACCCGCACTCCAATGTTTCGTGAAAAAAAGTTTTTATTTTAACTTGTGCATCCAACGTTTCGGCCCATGCCTGGGCCTTTATCAAGGATCCTTATCCAATGATTGTATGCTGAAGCTTTGACCCAGCACCCACAGTATCTCCAAGACTGGATCAGAGTGCGAGTGTTTGTCTATATATATATATATATATAGCAGCATGAGAAAAAATAATACCGTATGTGAAAAATATGTGTCCCTTAAAATGTCATACTCAAGAGCTTCAGAATAAAGAAAACTGAATAAATAAAAAATACACCATATTTTCTCTTTTATTTTTACACTAAGGGCAATGATAGATTTGTAGCCTGCTGCATATCTCCATTCCACCTGCGACAAAGTGCCCAAAATACCCTTTGATTCCAAAGAATGGCGATTGTCAATTGTCTTACCCGAGGCTTATGACAGAATCCCTTATGTAAGTTTGTTTTATGTGTGGTCAGCTTCATTCTTTCAATTGAGATGTATTTTTGGCATTGTTATCCATAGGAGAGGAGATTTTTTTTTATAGGCTACCAAATGCCCTTATCAATTACTGTCCTAAAAATTCACATTCCAGGGTTTCATGGGATCTTATCATTATAAACACTTTTCCAGAACATTACATAGTTTATTAAACTACACTCTTGCTCCCCTCCAGCCATGTATTACTAACCTGTTGAAGAAACATGCTCTCTCATTACTGCTGCAACAGTGACATTGATCCTGGAGGTGCAACAAAGACCAAAGAGACAGAGGTGTGTAAGGCTAGTGCCACACAGGGGCTGAAATTAGCCTGCTGAAATACAGCCGAAAATCAGCCCCTACGCAGGCATTAACCTCCTCTCTTTGTTGTCGCGGCTTAGGCAGTTGCAGCTGATATTGGCATGATGAGAATGCAAACTCTTGCGTTTCTTTACTGAAATCAGCTGCATGTGCCTGCACCTGGGCTTAAAGATAATGCCTGCTAAGGGGCAGATTTTTGGTCAATTTTAGCTCCTGTGTGGCACTAGCCTAAAGAAGCAGATCCGATTCTCTCAGCCTGAAAAAAAAAAGCAGGCTGAGAGCAGCAGAGCCAACGCTCCAAATCCCCTCAGCCCAATTTAAACCTTTTTACCAGTCTACCTGTTGTTTGCCAAGGGTTGTACAAAGGGCCCTGTTTATCTCAAGAAATAGCAAAAAAAATGATTTTTTTTTTGTGATGAAAATAATAAGCAAAAAGTATGTATTCATTAAACTCACACTGAACAAGGGTTTATACTGCCCAGTTAAACAGATTAGTCCAGATACGTGGACTCAAATGGAGGGAGAACGTTTTTATTAGCAGAAATAGTCACTAATACCTTTATTAATAGAAGTTGGAGAAAATGATATGAAATAACATTTCATATTACGTTAAAAGGGCAATTTAATAGCATAAATACACCAGATCCAGTAACCTATAGCAACCAATCAGATTTTTGCTTTCAAATGGTGCTACCTACTGTGGGTTACTCAGACTGAAACAATCTGCCCCTGTTATTATGTTACCCCCTCTTTGTGCAGGGACAGCTGCCATTTTACAGACCTATACTAGAAGTTACAGGTGAACTCAGAGAAAATAGTTCTCTGTATGAGCTAAAGAAATCCTCTTATTCCAGGAGACATCAATTCTCATGCAAAGAATTCTAAAACATTTAATGCTCGCTTCAAACCTTTTTTCTACATTCTTTCCTATTGCATGGAAAGGTCATAATATAGAATTTTCTCTAAAGTTGGTGTTACGGGATTTTAAAGGTCAGTTGCTGAATGGAATGCAAATTAATTGGAACTTAATGCCTGCTGAATTAACCCTGATTTGATTATAATTTGGGCAGGTAAGACTTCTGTCAGGGCTATGGTACAGTGGGTGATACTAGGCGCTTTAGTGCCTGCAGTTTTTAGTATTATGGGAGGTGACACTAAATTACCTGAAATTACTCCCCATTGCCTACAGTGACAATCACTTGTACAGCAACTTAATGCAAAAATGGGCGAATTAAAACTGCCGATATTGGTCCTTTAGACTGATTCGGCAGCTTATCTGCCCATGTATGTGGCCTTTCAACCCATCTTTTACACAGTTAGGGACTGGAGCGCTCTAACCACCCGCCGTATCGTTAAGATTAAATATTGGAACGTTCTTCTACTTCGCGGTCTGCTAATACATTTAATCCAATTTTGCTCACCTGGAGTCCTGTGGAGTGCGTGCCAAAGTGTTGATTTGTACCTTTCAACCCATCTCCCCAAATGATATCTGGCCAAAAATCAGCCAGATATTGATCGGGCAGGTTTGAATTTTCCTGGGCTAGTTGATGCAGTCCTATAACTCGTCGGCCCCATTGCCATCATTATGATAGATTAACCAGATATCGCCCTGCCGTTGGTGGGTATACCGGGAAAAGATTCTCTCCTCTGGCGACCTCCCCAAACGAGCGAATATATAGTGTATGGCCACCTTTACACAGGCACCTTTAGTTTATTGCCATGGCAGGCATTGGAAGGGGTTGATACCAGTTCCAGAGCTAAAAAAAACAGCAGGTTCCAAAGCGCATCAAAATTGCTGTGTGCCATTGTTCACAAACAGGTCCAGCTAACCATTTTTAAAAGAGAACTAAACCCTAAAAATGAATATGACTAGAAATCCCATATTTTATATTCAGGTATAGAATCCATTATCCGGAAACCCCTTATCCAGAAAGGATGTGTCCCATAGACTTCGTTTTAGCTAAATGATCCAGATTTTGAAAAATGATTTCCTTTTTCTCTGTAATGATAAAACGGTACCTTGTACTTGATCCAAACTAATATAATTAACCCTTACTGGAAGCAAAATCCGCCTATTGGGTTTATTTACATGATTAATTTCATGATTTTCTAGTAGACTTAAGGTATGAAGATCCAAATTACAGAAAGATCCATTATCCGGAATACCCCAGGCTCCAGGCATTCTGGATAACAGCTACCTTACTGAACTTGTTGAACCAGCCTAAAGGTTCAGCATCTCTATAGTAGTAATGAACCAGGCATTCATAGGAGTTTCCCATCTTGGATTTTGTCAGTGTCAGGCACATGCTCAGTGTGCTTTGAGCAGCTGTTCAGAAGCTTAGGGGTTGTTGTAAATCATCAAGCAGAAAATGAGGTTGGCCTATCATATAAGCTGATGCTACAAGGCTGATTATGAAATTATCATGCTGGTTGCACTGGTTTCTGTACTGCCATGTACCAATAAGCTGAATAATTTAATAAACAGACTTGACATTTTTATAATATATACAGGTATAGGATCGATTATAATAATACAGTAGATTGTACTTGATCCCAACTAATTAATCCTTATTGGAAGCAAAACTTGCCTATTGGGTTTATTTAATGTTTAAATGAATTTCTAGTAGACTTAAGGCATGAAGACCCAAATTACGGAAAGATCCGTTATCCGGAAAACCCCAGGTCTGGATAACAGGTCCCATACCTGTATTAGGTATATTGTTAGTCGGCCCCTAAGCTCAGTAACTGGCAGCCCCTCAGAGCATGTGCAGTAAATCTGAGAAAAAAAGATGGGAGCTTCTGCCTTGTTAAAACATGTACTCTAATCAAATTTCTAGGGCTATTCTCTCATGGAAGTTTGACATCCATTGCATATTTGTTTGTGTAATTCAGAGTATTCAGACAACATATTCAGGCTCAGTACCTACCATTGGACATAGTGTATACATATTGTTTTCCTATGTGATACTCATCAAAGAGTTTAGTCTGTATCTAATAAGTATAATAGCAGTTTGTGACATCCAGTTTCTATGTGTACTGTAGAAAAGACACTCAGCAAGACACAATGGGGCACATTTACATTGGGCAGACTTGCACCACGGCAGTAACCTATGACAACAAATGAGTCATAAGCTCTGTTATGCAGGCTGCAAACAAAATAATAATTAAATAAAAATTTGATATTTGCTGTAAATTATTTCCCAGTGCAGTTTTGCCCAGTAAGAATCCCCAATGGCTATAACTACACTTGCAGTCAAGTGGCCATTTTGACATTTACATCATGTACTTTTGATTTCTGAAATTCTTTAGTTTTAGGGTTATGTTACACAGGCATTTTGACCACCACTGTCCTCAGCAAAGAGCAGCAGCAGCCAAACGCCTCAGTCCATTTTATAAAATATGAATGAATGAATGAAAGTACTGGTACTGAGTGGGACAGGTGGACCTTGGCACCAAAATACTCAGTCCATTTCCATTGGTCACTGTTACATGCGAATTCAGTAACACACATTTATATCAGGAATGGTGACTGTGGACAGGGGCATTTATTCCTGTGCTGTTTTCTACCAGATGGCAGGGGCAGAGAAAATGCCCCATATGCCACAGCCCTTAGAAATCTAAATAACACAGTCATAAGTTATAATAATTGTGTGGCTTTTCGTATGCCTTATGGTCTATTCCAGCTATTTATTTGCATAATATTAGATCTGTCTCAACCTGTATGGCATGGTGCCTATGGATTGGAGAAAAGCTGATGTCATTCCAATATTTAAAACAGTATTACGATCTCAGCCTGGCAATTATAGGCCAGTAAGCTTGACATCTGTGGTGGGCAAATTATTTGAAGGCTTGTTAAAGGAGAAGGAAACCCCCAGGGCGCTAAACCCCTTCCCCCCCCCTGTGCTGCCCCCCCTCCCCCCTGGCCTACCTGTCCCCCTGGGCAAATGCCCCTAACTTTTTACTCACCCCTCTGCGCAGGTCCTGTCCACGGAGTACGCAGTCGCCATCTTCTCCCACGCGCGTCTTCCTGCTCTGATCGGCGTTTTCTGGCGCATGCGCAGTAGGAACAGGTACCGGTACGGCTCTACTGCGCATGCGCCGAATGTCACGAAGTGAAATCGGAAAACTTCGTGACATTCGGCGCATGCGCAGTAGAGCCGTACCGGTACCTGTTCCTACTGCGCATGCGCCAGAAAACGCCGATCAGAGCAGGAAGAAGACGCGCGTGGGAGAAGATGGCGACTGCGTACTCCGTGGACAGGACCTGCGCAGAGGGGTGAGTAAAAAGTTAGGGGCATTTGCCCAGGGGGACAGGTAGGCCAGGGGGGAGGAGGGAGGGGGGGCAGCACAGGGGAGGGGGGAGGGGTTTAGCGCCCTGGGGGTTTCCTTCTCCTTTAAGGGATCACATTCAAAATTTTGTCCTAGTGAATGACATTATGAGCAGCAATCAGCATGGCTTTATGAAAGATAGGTCATGTCAGACGAATTTGATTGCATTTTATGATGAGGTAATGATCATCGTAGATGTGATCTATTTGGATTTTGCCAAAGCATTTGATGCTGTGCCCCACAAACGACTGCTTTCTAAACTAAGGTCTGTTGGGCTTAATGAAGTCGTTTGCACATGGATAGGAAACTGGCTACAGGATCGGGTACAGAGGGTGGTTGTTAATGGTACATTCTCTACTTGGAGTAAGGTTCTTTGTGGGGTCCCCCAGGGCTCGGTATTACGTCCAATTTTATTTAACTTGTTCATTAATGATTTTGGGGAGGGTGTTGTAAGTAATGTATCAGTGTTTGCAGATAACACAAAACTACCCAGCCCGATTAATTCCATCCAGGATGTGGCATCCTTGCAACAGGATCTTGACAAACTGGCAATCTGGGCAGCTAAGTGGCAAATGAGATTCAATGTTGATAAATGTAAAGTCATGCACCTGGGATGTAAAAATATCCAAGCCACTTATACCCTTAATGGGACTGCACTAGGCAAATCCATTATGGAAAGGACCTTGGAGTCCTTGTAGATAATAAACTTGGCTGTAGCAAGCAATGTCAGTCAGCAGCATCAAGGGCAAATAAGGTCTTGAGCTGTATTAAAAGGGGCATAGAGTCACAGGAGGAGGGGGTCATTCTTCCACTGTATAGAGCACTAGTAAGGCCCTATCTAGAATATGCCGTTCAATTTTGGTCTCCATCACTCAAACAGGACATTATTGTATCAGAGAGGGTACAGAGAAGGGCAACTAAGCTGGTGAAAGGTGTGGAAAATCTTAGCTATGAGGAAAGACTGGCCAAATTTGGGTTTTTTACAGTGAGAGCTGTGAAGATGTGGAATTCTCTCCCTGAATCAGTCGCACAGGCTGATACATTAGATAGCTTTAAGAAGGGGTTGGATGGCTTTTTAGCAAGTGAGGCAATACAGGGTTATGGGAGATAGCTCATAGTACAAGTTGATCCAGGGACTAGTCTGATTGCCATTTTTTAGTCAGGAAGGAATTTTTTCCCCTCTGAGGCAAATTGGAGAGGCTTCAGATGGGGTTTTTTGCCTTCCTCTGGATCAACTGGCAGTTAGGCAGATATAAAAAAAAAAAAAAAAAAGGTTGAACTTGAAGGACGTGTGTCTTTTTTCAACCTTATTTACTATGTAACTATGTTGCAGACCTTCATAAGATCGATTGGCTCATTGAACACAATTTGAAATTATACAATCTTTCCATGTATTACTTTTTTAATGTTTTAATTACTTATTTTTTTCTTAGCTCAAGGATAGTAAACATCTAGCACCACTGAGAGGTTTTCAATAGATGGGGGTGCTGTACACATGGTATAACAATGCCAAGGTCATGATTATAATATTTTTTAACTTAATCATGCTTCATAAGAATGTGGATGTTGCAACACGCACATCTGCCTTTGCTTGTTTTATTCCACAATATGAATTTTAGTGGGGGAGATTTGCAGTGTTTTGTTTTTAAATGCTGTCCCGAATTCACAGAATATTTCTCACACAAAAGGAGATAAATTGAAAATGCAGCACAGCGTATTCAAATTTTCTCATGGACTAGTCTCTGGCAAACTCTCAGTAGTGATGCACATGAATTGCACTGTTAGGCTCCATTACTATTGTTGCAATAGAATGGCCACTACATATAAATAAATATATCTATATATATATACATACATATATATATATTTTTTTTTTTTTTTCCCCAACCTGGATGAATTCATGTTTTAACTTAAAGGAAAATGCAGGTATCTACCATTTCTGTGTTCGCATTATTCAAGCTGGCAATATAGAAATACCCTAATAATATAGCACTTCTCTTGACTACGCTTAAAATTGGAATGCTTTTATGTACCCAGAATATACAGTTTTCTGGAAACTACGCCAATTATTTGCGTCTGGTACACAGGGCCGGATTTATGTAGTGGGCACCCCTAGGCCTGCTGTCGTTCGCTGCCCTGTCCCCTCCCTTTTATTCGCTCAAATTTTCATCATTGGGACAGGAGCAATGGGGATCTGCCCTTGGGAGATTTAAAAAACGATTGTATCTCCTGCACATCCCCAGTGTTTCTGAACCAATGTGGGTGTGGTTGGGCAGCATGCCGCCCCCTAAAATCCTGTTGCCTTAGGCCCAGGCCTTGGTGGCCTCTCCACAAATCCAGGCCTGCTTGCATAGGTATGCTCAACTTGGTTTTTGCCCTGCATTTTACAGTTTCCTTGAATTTGTGTTGATTTTTCGTAGTCCCCCGGGATAATGTAAAAGTGGGATTCTACTGTTTATTAAAGGAACAGTAAAACCAAAAAATTAAAGTATCCTAAAGTAATGAAAATATCATGTACTGTTGCCCTGCCCTGGTAAATCTGATTTGTTTCCTTCAGAAACACGAATAAAGTTCATATAAACAAGCTTTTGTGTAGCAATGATGGAAATTTAAATTAGGCTACATGGCACAGGTTAAATAGTGGATTACAGATAACACCATGTTCTACAGAGTTTATGTGCTGAGGCTTTACTCCTTTGAATGGCTGCCCCCATTGCTACACAGCAACTTATTTATATAAATGACAATAGTGTTTCTGAAGCAAACACAGCCGTTTTACCAAGTGCAAGGCAATACTGCATTATATTTTTTATAAAAAAAAAACATTTTTTGATGTTACTGTTCCTTTAAGGGGGTTGTTCACTTTCCAACTTTTTTAAGTTATTTTCAAATAGTTCACCAGAAAATTAAGAAATATTTATATTTAAAATGTTTATTTTTCACCATCTGAAACTCGGGGGGGGGGCATGGACCCTATAAACTGTATAATACATAAGATGATACATTTCTTTTCTTTGTCCCTGCTGAACAGAATGTTTCATTAAAGGCAGCTGTTAGAATTGATACAATAGTTGCTAATCTTTACTTTGTCCCTGCTGAACAGAATGTTTCATTAAAGGCAGCTGTTAGAATTGAATGTTTCATTAAAGGCAGCTGTTAGAATTGATACAATAGTTGGTTATACTGCACAATGCTGTTGAGAAATGTATCAACTAAATGTAGCAAATTGTAACAGTTCAGAATCTGCGCCTGGATTACTGAGCTGCCAGACTGAAACAAAAGACAACAACATTAAAGGGGAACTCCAGCTTCCAAACCAAGATTTGTTAAAGAAGCCCACATAACACAGAAACCCCTTATGTACTCATCACAGTTAACGGTTTCTTCAAAAAGTATGAATAAATGCCATTTTCTATCCTGAAATCCAGCTGTTTAACAGTTCCTTTTTTTTTTTTTTTGCATCATTTTATACATCAATTAAAAAATATGCAGACTTTTCATGATTTTTTGGAACAGTTCCCTAAGCCTAGCCCCCTGCTCTCCTGCTGATCTGTCTGACTACTTTGCTGAGCTGGCTGACTACTGTTACTTTGTATCAGCAGCCAGCTGTCCTCAGCCTGCCTCCTCCATCCTCCAAACCCCACAATTCCCTGCACATGTGATTTTAATAAGGAACGGAACACAATAGTGCAATGCATTGTGGGATATGTAGTTCCTGCATGCTGTCTGTAAGCTGTGGAGAAGTTGTTACAATTTGGTTTGTTTCCATGATACTGTTCTATTAATATGTTATATATGATACCACATATATCAAAATCAATAATAGCACACACCATACTAGAAAACACTGAATTTATCGTTTGTTATATGAGCTTGTTTTCGATAAAGGTTCTGGGCCTTGATATAGACAACTAGATCTATGCACTAGATTGTTACTGAAGTTGTTGTCATGGTAATGGAAATGTTTACATAGTAATTTGCACACTTATATAAATAAAAATACAAGCGTTCCCTGTTTTTCTTTTATATTTCCTGTTTGAATAAATGCTGCCAACAGTGGACAATCCTGACAATTGTATCAATTACAGGAAGATTTGTAAAAATAGCATAAATAATGGTTTCCGGAGCAACAGAGGAAAATATCAGCTCTGATATTGACGTATTTAAATACGTTTCTGGAAAGAGTCTTGCTTCCTGCACTTAATTCTATTAATTGTGCAGGTGGCTAAATGATTTTCATTATGGAGGAATAGCAGCTCTGCTTTAAAAGTATTAAACATTGTGTTTTTCTTTTGGATGAACTTATTGCTATTATTATTGTCAACATAATGTTCTTCAGTACACTCACTCAGTAAAATATATTTGGTCACTAGAAAAACTAAGGATAGAAAGGCAAGGATAGAGATGTTTAGCGGCGGTTATTTACTAAACCTCATTTATCTGTTCGGGCAAAAACTTCTGTGTAAAAAAACCTAGAATTTTTAGAGATTTATTATACCCGATGCTGCAAAAAGCACAAATCTGAAAATCCCAGACCTGTCAAGGTCCTGTATAAGTCAATAGTAGAGGCACCTATCTCAATTTGAAGTTATTATGGTCTGCACTGGGTTTAACCTGAAAAATCAGACTTTTTGGGCAGAAACTCTTAAAAAAAATGAGAGAAATTCTGGTTTTCGCTCGGTTTTATCAAATTTTTCTGCTGTCCCATTAATTTGGGTTATTTTATGAATACATAAGTTCAAATAGAGCATGGGAGTTTGGTTGTGGTTTTTTTTTATAATAAAATATGAGATAATTTAAGGATTTTAGAAAATAACCCCAAGCGTGTGATATGGCATAGTGGGGGTCATTTATCAACACTGGGCAAATTTGCACATGGGCAATAACCCATGGCAAACAATCAGATTTTTTGCATTCATTGTTCTACTTGTAGCTGGCTTTAAAAAGCTAATCACTGATTGGTTGCTATAGGTAACTGCCCATGGGCAAATTTGCCCAATGTTGATAAATGAGCCCCAGTGTTCTACATCTATAATTATAGTCTCTTTCCTTGCCTTTCTATTTTCAGTTTTTCTAGTGACCAAATATATTTTAGTAGGTGAGTGTACTGAAGAAATGTTATTTTGAAGGCACTGAGTAAAAGGGATGCTCAAGTTTTACAGTGGCAGGACTTTGCAAAAGAAGAAGCTTGACCATTATAATTGTTTAAAAAAGCTTGTTTAGACATTTCAATTAAACATTTACCCAATAATGGTCTGGCATAGATGCAGAGATCGAGTGGTGAGTGAGCACATCAGTCAGAACGCCATTAAGCACTAATGCTCAAGCTGAGGCCAGTGGTAGACAACCTTACTCCTTCACTGTCCATACTCCCAAACTCTAACTTTATGTAGTGGAGGAAGGGTCAGATCACCTTTTATATAATATAAATAAGCCGTGTTTTTTAATAGATTATTGCTGGAAAAGTTCTTCCTTTGCAAAGTCCTACTCTGGTAGAATTTTGAACAGCCCCATTAATAGTGGGAAGTGCCCAGAAAAGAATCTAATTGAACTAATGGTCACAGGCCATACTTTATACACATATTCTCAGTGTGATTAGAACTGCTTTAAAACCTGCCAGAAAAGTATTATTGCTCTAAGGCAGTGATCCCCCAACCAGTAGCTTGTGAGCAACATGTTGCTTTCCAACCCCTTGGATGTTGCTCTCAGGGTCCTCAAAGCACGATAATTTTGAATTCCAAGCTTGAAAGCAAGTTTTAATTGCATAAAAACTAAGTATAGTGCCAAGTAGAGCCTCCTGTAGGCTGCCACTCCACATAGGGGCTACCAAATAGCCCATCACATCCATTATTTGGCACCCCAAGGGACTTTTTCGTGCTTGTGTTGCTCCCCAATTATTTTTATATTTGAATGTTGCTCACGGTTTAAAAAGGTTGGGGGTAAGGCCACACTGGGTGTTTTGGGGAGATTTGGACGCCTGGCGACTAATCGCCTCATATTTGCGGCGACCTATCTCCCCAAATGCCTTCCCTCACTCTGCGCCGGCTAAAATGAAAAAACGCTGGTGCTAATCACACGCGGCAATTCATTTTCCGAAGTCGAGCAACTTCAGAAAACAAAGCGTCTCATTACAGCCTGCACAGGAGAAGAGGAAGCGGATAGATTAGTCGCCTCAAAGAAGAGGCGATTAGTCGCCAGGGCGCTAAATCTCCCGAATCGCATAGTGTAGACTAAGCCTAAAGGCAAAGGGCTCAATCAAAAGCAGGATGTATTGCTTCTAAAGCAGAAATTACAGAGGTATAAGACCCACACATTTATTTATATATATATATATATAGATATAGATATAGATATAGATATATAGATAGATATATATATAGTATATAACCTTGTATTATTACATTAAAAAACAAAAACACTTCTACATATGATTGAAACACCTGAACGTGTTAATTAGATCAAAGTATAGCTTTAAATAAAATATTACATGGTTTATAAATGTCTTTCCAAGACTATTTCAAAACAGGATTTCCTTGTCTCCTTGTATTCCCATGGCAGAAGTATAGGTAAACGTGAGTGTTGAGGTGCAGCTGAGACTTCTGGAATATTTCCTCAGTACGGAAATGTACTGGTTTGTTGCCAGATGATATTATTTCTGATTTTTTTTTTTCCACCTTCCGAAAAGGAAAAGGATCTGCAGAAAACAATTCAATTTGGGTCTTGCGTTGCTCCTTATTGACCTGTTTTCCCAGAAATTATAAGTGTTGTTTGACTTAATCTTTATTTGGGCATTTGATGTAGCTTTTCTTTTACCTAAATGGAAAAACTAATCAACCAGAACCCATAATGCCTCTCATAATAATGAGATTTAAATACCATGGCAGACGTCATGTGAATCACTAAACCATACCTTCAAAGTACAAGGAGAAAAATGTAACTTGAGTGTTTGTGTTAAATGTCATGTAGGGTAGAATTTTATACTGGACCTCTTTTCATTGCCTTATTCACAACCTCTTTCTATGATTTTTTTTTCTGTAGCTGAACTGTCGCAGTTGTGATCAATCTGTGTGCAGCAACAATAGCAACACATACTATTTTCCATATCATATGCATACATAATGTTTTTCAAACCTTGATCTTTTTTTTAATTTTTTACCTAATTTCTTCCTGTTAGTATACTATACTAGATATAACCAATTTATGACCAATGTATTCCCTCTTTTTCTACCACAGAAAGCCTGCTCCAGAATTTATGGTGGAATATTCTAGAAAAGTGGACTTCTTAAAAGGATTGTTAGAAGCTGAAAAACTGGTAAAATGGGATTATTTTAATAATTTATATTTAGAATATTAGACTCTATACCCACTTCTGTAACCCTTCTCTATCAATCAATATCTGAATGATCTTGAGTTTACCAGCAAAACTTTGTATTTCCAATCTTAGCTGTATAATGACTGCCTTACAGAGTATGCATTAGTCCTTTATTGTGCCAAGTATTGTGTTATTGACCATTAAAAATATAATTAGGGTACATGCAAATCCATGTAAAAAAAGGCTTCCAAAGCCTATAATAGAATTATATTTAAACCCATCTAGAGTTTAATCACTTCACTGGAGACTCTGCAGGTATTGCTTGTTGCTTAGCTGATTGTCTCTAGTACAGTAGGTCTATACATCCAGTTTGCACACACTTTACTTTGGGATAAGTTGGGATATAGTTTCTCGATCTTGCACGGGAATCACCAACCAGGACCTTGTACAGAGGAAGCTAACCTAGTCCTGGCTTTCACTGCGCAAGCTTCTGGTTGTCAAAGTTTTTAAAAAAGCACTTGACTCTTTTCACTGGTCATTGCAGAGTTGTGCGAAGGCAGGGGTTTCCTTGTGCTAATGGCTTACAAAGTGTAAGGCAGATGTGACTGTGACAAATGGACCACTTCAGAGTAAGCTCACTTTTCTTTCTCCATCAGGTCTACCATTGGAAGCACTTTCCCATATATACAGTATCTATTGAAAGCCATGACAGGGCTAGAGTGGCTTCTTTACTGCCCAAGAAGAACATTGCTTAAAATTTGTCATACACCTAATTCTTTTTGTCACTGAATGTTTCCTGTAGATAAATTGGAAAGGAAGAAGTTGATTGTACAGAGCATTCAGGAAAGCTGTGCTTTACTATACAGTTATTGATCAGAATCAAGGAGAAATTTAGTTGATCTCTTATGACATATTCTTAGAATCTCAAAACCAACACCAAACACATTTATTCCTAAACATAATTAACACCTACTGAGCAAAATGGCCTTCAGCCTTTTATGAAGCAGATGCTGCTTCTTATTGGTATATGGCAGATGCAGACGAAATATGTCCAGTGATAGAACAGAAGGCCATGTCCTGTAGCAACCTTGGCAAATCCCAGGACAGATTGTTTTGTCTCCTTAGCATGCTAATACAACAACCATTGTATTATATTGTGCTACTCATTTTTTTCATTTCTTTCTTAGTAGATCAACTAGTAGCATCTTGAGCACTTTAGTGATGTGTGCGAACTTAGTGGGGTTAGATATGTCATTTAATGTCTGCTTATCATCCCTGTATATTTTTTTTAATTATAATTTTTATTTATTTTTGGAAAAAGCACAATCTTAAAGTAGCATATGCACAGAAGTAATGGTAGAGTGCTGTCTCATATAAAGAACCTTGTGGTCAAGTATATATACGTAGTTAAATGTTATACCATGAGATGCATAGTTATGCATCTCATTATTATTCTATATTTGGCGGTGGGGGTTATTGGATAGGGTCAAGTAGTCTTTTCCCGATATGCCATTAAACGAGCATGGCTATATCTGGGGTAATCTTGATTGTTCGGCACTCTCCACACACGATCCGAAAATCGTATGAATCCTCGATTCGTACGATAGGATCTGTGTGTCTATGGCCAGCTTAATATTTTTTGGGTTGCATATACGGAGCGCTCCTCAAAACATCTACGTTCCTCCACTTTAGCCATTCTTGTATAAAATATTTATTGACAGCAGCAGTCTTTTTTGTATTAGAATATTTTATTCTTATGGTTAAGAGAGCCAACCAAGAACAATATCTGAGCCCTGCTTAAATGAATATAATGCTCAAAACCTATGCATAGTTAAGCCCTGCCTAAAACAGAAACCTGCATCAGAGAGTCCACTGCTACAGAGAAGTGTATTTATATACTTACTATCAGCACTTCTGAAGAAGGAGGTATACTGTTTTTACAGTTGCACAGTAATTGTACATTTTATTTAAATGAATATGTAAAGCCAATTTACTGGGGTTGCTGGTCTTTAAGTTAGTTGAGGTCCTCAAGGGGAGGGAAAGTGGAAGCGCTCCAGGCTACAAAGAAAAAAATATAATACGTTTAAATACAATGGAAGTGCAACTGATTTATCCTATTAATCAATGCACATACCCTGGTCCCCTGTCTCACAAATAATTCAATATATATGCAAGTGCATGTGTGTATAAAGACATGGGTTTTTAGTTACAAAGTTATGATCATAAAATTGGTAAGCCACCATACCACGTCAAGGTAAACCCCATACGGTGGTCCCTAACTGTTTACCTCTGGTCAATTCCACTTTCCCTCCACTTGTAGTTATGTAGCCTGGAGCAGGCGATGCTCACAATGTTTGTAATAGCACCCCCTACCCGCCCCTTCAACTATAGTGGTCCCGTACCTTTAAAAATGGGTGTTGGTTTGGGCAATCTCTCCCTTTAATAGCCACAGCAGTTAGTGGGAGGATCTAGTCCTCTCATTAAAATCAAACTCAAAGTCAGGAGAAACCTGATCCCAAGGACTACTGCTTTTATACTAATGACCAGAGGTAAACAAGTTAGGGACCACCGTATGGAGTTTACCTTGACGTGGTATGGTGGCTTACCAATTTTATGATCATAACTTTGTAACTAAAAACCCTTGTCTTTATACACACATGCACTTGCATATATATTGAATTATTTGTGAGACGGGACCAGGGAATGTGCATTGATTAATAGGATAAATCAGTTGCACTTCCATTGTATTTAAACGTATTATATTTTTTCTTGGTAGCCTGGAGCGCTTCCACTTTCCCTCCCCTTGTTAGTTGAGGTCCTCACCTAAAATCAAGGTCACCGATCTTAGAACTGTCCTGACTCATCCCAATGTCGGCTCAGATGTAATCAGTCATGTATAAATTATTGGCTTCCCTTGGGCCAGCTGAAATTCTTATGTAACTCAGACTGAACAGTATCAGTGATGGTGATGTTTTGTATATGGAACATAATGTTCTCAGCTGGATACATATTAATTTTATTCAATAGGATCAACATCAGCAGGATGAGAAGCCTTTCGGGCAATAACTGTGGGACCAGGGTTTCACACGTGACCCTACCCACTGCAGCAATCAAAAGGTGTGCTTTAAACTTTAGCCAATGGGAGACTTGTGGCTTACATTTCAGACTAAGGTTACCAGATTAGTTAAAAAATCATGGATGCTTCTTGTATGTTGGTAAGCTGTAAATGAAATACAATCAGTGCAGCCCTTTTAGCTGCATTTTCTGAAAATGCCCCAGATTTCCTCTAAAAATGCAAATTCTCTTAAAAACAAATTCCATTGCAGCAGTTGGGAGTTATATATATAACCTTTTCTGCTCTTATTTTACCTACATTTACATACATTAGATTGGTTCTTCTTTTTGTCTTGACAAACTTACTAGGGAAAAAATTAGGCTAGAAAACCAGCGCAGCCCTTTTATCTGCATTTCTGCAAGTGTCCCAGATTTTCTGTAAAAAATGCAAAGATTTTTCTTGCTGCTGAACCGAAATAATGTGCAGCAGTTGGGTTTATATTTATACATTTTTCTTCCCTTATTTTACCTATATTTTCGTGTGTGTTTTGCTTGCTTTCCTCTTTTGTCTTGATAATCTTACTAGGGAAAAATAAAGCTAGAAAACACTGTGACGGTTTTCTCTAGGTCTGTTTGTTCTCTCTCCACTTTCACAGCATTATTTCATTAGAGCTGTGCCAAAGGGCTGAATGCCCACAGTATGTCATTTATTGATTACTGTTGCTTCATCCTTAATATGTCATTAATGTAAATAAATGGTGGCATTCAGAGAGCTGTGAGTTGCATCTAAAAAAAGATATAAAGGAAGACGATTCCTAAATTGTGCTTGATATGTTTTTGTGCAAAATGTTTTTTTATGTAAATTAAAATCCATAAGCAGAGCATATTCATAAGTTGGGAATTGGGACCTATTTAAAACCTTTAAATTATTTTCCCTTGCAGCCCTCTCCAAGTGAGAAAGCTCTGGCCAATCAGTTTCTTGCTCCAGGCCGCACGCCCACTATAAGCAAGGAACGAACTCCAGTCACTAAGACAGTGCATCTTCAAACCCAAGCACGCTATACAGGGGAGATGAGGAATGAGTTGCTGTCAAAGGTAAGAAACTTTACCATGGTAAAAGAAAATCAATTGAAAATAGTTGTCTGAATCTCAGACATCCTTTAAGCAAACAATACAAACCCACAATGTAAATGTTTAAATTGAATATACACGGAAACCGGAAGTGCCATTTATGTTTTCCCACCGGCAATTTACATTATTTTTTTTTGAAAGATTTTTTTTTAATTATCTGAAGTAGAATAGAAAAGTGAGGAGGGGATGGACCTCCTTCAAGTATCTGACAATAAGGCTTGGAGCAAGCTGGACTAGGCAGACAGACCAAAGTGGAGTAATGGGTATGGAGGCAATTTACATTTTTGACTGTACAAGAGTACTCTCCAACAATCTACCTTAACACTTTGGGTTTAGGGCCAGCAACAGAGAATGAGAACCTGAATTGCTTGTAGAATACCTCCAGCCCTTCAGGGAAGATTTGGAGACTTTCTTAAGAAGACATTTCTTTAAAAGATATTCAACTGTCTGGACTAGCTGTAAAACTTTGTTGAATATTGTGATTTCCAGATTATTTAGAATTCTAAAATAGTCTGTAAAAACATGATTTGCTAAACGGCCAAGACTTCTGTTTTTCTATCTCCATACTGCAACAATTTATAGAAATATTTCTATAATTTTCATCTTTTTGGAATATATGACCTGTATTTTACACATGCATAGCATACCAAAAACCTCTTAGGCAGCTAGCGAAATAAAAAATGCTGAGAAAATGCTGTTAATGTGATAATTGAGAAAAACAAGGTCGGAAATTCCAGACGACAGCCTTGAAGTGCCTGCCTAAAGAGCAATACAAAAATGGGCAGACTGGGCCTTTATCACAGCACAGCTGCTAGGATGGTGAGGGCAGCTTCAAAACAGTGGTAGAACAGATTGTTCCTTCAAGGTAAGGGATTACATATGGTTAATATTGTAATTTCTTCAGTCTTGGGTGTAAAAAAAAATGATCTTGGGCGACTACAAAACCATAATATAAACAGATATGAGCTAGGGTCTGTCCCCACAGCAGACTGTTGTTGTGTCTTCAGCCCATCCATTTATTGGGCTGCTTTGTAGGCTGCTGCAGGGGGTATTAAGGAAAAGTATTACTTGTTTACATTTTATTTCTAAATGCCTCTTTACAGTATGTTGCAAAGTTTGTTCATCCAATTATAATGATTGTTGGCAGATGCTTCATTCAAAAATTAAGGAGGCCATACACGGGCTGATAAAAGTTGACTTGGTTCCTCCAGACCAAGTTTTGGTTTATTGTGATTCCAGTAGCATTATGCTATTTGCTTTACCACCTTTTAGCAGACCTCTTAGCTAAATATATTATTAAACAGGATAACCATGTACATAGGACAACAAGCTTTAATTTAACAGAAGTCTTATTTTGGATGTATTCAGCTGATGACTTGTGTATCAGGCCCACTGATGGGCCTGCATGAATTATATCTGGCGGAAATTCGGACAGATATCAGTAGGGCAGGTCTGAAAATCCTGTTTGGGCATTGATGCAGTCTTTTTCTGACTGGCCCAATTTGGCCCTGCATGTGGATGGCCAAATCGTGCTCTGTTTTGCTTATTTTGGTGAAACCCAGGTCCTGAGCATTCTGGATAACAGGTCCCACTCTTGAATAAAGATTTAAGAAAGCCCAATGCCGTCGTTTTCTTTGGTTTTAAATCACAGTTGAGGCCCTATGTTTCTATGCTTGAGAATTGATGGTTGTGTTTACATTGGTGGCATAACTAACCACGGGGCTGTGGGGGCTGCTTCCTACTACTTATGCCACTAGTGTAAAATGCACTTCCTGGGCTGGACATATGAACATTATATGATGAACTTATTATATATGAACTTTGCAATCTTTGGTTTGAGTTTACTTGGTATAGATATAGTAACTAACTATTTGGTGGGGTTTCATTTTTCTTAAATAATATCATATGAACATTATAGTTTGGGATTTTACTGTACTTAGCAAAGAAAACATGGCAGCACAGCATTCTGTAGGAAAGTACCTCAGGCCAGTCCATTTTTAAAGATGAAGCATAGTGGTGGCATTTAGAACATAAGTGATTTTAGTCCCTGAGGGGTAAATGGTTAATTGGAACCCCCAAGTGTTTTCCATTTTCACTGTCCTTTTTAAGATTTGACCTAATATAATTTTCTTTTTGTTCCCCTCAGGGCACTCTAGCCTCTAATGGTAAGTGTCTTATATACAGATATATCAGAATAGAAAGATCTATATGAAGAGAACAGATTCTTTCATTAGTTGCCATCGGGCACTTTCACTGGATATGTAATGTACGATGTTACTATATGATTGATGAAGTTATGATAGTATAAGCAGTGAGGAAAATAAGTGGGAATAAAGATTCCATAAGAAGTGCTTGTTTTAGGGGTAATGGTTGAAAATAAAATGAATTGTTATTGCCACTCTTGCTTTCCATGTCTGCATTATGTCCCTTTCAATGAATAACTGAATTAGAATTGTGCTCAGCTGTTATTGATGCTAAACTTTTACCCATATACAGGTCTGTCATGCTCATACATTAAAGTTTTGCAAAGTAAAATTTGCTTTTTCACCTACAATACACCCTCCCTACCCAAAATCCCAGCATAATTGCACATGCCCCATCTCAACGCAGATCTTTATGTCATTGGCAGGGGTGAATAGTGCACATTGGGCACATATACATGCTCTTTGCTTTAAGGTTCCAGAGCAAGTTCCTCTGCTTTAAGGCAAGCTTGTACTTAATGACTGCCTATATGTTCATTTCAAGTGAGAAAAGGCATATACTGTGAAAAAAAGTCTATCCATTAATGAACGAGTGTAAATGAACAGTTATGTGTAGAATTTTACCTAACAGAGATGGGTTTACAGATTTCATATGTGATCTTCTTGCTGGCAAGCAATCCAATCTCTAAATTAAAAATGCCTATAAAAATGTCTAAGGGTCGAATATTCAAACGATTTTACTTCGAATCGAAGTTGTAGTATCCTAATCGATGGTCGAAGTATCCAAAAAATTACTTCGAATTTCTAATTTTTTTACTTCGAAACTTTGACCCTTGATAAATCTGCCCCTAAATATCAACACAGAATTAGGCACACAGCTGAAATCCTATTTAAGTGGTACCTGTACAGTGAAATGAAAATGTTATTGCTGCAGCATTCTAGTTTTGCAGAGTCGTTTTTGCTTTTTTTAAATTTCTAAAATAATCTTGCTACGGAAATAAAATGTTCTTACTGTCCTTACTTGTGTTGTCACAGATTCCGGCGATGTTTATCTAAGAAAAAGGAAGTAAGTAACTTTTGTGTAAACCCTAGTACTTTAGAAATGTCTAAATTCTAGATATAAAACATAACCAGAGGTCATATTAGGATCTTCTTCCTGACTGAAGAATAGTTTCTTTTACAGACTAAATGCATGCTCCCCTTAGCAACAGTGGGAAAAGCTTCTAGATGCTCTTTATCCATATCATTGTTTACCTACTTAAAGGGGATGTTCATATTAACTTATGGAACTTAACATTTCTATACTGACTGTTTCCATTGTAAAATTGCTTTCTTGTTGCTAGGCTTAATGAGCAGATTCATTATGAAGCCGTTGCTTATGAAGCAAATCATTACCTGCAAGATAAAACAAAGTCAAATACCATAATAAACTGAAGAGCAACTGAATGCAGAATGTCATTCGCATTTATCTTTGAAATTCCATTAAGTGCTTTTCCTTGTAATTAAGTGTATGGTCTGCCTGCTTCTGTTTCTTATGTATTTATATTGCTCTTTTCTGGTATGTTAACTTAAGAGACAACAAACATGTTAAACATGCTCTGATTTGGTGCTTTGATCCAGTGCAACATATTTCCAGTGCTACTCAGCCTTGAATTAGACAGGAATAGCTGCTGCAAAACTACATCTACCAGCAAATATTTTACTAGCTGTGCAGGTAGCTGGGGATGATTGTAGCCAGGCCCGGACTGGCAATCTGTGGGTTCTGGCAAATGCCAGAGGGGCTGCTATAAGGTGTCATAGAAAGTCAGTATTTAGTGGGCTGGTGGGGGCTGTTTGGGCCTGTGTACCTGAAATGCCAGGGCCTATTCTAATTCTCAGTCCGGACCTGATTGTAGCTGAAACCACACAAGGATGCCTTTTTCTGTCCTAGGTCTGATCTTGAATGTTCTTCTGTCATCCCTATCACACGTACAGCAGTAACCTTCTCTTCTCCCAAACAGAGGCTCTGTTTCAGATGACAAGCAATCTGCGGCTGAGCTTGATGCAGTGCTGCAACATCACCATAATCTACAAGAGAAACTGGCTGAGGAAATGCTACGCCTGACCCAAAACCTGAAGAACAACACTCTGGCAGCACAGAATGTTATTAAACAGGATAACCAGGTACATACGGACAGCAAGACCATACTCCAAGCCTTTTTGTAGCAGAACTCATTTTCTGCATGCATTCAGCAGCTGTTAGCAAAGCTAATAGTATTGTGCTGTTACCAGGAACACACACTCACACAGGTAAAACAACACAAGTATAAACAAATGATACTGCATGTCATTCCTCATAAAAGAATGTCCTCCAAACAGCAACTTCCTGTCTGTATTTCAATCTGGCCTTGAGCTGCCATACAATCTGTTTAGTGGATTACTGCATACATTAGGGGGCCAATTCATTAACTTCGAGTGAAGGATTCGAAGTAAAAAAACTTCGAATTTCGAAGTGTTTTTTTGGCTACTTCGACCATCGAATGGGCTACTTCTACCTTCGACTTCGAATCGCATGATTCAAACTAAAAATCGTTCGACTATTCGACCATTCCATAGTCGAAGTACTGTCTCTTTAAGAAAAAACTTTGACCCCCTTGTTGGCCACCTAAAAGCTACCGAACCCAATGTTAGCCTATGGGGAAGGTCCCCATAGGCTTGGCTAAGTTTTTTTTGGTCGAAGGATAATCCTTCGATCGTTGGATTAAAATCCTTCGAATCATTCGATTCGAAGGATTTAATCGTTCGATCAAACGATTATTCCTTTGATTGTTTGGTCGCAGTATTTGCGCAAAATCCTTCTACTTCGATTTTCGAAGTCGAAGGATTTTCATTCCCAGTCGAATATCGAGGGTTAATTAACCCTCGATATTCGACCCTTGATGAATTTGCCCCTAGATGTTATGGGCTTCATATGAAAGGATTTTCTAACAATTTTGATTGCAAGAAAAAAAACTTTTCACTTGAAATCCAGTGGTGCAGTGCAATTATGATGTCCAAATACATGACCAAGTTATGACCATATTATCCCACCACTTGACCTATGGTCTGATGAGTTGGCTCACCAAAATGTGTGGCTACCTTGACTTTTGCCATTGTGCTTGTTTGCTCACTTTGTTTCATAGTGATTCTCATGTCTCTCTCTCCCGCGTTCTCTCTCCCATGTAGACATTATCTCAGTCTCTCAAGTTGGCTGACCAGAATTTTGAAAAGCTAAAGACAGAATCAGACCGCCTGGAGCAGCATGCTAAGAAGTCTGTCAACTGGATTCTTTGGATTATGCTCATCTTTGTCTGCTTCACTTTTATTAGCATGATTCTTTTTATCAGAATATTTCCCAGGTTGAGGTGACTGTTAAAGCTGAACATTCATAGTACTTTGCTTAGTACTGACAAAAGCAAGGACTGTCAGAATAATGTCCAAAAGGAAATTGCATTGCATTTATCACTGCAGATTTTCTTTGGAATAGTACCAGTAAGCAGAACACTGTGGTTTCTTAGGGATCTCTTTTCACAGTGGAAAGTGGAATTGCAGAGAGAGGGTCACGCCAGCCTGATTGTCATCTAAAAACTGGACATCTGCATTCAGGTGTGTCATACAGCAATTCTCATTGTCATTAATGGCAAGTAATCAGCACTATATCCCTGCATATTTTTGCTGGCATATTAATAGGAAAATAAAAAAACATGACGTTGCCTTAAAAGTCTGGAGACTTGTCCTTAGCTGATTGTGTTTACAAACATTCCATTTCGGCCTTCTTGCATGTATGCCAAAAGCAATACAACATTATCAATACGATATCAGATCCAAGAATCAGATTTTCTTTTATGGGCTACATGCATTTGATAGAAACCTATTTATTTAATAAAATACTGTTTAATATTTATTTTGAACAAAGGTATGTATAACAAAGATTACAGCCTCCTTAGAAAATACGTTGGCAGCTATAAATTAGTTCTTTGGGCAGCAGCACCCAGTCATTTTCATAGTGCCAGGCGAAGGTGAAGAGAAAGACCTACAGGCCCCCAGGGTGTGAATATTGAAACCCCATGTTTTATTTATCTTCCTAATATGCCTGCTACAATGTTTAGGTAGGTATCACAAGCAGCATGTACATGCCATTGACAAGATTTAGCACCTTTATGTACAGCCACTTGCCTGTGTAAAGATGTGTACATTTGAAAATCCTTCCATGAGGCTATAAAATGCAATTGAAACAGAAAGTAAACAATATTAATAATAAATAAAGCAAAAGTACAGAGCGCTTTGTACTTGTCTTCTTTGCTAATGTCACAAGCCTTGTTTTCACAACACTTAGGACACAGTTGGATCGGTATGTCTGTAATCTATTGAAATCTGCAAGAATACAGGGCTGATTTACTAACATGGGTGCTAAATTGCACCAGTGCAGTTGCCTTGGCAACTAATCAGAGCTCTGCTTTTATTTCCTTCATGTAAATTAATTGTCAATTTGTTGCTAAGGGAAACAGTACACGCGCAATGCAGGACCTTTGTTGAGTTCTTATGAACTGAGCATGTAAGTTAAAGTCTTCGGATCACATAATCATATGTATAGTTACATGTGAATATTGCAGGTACATAAAGAGTTGCAATTAGATACACCTGAATTGTATGAGAAATACATATACATTTCTCAGTTAACTGTAGTCACTTCCAGCAATATGGCCTTAAGGCATTAAGTACAGGGCTCCCCAACACCTTGTGCCCCCTGGTGTATCGAGGGAAAGCCCATGTGCCACCACCTCCTATTCCTATTTGCAGTGTTGTCAAATTATCTTGTGCTTAGAAAAAAATTGTAGTAGCATTTCAATGTTATTCAGGGCAAGAATTAGGGATAAGCACAATAGATATATGCCCTTGGCTCAATGGCAGTGGGCCCTATTCCCCCCCCTCCCAAAAGAAATATTGCAAAAATCACTGCTTATGCTGAGCTTGTGTGGCAGTACCTTTTGGCCTGACTCAAATTTTATCCTAAGGAAAATGAATGGTTGAATGGTAAAAAAATATAGAATAATTACTTTGATGCCATATATAGATCTTAGTAACGTTTAAACCACCTGGTGTAGGATCTGCTAACATAAAAATATTATATAGTGCCAACATTTTAGCAACACACAGAATAAAAGACCATTTCACTTAAATAGTAGCACTTAGAAACCATTAACCTTCAATTAAGTCTGACTCTATGTTATACTCTATAATGCTTCATATCATAAGCTATAAAATTGCATCTGTGTTTATAAATTAATCCATAAGCTGGGTATACACCTATAAAGGAATTGTTCAGTGTAAAAATAAAAACTGGGCAAATAGGTAGTATCATATATGGCTCCCTAAATTCAGAACAAGTGCTAGGCTCCTTGGTCACGGCTCAATCTTCTGCCTGTAGCAGCCGTCTTTGGCCTTGGGAGGAGCCCTCAGCTACTCATGCCGGTCTTAACTTGAGAGGAGCAAAGCAAGTGTTCTGAACGAGCAAAGGGACACGTTTGTTTCCAAGGTTTTGGACCAAAGGCAACACCAGGTTCTTATGGATTAAACGATACAGTGTAGTCAGGCAGTCATAGTGTAGTCGATGCAGGCAGATTTCAAGAATAGTCAGGCAGGTCGGGGTCGTACAGGCAGAGTTCAAGGATAGTCAGGCAGGCAAAAGGTTCGAAATTGGCAGAGTTCAGAATAGTTAGACAGGCAGGGATCAAAACCAGGATATTCACAGAAAAAATTGCACCTAGGACACTAATCAGATTAGACCTAACAACGGGCAAAAATTTCTAGCCTGAAGCCCCTTTAAATTCCGCGCCAAGATGTGATGGCTTTGTTACGCACGCCATGTAAAATGCAGAAGTGCTAAGAAGAAGCAGCACCACACGGCGGGCGTCCCCGCCAGCCCACTAGACCACCAGGGTGAGTTATCACAGGTAGGCTGTGCAAAATAAAAAATGTTACTCATAAAGTTAGCCAAAAATTTAATGTATAAAGGCTGTAGTGACTGGATGTGTAAAATAACAGAACCCAACTTACTGCTTTTAAGCTCTCTTGGAGGTATATTTATCAAAGAGTGAAGTTAGAGATCGCCACAGTCCTCTCCATTCATTTCTATGGTATTTTGAAAGGCGTATTTACCAAAGGATGAACTTTCAATTGCTCCCATTGATAAATACTCCAATAGAAAAAAATCCAATAGAAATGAAAAATATACCCCTTGGTTTGCAATGATTGGTTACCAGGCATTAACCAATCAGAGACTTGAGGGGGGCACATGGGTCATTACTGTTTGCTTTTGAATCTGAGCTGAATGCTAAAGATCAATTGCAAACTCACTGAACAGTTATGTCCCATGTGGCCCCTCTTCAAGTTACTGACTAACTCAGAGTTAGAGAGCTGAAAAGCAGGAAGTAGTGTTCTGGCTATTATGTTAGACATCCAGTCACTGCAGCCTTTATACATTACATTTTTGCCTAACTAACTATATTAGAAACATTTTTTATTTTGCACAGCCTATCTATTTACCCAGTTTTTATTTTTATACTGAACTGTTCCTATAAAGTAGAATGAAAGTGGTGGAAACACAGGATGATTGAGGATATTACTGCAAATAACCAGATTAAGTTGAGATAAATTGACTCATGGATTACTGGGTCTGATTTTTTTGATTTTTTTTGGCCTGGTTTTCCACTAAGAAGAAGAACCCATTCATTTACCAACTGTATCTGTTTTAAGAAAGATTCTCTTAGTAGCACTGAAATTTTGAATGAAATAAAAACAAGTTTTTAATTATTTCCTTTTCCTTTGTAATAATAAAACAGTACCTTGTTCTTGATCCTAAGATATAATTTATCCTTAATGGAACCATAAAAAAACCCCTTTAAGTATAATTAGTGTTATAATGATTTTTTAGTAGACTTAAGGTAAGGAGATCCAAATTTTGGAAAGCCCCCCTTATCTGGAAAACCCCAAGTCCAAAGCATTCTGGATAATAGGCCCCATTCCTGTATGTATAGGTATATATTGTATTAAGACAAGGGATGCACCAAATCCTCCTTTTTGTGAGACGTTCAAATCCAGAATCTTTTATGGCAGACTCAGCAGCGTAACTAGAGGGGGGCGGGCCCTGGCGCGGGACGTGCAGCCGGGCCCTGCCCCCCTCCGTACACCCGGAAACGGCTGCATTTACAGCCGCATTAGGTAAAAACACAGTGGCGTGCAAGCTGCCGGGGGGGCCCTGACGGGGTGCGGGCCCTGGCCCAATCGCACCCCCTGCTCCCCCGGTAGTTACGCCACTGGGCAGACTCACTCAAATCCCAAACCGAATCGAATATTTTTTATTAAAACAAATTCGACCAAACTCATTCATCAATAATTTTTCTCGAAAAAGTCAGGGTGGCAAAGCGTTGAGATAAAATTGAGCGGCAAATCGTGTGGTGAGATTGAAGTTCAGAAAAACAAAATTTTTCTGAAAACTCTACTTTATCGGATTATCAGACGAATACCCAGACTTTATCGGATTATCCAGCGCAGAGCACGAAGTCAAGAAACAACTTCAGGGACATCAGCCATTGACTTCTACATGACCTCGACAGGTTTGAGATGGAGCATGTTCGGATTCAGATTCTTAGCAGCTTCATTAGGTCACAGGGTTTTTTCACAATAAATCCTCTTAAAAACCAGACCAGAAAAATTTGAGGTTAATAAAGAAGCCCTCAGTATGCACATGCAAATTAGTGTTTCATACTATATATATACTATATTTTTTTTATAAGTAGTGATGAGCGAATTTGCACCGTTTCGCTGAAAAATTCGCGAAACAGCGCTGGCGTCACGTTTTTGACGCCGGTGTCCGTTTTTGACACCGGCATCCGTTTTTTCTGACGCCAGCTTCTGTTTTTGACGTTTCGCAAATGTATTCGGTGGCGAATCGCGCAAATTCGCCACAAATTTGCGCCTGCCGCATAAATGCGCCCATCACTATTTATAAGGATTCAGTTCTGCTAGGAACTTGGATTTGGCTGAATCAAAATCCTACTGCCAAATACCAAATTGAATCCTTGATTTGGTGCATCCATAATTAAGACCCATGGGTGCTCCTTTTTCCTATTGTATCAAAAGTGTTTATAGTAGCACCAGGGCTTAAGCTGCAGTAAGCTGTGCACCTGCCTCATATAATATATATATTTAAAAAAGTGGTACATAATTCATCGGGGTATTTACTGCAATTTGTTATAATGTACCCCTAAGACATCATAGATTTAAGAAAATGATGAACATGTCATTGAGCTTGAGTAGCCGTGGCTGTATTCCAACCAACAGATGTGACAGTGTGAGGGGAACATTAGAAATGACATAACATGTATTGAATCTGCAGCTATTTTAGTGCACATGTTATGGTACCTTCCTCTAGGAATCTTCTCTATCTAGCAATTACTCCCCCCGGGTAAAAAAAATGTTACTCTTCATTATCTGTCATTGTAAAAGATTGTTGTGGGTGGTTGGGTTTAGCTTCTTTATCAGCTATTCACTAATGTACGAATTGCTGTTGTAAACAAAACGATTGGTACGTGGGTGTATGTACTGTCTTTGTACTCCTGACCTTGTACATCTTCCATCCCAGGCTTTATGTGTTCAGAAGAGCAACAGAAACTGTGGGGAAATGCTTGTTCCCTGAGATACCAATAGAACACACAATAATGTCTCAGTGACAGATCAGGACGTCAATGGGCACTAGAGTGGGAGCATTGTTTGGGTCCATGTCGATGATCATTTTTCATTTTACAAAGTAACCTGAATACAATTTCCAAATCACCTTTTCTCACCTTCCTCCCTCTCAATCACCTTGCTGTATTTCTAGTGTGCCATTTTCTTATTTCCTGGTGTTTAATTTCTCCATCTTTAATGTTCTATGCTATGCTTATTTTCCCATATTTTTCCCTTCCTTTCATCAGTTCTCCCCATGTATGTTTCTCTCATTTCCCCTTTTTCCATATGTGCCCTGTCCCCTAATCGCCTCTCGCTATTTTCTATGTGCTATTCTATCCTGTCTGCACCCCAAAATGTTGTGCCGTGCTCTGCTTCTTCTCCCTATTTCAACTATGTGTTATAGTTTGGCCTGCCCATGAACTTTAGGTTTTGGGCCTGCTCACACATAACTATGTGGACCAAAGTGTTTAAACTCCCCATTGTCCACAGCAGCATGCATACAGTGAAAAAACTAAAAATACAGCTCCCTTCCCTAAATCTAGCAGGGAAGCAAGCAGCAGAACTTACTTAGAGGGAGGACAAGGAGGAGGAGGACATTTGAATGGCTTGGTGCAGGCTTATTGCATGGTAAAGAACACTGTCATTTACAGTCAGGGGCTCGGATCTTTGTATAGTTTGGTAAGCATACATATTAGCAAAACAGTCCTTCCTCTGACAGTGGCCCTAGGCGCCTGCCTGGATGACACAGAGCTCCAGTCTGACATGAAGCCATTTTGGACACAGCAAGCAAACATGCAGGGCAATGGTCTTGGCAGTTACACATTTTGAATATATTGGATAAATATAAAGTATATTTACATAATATCTATATATAATTAATATGTAATATGTAGAAATATTACATATATATATATATATATAGCAATATCAATCATAGTTCTACATTTTCAGTTCCCATTTAGTAGGAAGGTGTAGGTTGGGTTGAAGATTGTCAAGTTAATATCATGTAAACATGTAAGTTGCCAGCACAACATAAGTGTATAAAAATCTGCCATTTGTGTCTTCCATCCCAAGGACATGAATATAATAGTTGTTATTATTATCATAGTTTGATTTTCGATTAATGATTTTGAGCTTTACCCCCAGCTACCCCAAAGTTAAAGGCTCTTAAAATGAAAAGGGAGCACTGACATTGGTAGGGACTGTAAACTGCTTGTCTGCTGTACATAAAACTAATTTCATACTGATACATAAGACACTACTGATGAGTGTAAAATCATAAGCTTTGGTCTGAGGTCTGAGCTAACCTCCTATTTCTACTTGACCATATAAACCACATATATTAGCAGCCAGGTTTACTTTTCCTAACTATAATCTCTTAACGATTTCTAGAATCTGCTGAGAAGAAATTTCCCAGTATGTCTCACCTTTTGGCATTTAAATGCCAGAAGAAAGATCTTTACATTTATTACTTTTTCTTGAAGTTGGCACGTAACAGAGAGGTATGATTAATTATTGGTATTTGAAAAACAAAGAGGTATAAGCATTAAAGGGGTAATTCCCCTTCCAACAATTTTCTCACTTTTGACGTTTGTCCTTATTGTTAAAATTCTAAAGTGACAATAATGAGGCCCTAACATTAATTGTGCAGGATACTCTGTATAACTCCCAGTTGTAATCTGAGTAATTCCTCCATAGAGAACACTCTTTAAACAGAAAAACAAAAAAAAAAGCAAAACTTATAATATGAAACCCTAATTTGCATGTGCAAACTAAGGGCCCCATTTATTAAACCTCAAATATTTCTGGTTGGGGTTTTTAAGGAGAAAACTCAGATTTTTTTTTTATTATAGAAATCTATTGAAGCTGCTAAGAATCTGAATCCAAACATGCTCCATCTCAAACCTGTTGAGGTCATGTAGAAGTCAATGGCTGATGTCCCTGAAGTTGTTTCTTGACTTTGTGATTTGCGCTGGATAATCCAATAAAGTCTGGGTTTTCGTCTGATAATCCGATAAAGTCTAGTTTTCGCAGCAACAATTCAATCAAATTTAGTTTTTCAGAGCTTCAATGGCACAATACGACTTGACGCTCAATTTTATCACAACGTTTTACCGCTCTGACTTTTTCAAGATAAACTATTGATAAATGAGTTCAATTCGTGGAAGGGAGTTTGGTCGACCTTGTTTTAATAAAAAAAATATTAGATTAATTGAGTTTTAATAAATAACTCCCTAAAATTCAGTTTTGGATTTAAGTGAGTCTGCCATAAAAGATTCACAAAAAGGAGGATTTGGTGCATCCCTAGTCTTAATACAATATATACCTATACATACAGGAATGGGGCCTATTATCCAGAATGCTTTGGACTTGGGGTTTTCCAGATAAGGGGGGCTTTCCAAAACTTAGATCTCCTTACCTTAACATAAGTATACTAAAAAAAATCATTATAACACTAATTAAACTCAAAGGATTTTTTTTTGCCTCCAATAAGGATACATTATATATTAGGATCAAGAACAAGGTACTGGTTTATTATTACAGAGGAAAAGGAAATAATTATTAAATACGTGTTTTTATTTAATTCTAGGGATGCACCGAATCCACTATTTTGGATTCGGCCGAACCTTTCACGAAGGATTCGGGGGTTCGGCCGAATCCAAAATAGTGGAATACTGAACCGAATCCAAATCCTAATATGCATATGCAAATTAGGGGTGAGAAGGGGAAAACCGTTTTTACTTCCTTGTTTTGTCACAAAAAGTCACACGATTTCCTTCCCCGCCCTTAATTTGCATATGCAATTTAGGATTTGGATTTGGTTCGACTGGGGAGAAGGATTTGGCCGAATCCGAATCCTGCTGAAAAAGGCTGAATCCCGAACCGAATTCTGGTTTCGGTGCATCCCTATTTAATTCAAAATTTCAGTTCTACTAAGGGTCAGGCCACACTGGGTGTTCTGACTTCGGAAAACAAACCGCCACGTGTGATTAGCGCCGACGTTCTTTCATTTTAAGCCGGCACAAAGTCAGGAAAGGCGTTTGGGGAGATTGGTCGCCGCAAAGACAAGGCGATTAGTCACCAGGTGACCAAATCTCCCCAAAATGCCCAGTGTGGACTTACCCTAAGAGAATCTTTCTTAAGGGCCAATGCTCAAATCTATGTGCATAGCAGCATTTTCTCCCCTCCTATTTCTAGTCCACTTCCTGGTCATAGTCTAAATCTGGGCTCCTTTTGCTTTCTCTTGTTTGTTTGCTTTTCTTCTAATTATTTTTAATGCAAAAGCTTTTATTAAACTGAGAAAGCTGAGAAATTGACATTAGTTGTAACTTTTTTCCCCTCATTTATTAAATAGAAGAAGAGTCACTAATTGGTAGGTCCTATGAATGCAGCTTGTGTTCCCGTTCCGCAGTCTACTCGGATGTGACTATAGTGGCCAAAATCTTTCATACAGTGCATTGTTGGATATTTCCAAGATGGGAATCTTTTCATATAACCAAATTACTTCCAGGTCATAAGGGAATTATCAGTCTATTACATAAAGACACAGACTCATTAAAGATAAGTGTCTCTTCTACTGAATATTTTGCCATTCAGCTCAGCAGTATAAAGTACCACGTGAACTCCTCACTGATACATAATTTCAGTAAATTGAATTATGTCATTTCCCATTTTTTTTTAGTTTTAGTTTAATACAGGGCACAATCAACACTAGCAATGCATTTGCTTCTTGCAGAGCATATCTAGCAGCTTCCATTTATACTCAGGACCACATTTATATATAAAGGCACCAAAGCAGCCTTGGCTAGGGTGGCAGCTTTAGGGGGCAACCCGAGGTTTCCTATATGATAAATTCTTATAAAAAAAAAAATAAAGTTCCCTAGCTGTGAGCAGTGTAAATTTCTCCTTTAAAATTCAAAAGATAATTTATAATAAACACTGCTTCGTGAAATCAGTTTCTGGTATCTGTTGATCCACATTTGTCGCAGGTCATTGTTATGTCAGTATGGTGACTCACAGAACACTTAATTGGAACACTGTTGTAGTACAGGCAAGTTAATAATCTGTAGGATAATTAGACAGGAACAAGGCTTATCTATGGATGTCATAGATGTCTTTGTGATGTCAAAGGTGTAAACAGAAACCACAAGCATTGAACATGATTGAAATTAACCTATACCATTGTCTGTTGTAAAATCTATATATAAATATTTTTTAAATTCTGTAGTTATTTAATGTCGTATTAAATATAATTTCCGAACAGAGAACGCTTTGCAATTTACCAAGAAGTGAACTGTAGAATTCACAATTGACGAATCATTTGAAACAGAAAAGGCGTGACTTTTAATGAGCAGCCCTAACATGGTGTAAACAAGAGATTATATTGTACTTGCCCGCATATTCATCGGCAGGCTTAAAATGACAATAACTAAATATGTCTGAGATGTTTTTCTCCCCAAATAAGATTTAAATTGATGCGCCCTCTATTTGGTGTTCTAGCAGTGTTATGTCGTCAATAACGTGGCCTCGCTAATGAATGGGAATAAAATGTACGTGTGTAAAATGATAATAATGCCTCATAGCTGGTACTTGTATAAGATCAACAGGTCCCACTTCCCCCACTCGTTTGCCACTAGCATCACAACCCATATTTTTTTTAGTAATTTTCCACACAATTAGACAAGGACACTGTCTTTTTTTCCTTTTCTCTCTTTTTCTATACTCAGCTGCTTCTCCTCCCACCCCCACTCTCCCCCTATGCCTCTTGCTTTGTTTCTGAGTAGGCCGAAGATTTCTATCAGTGAGGGAGATGGCAGTTTGCGTCACTAATGCAGGAGACGTGTGATACATGTCCAAGGGATGCAAAAACAGGCCGGCTGGAAAACAATCTGCTTAGAACAGATCAGTGGATATTAATTGTGCATTCAGAAGAAACTACAGAAGGCATCTGAGGTGAATAAGAGAATATCTGAGGTCCCTTCTGCAGGCATGGCTGACTTTACTTAGTGGGGCCAGGAACAAACAGACTTTGGAGGCCACATTTTCTGTACAATGTAGATGGGGCATCACCAGTTGTTAAAATAGAACTGGAACATAAATTGAAAAATAATCTCCCATCATGTTATGCAATATTTGGGCAATTCTGTTTACATACAGTGTGGGATCTCTTATCTGGAAACTTGTTCCTGAATGTCCAGAATGCTCCAAATTACAGAACGGCCATCTCCCATAGACTCCATTTCAAGAAAATAATTGGTAAAAAAAAAATGGTAGTAACACAATCCTATTGGGTTTATTTACTGTTTAAATGTTTTTTTTTAAGGTACGGTATTCCAAATTACAGAAAGACCCCATTCAAAGAGCCCTAGGTTCAAAGGATTACAGATATTAGAATATCTATATACTTGTGTGTATATATATATCTATATCTATATATATATATATATATATATATATATATATATATATATATATATATATATATATATATATATACAGTATATATATAGGTATATTTAGTCTAATAAATAACAAAAAGCACAGCACTCACAGGTCTTCTAATAGAAAGTAAACTCTGTGGAATACATCAGTGCACTGAGACCTTTGTTAAGGTATGAGCAGCAGAACAAGAAAGAGTAGCAGAACAAGAAAAATCCGCACAGGAATGCCAGACTAAAGGGTAGAACTTAGCTTTATTCCTGAAGCCAGTATCCACCAGTATGACCGATACAGGTAGAGAATTCCACAACTTCATAGCTCTCACTGTAAAAATCCTTTCCGAACATTTAGATGAATCCTTCTTTTTTTCTAATCGGAATGGATGCCCTTGTGTCTGCTGGAAGGACATACGGCTGAATAGCATTAAAGAAATTATGATATGATCCCCTTATATATTTATATATAGTTATCATATCCCCCTTTAACAGACAACGAAAGCTCCAGTCAATGGGGGTCCCAAATGTTAGTGCACCCCCAAGGATTGTAATGACTTTCCTGATACCCCGGCCGGTACTCCTATTACCAGAAAACTGCAGCAGCCCACGGCGCTTGTGAACGACCTTCTTCCAATCTTCTTCTTTCTTTAGAATCCAGTGGCCCACACATGAGCAGAAGAGGGAAAAAGCCTGATTTTTTGTTAAAGTCTGGCTTTTAACTCTACTGCTCATGTGTGCCCATGCAAAGAAAGACGGGAAGAAGAGGATCACTTGCTCTCTAGTGGCTCAGGCTGGTGTTTTCTTCTAACGGGAGCACCGGCCTGGGGGTGCAGAAAGACCAGCTTGGCTAGTCCCAAATGTTGGGGCACCGCCAAGGATTGTAATGACTTACCCGATACCCCGGCCTGTGCTCCTATTACCAGAAAACTGCACCAGCGCAGGGTGCTTGCGAATGATCTTCTTCCACTCCTCTTCTTTCTTTAGAATCCAGCGGCCCTCACATGTGCAGAAGAGTGAAAAGGCAAGATTTTTTGTTAAATCTACTGCTCATGTGTGCCCACGCAAAGTAAATAACCATAATGGTGGGAAATGAGACCCCAATGATCTTTTCCGCTGTCCTCACCACCCGCTGCAGGATCTTGTGATCCGATACAGAACAGTTTCCCTACCAGGTAGTGATGCAGCTGCATAAAATGCTTTCAATAGATCCTCTGTAAAAGATAGTGAGGATAGATGGTGGAAGATGGCCTTTTTTCAGCTTTTTCAGAAAGTAGAAACGTTGCTGTGCCTTCTACTCTAGCACACAGGGCTCCCAGGACTCTTAGCCATTGTTAAATATTATAATTACAAATATGAGGGATCATTTGTGATTGGAACTCCCAGTGCTAGGCAGAAATACCAGAGCAGAACTGTAAAAATGGTGTTCAGTAACTTGCCCCTATTTCTGAGAAGACACAGATGGTGGCAGCAGAAGTGACAGATATTTGTGATTACATTAGCTACAACATATAAGAACAACAAATAGGGTCAGTAAGCAGCAGAGAAGAGCTGGGTAAAGTCTGGTGGAAACAATAAGTGGTTGTTGCATCACTGTCTCAGAGCCATGTGGGTCTCGGTAAATATGCTTTGTTTGCACAAATCCTTTCCTAGTCTGTAATTTAGCATCTTCCATAGCCTTCTGCAGAAATTTCCATATCATAAAACATGATGAACATCAGTAATCTGAATGAATAAAACTGGCACGGCCACCAGGCCTTTATGTTGACTCTTCTAAAATGTAATGTAATGTGTAATTTGTGTGGGGCAGTGGGGAAGCCCTAAGCCGTCATTTCCTGTTCAATGGTTCCGGGGGGAGTTTATATTGTCTGATCCTTTTCCTTGACCCATGCCTGTCCCTGAGTTTGCTAATATGCTGCCTCTACTAACCACTGCCTTTTACTGACCATTCTTCGGATCCTGATTTTGTACCACGCCACTGTTTGGTGTTGACTACAGCCTGTGACCTTTATTGTGCTTCTGCTTCCTGATTTGGTACTGCATTGCCTGTTTGGTATTGATCCGGACTGTTCCACGACTACGCTGCCTGCTCCTCTATTCCCTTCTGTACACATTCGGTTCCTGCTCCTCACAAAGTGAAAGGTGGCTGTTATAGGCAGAAGAGTGAGCCGTGACCGGAACCTTGGTGTTAATTCTGGGTTTGGGATACCATAGTAACAATGTGTTCCTATTGTTTTGGGGACACATATTCCATAGTGCTATATTTAATGAAAAGTGGCACCAAAACTATTGGCTGGGATTTTCATACTGCAGTTTGCCTATCAAAGGTGATAGAGCTGAGTGGATGGCTATTACTTTCCTGTAACACTGCACAAATAAACATCAGGTTCTGCTAATGAACATGCATGGTATTGATGGTTTTGCGGGGTATGAGTATGGTAATTTTAGAGACTGGTACACATACACAAAAACAAAACTTGGTCTGTTTTTGGGGTATCATATACAGAATAAAGAACTACTTCTTCACATACAGGTTTTTCAACAGAAGCCTAGTGGCACCCTTCTACTGATTTTTTTAGTCCCTTAAGGTGGCCATACACGTAGAGATCCGTTCGTTTGCCAGTTTCGCCAAACGAGTGGATCTCTCCTCAATATGCCCACATTGAGGTGGGTGATATGAGGCTGATCCGATCGTAGGCCCGTGTACGGCCAGCTTTAGTCTGTATAAAAGTCTTGTTCATGACATAATCGTATTTATTAGAATCCACATGCCTGTAAATCAATTGTGTTTGCACAATAAAATGAAAAAATATATTATAAAGGTTAAAACATTGCAAAATAGGGGCACTATGTACTAACAAAGCTTTTGAAAAGAAAAACATCTGCTCTATGTTTGCCAATTCACTGTACATTCCTCCCTTTGGCTATTATTAAATAGAGTGACATCTATACAGGTTTCTAGATGTGTATATAGGTAGAGAGCAAAATAGACAATCTGCCTGAGAATATCTCAAGAATGCAAATGACTGTTTCTGTTATTATGAGAGTTGCTAACAGGAAAACCTGCAGGGGCCAGTTTAACAGGCACTACCGGAGCTCCCCTATTGGTGTGTGCTAAAGGTCATCACAATACGAAATTACTGTTTCCTCTTGTCCTGGGAATATTGTGGAATTTACTTATGTGATGCCATCAGGTCACTTTTATATAGAAGTGAAAGCATAATTGAATATTAATTCTATGAAAGGTGGAAATAATTTTACACTGCATAATAAATAAGACCCATAGTATTCTGTTGTAGACCACATTCCTTTGTACACCAGATGGCTTGCTTAAGTGATAGATGGGCCCCCTGCCATAAAAACCCAAACCTCCATGTCCCAGATGACTACTGATGCATAAGGGATTGTGATTTTGCCTCTTCCCAGTACAGATTTTTTAAGAAATACCTAATTTATTGTGCCAATAGGGCTCCGATTGGTCCTAGGTACATCTGTAGCAACATCCCTGTGGACTATTAACATTTATACAGTTGGTGCATCAGCAAAAGTTAATCTTCAATATGATTGTAAATATATCTGTGCACAAAATGCTTCCTTATGGCTACTCCATGTCCATGGTCCCTCAGCAAGTAGAATTGACAGGTTACATATTTGTAAGCAAACATCTGGTTTGTATGGGTTGCTGAATCTGTGACTATTATATTACCCCCATACCAGTGGCATTTCTAGATGCTACTGGGCCCCACAGGAAATTCAATTTAGGGCCCCAAAACATTGGTAAGCTGAAATATTCTATTAAGATATATTCAAATTGCCTTGGCTTCCTACACTCATTTGCCGTCTTTGCATTTAACCATTCTTTTGCAGCAAGGATATGTGCTTTTTTTACCTAACAACACAACTTTCATGACTAATACATAATACAGTCTCTATGTACAATCGCATTCCAACCCATAAAGAGGACAAATGAACCAGTTTAACCTAAACATAATTGTACCTGCATTATATTAGGTTGCACCTTAGTGTGTCATCAGCTTTTTGTTTTCAGCTACAACTATAATTTGCCTTGAAGGTCCGGAAATGTTTCTCAAATCAAAGTATGTAGCAAATATGTAGGCTGTTTCTTGAAGAATTCTACCACGATGGTGAAGCTTCTTCTAGTTGGCATAAAAGGAAATTAAAGCATTGCATAGCATTGAATTTAATAAGACATTCATCTCATAATGGTGGAACAAAATAGCCTATGTTCATTTTGACTTTTCTATAAAATCTTTGCACATTGTCCTGACATTTGTTCTTCCAATAAGTAAGAGCAAGATGCTACTTTATGTAGTGGCAGCAATAAGGAACCTTCAGTCATTCGTTGTCCAATGAATATGATCAGAATGGAGCCATTAAGGGAACCTTGTAAAGACTGAGTTTCTGGTCATAAGACATTTAAGCAGGAACTGAGGCACAGTTGTGATGAAAGCATTAATCAGCCCCCAAAAAGTATAAGCTGTCATTAGGGCAACTATGCTGCATTTTCTTTTTTTTCTTGCTCAAAAATCTGCACCCATGTGGTGGTACATGCAAAATGTTCACATATGGAGATCTACAGTGCCCTCCATAATATTTGGGACAAAGACACCTTTACTTTAATTTACCCCTCTGCTTCTCAGTGTAAAATTTTAAATCAAACAATTCAGATGTGATCAAAGTGCACATTCCAGACTTTAAAGATTTCAGTTTCACCATGTAGAAATCACAACACTTTTTATACACAGTCCCTCTCATTTCAGGGCACCATAATGTTTGGGACAAAGTAATGGTAGGTATATTAAAGCAGTCATGTTTAGTACTTTATTGCATATCGCTTGCATGAAATGACTGTTTGAAGTCTGTGATTCATAGACATCACCAGTTGCTGAGTATCTTCTCTGGTGTTGCTCTGCCAAGCCTCTACTGCAGTCATCTTCATCTCCTGCTTGTTCCGGGGGCTTGTCCCTTTAAGTTTCCGCTTCAGCTTATAGAAGGCATGCCTAATCTATTTTAAATCAGATGACTGGCTTGGCCATTCAAGAATTTACAATTTTTTAAATCTTTTTAGCAACACCTGTGATGCTTTAGCAGAATGTTTGGGATCATTATCTTCTTGCATTATGAATCGCCGTCCAATGACTTTGGAGGCATTTACTGGAATTTGAGCAGATAAGATGTTTCTATACACCTCAGCAGCTGCATCATCAATAGTGATGAGTGAATCTGCCCTATTTAATTTTGCCAAAAAATTTGCAAATCCACCCAAAAAAATTGCAAAATGTATTTGTTTCGTGACAAATGGAGCAAACTACATTAGAGTCTATGGGTGTTTTTTTGTGGCACCTTACTACATTAGGCTATAACTCCCATGTTTCCATTTCTTAAAAACATGTCTGTGATGTTTTACATAACCTCAGGTCGACTGATAATGGTCATCTACTATTACACTGTGTAAATTACCATCTATAGTTTATATATTACTACTAGCTTACTAACACAGACACAACTAATAATAAATCTGGCCACCAACCAACAGATAATATCTGGGTGCTTTGTATCCCACATTAAAATGAATAAAACACATATATATATATATATATATATATATATATATATATATATATATATATATATATATATATATATATATATATGTGTGTGTGTGTGTGTGTATGTCCTTATATACACAGTGGAATGGCTCGGATCCCTTTGGTTGATGTGGAAGGAGATAAAATGACATTTGTCATGCATCTACTTTTTTTGCCACACAAAGCAAAACAAGCCATGTGTCGAATTTTCCAACAGTTTTGCAAACATTTTTGCAGGGAAACCTGGAAGTTAGCGGCGAATCTGTACGTGCCGAATCTGTACATTCCAAAATAACTGTGCCAATACATGTGGCAGCCATAACACTCCCAAGTCATAACACCCACACCACCGTGTTTAACAGATGAGCTGGTATACTATGGATCTTGGGCAGTTTCTTTTCGTCTCCACACTTTCCTCTTGCCATCACTCTGATACAGCTTAATCTTGGACCCGTCTGTCCATAACACCTTTCTCCAGAATTCTGCAGGCTCTTTTAAGTACTTTTTTACAAACTGTAATCTGGCCATCCTGTTTTTATGGCTAACTAGAGGTTTGCATCTTGTTCATGAAGTCTTCTGTGGATAGTAATCTGTGACAAAGACACACCTGCCTCCATAGTAAGGATTCTTTTCCATAGTGAGGATTCTTCCAGGGCTGGATTTGAGGAAGTGGAGCCCAAGGCCTGCATCAGACTCACATGCACCCCCTCCCGTGGCGGCATGGTCCTAGCGCCAGCACCTTAAACACTGAACCCCCTGTGCGTACACGAGCACGCTCTCAAGAACTGGAGCACCCAGTATTCCTTAGGATGCGGCTGGGCTACACCTATAATTTTGCTGTCCTAGACCCGGCCTCCAGTCGTCAGCAGTGGAGGTCTTACCAGTCCCTTTACAATTACAGAGCTCACCAGTGAATTCTTTCTTCTTAATGATATTCCAGACAATTGATTTTGGTAATCCTAATGTTTGACGATGTGTCTAATTTTGTTTTATTTTTCAGCTTCATAATACAGTAACCTCCTTGAGTGTTATTGCCACAGCTTTTCACCACATGTTTAACAATAGCAACAAACTCCAATGGTATAAGCAAGCCTAGGGGGCAAATTCACTAACTTGTGGAAATTCACCAGCGCCGGCTTCACTCACATCGCAACACTTCGCCAGTTGTAGATTCTCCAGGACAACGCTAATTCACTTAAATCCGAAATTGCGTCCAGGGTGCCGAACTCTGGCGAAGTTGTGCTAGCATTACTGTGCCAAGCAAAACGAAGTTGCGCTAGCGTTGGCTAATTTGCATATGGTGGGAAGTTAAAATTCAATGGACGTATATGTTGCAGCAAATACATTACACTACACAAGCCTGGAAAACCTTAATAAAATAAAATTTTGCCCTACACATGATCCCAGTGTATAGTTTATGTGCCATATGTTAGGAAATGTATGGGGTAGCCCGGGTACGCAAAAAAAAATTATGTGGGCTTTTGCAGCCTATCACCCTGAAAACGTAAAAGACGCCTGCGTTTTTTGGCACTTCGCCTGGTCTGAGCTGGCGAAGGCAAGTCTGGCGGAACAGGTAACGTTGAGTAGAAGGCGCATCTTAGTGAATTTGCAAAGTAACGCCGCCTGGTGTAAGAGTGCAAAGTAGCGCTAGAGTCTCTCCTTCGCTATTGAAGTTATGCCTGCGTCCATTAGTAAATCGGTGAAGTCCCAAAATGACGTCACGCTGGCGAATTTTTGCTAACGTTAGTCACTTCTCCCTTTAGTGAATTTCCCCTAGGTAACTTATCCCTGCACTAATGAAGCAATCCAACACACCTGAGTAATCACAAACAATGTGAAGCCAATTGACCTAAACATTATGGTGCCGTCAAATGAGAAGGCCTGTGCATAAAAAGTGTTGTAATTTCTACATGGTGAAACTGAAATGTATGTAAAATAACGTTAAATTGAAGTCTGGAATGTGCACTTTGATCACATTGATTAAAAAATTTACATTGAGGGGCAGACGGACAATTTAAAGAAAAATGTGTCTTTGTCAACAACTATATGGAGGGCACTAACATAGTAACATAGTAAGATTGTTACTAGGTTGAAAAAAGACACACATCCATCAAGTTCAACCTTTCAACTATTTTAACCTGCCTAACTGCCAGTTGATCCAGAGGAAGGCAAAAAAAAAAACCATTTGATGCCTCTACAATTTGCCTCAGAGGGGGAAAAAATTCCTTCCTGACAAAATGGCATTCGGACCAGTCCCTGGACCAACTTGTACTATGAGCTATCTCCCATAACCCTGTATTCCCTCACTTGCTAAAAAGCCATCCAACCCCTTCTTAAAGCTATCTAATGTATCAGCCTGTACCACTGATTCAGGGAGAGAATTCCACATCTTCACAGTTCTCACTGCAAACCCCCCCTCCGAACCTCCTTTTTTCTAATCAGAATGGGTTAGAGAGATTATTATATGATCCCCTAAACCTTATATATTTATACATAGTTATCTATCACCCATTAAGCGCCTCTTCTCCAGTGTGAACATCCCCAATGTGGCCAGTCTTTCCTCATAGGTAAGATTTTCAATACCTTTCACCAGCTTAGTTGCCCTTCTCTGTACCCTCTCTAATACAATAATGTCCTGTTTGAGTGATGGAGACCAGAACTGTCCGTCATATTCTAGATGGGGCCTTACAAGTGCTCTATACAGTGGAAGAATGACCCCCTCCTCCTGTGACTCTATGCCCCTTTTAATACAGCTCAAGACCTTATTTGCCCTTGATGCTGCTGACTGGCATTGCTTGCTACAGCAAAGTTTATCATCTACAAGGACTCCAAGGTCCTTTTCCATTATGGATTTGCCTAGTGCAGTCCCATTAAGGGTATAAGTGACTTGGATATTTTTACATCCCAGATGCATGACTTTACATTTATTAGCATTGAATCTCATTTGCCAATTAGCTGCCCAGTTTGCCAGTTTGTCAAGATCCTGTTGCAAGGATGCCACATCCTGGATTGAATTAATTGGGCTGAATAGTTTTGTGTCATTTGCAAACACTGATACACTACATTACCCTTCCCTAGTGGCCCCCATAGATGCAAAGATTTTTCTTTGATGAACGACCGATTTTAGTGCAATCCAACAATCCATCAAATAATCGTGAGGTTAGTGGGAATCGATGCATCTAACGATTTTTCATCCGACATCGGTCAGAAAATTGATTGGCCAGGTTAGAAATTTCACAGTGAAATCTATTTATTGTCCAATTGTTTGCAGCGCCAAGCAGGCAGCTACCCTCAGTTTTTCTGGCTTCAACTAGACAACATAGCTTGAAATGGTCTTTTTAGTTGATGGACAAATCGTACATTTAAACAATCGTTTCAAGATAAGCTTGATCTAATAATGAAAATATCTTTGAAAAATCCTTACATCTATGGCCAGCTAGCTTAAATCGTTAATGAACAAGTTAAATAAAAGTGGACCCAATACCAAGCCCTGAGGGACCCCACTAAGAACCTTACTCCAAGTAGAGAATGTACAATTAACAACCACCCTCTGTACCCGATCCTGTAGTCAGTTTCCCAACCATGTGCAAACGCCTTCATTAAGCCCAACTGACCTTTGTTTAGAAAGCAGTCATTTGTTGGGGCACGGTATAAATGCTTTGGCAAAATCCAAATAGATCACATCTACTGCTCCCCCACTGTCCAGCATCTTACTTACCTCATCATAAAAAGCAATCAAATTTGTCTGACATGACCTATCCTTCATAAATTTTAAGCATAAAGCAAATTCAAACTTGTGAAGTCACTCACCAAGATAGAAACATGGCCCAGGTGCTCCAGCCCCAGGCCCTCAGCTCAGGGGAGCGGACAATCCATATACAAAGCGTAAATGTTGGTGCAGGGCACACTGGTAACTCACGTATTGATCGGACTAAAATTTGTAGATAAAAAATGAATACTTTATTTATATAATCATCTCTCGCCTGACACGTTTCGTGTCACTTGGACATTTAATCATAGGCTTCATAAAAGCCATGCTGATTGCTGCTTATAATGTCATTCACTAGGACAAAATTTTGAATGTGATCCATTAACAAGCTTTCAAATAATTTGCCCACCACAGATGTCAAGCTTACTGGCCTATAATTGCCAGGCTGAGATCGTAATCCCTTTTTAAATATTAGAATGACATCAGCTTTCCTCCAATCCATAGGTACTATACCAATTGAAAGTGAATCTGAGGAAATCAGAAATAGGGGCTGCTCTAAAACTGAACTAAGCTCTCTTAGAACCTGGGGGTATATGCCATCTGGCCCTGGCACCTTGTTTACATTAATTTTTTATTAAAGCTTTATGAATCATATTCTGAGTCAGCCACTGACTAGATTGAGCTGAGCCAACAGTGCAGCTATTTTGTATACGCTGAAGAAAAGAACGTTTTTAGCACATTTGCCTTTTCTGTATCTGTTACAACCATACTGGTACCATTATTTTAAGGAACAACACTCTCAACCTGCATCTTTTTACTATTAATATACTTACTTTTGGGGTTAGACTTAACCTCAGCCACAATACAGTCTTCATTTCCCATCTTTGCCTTCCAGATTGATGTTTTACATTTATTATAGTGTTTATATTAATTAAATGCAGCTTCTGACCTCTTCATTCATATTGACTTCTTTACTTCTATATTAAGCCACATAGGGTGATTCTTAATGCTTCACTTTTACTCCTTAAGGGAATAAATTGAGAACAGTAACAATTTAATATAATTTTAAATGACAACCATTTCTGTTATGTGTTTTTAGCTGAAAACATAATGCCCCAATCATGTTTTTTTTTGTCTCAGTGTATAATTGTTTTTTGCACCAGGAAGTAAATGACAGTCACACCTGGGTCACTATTACCCAGGGGTTCAATGACTTGCACATTTGCTATAAGTTCTGGGTCATTAGAGAACACTAGATCCAGTAGTGCATTTTTCTGATTGGCTCCTCAACAACTTGTGCCATAAGATTGTCATGCAACAAGTTTATAAACTTGTTCCCATTAACTGACCTGGCAGTACTGTTGCTCCAGTCAATATCTGGGTAATTAAAATCCCTTATTATCATTACTTTGCCCAAACTAGCAGGCTTTTCCATTTGCATCAGGAGCTTAGCCCCTCCTCCTCACTTACATTAGGGCAGTGATCCCCAACCAGTAGCTCGTGAGCAACATGTTGCTCTCCAACCCCTTGGATGTTGCTCTCAGTGTCCTCAAAGCAGGAGCTTATTTTTGAATTCCAGGCTTGGAAGCAAGTTTTAATTGCATAAAAACTAAGTATAGTACCAAGTAGAGCCTTCTGTAGGCTGCCATTCCACATAGGTGCTACCAAATAGCCAAGCACAGCACTTATTTAGCACCCAAGGGACTTGTTCATGCTTGTGTTGCTCCTCAACTCTTTTTACATTTGAATGTGGCTCATGGGTAAAAAAGGTTGGGGACCCCTGCATTAGGGGGTCTATATCACACTCCTACAATTTGCTGGACTCTTTACAATCAATGAAGAACTTCACCCATAAGACTTCCGCCCCCTCATTTTCTAACATCACCTCCTCCTTTGTATTAGCTAACTGATGTACCTGAACACACATGCAAGCCTCCTTGCATTCTACTACATCAAAGTCAGCATCTGGCACTAGATCTATTAAGATGACAATTTCCAATTTGTCCATGAGAATCTACATGGACACCATGCATTTGGGGGGCATGTAGCAGAATTTGCTAACTGCCCCAAATCATTTTCTGATGAAAGTATATTTTTGGCACACTCAGCTACAGAGAAGATCCCAGAAAGAGGAGTAGAAAAGCAGCCAACTATGTAAAGTAAATGACACCTTGTGCAACTTAAAAAACTTAGTTTGCATTTATGCACAGTGTGGAATGTAGTAAAAGAGAAGTTACAAATGGTCAAATATTCACTTTTGTGCTTAAATAGGGAAGTGTAATCAAATGGTTAATTCCCCTTCCATCCCCTTAACAACAGGAATAATTTGCATAGATACAGAGATAAAGCTTAGCAAGGTAAAAAAAACCACAACACCACTGAATTTGTTAATTTAGGAACAATTCATATTTAGCAAAGGAATTCTGCCCAACACTAGTTCAGAGCCGCCATTATATACTTTTCAGGGGACCAGAAAAAAATTGTGTAAAATCTGGAAAATGCATTATGCTTTATATATTGGTGAAACTACAAAAAACAATGGTGCAAAATGAGGGAAAACTTAAAATTGTATGTAAAATTGAGGTTTTACTTTACTTGAAAGGGTGAAACTTTGGCATGAATAAAGAAACTGATGTACTTCATTGAAAATTTGGTGCACAGAATAGTGCAGAAAAAAGTGCAAGGTAGCCTGTTACATAATGAGTGACCTGGCTCCCTTGAACTTTGCGTCTCCTGACATTGCTTTTTTTTGTTTTATGAATGATCCCAGGGGACCCTCAAATATTGGAAATGTAGTTTCAAGGGGCTGTTCCAGATACACTTGTGTGACTACAATTGGTTGTTAATGCATTTTGCAAACACATTTGAAATGGCCTAGATGTTCCACCAGATTAATAAAATCTGAATCTGGCTTTACTTGTAAAAATGCTGTGTGAAGGTGATTATGAGATTTGAAACCTTTAGAAATAACGCAAGAAAGTACCATCTAAAATAGGGGCATTGGATACTAAAAATACCTGGCCCACAAGTGTATTATTTAGCATATGTATACTGTATGTATGGAGCATACTTTTTTCTTTTGTTAGTGAATCTGTCCCATTTCGCTTCACCAAAAAATTAGCGTCACTTTTTTTGAGGATCATATTTTGTTGCACGACCAAAATTTTGGTTGCTCGTAATTTTTGTAGCAATCTACATTAGAGTCTATGGGTGTTTTTCAGTCGCCACTGCTCTTTACTTCATTTTAATCAAAGCCAGCACCCCAACGCTACCAGGCAGCGGCACTTAGCGGCACTGAGCCACTTTACTTACAGAATTGAAGTTGCATGAACAATTAGCTATGACTGTTCAGTTGTATTGACTATACACTCGGGAGTACAATATATTAAAAAAGGTACAATTTCACCCTGGGACGCAATGCTGTATATAAGGAGACACTTATTATTACATGGCGTAATATATACGGAGACGAATACAAAGTAATAATTGACACTGCATTTTGTTAAGCAAGTTTATTTGTTTATTGATATGACTATTTCATTATGTTTATTTACATGTCAATGTGGCATTGTAGCTTTCTGTAATATGTTTTCATGTACTGTAATAATTCTCCTCTGTGTAGGAGAACACACGCATTTTATAAAGAAAAATTGTAATGTCTTGTCAATATTGATTGATAATAAAAAAAAGTTTTGAAAAAAAAAAAAAAAGGTACAATTTCCCTCAAAAATCCTTCTGTTTTTGCAGAATACCAGAATATCAGTTAGGGGTAATAGTAAAGTGAAATAGCTATCACAAAGGGTCTTTCAAATCATTTCAGAACCAAGTAACTACTAAAATAGTGCTATATTAAATTATACATATTAAATTATATTAATAACATAAATCTGCATGTATGCATTCATATTCCCCATATATATTACTACATATATAAGCAAAACAAAAATTATAGTGATTGTGCTTGCATGGATTGGTCAGGGAAAACTGAAATAAATGATGGTGTAAAGGACAGGTTAGAACCGTTCAGTTAAAAACAAGCTGAAACGTATTCTGTATAATCTATCACCCGCTGCTGAATTGCAAAGGTAATTCATTTCAAGTTTCTCAGATGAGTAACTATCAAAAGCCCAAAGGCATGGTATAAAGATGCCAAGTGATCAAAGAATTCTGTATATTTCTCTTTTAGCTATGTGTTTGCCTCATGATTTCCCAACAAACAAATTAATCAACAGTTTGCAATGTATGAAGTCCCAGAGCAACTGTATGTGTGAATGTGTATATATACAGTACATATATATAAATATATATATTTATATATATATATAGATATATATATTTTTATTAACATACATAGAAGAGGCACGCTATTAATATGAGGTGCTCGAAAACCGTTATAATTACAAGCCTGGCACGCTGCAGGACATTTTTTGAAGACGCAATAGCCAATATTTCAGTCCTGATGCTGTTTAAGTCCTACAGTGTGAGAAGCCTTTTGTTCTATGCATGTGCCAGAGAAAGAGTCAAACACAAACATGCTTGATCAAATGCCTGGCAGTCTTCTCAATGAAGCCGTCCCTCACCCCCCCCCCCGCGTCTTTAATGTCCTGTGATGGGGGAGATTGGGGGGGAGCTGCATCTCTAGTGCAGAGAATGCAATTGCACTCACTGCACTTGAGATTAATTCTTTGTCTTAAAAAATGGAATTTAAGCTCTTACCATTACCAGGGGTGCCATTTTGCTGCTCCTAGTGAAATGATAGGATTTCAGTAACATTTTACTTCTTTAATTTATGTTCCATTACAATAGACAACGATTTTCATATCACTTCACACTTATTTAACCAATAGGTTGGTAAAGAGGCACAGTAAACAAGATAATTGGGGACTCAATGCATTACAAGTAATTCTCCTTTTGGGTGATAATATTTTCCCCAACAAAATATGTGGGCTACACTCCGGTTGGGGGTAACAGTAGTTGTTTTTTTTTTTATTGTCCCCCATGTGCCAGGGCCATGTTGTGCAGAGCACATGCACATAATGAGTTTCTGAAATCATGCGCATGAGCATAATGAACAAGTTGCGGCAATCACTCATTATGCGCATGCGTGTGCCCCAAAATGGCCACTCAAACCGGGAGCTCCCTCCCGGTGCAAGTGTCCAATCGCTGGCGGGGAGCAATTTATAAAAAAAAAAAAAAAGAACCCTATTGTTACTCCCAACTGGAGTACGGGCTCTATTTGCCCGCACCTTTGGTTGGGGAATATATGTTCGCCTAACAGGTGCCCTTTAAACCTCAGCTATATAAATCAACAGCTATCCCCTAATTCAGCACTTGCCGCTTAGATTCCAGTAATTGGTTGGCTACAGATCATATTAACCTTTCAACCTAAGCTAATTTTATTATGGTTATACTGCTATATCCCTATAATGGAAATAGTTCTCAATAATCCTAATGGATGGGTATGGGCCACTTTAAATATGACAAAAATTTAGAGATCCCTGCGTAGTTTTTTACCAAGCTGGTGTTGATAATTTTGTGAGCCCCTTATATGCTTAGCATCCACAAACATGCTACTTATAGAGTGAATAATGTACCTTCTATTGTAAAATATAAGAAGTTCCATGACTATATATTATAATTATCTTATTTAACTACTAGATGGCAAAAGAAAGCATTGAGTTTCTATTTGCATACTCAGCTGGAGATATCATAGTCCAGAAGGATGTAGTTTACAGCTCTTGGAATGTATTCTTTGGCTGTATTGATGCAGGAAATAATCCATCTAGCAACGGATGCCTTTGATTCTTATTGCCCTTTGTTTGTCCTTGTTTGAGAAAGAATAGGTTGTCAGATTTTCTGAAATCTTTTGACTTCTTTAGGTAAAAAGAGAGTTCTTTTTACCCCCATGCTAGGAATTTTTACATTTACACTTTTTACATAACTTGAGTTTTAGAAAAAGTGATGGGAAAATAATAACTTCTTGCTTTTTTGTTTCAGTGTCTGGTACTTGTCAAACCATTGTCCTATCTGGGGAAAAACATTGAAGGTGGGGTTGCTTAATGGACAGATTTTGATTAAATTTAATTCATCTTATGGTGGTAAAAAAAAACCCCCTGTAACGTAACTAGAGGGGGGCGGGCCCTGGAAAGGGATGTGCAGCCGGGCCCCCCGCCCCCCTCCGTATGCTTTTTTTCTGCCTGCAATTCCGCAGGAGTCAGTGGCGAGTGAGCTGCCGGGGGGGCCTGAGGGGGTGTGGGCCCTGGCTCAATCGCACCCCCTGCTCACCCGGTAGTTATGCCACTGCAGAAACCTAATTGTTCATGAAAGAAGCATTAAAAAACTAGAATTCATGATAGCCAGCCAGACGTAAATGGATATACAGGTATGGACCCCATTATCCAGTAACCCTTTATTCAGAAAGCTCCGTATTATGGGAAGGCTATCTCCAGTAGAGTCCATTTTAATCAAATCATTCAAATTTTTAAAAATGTTTCCTTTATATCTGTAATAATAATACAGTAGCTGGTACTTGATCCTAAGATTTAATTAATCCTTATCGGATACAAAATATTCCTATTGGGTTTAATTAATGTTTAAATGATTTTTAGTAGACTTAAGGTATGGAGATCCAAATTATGGAAAGATCCCTTATTAGGATGATAGGTCCCATACAAAATCAATAATAGTTTTACAAAAGCTAAAGTCATCATATAATTGCCCAATTTTATGTTATTCTTTATTTATTAACACAGGATGTAATAGTTTTGTGTTAATTTCTTTTTGTGGTAATTAATGTTTTATTGGATTTTAACAAGTAAAAGATAGAGGCATACAACATAGTATGGGATAGAATAATAATAAAGTAGGTAGAGAAATCAAAGCTGTTATCAAAAGTTTTATTACAATATCTCAAAATATAACAGAAAGCAAATTGTTTCTTAACATTATACAATTTGGTAAAAGAACATCAAGCCTATGATAACAATGGCATAGATATACAACTAAGTTAGTTTTGTGATAACTATAGGTTTATATAGTATATATATATATATATATATATGTGTAAATGCCACTCATCCCATGGCTCACTGAAACTTGTTTGCTAGAACAAATAAAGTGCCTCCGTTGCCACGTAATTTTTTTAATCACTTTCTCTGCCACTGTTAAATAAGGCAATATATCAACAGACACATATTAAATTTTAATAATCCTTTCAATAATTAATCGTTTCCTCCCAGACAGACATTCTGTTTATAAGCTACTGGTAAACTGTTCCTGTTCGTGAATGTATTAGGAAGCTCCATTGTGGCAAGGGCTCTTATGAATGATGAACATTTTTTTTAAGACAGCTGCTTAAGCATGTTGGCATACTATATAAAAGATTATGAATAAATAAGTGGCTTATACTAACTGTGTTCTATTGCTAGTAGCTAGATGTATATAGCAAGGAATTGCCCTGCCACAGAATCATTAGATGTACAGCCTGTGTGAGATTGAGATCTAGAGGTTCATTCAGAGCCATTTCTTCCCCCAATTAATATTGCTGAATAGATGCCTTATCGTTCATCAACAGCATTTATTAAAAAACTGTTCTGTAAGTTCAGTTTCCATTAGTTATTACAATTTCTTTAAATAAAAATGTTATTCGTTGGCTATTGAGTAAATTTTAAATCCTACACAATTCTCACAATCAACATTTCCTGAATGATATTAGCTTTTGCAACTAGGGTGGCCCCATACAGTTTCAGGTTGACCAAATGACCCCATAAATCTGTTTGATAGGTCATTACCCAAACCTGTTTTGAGCTTTCAATTGTGATGCAATCATTCAAAACATTCAAGTAGCGGGGCCCACATGCAGATGCTCATACAATTCAATCAGAAACTGCCAAATTGTAAAGGTGGCCATATACATAACAATTATGATCTTTCTTGGAAAAGATATTTCCAAGAAAGATAGTTTGTTTCAATACACATGTGTAGAGCTGATATACAGTAACAGTGGCCGATGTTTTCCATCCAGCCCGATCGACGAGCCGACCGATATCAAAGTCTTCTGCCGATATCGGTCGGCTCTTTTCCCACCATACACACACCAAATATCTTAAGAAAAATACCACATTGTCTGTGCATCTATGGTGCCTTAATTCCAGATCAACTATATACTATAAGATGTGGAATATGTTTCTGTTTAACAAGCTCAAAGTTATCTGTTATTAAACCACTAATCCTGGTAGAGATAGGGTCTACCTTTAGATTTTCTTTTTCAAAAAAACTTGAGCTACACAGCTTCAGAAAATCTTTTTAAAATGGGAAGTTGTTTTCAATATGTCTATTATATAGAAGGCATTTTCTTGTTTTGGTTCCAGGTATAAGGTACCCCTTTTGTAATTTTATGGCTTGGTCTCAGTTAAAATTTTCTTCTGGTTGATTATGGTTTTACTTATGAAACCTTTTTTTTCTTGTGGAAGGAAATGACTCTTACCACATGATATGTGATAAAGTGATAGATCTTCCCCAAATTATTTAGGCTGAAAGGGAACAAGAGTACTTTACTAGTTTATAAGCTTAAGTTCCACATTTTTAGATCTTAAATACAAATATTATTTATCTGCAACTGGACATGCCATAGTAGAAACTTTAAAGGAGAAAGGCTGGATTCCCCTTGTTTAACTTTTAAGTACCTGTATCCAACAACACAGGAGAGGGTATCCAGTAGACTGAATCAGTGTCGGACTGGCCCACCGGGATACCAGGAAAAATCCCGGTGGGCCCAGGTGTCAGGGGGCCCTTGTGCTGCTAAAGATTTGGTCAATTTCATGGTCATTTCCTATTTCTTTGAGAACAAAGGTGCTAAATAGATGGAATAATAGATTATAGTATGTAAAGAATAGAGACTAGGGGGTCAATTTATCAAAGAGTGAAGTTCCGCCACTAGAGTGAAATTCCGCAGCTCTCCATTCATTTCTATGGGATTTTGAAAGGCGTATTTATCAATGGGTGAAAGTAATATTTCACCCTTTGATAAATACGCCTTTAAAAACACCATAGAAATGAATGGGAAGTAGCGGAATTTCACTCTAGTGGCGGAACTTCACTATTAACTTCACTCTTTGATAAATATACCCCTAGGAGAATAGAGGTTGAGCGAGGAGAAGAATAATAATAGTACTGAGAGTGCGCCCTGGACTATGGTTCTTTGGTGGGCCCCTGGTCTAAGATTTTTGGGTGGGCCCCTGGTGTCCCAGTCCGACACTGGACTGATTGGACATCTACAGCAACTGTTGACTCTGACACTCATTATTTAAATGAATGTCAGAATAAAATATATCATTTATTTCTTTTGTATTGTGATTGACATTAGAGTATGTAAATACAGTTGAACCCCATTTTATGTTTTTCAGGGGACCAGGAATAAATTATGTAAAATCTGGGAAAATTTAAAATCGTGGAAATGTGTTAAAGTAAATTTTTTTTCAAGTAGTGAAAGGATATAAGCACAGAAGTCTGCTTTACTTTCAGATACAATATTTACTTTGTTAATAACAAGGTTTAATCATTGCAGTGTTAATGTTATACTATGGGGGGCATGTGCACATACACAACCTAAAGAAATATGTGATTGGTGCAGGACTGTATAAGGGGCAGACTAATAGGAATTGACCATTTACAGGCAGAACAATGGCAAAATATACATCTGGTTACTATTTTGAACCCCTTTATTTCACAAATAATAACATTCACAAATTTTGATGTAAAATCCGGGAAAACATTACTGAAAATCAGGGAAATGCACCCTTTGAAATGCATTATAAATTGGTGGGACCACAAATAAAAAATGTAAATCTTAATGTACCTAAAAAAAAAGAAACCAATAACATTTAGGGGCAGATTTATTAAGCATTGAGTTCTGTTTTCCACAAAAAATTGAGTTTTCGTGGTTATATTTTGGTCAAAAAATATTATATCTGATTAAAAAAAACCTCAAGATTAAAAAAAAAATGAGATGTATTTTACCACGACCCTGGAAATAGCTTGAATCTAAAATACACCATCTAGAACATGTCAAGGTCATGTAGAAGCCAATGGCAGAGGTCCCTTGAACAATTTGAAAGGTTAATAGTCTTCATGATGTTTGAGTTTTTTTGCAGAGGGTTTTGCCGAAAACTCCATCAATTCGAGAACTCATTCTCAAACTCAATTTGATTTTTTGGGTTGTTAACCCGAACTCACTGATTCAAGTTTTTTCCATTCAAATTTTTTCTTAAATAAGAAATCATTTGAGTTGTGGGTTTAAGGTATAAAGAATTCGACCTTGGATAAATAAATACTGTTTGTTAGTTTATAAAAAGTTATAACCAGTTTTGGCTGAAACTACAGCATTACAGCTGGCTTCTTCTACAGCGTTACAGAAGTCAGAACCAGCAGAGCAGAGAATATAAACAGCCAAACAGACTCTGCAGTGAACTACAAATCATTTAAAAATTATTTTCCAAACCATTTAAAAATTATTTTCCAAACCATTGGAATTTTTAAATAAATATAATGTACTGTATGCTTGGAAGTTGCACAAAATTAGATTTTTCTCCCATTATGCATTTTTAGGTGGAGAACGTCTTTATTATTGTATACACCTTTAGATGATGATTTGAGGCTTTATGTAATGCAAATCAATCTGTTTTTATATACTGTATGTATATGAATAGCTCTATGGATTAGATTTTTCTGGTTTTATCCTGCCTTTATTTATGTTATCTTCTCTGTTTGTCTTGTGAAATTAAACACCTCACTCCAGTGTTTTTATATGACACAACTGATAAATCAATATTTCCCAGGAAAAATTTGTAAAAAGTATTTATAACTGAAATTATATTATATTTCTGCTACGCTATTTCTATTCACAATTTTTTACACGTTGTTTTCAGACAGACCTTTATTTTGAGTCCCTTTATAGTAAATTGCAAAAGTGTTTTCTTTTGTCTGGAGGAAATATGAAGACATTAATGGAGAAAACTATCAACCTGTATATAGTGCAACATGTATCTGGTGATATAAACTCAATATCTCTAACTGTCCAAATTTCCACCTTGCACATATGCAGTAATCCTATTCTTTTTTCATGGTAAAAAAAAAGAAAATCACTATTGACAAAGGAAGATTTCCAAAACAAAACAAAATTTCCAAAGAATTAAATTTTGATTGTTTGTGGTGTGTATTATTGAGAGACAGAATGGCACAGATATCTCAAATTGACTTCAATATTACACCCAGTTTGCCTTCCACGTGACATGCATTAGTAGCTCATTTTGCTTGAATAATTTGTTTAATTTGTTTTCATTTGTTTTAGACTCTCCAAGGCAATTTTATTCACTGTGTATATTTAATTTTGATCAATTCATTATTTTATTTTTTGAGTTAAAATTTTTTTTTTTTAGTTCCCCTCTTTGCCCTGTTTAAATAAAGAAATGACAAAAAAACAATAAACAAAAAGCATGTTTCTCACAAGCCCTATTAATTGCACTCATGTTTAACATGGGGGTATAATACTCTAATAGGATACACAACGCTTTTCAATTTTACAATGTAAAAATGTGCACTTAGGAAGGACAATCATTATAACATACATATGTTCATGTAAATATAAAGAGATTATGTGAGATTATATGCAATGTTGTAAGACAATATAGGAAGTCTTATATAGGATAATTCTGTTCTGGCCCTCTTATAGTGTACTATGTTAACCACTGACTGCTTGCTGGATTAAATAGGTCTTGCAAACAGATAATAAACAAGAGAGTTGTATATCAAAAAGTAATGTAATTCAAAAACCACAGGGGCTAAAAATGGAAGACCAACTGCAAGTTATCTTAGAAAAGCATTGCCTACTTCATACCAAATGTAATAATAAGCTAAAATACCCCTTTAAATATGATGTTATTGTGTTTAAAAAGTAGTGGTTGCCAGATGGAACTTTAGCTGGACATGCACTAAGAAATATAGGTGGTTAATTCAGTTAAAACTGTTATGCCTGGATTTAAAATTCATTCTCATTCATTATGGAGCAAAAGTCTGCTGATCTCTATGAAGGTAATGGAACAAGGGGACATCACTTGGTTCAGACTAACTGGCACAAGAAAAAGATAATACTTTCCTCAATGATTTCAGTAATAAAAAATGAAATGGTTTTTGAGGTAACAAAAATGTCACACCTTAGATTGTTTAGTGATAGTCAGGTGAACCTACCTTCTGGTACCTCAAGATATGGCATTGTATCCTCCGCAGTGTGTTGCCACATTGTACTTGGTAAAAATGGATACACAGCTCTGCAGAAACCTACTGTAGCATATTAATGGTGCAAAAATTCAGATGTTTCCACAGGAGGGGGTTTCAGTGCGTAATACTTTGGATAATAAGAAGTGGTAGACCTTCAGCTGAGTCTCTCAGATATCACTATTGATACACTAGGCTTTTTTATTGTGACTGGTTTGCACACCGATCTGTCACTTCACATTACAATCTGGTTTGCTTGGTCACTAGGCTCTAGCTTCCTAACAGGGGAAAAAGCCCAGGAATCTAAGTTCAAAAAAAGTTCAGCCATGTACATTTGTGCCTTGCTGCATATGGAGCAAATTGACCCATGCCCGACTGATACTTTACCAAACAACTACTTCTTGGTTTGAAAAACAAGCATTCTGTCTTTTTTGCCGCTGGAGGGCTCTAGTTTAAAGACGTCTATAGATTTAACTTTAGTTAAATTTGTAAAAGCAAGAACTATGGTAGTTCCCTCATTTATAAATAAAGACAAATATGCAGATAGCCTTTATCATTAGTAGAATAACCTATGCCCATATGTCAAAGTGAAAGCACAAAAAAAGAAGTGTTCATTTTCAGTAACCACCGAAACACACTTGTTTCAGTGGTTGAATTTACGCCATGATCACTTAATTTCCCCAATTTTTTTATGGTCACCAATCGTAATATTTGTTTTTAGAATGGAAATTCGTTACTTTTCTACGTAAACAGTTGAGTTCTGTCCTTGATTTTATCTCCAGAGTGAGACTAAGTTCATGTTGTTTTCTCTGTGTGTTCTAGTTTCACGGGCACTCTTGGCGGCAGTGTTTTTTTTTGCCACGGCCAGTACTGGAACCTGCTCTATCAGTGTCTTGTTCCTTAGGGAACCTTCGTAGATATCCTCTGGACCAACGTCAAATGACTGGAAAATAAAGATATTTCTTTTGAACCAGGCTGAATTCAGAGATAAGCAAATGATGTGCCAGAAACATTAAAAAACAAACAATCAAAGCCTTTATGTATATTAAAATATCTTTAACTGTTATCAAGTTTTTCTAAAAAATAATCCTGTGGGGGCAGAGTTACTATTTTATTGCAATGTTTTTCATTCCCTAGGTGTGTATTCTGCAGTGTACACAAACCTTGATATCTCTTTGAGAGAACAAAAGCAAAAGAAAGCCTTCCGAATGTTTGAATGGAAAAAGCTTATGCCCTGAAGCTTGTTTGTCACTGCGATTTTTTTGTATTGTTTTATTTACCTCTTTTCCTTTCTGCAGACAGCCTTTACATGTTTTATTGCTGTAGTTCAGGTATGGGACCTATTATCAAGACCCCCGTTATCCACACAGCTCAGCAAAACAGCAATATTACTTGTCATAGTGTTCTATTTAAATACACAAAGGCTATTTTCTTTATTGATTTTTCATCTCTGTATTAATAAAACAGTACTTTGTACCTAATAATAACTAGGCTAGCATAAATTCATGTTAACGGGAAACAATTCTACTGGGTTTATAATGTTCTAATGTTTTTAAGAACCTAAAAGAATGGTGCTCCAATTTATAGAAATACTACTTATCCAGAAAAACCCAGGTCCTAAGCATTCAGGGTAACAGATACCATATCTGTAGGAGTCTGTTAGAGTATATAAAGAGCTTTTTTGTTTTGTGTTATGCTAATATTCAGGATATTCAAAAAAAAAAATTTGTTTTACAAGACCATATCAGGATAAATGAAAGCATTATGGTGGCAGCCCTGGCTTGAAGTCAACATTTTTAAAATGCTTGAAGTCTCATGAGCTAAAGTTAGATTTATGTGTACATGTGTGCGAATATATAGATAAAAGATTTGCTGGGATATCATTTTAGGGATTGAACTTGATGGATAGTTGTCTTTTTTCAAACAAAAGTAACTATTTAAGTTGAATGAATGAACTTTGTTTCATACAGAGCAGTATTTTATACATACAATATGATGCTGCTTATATTGAACTTATATTGCAGTTAACAGCTGGTTCTTCTGTTGTGAACAATAACATCTCCTAATGAACTAAATGTTCTAGTCCTTCCCATGTCAAACCCGATTACACACACACACACACACACGTGCATAAGATTAAAGCAATTGCATTAGGCATTAATGCCCCAGTACAATGCACCGTAAAATATGGCAATTTAAAATAAGATGCAGTTATCATTGCAGTATTGCACTCACCTTACTTGTTGTAAGGTGCTTGTGTTATATTGTATGTGGTGTGTATGTCTACCTCATCTCCGAGTATTAAACTGCAGTGTGGGCATGCTTTCTGTTTTGGTCAAACTTTCAGCCCACACACACTGTAAAGATTTCTGTGTATAAGATACCGAGTAACCACATCACAGATTTTTGAAGAATTTCAAGGCAGTTTTGTAAATTAAAAATGTACGCTATGTGCACTATAATTCCAGATCTATTAGATATGCTAGTGTAGGATATTGTGTGTAGTATCAAATAGATTATCATTCATATGAGGGATATATGATGAGGGGTTAGTTGTGAGAACTGATGTGTTTTAGTATGACAATGCGCTTCAGTTGAAACGGCAGCACCTGTTGGAGAGGAAGGAAGGAAAAAAAACAAAGAAAGAAAGAAATACAGAAGGTCTCTCTATATTATATACTGAGCAATGCTATATTCCCCACAGCAGACTTATAGGGGCCGATTCACTAAGGGTCGAATTTCGAAGTTAAAAATACTTCGAAATTCGACCCTCGGATTGAAATCCTTCGACTTCGAATATCGAAGTCGAAGGATTTAGCGCTGATCCTGCGATCGATCGATCGAAGGATTTTTCGTTCGATCGAACGATTAAATCCTTCGAATCGAACGATTCGAAGGATTTTAATCCAACGATCGAAGGAAAATCCTTCGATCAAAAAATCACAGGCAAGCCTATGGGGACCTTCCCCATAGGCTAACATTGACTTCGGTAGCTTTTAGCTGCCGAAGTAGGGGGTCGAAGTTTTTTTTAAAGGGGAAGTACTTCGACTATCGAATGGTCGAATAGTCGAACGATTTTTTGTTCGATTCGTTCGATTTCGTTCGACTTCGAACGAATTTAACCAATTCGATGGTCGAAGTACCCAAAAAATACTTCGAAATTCGAAGTATTTTTACTTCGAATCCTTCACTCGAGCTTAGTGAGTCAGCCCCATAGTGTATACAAACCTCTACTTTATTCCTAATTTATTTTATATAGAGCAGCTGTATCACCATTGTACAGTCTCTGCTTTGGCATCTTGAAATATTTACTGTCCCTGCTACTTCCACTGCATTCAACTTATTGCATAAAGCTTTTCCAGCACCTTACAGCTCCTGTCTCTCATTATAGCCACTAGGAAAGAGAACATTTCAATATATTTTTCAGATAAATTTGTATTTCCTCTTCCCTTTGTTTTCTGCTTTCCTTTAGCGTATGTTGTCTCAATCATAGAAAATTGATAATAAAATATTATTCATAACAAAGTTATGTTATGTGTCTTATATATTGAAATGGTAATAATCACTTATAGGAATCAGCCCTAGTACAACAACGAACGGTTCGTTTATGTGCATTGCTGGTACGATATTGTTATATAGAGCAGCTGTATCACCATTGTACAGTCTCTGCTTTGGCATCTTGAAATATTTACTGTCCCTGCTACTTCCACTGCATTCAACTTATTGCATAAAGCTTTTCCAGCACCTTACAGCTCCTGTCTCTCATTATAGCCACTAGGAAAGAGAACATTTCAATATATTTTTCAGATAAATTTGTATTTCCTCTTCCCTTTGTTTTCTGCTTTCCTTTAGCGTATGTTGTCTCAATCATAGAAAATTGATAATAAAATATTATTCATAACAAAGTTATGTTATGTGTCTTATATATTGAAATGGTAATAATCACTTATAGGAATCAGCCCTAGTACAACAACGAACGGTTCGTTTATGTGCATTGCTGGTACGATATTGTTTGTCCAGTGTTACAGACTTTGTTTTCTTTTAAAAATGAATATTATAATATAGCAAATAGGGTTTGAGAATACCCACCAATTTTCTTGCGTCCAATACAACCTGTAATTAAATTTCAGTTAAACATATATTTTAGAAATCTAGGTTTGCTATGATTACATATAAAATTTCCTTTTTTTAGAAGTCTGCTGCCGTTAGATAAAAACGTGTCTTTTTGTACAGAAGTGGGATACAAGTTGTTCCATGTGTTCTTACATGAACAATCAGGTATTATTATTATGAACTTTTTCTGTATGATGATATGAAGTTTATACAGCACTGTACACTGATTATTAAGGTACAGTATGCCCCTATGTCATAAAGCCTTACCTCTAAGTGGCACCTGAATGACTGAATGACCAAGGCTGACAGATTAGTCATCACCAGGATGGAGCTACATCCTACCTGAGCCCAAGTCCAGATACTAAACCCAACTTAGTTTCTGCTTTGTCTGCTCTGAAGGATGCTTGCATATGACTTATTTCCAAGGTAGATACAAGGCCTCAATGTTACACTGTAACTACTACACATAAGGGGAGAACATAAAAAGAACACAATGTATTTAACTGTATTGGACCCCTGTACCAATATTCATCCTGAGTCTACTTAGTGTGTGTAGATAGATAGTAGATAGATAGATACACACAAACGCCACATAGAAATGTAGATACAATCTTTATTCTCAGCATGCCAGTTTCTCAATCTTGGCAGCTAAAGAATTTTGAATTAACATGGCAGGATCCAGCAGGAAGTGATACAGTAGTACAATAACCTATCCTCAGAACTCAATTTGTTGCAAAATTAGAGCCCCGGTATCCTCTTTGCAGACTTCTGAAGATGCTGGGAGTTGCAGTTCCCAAAAAAGCTTAAACTCTGAAAGAATCTTCTGTGATAAAGCAAAAAAGTACAGGTCACCATTACATGACAGAAAATAGCAGACTCTGTACTGCATTCTTATATATTTAGATAAACATAGTGTCCTATTTTTTTGCTGTTTTTTTTCCATGTATGTTAGATAACCATTAAACAGCAGGAAACAACGCATACTTTGATGGGTAAAAAGAGATTCTCTTGTGTATATGACCTTGGTTTCAACCCACATGTGTAAGTTTTTAAGAAATAATGTTGCAGAACATGTGTATATATATATATATATATATATATATATATATATATATATATATCTAGCTTTCACATAGAGCCGCACACCATTTTTTCTAGTGAATCAGATAATATTTATTTGCATAAGTCTGTGTTTCAACATTTCGGCCCTCCTTCGGTGCAGTGATAACTTGAGAAAGGCCCTAAAGAGGGCCGAAAGTTGGAAAACAGACTTACGCAAATAAATATCTGATTCACTAGAAAAAATGGTGTACGGCTCTATGTGAAAGCTATACATAATATTTGAACCAGCACCCACATCTAAGAAATCCGGATCTGAGTATTAAAAAGTTAGTACATCACATGCCAAATGAACGCTATGTGATGTACTAACTTTTTAATACACACACACATATATATATATATATATATATATATATATATATATATATATATATATATATATATATATAGTGCACAAAAGAACCGCACACACAGGTCTTTGTAGTGAAGAAAATAGTTTGCTTTATTGCGACGTTTCGGCTCCTAAACTCGAGCCGTCATCAGGAAGCTCGAGTTTAGGAGCCGAAACGTCGCAATAAAGCAAACTATTTTCTTCACTACAAAGACCTGTGTGTGCGGTTCTTTTGTGCACTACAGATGATTGTTTCTAACCAGCACCCAGGCATTACCTTTGTGTAACGAGTGCACCAGCTTCGGACTGTATATATATATATATATATATATACACACATACAAAAATAGAAATGAATGAAGCAGCACTCTAATTAAAAAGTTAGTACATCACATGCCAAATGAACGCTATCCGATGTACTAACTTTTTAATACACTTTTTTGCATTATTCGAGTGCTGCTTCATTCATTTCTGTTTTTGTATATTATGTGTCTTGGGAAAGGTCCAAAGTGGGACCAAAATGTTGACAAATTTTTCTTTACTTTCACCCCATTATTAAGCCATGGAGTATGTCTGTTGCTGAGAAACATATACATATATATATTCTCAATCACTATAGACTAAGACATATATTCTAAAACACAGCACTATAGACTTGTAGACTAAAAAAACAGTAACAATGTCATGTGACCAGGTCTGGACTGAGAGTCAAAATAGGCCCTGGCATTTCAGGTAAACAAAGGCCCAATCAGCCCATAAAGAGGCCCAAACAGCCCCAACCAGCCCACTAAATACCGACTTTCTATGGCACCTTATAGCAGCATTTGCCAGAACAGACAGATTGCCAGTCCAGACCTGCATGTGACTTCCAAAGTACTTGCCCCCTTAAATGACTTGTTGGTCTGTGCTGTGGCTGTTTTGCTAATACAATTATATTTTAGCGCAGCAAAACAAATAAAACACATTAAATCACCTGTAAGCTCTTGGGTTTAGACCATCCCTATAGCTGTTTTGTCTGTGTTAGAATACATATACATATTTCTAAGCTGTGTTTTCCGTCAGCCAATGATCCTCTATGTATAAACTAACAATAATAACCTGTAAAACAACTTCAACTTCATCCACTTTTCACAAAGTATAAGCAATTTATTTAAAACACAAAAAAAAACAGTTAAGAATAAACTAACATGCCCCAGGCTTGTTTTGCTTCCAATTCACCCAGTTTTCTCCTAACTATGTCCTTGGGAATTGTTATGGTTGTGCTTTGAAGTGTTTGTGAATCAATCCAGTAGAAATAGGAGGAAGGGAATCCATTCTGTTAGCCGTGCTCCGGGCCAGGTTTTTACACAAGCCAGTTCTTCTCTCCCAGCTGACTAACAGCTCTTGTTTACTGGTTGGATACTGGCTGGGAAAGGGTGGGGGGAGAGACTTTGCAAAGAACTAGTAACATATATGTTCATGGTTATTTTTTAGCACTAATCTCTCGTTTGTTTTTACACACTTTTCCCCGTCTATAATTCCCTGGGCGGAGGGAAAACGGAAGAAGGAACACGGTGCCAGGATTCCAGATCAGGGAGCTACAGATCAACGAGATTCTTGCGGCAGTGTCTCGGGGGCTGAAGACACACGGAGCGATCAAGTGTTTGAGGATCATGCGCTGGGCCCCATAGAAGAATCCACACATGCACGACCCCAGCAGCACAGCTTGGCATTGTCCATATTGCGGATACAGCCCGAATTAATCATCAGGAAATATTCTCTTCTCACCCCCTCCTCCTCCTCCTTTTGCTTATTTTGGGGTGGAAACACAGTTTATGAGAACACAGGAAAGGAAAAAGATTTGTTTCCCTTTTTTTTTTTAAACCGATTTCCTTGGGAGAAAGTTTTTTTTTTTCCATAAATATTTTTTTACAGGATTTGAATATTTTTTTTTTTTTTTTTTTTAAAAAAAAGCTCAGTGGCGGCTTGGGGAAAAAACAAAACAATACAAGTATTTCTAAAGAGAATCCCCAGCTGACAAGAGAGGGGATTTCCAAAATAAGAATATCTGGAGGGATTCCAAACCTAATCACGTTGTATTTGGAGCGGAAATCTGTATTTACATATATGTAGATTCCTTTCTAGAAGCTGCTTTTATAAACCATGCTGCCTCAGTATCTGAGCTGTCACAATCACAGCATTAAATAAAGACCTTACTTAGGGACATTGTTTTTTGTTCTTAATTGGATTTTTAATTATTTTTTTTTTTACCTTTTGTCCTTGCCAATTTTAGTAAGCCAGACTCCCCCCCTATAGCTGCTGCTGGGGAAATACTACTACAAGGTGGGGGAGCTGAGCTATAGGCATGGGACAGGGTGTATTGAGGGGTGAGGGGCACCCCAATAATAACCCCAATAGCAAGGTGGGCTGGAAGTCACTTGTGGGAATAATCACCATTTTTATGCTTATTCTGTGCGACCAAAGCGACGGCAAAAGTGAGTATGATATTTGGTGTATAAATATTCCATGTGTAACCATACTAGGGAGCGGTATGGAGTTCTCTGCTTACACTTAAATAGCAACCTAGTGATGAGTTCTTTCTCTTAGTTACACACGTTATTCTATGGGAGTCCAACCTACTACAACTCCCAGAGCGCCCCTTGTCAAAAGGCGGGTCTGGTAGTTGTTTAATAACGCTTAGTGATCAGCATGTTTGATTTCCAGACTTCTGTGTAGAAATGTAGCCGCTTTTGCTTATAGTTTTTATTTGGTAGGGGTGTTGTTTGCATTTGACGTTTCAGGCCTCTGTGAGGGCAGACGCACACTGCTAAAATGGAGGCGGCCGGCTCGGTGCGGTGAGCTAGGCCTCTTCATTTGAGATTGTAAACATGTTGGGGGTGGGGTTGGGGCCTGCTACTGGGGCCACCGCCTACTTGGCCCTCTTGAGCAGCTGAAAATCGAATTAATAGTGACGTTAGATTCATATCATTCGACTCTATACTTTATGGGAAGCGTATATTGTGTTGTTTACACGTGAAGTGAATTTTACTACGTGGAACCGTTTAGTGTTGCCAGCTCATCCCTCCTCCTAATCCGGACATACGCACAGAGACAATCCACATGGCATTGAATGTGCGTGTGGCATATGCTTTCCACGCAATGGTGTGTGTGTGTGTACCTGCAGATTGAAACCCTTCATCATAGGGATTGTATGTGTGTCAGGGCTTGGTAGCAGGAGCCATGCACACTGACAACCTTACTAAGGAGAACGTGTACTAGGAATAATGCCATGAGTAGGGTTGCACTTCAGAAACTGGTTGTGCAACTGGTTATGGTGAAAATATTGAAATGCCGACAGAAAATGTACTGGATGGAAGGGCAAATTTTGGTCTCCTTCTCTGCGTAAAAGACACAGATGGGAGGTTGTTGGTATTCTACAAAAAACAGAAGGTTTCACAGCTGGAGATTGGAATTGGTTCTGTGTCAATTGAGGGAAATGATACCTTTTTTAAATATATTGTACTCCAATATAGTCAGTACAACTGAACAGTGACAGCCCGAGCTAGGGTTGCCACCTTTTCTGGGAAACAATGCCGGCATTCCTATATATTTATCATCTTTCCCTATTAATAACATAGGGATCAGCCATCATTTTTACCGACCAGGCCGGTAAGATACCGGCCAGATGGCAACCTAGGAGACCCCACACGTTGCTCCACTAACGTCTGCCAATGTATGTTTGTAGAGTTTTCAGAGACAAAATCACTTATGTGAGCACTTCCTTTGGCTAGAGAGCAAGCGTTAATGCTGGGTAAATTATAATGTCTGTTCAGAAATGGCGAGTACAGTCTACTGTTGCTCCCTTTTACTGCATATCCTATTTGAGGCAGCTGCAAAGTGTTCCTGGCAATCGTTTTTCAGATGTTGGCAGCTATGTATGGTGTGAGCCATATGTCTTCCTTTATTACAAGGTTATGATGTATCCGGAAAGTGCTCACTCGGTTTGCTCTTTTTATGCCGTAAGTGTGGGTAGGTCAAATACTAGCAGACTGATAACCATGATTCCCCTGGCTCTAAAATTATTAGGTTATTCAATATATGTTTATATCATGTTGCTCTGAGCAACATGGGCTGCAAAAAAAGCTTTTCTCTCTCCCAAAGTAGCCACGCTGGCTTTATATAAAATTGGCTACCTTACTACATAAACTTTTGTGTTCCACTGCTGGAATTAGTGTAACGTTTCGGTTGTACTGCAAATGATTACATAATATAAAATATGTTTCATAGCTGATCATAACATTGTTACACGTGGCAGCAACTCATGAGCTGTTACAACACAGCTGGTTACTTGGTGTTTTACATCATGTCGGTTTCTGCACTAAATTCATCTTTTTGCAATTTACATTGTGTTCTGCAGCAATAAACTGCATTCTTACAACTAATATAAAAAGTCATTGGTACAAAAAAAGCTCCTGTAATGCCTTATTTATTATTTTAATTTGAAACTAAATACCTAGCATTCCAGTGAATTGAAAAAGTGTTATTTTAGATTAATAATAGCATCAACAACCTGTGTAACTGCCATGAATGTCCTGAAATCTGAACATAGAGCTGGCTGTTCAAATTTGATACAGTGATTTCCCTTTATTCACCTAGTTCCTATTGACTTCTATTACTAAACCCATAAATATCTCATTTTGCTCTTTTAATGCCTCTCTATAAATTATGCTGCTCAATATGCCTCTCTATAAATTCTTTAGTGTGTCTATAAATCCACCATTAATCCCATTAAATATCTCCCAGTAATGCAGCCTATTACACCTTCTCTGCACATTTTAGTTTTACTGAAACTGCCCTTCCTGTACCAACATCAAATGTTTTACATAACACCCTTCCAAAAGTGCCTTTTTATACTCAATGTTATATAACCCTGTATCTCTGCATAATGCTTTATATATCCTTTGTTTGTTACACCTCACATTACTAAAGCTGGCCATAGATGTAAAGATTTTTAAAAGATCCAATTGTTATTGTGAGACCACAAATATTTCGAAACGATCGTTTAAATGTACGATGTGTCCATCAACTAAAAAGACCATTTCAGGCGATATTGCCAACAAAACTGAAGGGGAGCTCCCTGCTTGGCCCTGCAAACATAGATAGATTGCACTTGGACCGATAAAGATTTTTTAACCTGGCCAATCAATTTTGTGACAGATGTCAGTAGAAAAATCGTACGATGTACGACCGTTCGAATCCCACTAACCGCACGATAATTCGATGAATTGGTCGGACTTCGCTAAAAGTCGTTCGGCAACGAAAGATCTTTGCGTTTATGGGGACCTTAAGTTGTACGGACCCAATCAATTGACAAACAGGTTGCTCAGATTACTATAAAAAAAATATTGATTCTTTCAGCACAGGTTTGCCCAGTGACCTAAAATAGTTGCTTGTGGGGTCATCAGCCAAACAAGTTCTGCTTAGTGGACAACTGGGGTTATAAGGCAGAACTTTTGCCTTGCAGCACTTGGGGTTCTTAGTTTGATTCCAACCTTAGAACTTTTTTTTTTTTTTTTGTATGTTAAAATGATGAATTATTTTATAAATTGCATGAGAGAATTTGAAGGTGTGGTCATTTTTAATATAAATATCAAAGGGCTATAATCCCTTGAGGGTTTTTGGTTGACTAATTACAGTATTTGAAAATACAAATGCTGTTCAGTGGGCACTTTATTTTTTTGGGAGTCTCATTTACCCTGTTATGTTTTTTGTAAATGTTATTGAATGTGAATGTGCTAGAGGCAATAGTTATATACCCAGTATATAGTTCAACTGTGCAAGCTACAATTATTAACTTTGATTCCAACCTGGAAACTACATACAAGAAGTTTATATGTGTGGTTTTCTTCTGGGTTCTTTGGTTTCGTACCATACACCAAAAACATGCATGCAGGTTAATTGACTACTGATGAAATTGATCACAGGTAGTGTGTAATATGTGAATAGGTTATTGATTTTAGTTTGTAAGTTCCACTGGGGCTGATGTGAATGATAAACAATCACTTAGCTGTATGAATGTGATGGTGTTTTGTAAATGATACTAATAAATTGACCAGAATGTGATGTTCAGGGTCCCCATACAAACAGATGGTCATTCAGTTTGTTCTAAATTAGTAATTTAGATAAACTATGTATGTGTCCAGGCTAAGGCAAATCTGTACCCTTAGGGGCTATGTTGCTTAAAACATTGGAGAAAAACATCACCAATGCCTGTGGCAGATCAGATCTTTTCTTTTGTTTTTTGTAACTGTTGAAATTTAATTGCTGATTGGTTGCTATGGGGAACTTCACCGGTGATGTTATTCAATGTTTTAACTGTTATGGCTGTGGAAAACTGAATGAGGCAGATATTTTTTCTCGGGTGATACCATTTTACATCTCGTGATCAGCATGTATACAAATTAGAGTTTGGATTTGGTATTCTGAATTCAAGGTTTTTAGATATGGGACACCTTTAGTCAGCCCTAACACCCTGATGAAATCAGAAATTCCTTAAAGGACAAGTGCTGACTGGGTGATCCCTTTTTTATAGGACAGCACTTGATATCCTCCTTCTTTGCTTATTTGGAAATATAAATAAAATAAATCAAATTCTATGAACCTTTGTTAACCCATCCTGCAAGTGTTATATTCAGGAACGGAGGCTGCGCTACACAAGAAATAATTGCTACTTGTGCTTCTGCCATGATTTTTATGGTGTAGTTTTTATTTGTAAATTACACTGTTTTCACTGCATATAATTCACGCAACAATATAAAAGTACAATCAACAAGTGTATTTTTTTATTTGTAATATTGGTTTGTAGGCATCCATCTCCGGTCATTTTGCCTGGTAACTTGCTTTCAGAAAGAGCCAGCACTTTAGGATGGAACTTGCATTTTGGCAGTCTGTTAATTTTCCTACACAATGTAACTGAATGTGTCTCAATGGGACTTGGATTTTTTCAATTGAGTGCTGTTCTTAGATCTACCAGGGATCTGTTATCTTATGTTAGGGAGCTGCTATCTGGTTACCTTCCCATTGTTCCCTTGTTAAGGTGGCCATAGATGTAGAGATCCACTCATTTGGCGATGTCACCAAACGAGCGTCTCTCTCTCCCCGATATGCCCACAAAGAAGTGGGCGATATCGGGCTGATCTGATCGTGGGACCTCATAGACGCAGAGATGCGGCCGCAATCCGATGGGATTTTTTTATCCTGCCCGATCGAGATAGATATAAATCGGGGAAGCCCGTCGGGTGGCCCCACACTCGGTCTGTCTGCAGCTTTTATCGCCTGAGTATGGGGGCCTTTAGGCTGCTGGGGAAGGGGTTGATATACTCCAACTTGCAGTAAACAGTGACTGAAGTTTATCAGAGCACAAGTCACATGACTGGGGGTAGCTGGGAAACTGACAATATGTCTAGCCCTATGTTGGATTTCAAAATTAAATATAAAAATATCTGTTTGCTCTTTTGAGAAACGGATTTCAGTGTAGAATTCTGCTGGAAAAGCAATATTAACTGATACGTTTTGAAAAAAAAAAAAAAAGATGTTTTCCCCTGACTGTATCCCAGTCTAAGGAATCACGTGGCACCAAAACTTGCAGTATATACATATCACTCAATGTTTTATGAAAAGCATGATTGTAATAAAATGTTTTAAGACATTTTGAGTGTTCTTTTAAACTAATCATTTACATTTGATTGAAAACAATAGTACCTTCCTCACATTACAGATTTTAGTCTGATTGTAGGTAGACTGTCAAACTGTGCTGTAAATTGTACTAAACTGCTTGCATTTGGTGTAGGGTCAGGGTTTTTCAATGACTTTTGTGGAAGCTGAACTATCTGTGACAGCCAGTTATGAAGTTATAATTGCAGATTTGTCCCTTACAGTTTTAGTCAGATCACATAGTGGGAAATCTCATATAACAGGTATTGAATGCATTTTTTATGAGCACAATCTGAGCTGTTGGATTTTATTGATGGCAAACAATTTCTTGTCAGCTGAATCCACATCCTAAACTGTGCAGGACAAACAAGTTCTCCGTTCCATGGGCACATGTGACATTTGTCTGATCTTTGAGAGTTCTAAGAGCAAAAAGCTTTACTTTTAAATCCTTCGAAGGTTATTTAAAAAACACCTTATTATGAACTTAACCATCCATAGACACATATAAACAGAGCAAAATGATGGATGATAGAATATAATATTCACAAACAGTTAGTCTTTTGTGTTTTCCTGTTCCTCTAGGAATGTGCTAGCATTGTTCTATGCTTATTCTTTTGTGCTGGTAGTATTCACCTGTTAATCTGAAGTATGCTAGCATTTGGGCCCTTTGCAGGATTTCAAAAATGGCGAGATGAGAATGAGATTTCAGTTTTATGCTTTAGACTCCCCACAGCCCCACAGTTGATGACCTTGTCTTGTGAAATGTTATTTTCCTTGACAAATATTTTTCAGCTGTGTCATTCTTTCAAGTTCAAATGTAAATAACCCGCGAAAATATATTTATGCAGGTTTCCGACAAAGTACCTGCACTGGAATGTTTTTTTCCTCTCCCCTTCTTACTCCTCTATTGTATTGCTTTTAGAGCAAATATGATTCTAAACACCTCTTTATACACCACTGCCTCCTGTTGATAAAGTGTTTGACTATCGCAGACTTAACGCAAAAAATGGGAAACAAACAAAAGGTAGTCAGAAAGGCTAGCCGGCTAAATAGCAAGTTGCTGAAAGAAATGAATACCCATTCAAACATATTTATGTTTTCACATGACTTTTACTATGCTGGTCCAACAAAAAATATATAATGTTCTTTCTGACCATTTAAGCATTAACCCAACAAGATTATTTTGGTTCCAATAAGGATTAATTATATATTAGCTGGGATCAAAAAGGTACGGTTGTATAAAAAATATTTTAAAAAAATTTGAATTATTTAATGGGAAATGGCTTTCCCGTAATTTGAAGCTTTCTGGATGGCAGGTTTCCAGATAATTAGCTTTATCTGACAAAAGTAATGTTTGAAGCCAATGTTCCTTATAGGGAAGGTAGATAAAAAAAAAAAAAAAAAAAAAAAAGTAGAAAGGCCTGTATTTTTTGCCAGAAAATGTGGCAATCCTACAGATAACGGATCTCATACCTGCACCAAATTTTCAAATATACTTCTTAACACTTACTGCTTTGTGTACCAACATTTTTTCTAATATAATATGAATTCAAGTTATATTTGCATACAAAAATGTCTTTTTGCACCATAGTGTATTCCACATAATTTTGCTTTTCAGAATGGCTATTAAGATTATTTCCTAAATTTTCATCAGCGTTTCTCTTTTTAATTCAAAATAAGACTGAAGGTCTGATTTAGTAACATTAGGGGAAAAAAAGCACGTGATCGGGGTTTCTGATTTAACAGATTATTATTATTCTGAAATGAAAATATTTGTCCAGAAATTTTTTTATTAACTTGACACTTGTATCAGGTTTGATAAATGTTTAAATTTGTTGAAGTAGTTTCCTTTTATGAAAAGTGAGCAGGCAGATTGTCCTTTCATTTTAGTGCACATTCTAGTTCATAGCTTAGTAAACACAACTTTACATCTGTTAATATAATTGCTAATGTGCACCTTGGACACAAGTCATAGAGTTCTCTGGGGCACAAAAGTTAATATTTATTGTAAACAGATTGGAAAGAGCCACCTTCTTCTTTCTGTGTCATTAACCCTTAAGTCGCATAAAATACTTGTAAGCAACCTATGTAGGACATGTAAGCGCTTGAGGTCCTGATGAACTTGTATTCAACATGCAGCAAATGAAAATGTTTGGTAACCCCTCTTAATTCTTTGGAGTTTGGAGCTTTCAAAATAGCAAATTCCTTTTAATATATAACATGACTTATGGAAGCAGTAGTATTTCAGCAGTGACATCGTTTATTGGATTAACAGAAAATATGCAATATGCATCATAACTAAATTAGACAAGTGCATAAATTTGGCCACCCCAACAGAGATATTACATCAATTCTTAGTTGAGCCTCCTTTTGCAAATGTAACAGCCTCTAGACGCCTCCTATAGCCTTTGATGAGTGTCTGGATTCTGGATGGTGGTAGTTTTGACCATTCGTCCATACAGAATCTCTCCAGTTCAGTTAAATTTGCTGGCTGCCGAGCATGGACATCCTGCTTCAAATTATCCCATAGATTTTTCAATGATATTCAAGTCAGGGGATTGTGACAGCCATTCCAGAATATTGTACTTCTCCCTCTGCATAAATGCCTTTGTAGATTTTGAAGTGTGTTTAGGGTCATTGTCTTGTTGGAATATCCAAACCCTGTATAACTTCAACTTTGTGACTGATGCTTGAACATTATCCTGAAGAATTTGTTGATATTGGGTTGAATTCACCTGACCCTCAACTTTAACAAGGGTCACAGTCCCTGAACTAGCCACACAGCCCCATAGGATGATGGAACCTCCACTAAATTTGACAGTAGGTAGCAGGTGTTTTTCTTGGAATGCGGTGTTCTTCTTCCACCATGCAAAGTTCTTTTTTGTTATGACCAAATAACTAAAATTTTTGTCCCCTCAGTTCAAAGTACTTTGTTCCAAAATGACTGAGGCTTGTCTAAATGAGCTTTTGCATACAACAAGCGACTCTGTTTGTGGCGTGAATGCAGAAAGTTCTTCTTTCTCATCACCCTGCCATACAGATGTTCTTTGCAAATTACGCTGAATTGTAGAACGATGTAGAACAATGACACATCTGGAGCAAAGATGTTCTTGCAGGTCTTTGGAGGTGATCTTTGGGTTGTTTGTAACCATTTTCACAATCTTCCACATATGCCGCTCCTGTATTTTTCTTGGCCCGCCATACCTGGGTTTTACAGCAACTGTTCCTGTGGCCTTCCATTTCCTGATTACATTCCTTACAGTTGAATCTGACAGTTTAAACCTTCAGTTTTTTGTAGCCTTCCCCTAAACCATGATACTGAACAAACTTTGTTTTCAGATCTTTTGAGAGTTGCTTTGAGGATCCCCATGCTGTCAGTCTTCAGAGGAGAGTCAAACAGAAGCACAACTTCCTGCCTATGAAGTTCAAGGCTTAACGCGCTAATCCAACCAATTTGATGTTGCCATTTATCAGTATTAAGCCGTTACATGCATTAAAATTAGCAAAATTACAAGGGTACCTACAGTGAAACCAGTTTTTCACATTTAATTTCATACAACTGAATATTGCTTCACTAAAAATCTTTGTTCAGAAAACACCCCATTACTCGGATGTATATAACTCCTAGATCTGAAGTTAGAGCTGCGGCCTTCTGTGGTTTTTACCTGCCCTTATTGTTATGGGAATCATGCAAAGGCATATCAAATCCTACACTGACATTTGTTCTGTAAGATTTCTCCAAACAAGCAAAAATTAAGATATATATTTTTGTAATAATTGTGTTTTGCAGCCCTCCCAATCAGTGTCAAAGTTATGCAGAACTCTTGATGTACTGACAGTGAAAGCTGGTGGTGGAAGTCGCATGCTGTGAAGTTCTTTTTATCAGCATGGCCGGTTGGGGTGATAGCAAATAGGGTAGTTTTGTTTAATTTTGCCTGTGCTACTGATGGGTGACAACCCAAAATACCTTTGCACCTGGAACAGTGAAGATCACTGTGAGTAAAACAGTAATAGGGTAATTGTGCAAACTGTCTGAGGGTACCGTTATTATCCCATTATGCCATTACCTTTAACGTATAAGGCAGGAATTATAGTGTATAACACACAAAAGCTGCACGCGAACTTGTTTCAGTTAACCTTCAAGCCCTTGAACTCAGTCCAATTCAGAATCTGTGGCCCTATTTGAAAATTAGGGTGTACAAGAGTTGTTCAAATAACTTGAGAACATGGAGCAAATCCACTACGGTATAAACAGATATAGGTTCCCTTATCTGGAAACCCGATATCCAGAAAACTCCGAATTACGGAATGGCTGTCTCCCATAGACTCTATTTTATACAAATAATCCAAATTTTTAAAAATGATTGCCTTTTTTTTCTCTGTAATAATAAAACCGTAGCTTGTTCTTGATCCCAACTAAAATATAATTAATCCTTATTGGAAGCAAAACCAGCCTATTGGGTTTATTTAATGTTTAAATTAATTTCTAGTAGACAGAAGGCATGAAGACCCAAATTACGGAAAGATCCGTTATTCGGAAAACCCCAGGTCCCGAGCATTCTGCATAACAGGTCCCATACCTGTACCTGCAAAAGCTGTTATTAATGCAAAGGCAAAATATGACTGCGTGGAATTCAAATATTTATGCAAACAGAATATTTGACTTTTTTTTTTTCTTACATTTTTTTCTAAGCAACTATTTTTTAACGTGACTTTTTTTTTGTGTTTTGGTGCCTTGAAGCAATAGTATCACAGAGGAAAATTTCAGTGTAGGATCTATTATCAATGGGTCTAGGCATTGTAATTATATGCTCATGTTATCAGATACTGACCTGGCCCTTCACTGTAAGCTACATGTGGCATTTCTGATAGGATCATATGTTATTTTATATGCCTAATGACCCACACTGCTTATTTTATCTGTGTGAACTCAGCATACCCATCTGACTTCATGCAGCGGGGATGTAATATACTCTAGTCTAGGTAAATGGATGTGATTCCCACAAAATGATTGTCTCAATTGAGAAAACTAATAGCACCAGATGGGAAAGCAAGCTCAGTGAAAAAGTGTCCATACTTTATTAACACTTACAATGTATACATTTTTATCTCTCATAAAATCAAGATGTTTGATTTCATGTTAGGCAAGCAGACAAAACTTGGCTGTTGGTAGAAAAGTGCACAGTGAAAAGGAATGCAGCAGTATTTGTAAATCTAGATCTTTAGGTTTTTCTATGTTTTATTTGGTCTTGCCTCTGGCACCCTGCAATTTGTGCTCATTTGTACCTGTGTAATCTTTGTCATATTTACGCTCTGGTACTGTCTGGCCAGGGGCGTAACTACAGAGGAAGCAGACCCTGCGGCTGTAGGGGGGCCCAGGAGGTAAAGAGGCCCATGAGATCCTAATTCATATTCAATCTCAACAAATATTGGTAAAACGAGTCAACCTCTAGACATTTTGGGGCCTGAAAAATGCTTTTTTCTGTGGGGCCCAGTAATATCTAGTTATGCCACTGCGTACTGCAATGCATTTGTCTGCTTTATTTAAATTCTGTGGCCTTTTTTGAATGTATCGGCGGCTGTGTGGTCTAACCTGATCTTGCTGTGAATTGTCATTTTATCGCTTGTCTTTAAAGACTTTAATATTCGGAAGGGGTTTTTTACAGTGAGAGCTGTGAAGATGTGGAATTCTCCCCCTAAATCAGTCGTACAGGCTGATACATTAGATAGCTTTAAGAAGGGGTTGGATTGCTTTTTAGCAAGTGAGGGAATACAGGGTTATGGGAGATAGCTCATAGTACCAGTTAATCCAGGGACTAGTCCCCTCTGAGGCAAATTGGAGAGGCTTCAGATGTTTTTTTTTGCCTTCCTCTGGATCAACTAGCAGTTAGGCAGATTTAAAAAACAAAAAACAAACAAAAACTGAAAGGTTGAACTTGATGGACGTGTGTCTTTTTTCAACCTTACTTGCTATGTGACTTGTGCTTCCTATTTCCCTAAACTACAAAGGGCTATGTATGCTACTGGAGGTGTTCTTTATCTGAACTTTTTTTTTTTTTTTTAGTCATGCCTGTTATTTGGATTTTAGGGGGGAGAGCTACCCGAAAAAAACAAGTAAAGTTCAGTACACAGTTTGCAGTCCAAAGTTCTTCTGCACCCAGCTGTCAGCAAACAGCCAGGGAATGCAGATTCACTGTACTGTATAGAAGAGGAGACAAAACTAAGCGTTGTTTATTAAAAAAAAAAAAAAAAAAAGATTAACTGCAAATCTGGAGTTTGGGCTCACGCTGTGTTTTGGCATTAACGGATTAAGGAGAAGTATCAATTAACACCTTTTGATTTATGACCTCTTGCGGTTTAATGTTTTAGTTCAGGTTGTTAGGAAGTTGGATGCATTGAAAGGTCGATGAGTTTTATTTTCCCCCAACCCCTTGCAAATATTCAAATTAGAAATATTTATAGCAATGAAGGGTGTGTGTAAATGCAAAGACAATCAAGGAAAAAACATAGAGGAAATTAATTTCCCTGTATAATAGAATGCTTCTGTTTCCAAACCGGTAACTGACCTCTTTGTTTCACTGATAAGTACACTCTGTTGCTAGGAGGGGCCGACTCTTTAAACAGTTGTTTACTCTTTGGTCCAAAGGAAAGATTCCTTAAACATGCCAGTGTCATTTGGAAGGGCAGACATCTGAAGTATTTCACAGAAGAGGTCAAGCCCTGATGGATTTTAAATATTTAGAGGCATGTTTATCATAGGATGAAAAGGCAATTATTCTCTATATAGATGTCCAAAAATACTCCCATACCCCCATATAAATTAGTGGATTCTTTTTTCAGCCTCAGAGCAGTATGTTTCTTAATATTGTTAATGGGCCAAAATTACATATTTTTTATTTTTCTGTTGTCCAATGTAAATGACTTACATAATTCAATTCCTATAATTTCTTTCAAGAAATTACTCACTTTGCAGTTTTAGTGCTGAGATTCTTCATCGATCATCCTGTTCATCTTACAGGAGGCTAACTCGGGTTGTTGAGAGCATGGTCTGGCATTGCTTGGGCAAAGTGACTCTAAAGAGAAGGTTTTGGTACATTTGTATAATGGTGGAGGATATATAAAGTATATTTTTGTTAGTTGCTATACTTCCTCTCATGAATGTTTTAGTGGCACAAAATGCATCAGCAGGGACTAGCCAGTGAAGTTTCTGAAGGATCTGCCTGTGGTATGCAATATCGTAAAGTATTTATAATGTTACCTTACTCTAAATAAACCATTCATTGGATGATCTACATTGTTTTTATTTGTACTATTTTAGTTTTTTGGTTTCTTATGTAGAAAACAGTTAATTTTGTGTAGCTCACAATATAGAAAACTAAGGATTTGTTTTTTCAGACCACTGAATTAAATTAATTTCACTGGTGCTGGTTCTAGATATTGAAGAAAGTTTGAATTCCAGCATCGCTCTCATTCTGCTACACAAATACAATCTTCAGCACAGTATTTTCTGCAAAGGCAATTAACATGGAAAAGAAAATAATTTAACTTTTATGGTCTAATGCACAAGCTTTGGAATACAAAACAGATGTTTGTAAGAAGCAAAATGTTAGAGTTGCTGGATAGGAGTATAAGGGCTGGATGTCTCCTCTTCTACCCTCCCCGCTGAAAGCAGGCCAGTAAGAGGATCCATTAGAGGTTATGTGTACATGAGTCTCGTGTTTGATGTGTGATGAGGTCACAAATCATTGCAACAGGGAATCTGATATTCACAGGCGAAATTAATAGGGCGACTACTTCTCAGAGCCTTTTTAGGTCTGCGAGTGTCTGTGTGTGTTTGCAGATCAGTTTAATATTTTTACTTATCTGTTGGTGCTCAAGAAGAGTGGCTTATTTTATTCAGTTAGATATAATGCCTGTGCATGATCTAGCTTCATTCAGGTCTTGACTGGACATATGCATTTCATATAATCATTATGTGAGTGGACATTTATCATTTAAAGGGGTTGTTCACCTTCCAACACTTTTTTTCAGTTCAGTTGGTAACATAGTAAGTTTGGTTGAAAAAAGACACGCATCCATCAAGTTCAACCTTTTAACTTTTTAACCTGTCTAACTGCCAGTTGATCCAGAGGAAGGAAAAAAAACCCATCTGAAGCCTCTTCAATTTGCCTCAGAGGGGGAAAAAATTGGACTAGTCCCTGGATCAACTTGTACTATGAGCTATCTCCCATAACCCTGTATTGCCTCGCTTTTCAAAAAGCCACCCAAGCCCTTCTTAAAGCTATCTAATGTATCAGACTGTACGACTGATTCAGGGAGGGAATTCCACATCTTCACAGCTCTCACTGTAAAAAAACCCCTTCCGAATATTTAGGCGGAACCTTTTCTTATAAACGGAATGGGTCACCTTGTGTCAGCTGGAGAAGACCTACTGGTAAAGAAAGCAGGTTTCAGATAGTTCACCAGCAAAAAAAACTTTTTCCCAATTACTATCTATTAGTGACTGTTTGTTTATCTAATATTGAAGCGTAAAGTGTAATTTTTCACCTTCTAAGGGTGGTGGCACACATAGTGTTCCAGGGAGATTAGTTGCCCAGCGACAAATCGCCTCTTCTTTGGGCAACTAATCTCCCAGAAATGACTTCCCGTCGGCTAGAATGTAAATCGCCGGAGGGATGGCATTTGGATCATTGCGGTTTTCCAAAGTCGCCCGAAGTTTCCCTGTAAGGCAACTTCGGACGACTTCGGAAAACAAAGCAATCCGAGTGCCATCACACCGACCCTAAAGCAGCTCTGGGAGGGGGGTGCGGTTGCTAATCCTGTAACCTTTTCTAAATTGATACATTTCTTCTTTGTCCCTGCTGAGCAGAATCCCTGAGTTCCATTAAAGGCTGCTGTTAGAATTGATACAATAGTTGCTAATATTCCAGAGATGCTGCTGAAAAATGTATCAACTAAATGTTGCAAAATTGTAACAGTTTAGAGTCTGTACCTGAATTACTGAGCTGCCAGACTGAAACACCAGAGACCGGGACATTGAACTTTAAACTTGGATTTTGGAAAAACTGTAAAAAATAAAAAATGGCAAGCAATTGAAAAAAGGATTTATTTCAGTGGAACAATCTGAAAACAATTGATCTTAAAGTGTTTGGAAGGTGAATATCCCCTTTAACCTCTGTCTCTGAATAAAGTTAAAGATGGCCTATGTCATTGCCCTTGAGTGACTTATGAAGTGTTATTCAGTGTCCTAATGATATTTGTTGCTGATTCTAAAACTGTCTTTAGACTTTGGAACATGAAACTCAATGGTATGTTAAATAAGTTGTTTTGCAAGTTTTACCAAAATCTAGCACCAAAATTACCACCTCCCATTGCCAACATTTGTGATAATTCTACCACATGAATGCTGATAGTAGCTTGTCCATTTGCCTTATTAATGCTGCTTTTGCAAGAGAAATGGGCACAGTGTTGATTTTGGTGCCAAATAATTTGGCAGACTGAATGGGCAGTAAATTACAGGTAAATGTAACGCTCTTTGGTAAACAGAAGCCCAAGTCAGATCTGCAACATGAATAAAAATGTTTGAAAACTCTGCTATAACCTTTAACTGCATATCTGGAGCTGGGTTGATAACCCTGTCGTATGAGTAAAGGTGGCCATACACGGGCCGATAAAAGCTGCCGACAGACCGTGTCGGCAGCTTATTGGCCCGTGTATGGGGCCCCGCGACGGGCTTCACCGATCGAGATCTGGCCGAAAGTCGGCCAGATCTCGATCGGATGGGACAGAAAATCCCGTCGGATCGCGGCCGCATCTATTCGTTGATGCGGTCCCGCGATCCGACCGCCCGTTTGGGCATCGTTAGGATCCGATCGTTGGGCCCTAGGGCCCACGATCGGATCAGCCCGATATTGCCCACCTCAAGGTGGGCATATCGGAGGGAGATCCGCTCGTTTGGCGACATCGCCAAACGAGCGGATCTCTCCATGTATGGCCACCTTAAGTGTGTCCTTTATGCTACTGAAAGTAGTGTTTAAAATCAGTTATGACCTGTACCATGCTTCCTTTTTTCTTCCATGGAATGTCTGCACTGTTGTCTGAAAGATTAAATAGACAACACTGCCAAGAAGAAGCAACATATCATGTAGAAACTAGCTCAAGGGACAAGAGCCTGGAGGTGTTTTGGATAGGGTGGAGAGTAGTATATATGAGGAAGGAAACTTAAAACTTTAATAGAATTCCAAAAATGTGGGTTTTTTTTTTTAAACACAAGCACTTAACTCTTATATTGTCACAATATTCTGCACTTCTGAAACATGAAGCTAAACAATCAAGCATCAAGTTTAAAAATACAGAAGCCAAAGATGGTAAGCAAGCGCCATTTTACAGAAGCAGCTAAGGTAGCAGATGAAACACGATATTCCAATGTCAACTCTCTCTTGCACTGACAAAAGTAGATTACTCTATTAGTACTTGCTGTCTATTTAATAGATCTCTCTTGTACAGGAAAGCACTGCTTTGAAGGTGTGAAGAGAGTTGCCAATAGGCATCTTAACTTTATTTACTTATTCGTGAAATGTTTAGTGTATAACCGTATACAGTGGTTTTAGTTCTACATTTTTCTAATGGTAATAGTGGCCGTTAATGTTCACAATGTTCACTCTGATGTAGGACTAAAAGAGTTTTCAGTCCAGTCTCCCTGAACGCCTTCCCTCTGTCTTGCGCCAGCTAAAATGAAAAACCGCCTGCGCTAAAGCACACGTGGCACTTATTTTTCTGAAATCGCCCGAAGTTGCCTCATGAGGAAAGTTCGGGTGACTTCGGAATACGAAGTGCCACGTGTACTTTAGCACAGGCGATTTTTTTATTTTAGCCGGTGCAAGACAGAGTGAAGGCGTTCAGGGAGATTGGTCGCCGCAAAGATGAGGCGATTATTCGCCAGGTGACTACATCTCCCCGAATCGCCCAGTGTGCCCCTACCCTAAGGCTCCAAATGTATTTGTTATTGCTACTTTTTATTACGCCTCTTTCTGTTCAGTTCCTTTCCAATTTATATTGGTTACTAGGGTATTTTGCAAACTGGAGAGCTACTGAATAAAAAGCTATAATAACTCAAAAACCACAAAGAATAGAAAATGAAAACCAATTGCAAATTGTCTCAGAATATTGCTCTCGACATCATACTAAAAGTTAACTCAAAGGTGAACAACACCACAACCCTTACCTCCTTATCAGTATACACAAGGACAACAAAATGGTCCTGTAATCAGTAAATCAAATGTTTTGTCCATATTATAAATTCAATGTCCATATAATATAGACAAAAGCATTTATGGACTAGAGGACCATTTAAAGCTAAAAAATGACCAGCTGGACCACCAATGAGGCTTTTGTCTGTGGACAAAGAAATAGCAAAAATACAAATGTATGTGTAGAATTTTATGTCTGTGTTATCACAAAGAAATATATCTAGACAAATGTTACATTTGCAGAAAACACATTTTTGTAGCATTTTGAATGCCAGAATTAAGTTAACCTTTCACCTAGAGTAAAAGAAGGGTTAACTTTTGCTTCATTACCAAGTAGCAAACATACTTCTTGTACTTCCTCCACCACTCCTGCTTTCCACCCACGCACTATATTTCCTCCCAACACTACCCTTATATGTACACATATACACAGAATGTTCTTACTATCCTTTCTTTGTTTTCTTACCCCTGCAATTATGCTTGGATTTCTCTGTCTTGTCACATTGTTTTCTCTTTCATTCTTCTGCTTTTCACTCCTTCCTCTTGTCAGATGCTTAGATTTCAGTGGGTAATAGTTTGTTATTTAAGTGTGGTGGATAGAACACTTGTTGGAGAATGAATTTCTAAATTATAGAGATTTATTTCAGTAATTAGAGTTTCATAGATCAAAACAAAGAACACTTTGTAGATGGTGAGCAGTGGGTATGTGTAGTAGTTTCAGAGGGAACTGATAGCATTTGTATAAAGAGGTGGGATTTAGAATTTGTAGAGAGTAAAGCTGGCCATAGATGCAAAGATCCGATCGTACGAATCATCGTACGATCGGACTTTCCCATCTCCCGACCCGCCACTAACCATTCAGATCAAAGTCTTACCAGTCAGATTAGTTAAAGAACAGATCAGCAATGTTCTGCCCCTGACAGCAATCGTACGATAGTTATGTCCAACCAAAGCTAGTGACAGTCTCCCACTGAAAATCATACGATCGGCAATACACGCAGAGATATTATCGGCAGCCGACAGAAATTTTCTAACCTGTCCGATCAACCAAACGACGATCTTCGCCGGACGAAAAATGTCGGGACTCTCCACACACGTTCCGAAAATCATACGAATCCTCGATTCGTACTATTAGATCTTTGCGTCTATGGCCAGCTTAAGTTGTGTATGTAAGATTTTATCTTATAATGGAGCTGAAAATAAATGAATGAGTTAGAACTTTGATTAAGGAGAAAGAAGGACTGCACATAGAGAAGCAAATGTAGGAGTTAGGTGTTATGTCAATACCTAAGGAATTAACCATTGCCACTTTGTGAAAGAGCAAAGGAAATAGTTATAAGAATTTAATGAGAGATTTAAGTGATTTGACAGCAGTTGATCAAGGGCAGAAGTGAGCATTCTATAGTCAGTATAATGCAGTACAACTACGTTGGCAACCAATATATTTGGTATTTTTACTGTATGTATTGAGCCACATGCCCTATTTCCAAACATGTAATGCATTTTCACTGTGGTTGTTACTGAAAAATTCAATATGTACTGCCACAAACAACACATAAGGGACAGGAGAAGAAAATTTGTAAATTCCTATGAGGGAAGGTTGTAAGTGCATGGCTCTTGTACCACCACCTAAAACCTTTTCTTTTAAACAGTATCTTATACACATTGTGGTGGGGGGATTTTTTTTAAAAAAAATTGCCCTGCCAGTATTAGACTGCCCGTACCGTGCTGAGGGCTGCCATCTTGCATAGCGTACATGCGCATAATAAGCAAGCTTTACACACTGACATTATGCACATATTGATCGAGTTGCAGCACTTGCTCATTGTGCCCATGCGTGTGTACCAACATGGTCACCTGCACTGATGGAACTGTCTGGGGAAAAGAGATCTTGCCTTCAAATTCCCATATGTCTTCCCAGTGGCCCAGTCCAAAATTAATTGGGAGGTCAAGTTGGAAACTGCATCCTTTCTGGTGAACCCATGAAAAGGGTTGAAATATACCCTTTGAGAAATGGCTGATCTTACCAAAACCTACCTGATTCCATCTGTCTATATCTCAGCCATGTATGCATTTTGTCAGAATGTTTCCATGTTAAGATCAAAGGTCTCTTCATCCAACTGTTATGGGAGAATAAGATAAACCTCATCAAAAGGAATGTTACCTACCTACAAAGGAAGGAGGGGGTGTCTGTATGGTGAACCCCTTGTGTTCTTTATCAAAACATTTTGGATCTTCAGACTTTGGGTCCTTGCTTATCTTGTGTGTTGCAAGAAAGGATGAATTGGTAAAGGGCATATGTGCTTCTCATGGCGCTCTCCCACCATATGTCCCAGAAGGACATTAAATTATTAAAAACCCTTTGAAGACTGCAATTGCCCTTGAGAGGTATGTTCTGGGGAAGTGGAAACAATGGACCACTTCTTGCCTCAGTGCCCCATTAACATAGATGTTTATAAATGAGTCTCTGCTGCCTTGGGCATTTTCTTGCCTCTCTAATTGTAACTGCCATGAGTGGGCCTATGTGGCATTCAAGCGACATAGGGGTTATGATTTGGGTTATGTTCCTTAGTCAACTCTATTGTCCACTTTTACACCTGGAATGCAGGGTGCAAGGTTTCTCTCAGACAAGCCCACCCCAGTCCAATGGTGGTGGATATGATACTGGGGAAGCTCATGAAGCAAGGTGGAAGGGTCTATGGAGGGACATTCAGTTTAACCCACAATGAGTCTCTTGCTAATACTGATGTTTCTTTGGTGAGTGGGATAATACTTTTTTATGATGGGCCCTTAATACAAGTACTTAATAACTTGTACAGAGAAATACCGTAAACTGTGGAAGCAAAGATATTCTGCTGTATTAAGCACAATTCAGCAAGAACAGCCCCCTAATACATAGCCTCATAGCCTGTACAGAGAGATACAATAGAACAATATCAGCATAGATATTCCCATGGACTATTTACAATAGCAGGAATGTTTGAGGTTTGTTCTCTTTAGTTGTCATTTAAAGGATTAAAATACTGCTGTCTTGGTATGTTGTTTCTCTACATTGTAGAAATAGACATTTTTATGGTGCTCCTTACAATGCAAATATGTAACTTCATGTTTTTGTAACATGGATGAAAGAAATATATTTGAAATTCAAGAACGGGGTAAACTGTTGTACTCTTACACTATATAGAATAACAATATATGTTTGTTTTTAATAGGACATTAATTTATTTTTATATTTTAAACAATAGGTCGTAAACCAGCATTCTTCATTGATGTACAGTCATAAAAAACACCTTGTATTCTTGCATAAGATGGAGTTCAAGCTCAAGCTATACCAATGTTTATGGAATATTATCCCCCGGTTACTAAGGAAAATCTACAAGGGCTACCTGCAGATGACTTGGTTTGTGTTTGAAAGAAAGCAGTCTGGACTACCATATAGTAACTTTCATGATTTAGAGTATGCATATAAAGTGCTTTATTGTTTGGTCCTACCTTCTTTATTAGTTTTCCAAAACATCAAATATGGGAGAAAAGATATTTTAATGCATGTTGTAAGGAGATAAGAATGCTCACCATGACTGCCAGGGAGGCCTATTTTTAAGACATAAGGATATGCAAGTCACAATATATACACACAAGGCTGCAGGGCAAGTGCTTTATAATACACAAGAGCCATGAATATCTTGTAAATTATATCCTTATTAATGGTGCTTAGTGACGTCATTGGTTATAATTTGAACTTAGTGATGTCATTTCTGTCACATGCCTCGCTGAAACTTGTGTATTATAAAAAAGTACTTCTTGTTGCAAAATATGAGGATATTAGAAGTCACCTCGGAGTTCCATGACCTGTATAAAATCAGTTGGCCTTAGGCCTCATGCCGATGGTCATGGAACTCCTTGGTAACTTATAATATCCTTATATTTTACAATAGGGGATACTTTATTCACTATACAGTATATAGGGGTCATTATTTATTATGATATACAACTTTTAATGAATCATATGACAGAAATTACGTCACAAAGCACCAATTATAACTGATATCACTAACCGCTGTTTATAAGGATATAATTTACAGAATATTTATGGCTCTTAATTATTATTACAGGTATGGGACCTATTATCCAGAATGCGCGGGACCTGGGGCTTTCCGGATAACGGGTCTTTCCGTAATTTGGATCTTCCCACCTTAAGTCTACTAGAAAATCATGTAAACATTAAATAAACCCAACAGGCTGTTTCTGCTTCCAATAAGGATTTATTATATCTTAGTTGAGATCGTGTACAAGGTACTGTTTTATTATTACAGAGAAAAAGGGAATAATTTTTTAAAAATTTGGATTATTTGATTATAATGGAGTCTATGGGAGACGGACTTTCCATAATTCGGAACTTTCTGGATAATGGGTTTCCGGATAACGGATCCCATACATGTATTTAAAAAGTTTTATAAAGCACCAACATTTTCTACAGCACTGACTAAAATGACTAGAGAAACAAATGCATTTCAAAGGGGTAAATGAAAAGTGATAGAGATTTATAGACATTTATTATGGAAAGCTTTACAGAGTTGAGTGTTTGTTGAAAACAATAGGTAGGAAAAAAGTGATGTGGGAAAGTATGATGTATTTCCCGTAGGTATACAAAGCCTTGTCCATATTGCCTAAACCTTTAAAAGCGAACAATAACAGAAAGTTTATATATCTTAAAGAAGATCTAGAAAGTGCATAAAAAGTGTTTAGGCAGTTAGAGCCACTGCAACTCTTCAAATAGAACATAAAGCATGGTTTTAGCAGTTTAACACTGCTAATATCTCAGAAGCCACAAGATATAGCATATTAATGTAAATAATTAAAAGCTTAGCAGTGGTACCCCTTACAACTTCATAACGGTTTTCTAAAAAATCTGGCCCTTTAAGAACTCAAATTCAACTATTCGCCACCAAAAACCTGCCGAATTGCTGTTTTAGTCAATGGAAGACGTCCTGGAATCAATTTGGAATTGTTTGCATCGTTCTTGACATTCAAGTTTTTTCGGAGAAAAAACTTGCATCGAATTTGATTCAACAAATTCAAATTTTTGGTTCAATTTAATTAATTCGCGTTTTAAAAATTTGATTTTCTTATTAAATTTCGATTGGTCGCATATAGAGTTTATGGGAGTTTTTAAAAACTCACATGAATTTGAAATTTGACCTTTGATAAATGTGCCTCATCGTGGTGGTACACAATTGCAGCATCCTGAACAGTGTTTTGAATACTGCAGCCCTACTTGTTGCAGTCAGTGTCCTATTCCATCAGTTCATTAATTAGTTAATTTGTTTCCATTAATCCAGGTAGCTTTGACTGATTCCGCCACAGGAATGAATAGATTATTAGTAGGCAGAGAATAAACGTAATCATATGTATCCGCATACTGGATGTACATCCCCATTCTAGACTAGTTGCAATATACAAAACTTTGTATTCTTAATGGAGCTCACTGAATTAGAATGTACTGCAGAGACATGAAGGCCCGAAGTCACAGAAGCATTTGATTGCTTTAGGTACTCCTGCCCAGTAGCAAGTAAGTCACCCTGCATTTTTTAAAATGTTGGCAGCAATATTGACATAGGACTTGATGTAAAGCCAAATTAGAGATCTCAGAAGGCGAGAAGATATTTGTGTGCAGAAGTAGAGACTCAGCCTGCTGTATTACAGAGTGGTTTGAAGATGAGAGATTTGGGGTATGCAGAGAGACATATGATGAAAGCCTGGAGAGATTCTAAAGCTGGAGTCACGCCTAAGCACATCTTTTTTAAGTTGTGTGTTTGCAATCCCTTTCAGCCTGACCTGCTCTGGAATCCAGCTGATTGAATCACATATCTAATAATGGCTTATACGAATCATACAGCTGAACCAGAGCAGTAGCATACCATAACTTTAGAACAGTGATCCCCAGCCAGTAGCTCATGAGCATCATGTTGCTCTTTGACCCCTTGGATTTTGCTCCCAGTGGCCTCCAAGCAGATGCTTCCTTTTGAATTCCTGACTTAAAGGCAAGTTTTAGTTGCATAAAAACCATGTATTTTGCCAAACAGAGCCTCCTGTTGGCTGCAAGTTCAAATAGGGGCTACCAATACCCAATCACAGCCCTTATTAGGAAGCCCCAGGAACTTTTTGCATGCTTGTGTTGCTCTCCAACATTATTTTATACTTGTGTGTGGCTCATGGGTAAAAAAGGTTGGGGACCCCTGCTTTAGAACATTAGACCGGAACAAACAAGGATGTGCTGAATTGCATAGTGGAATTAAAAACAAATGACAAATACGCAATCACAGTATAAAAACAAGGATACTGCTTTGTACAGCGGCACTTCTGTCAAGCTGCCCTAAAGTGCACCCAAATCATATAAGTTGTCTTGACTTTCTGTCACTTCTCTTCTAGTATTTTGCAGTTAATTATTGAAAGTCAAAAGCTCAGTCAGCTTAACAAAGACATTGTCTGGCATCTTCGTATTTCACATATGAATGCTATTTGGCTTTGGGCAATATCACATGGGTCTGCTGTGTTTTAAAGGAGAAGGATAGGGTAATGCACTGAGGGGTGCTGATATGAGAGAGAAAATGCATCAGTCTGGGTATCCTTGGCACCTAGATGGAAATTCATGATCCCTAACACTTTAGCCATTTCAGTGTTAGGGGTCATCGCCTTACTGAAAGATCAATTCAATGCCCCCATGTTTCCTGTATTTTACACCTTTCGTTTTTTTTATGCTATTTTAACTTTTATCCCAGCTCTGATGATTAAAGACAGCAGGTATGGTGCCATATTGCTTTGAACCATAAAGCACTGTCTTCGTCTCATCTAAGTGCAAAGGATAAGTTTCAGTATCCCAAATGAGTCACTAGCACACAGAATCTATTTTGGCATGTTATTGGAATTGAGAAAGATGGGCGAATCAGGGAGGACAGGATGTTTGTTCAAATTAATTAATGGGTAAGTAGAGTGCTTTGTTGGCCACAAGCACTTAACATTATGTTTACTTCAGTATCATTCACGTTTAGGGTAAAGTTGGCAATAGATGTAAAGATTTTTAAAAGATCCGATCGTCATTGTGAGACCACGATTATCTCGAAATGATCGTACGAATTGTCCATCAACTAAAAAGACCATTTCAGGCGATATTGCCAGGAAAACAAAGGGTAGCTGCCTGCTTGTCCCTGCAAACATAAATAGATTGCACTGGGACCGATAAAGATTTTTTAACCTGGTCGATCAATTTTCTGACAGATGTCGGCCGAAAAATCGTAAGATTTGCGATCGTTCGAATCCCACTAACCACACGATAATTTCGAAGGATTGGTTGAACTTTCGCTAAAATCGGACGTTCGGCAAGAAAAATCTTTGCGTCTATGGGGACCTTAAGGGCACACGGATAGTTGGGCCTTCTGCTCTAAAGGCCCCCATACACAGGCAGATAAAAGCTGCTGACAGACCGTGTTGACAGCTTATTTGCCCGTGTGTGGGGCCATGCGACGGACTTTCCCGATCAATATCTGGCCAAAATTTGGCCTAGATATCAAGCCTATGAGTAAGTGCCCCTATAGGCACGAAACGCGTTAGGTCTTCATGTCCTAATAAATTTTTCTACTTTTTACATTTGTTTCTTTATTTTTGGAGACCCTCACATTCTTTGGATACAGTGTTTTTGGTTTTTGCACCTTGGGACTGAGGTGAACTGTGAGTGTTTTTCTCCTTATTATTTCTTCTATTATACATTTTTGTATCTTTACTCATTTAATATTTATCTGTTGAGTGGTACCATAGATACTTTTTTGTGGCAGTAGCACAAACCAAAGTACTTTCTAGATATCAATTGGCAGGTTAAAAAATCCCGTCCGAGCGCAGCCGCATCTCTGTGTGTATGCAGTCCCGCAATCCGATCTGTTTGGGAAGTGTATGTAATATTTGTTCTAAAACTTAAAAAATTGTAGCAAAAAAATTTTAATCATCATTGCCCTTAGGAATGGCTCCAATTTAGTTAATTGTGTGCCCATTAGTTTTGTCTCTATGTTTTGGTTGTTGCTTACAAAATTGTCATTGGCATGTTTTTTTGCCACTGTGTAATCTCTCAAGTGTGTTGCTTCATCTTTGGATGTCTTTCACAGACCATGTACTGGGCAGAGATTAAATTGTTGTTCAATGCAGTAACAATGCAATGCAATGTGGGATAGTCCCGCCTTTGACAGCTCGACCCGCAGTCCCGCATTTGTACTGAAATGTCCCTGACTTTCTCTTTGATCTCCTGCACTGAACAGCCAGTAAAAGATACAAAGATTCTAACTTAATTGGCTTTTGGCAGAGAGCCCAGAATAGATACCTAAGATTTTGTAACAGCTTTAGATAAGGCGGTCTCTTGGGGAAACTGATTTGCAGCTTTAAGGGATTTAAGGGAAATTCACCTTCATTATCAAAACTGTAATAACACATAAAAAACACAGAAATGTGTTTAAACTTTAATAACCTGGCACATTTTGTAAAATGGACACCGTAATTAGGGGGTGTGGTCAAAAAATGTTGTTGATCGGGGTGCTGCAACGACATATTGTGCAGTGATGGTCTATATTTTATCATTGGAATAGATTTAATAGACACCAGTGTGATATTTTATGTTTTGCTGCTGCTGGGGGAGACATGCCTGGATAACCCTTGCACTGTAGAATACATACCTGTCACCCCCCCCCCCAACTCCCATCATTATTTACCATTCCCTGTTTTTTTCAATGTCCCTCTCAGAGTAAGATGCGCATGCACATCTTAAGCATTTAAGAAGCAAATTGTTTCCTTCCCCATCTGTTTCAAAGGCAACTTCAAATTTAAGTTGTATTTACAATTTCCTTTACTATCAGCCATCACTAATACAGATAAATTGGTGTTCTGTATTGCCTTCTTCTAAAAAGATACTTATCCATATCGATCAGGGGTGCCCAAACTTTTTGCAACAAGGGCCAGATTTGGTGAGATGAAAATGTGTGGGGGCCGACCATTCAGCCCGACATTCTTTGAACCATTAACATTAAATTATTGGCACCTAAGTACAGAATGCGAAAACATTGCATCTCTATGTGCCAGTACTTGTCTATTGCTAACACCTTCAGCACACAGGCAGCAGTATAGACCAAGTGGCACATCATTTCACTAATGTGCCTAAATATTACTGCTATGGGATTCCTGATTGCACTGTGCTGGGGCCTCATTATTATTAATTTCATGATGGAGGCTGAGAGTCGTGTTGGACATGACTGATATAGATGTACGTATGTTTTTTTCTAAATTGCTATGTTGCCACTCGTAGTGAGCAGACATAGTTACAAGTAATATAACCTCGGGATTTGCAGATAAAGGTTTGCTCTAAAAATAGCATTGTGCAAACAAAGTTTGAGCAAAATAGGGAGTTGTTCGCCAATTAGTAACCATTTGTCCTAAAGGAGATCACAGCAGACCTCAGAAATGCATTCCCAGCCAGAATTTGTTTCTCCTATAATCTGCTTTGCCTTCACATGTTCTGCCTGTTTTCAGAATCCAGCTATTTTTTTGGCATACTTATGTGCCCCTTTATGCGTTTTATCCAAACCATAAATATAAGATTTGTCCATGGGACATTTTCTGTTTAATTAACTCTAATAATATCATACAGTATGTTTTTTGTTTTTTTTTACTGTTGGATTTACATTGGTTTTGATACACGGGAGGGATACACACACACATAATTATTTTATGTTAAACTTTGATATTTATCACTGTGCATTTTTCCAGACCTGGATTTGTACCAGACGAAGGCTGCGAGAATTTGAAATCAGCAACTAGTTTCTCTATCTAATTTCATTATTTTTATATTTTATTATTTTTTGATTTAAAAAAAGCAATCGGTTCTTAAAATTGCTTTATGCATTACTTTTTGTAATGGGTCCCAGGCTTGCTGGTTAAAAGTTTCAAGAACAAATCTGTACATGTAGCCTAGACTTTAGGAAAAGTGTAGCTATGCAGAAAGTTTTAGGCTCTTAGGGCAGTGTCACACTAGTCTGATCTGCTCCTGTCTGGATTTTGGTATGCATTTTCATGTTGAAATGTGCCCTGTTTGTGTGTATGATGTGCTGATCCCATGCCTATGAGTGCATACTCAAGAAAGGGCAGTCAGGAGCAAATTGGCATTTTGTCTGCTGCATAATACACTGTTCATTGGCACATGTAGTATTTGTTTTTGGTGGCATATTTTAGGCCACATAGAAACATTTGGTATCCCTCTGTGCGGATTGTCATCAACATGTATTAAAACTGCCTGAAATCACAGGTGGTTTTCAGGCAAAAAAAAAAACACATGCATGGTGTTTACCATTCATGTGAAGGAAAAGATGGAATGGATCGCTATCAGGTGGCATACATATCGTTTCCAGGCATTTCACCGTTGGTGGGATGACTAGCAGGCATTGGTGCACAGAAACATGGCTGCCGAATTTCAGAGTGGCAGTTGCCTGATATTTGGGAGCATTCAGGGGATTTCTATTCATATAAATAGGATGCCTGTAAGCACTATATGCTCCTTTGTCCTTAAGGCACATCATTGTAATAACTATTCTGTGCTGCATAACTCCCAACATTTGAGAAATGGAAAGCAGGACAAAAAGATCTGGTGCGAAAATATTTTGATCAAGCCCAATTTATAGCCACACCCCCTAAATACCATGTCCATTATACAAAACTTGGCAGGTAATGGAACTTTTGAACACCTTTCTGGGAGTTTTAGGATGAATTGCCCTTTAAACTGAAAGTCTCAGTTCTCCCAAGAGACCTGCTTAATTTAAATTGCTACAATTGTATATTTGCTCATAAATTGTTACATATATAACTGTAGGTGCTGATTGTTCTTGGCTCTCTGCCAAGAGCCTCTTATTTTATTACATTTCCAAAACTTTGTATCTTTTTTTTAGCTGTTCAGTGCAGGAGATCAAACAGGAACTCTGGAAATTTCCCCAACAATCCAGGACTGTGGGCAGGGCTGTCAAAATTGGGACTGTCCCGCTAAAAACTGGACAGTTGGAAGCTATGTAGGTGCAGGAGGATTTGCAAGCCAATAGGCCAAAACCAGAAAAAATGTCCTGCTCCAGAGATTGGGCACAGCAATGCAGAATGAATGGTAATGAAGAGTTATGTAGGAAACAAGGAAACAAGTTGTAGACATCATATTTCAGATTATTTAAAAATGAGCAAACAATGTAGTAAAGCAGTGGGAAAAGCAAATAGAATGGTAGGTTTCACTGGAATAGTTTTTAATAGTAGCCAGTATAACATTGGTGTGACTTCTGCTTAAAGGGGCAGTACTCCCACTTTTTCAATTGTGCTTGGGCTGAACATACTTTTTTTCACTATTATTTTAATTTAAAAACAAACAAAGTTTTTTGTTCTTTTTTGATCTAAACGTGGCTAATAGGGATGTTGAAGTTACTCCATGTTTGGTTCTTGTGAGGTAGATAATTACATTTACAGAACACAGATATTCCCTGCATAATGGACATCTGTTTATCTGTGATCTGGAAATCTGTTTTGCATTTCATTCAGCACGTGCTTTGTGTGCTTAGGCTAGTGTCACATGGGGCTGTTTCTCAGCCTGCATTTATATCATAGAGCCAGATTTGGTGAGGTGAAAATGTGTGGGGGCCGACCATTCAGCCCAACATTCTTTGAACCATTAACATTAGATTACAGGAATCGAGTAATCGTAGCAGTAATATTTGGGCACATTAATGAAATGATGTGCCACTTGGTCTATACTGCTGCTTGTGTTCTTTAGGTGTTAGCAATAGACACTTACTGGAACGTAGTGACGCCATACATCTTTAGTTTACTGTACTGGCACGTCCGTACGTCTATTGACACCTTCAGCCCTAAAGAACTATGCGAAAACAACTCGTCACTACGTGGCAGTATGTGTCTATTGCTAAAACCTTCAGCACTCAGGCAGCAGTATAGACCAAGTGGCAGATCATTTTACTAATGTGCCTTAATATTACTGCCATGGGATTCCTGATCGACTGTGCAGGGGGGCCTCATTATTATTAATTTCATGATGGAGGCTGAGGGCTAGTGTAAATTTGAAAAAGGGCCGCAATTGGCCCCCAGGCCGCACTTTGGACATGCCTGGTTTATATCAACAGATCTACTGGCCCCTGCCGGATCCTGTGCCTGCAATCAATGTGTGCTGACTCACAGAGCGGTGTCCTGCGGGGCCTGGGTTGAGACACGGAGTGGATTTTGGTGCCAAAGCAACTGCATCTTCACAAATCTGCTTTGTGAGTCTGCACCCTAGTCTGCATCTAGGTGCCACAGCTTTCATTCATTATGCACATGCACTCACATGCACATACTGTAAGCATGTTGGGAGAAACGTCCTAAAACCTGGCTGCCTACACCGTGAGCTTCCTCCTACTGTGTGCAACATTCATTACATGAAAACAAAGCTGGAATGACTTTTTACCGCTGCCTGAAGGTCCTTAAGTGCGTCTGTGCAAAATTTACTGATGGCCCTTAACACTCTTGCGCTCAGGACAGTAGGATACCTAATATTATTATTATACTATTTGTCACTTGAAATTACCATAGGTGACCATTTGCTGCCACCTGAGGAGTAAACTATTTTATTCATAACCAAAAAATGTTTCTGTGCCCCCAGATCTTGTTTGAGGGGTTTGTGTACTGACAGTGGTTACACCCCATCAAACAGGCTGTCAGTTCAGCCCAGAGCAAACTGCTTTATCTGCTCCTGCTTGAAGCTGACTGTGTTTGTGGACATTAGTATGACTGTATTTTATTAATTGAAAACAGAGCTGGTCTTAGAAGAACAAAACAAAAAATCATATGTAAACAGGACATTGATTGCATCAGTCTTTGTACACAGATGGACAACAAAGTGTGGGGAAAAATAGCCTCTATGAAAGCTGTCCCACTTTTTTTGGGCAGTGGGCACTTCCTTTAATACTCTTATATTTGAGGGTCAGATTGCACTTTAATGCTTTGACACAGTAAAGCACATAGGAATCTTGTAGGTCAGTACTGGTGTAGGTATGGGGATGGCGAGCGATTTTCTTCTTCAAAGAAAACTGGATACCTGAAGAACTTTTTTTTTTTTTTTGCTCAATTCTATTACTTAAAATATTTCTTCTTATTTATGGTTATAACATCAGCCCAATAATATTAATATCACAGTCTTTGTGGCACAGTAAATTGTTCTTCAATCCTATGGTTACCATCATGCTATTAGAATGTTTAAGCTAAGGGACGGACAAAAACCATCTACCATGCATTCTATTTTTAATAAGTCAAAAACGGTTTCCTTGTTACAGGCAAATTAGTTTGCCCACAGAATGGAAAAGTTGGCTGGTGTCCCCTGTTAGTGCTTCCAAGCTCTGCAGTCATTTATCTGTAGTTCAAGCCTTGTCGCAAACAATCAGTGCGTAAATTCATACTTGTCATTTTGTCTGTTGATCACATGGAAGTCTTGTGAGCAATTTTATCGGTCCTCTTCCTTGTTAATTGCAATATATGTAATTCATCCTATTCTTTAGCAAGACTGGCAAGATCAATTGTTTGGTTCCTTTTGGACTATGGCTTAGGGCAGTGCCACAAGCAAGTTTCTTTACTGCACATTCCAAAGACTGTGATTTGTTTTCTTTTGTTTATAAGCTGTGTCTGAGGTCAAATTCCCTGTTCTTGTTGACTCTTGCAGTTATTGACTGCACTACAGTTCAGGCTTCTTGCTTAACAGAATGCATGACGGATTGGCATAGGCAATGTGGTAGGTGTTCCTAAGACATCCTGATTATCTTTTCCATCAAATTAATAGAAGTCCTTTAGTCAGAAGTCCAATTTATCAGCCCAACCCTTGTGTTTCACGATGGAAGCTTATACTTTCATCTGAACCATTATCTTGTATCTAAGTTGATGATAAGAAAGGTATGTGGGATAGATGTGGCCCTCCAATGGACATATATAGCACCTACACCCCTGGTATGACATTGTTTTACCAAAATCTTTTCCACATTAATTTGGCATTTTAGATAATTGCCAAACTATATGGATCAAGCCAAGCAACACTGTTTTCATAATACAATTCCTTTATTTGCCATCTTGTAAATTTGGAGTCCACTTTTCATTCAGCAGCACTGATGATTGTTGTTTTGATGATTATATAGGGCATGCAGAGATAAGTAGTTGAGGGTGCACTTGCGTTGTGGTGTGCTTGAACAGGTCTTTAATACTGATATTCTACAGGCATCATGATGTAGGTTGTCACATCTTATTTTCTCATGCACCTACCAGCATAGTCCTCGTATTTGATAATTGTTCAATTGCACTGACCCTATAGTCTGTGCATGGCCTCAGGGCAGTGACCAATGAGATTTGTCACACGTGATTATTTATGTGCGACTGTAGGCGACAAAACTCCCAAGAAATGTGTCTCATTGGAAATAACTGAAATTGCTGGCGGTAAAACAAACATATCCAGAGGCAATTTCAGGACATATATGTTGGTTTTACTGCCAGCGATTTCAGTTATTTCCAATGGAGATATTTTGTTTTTGGGAGATTTGTCGCTGCTCGCAGGCGCACATAAATAATCCTGGGTGACAAATCTCTGTCGGCCACTGCCCTTAGTGTGAACATACCACAGATCCTCCTTTAAATAAGAAGAAATGAAAGGAAATATTAAAAGAATTTAAAATAGTCCTCCTTATTTGATTATTACCTGTTTGTGTGAAACACAAAACCTATGAATAACCTGTAATGCTTTCCTTATAGCTCATGCTCCGTGATATTACAAGAAAGAACGTCATCCTACAGTAAAATAAAAGATTAAAACAATGGGTCAACTCAAAAGTTTTATGATGTGTGAAAGCAGCCTTTAAATGGTCATAGAATTAATTCCTTAGTAACTTATATCCTTGTTTTACAATACAGGGTATATTATTTCCTACATAAAGATTACCCGTCTAAAACAATTTAGCAATGTAATAAAATAATTATATTTAACTGTAGCTATCAATTTAAACGCGTTAGCAACATTTACGTACAAGACACTACAAAAAAAGCACATATCCACAAACAACATTTTGCCCCAAGACTAAAATGAGATTGTTTCTCTCTCTGCTACATAGTATGCATTTGGTTTTTTTATGCCTGTTAAATTTTTTTTATAAGAATGGCTTATGCTGGAGTGTTAATGTCCCTTTAATGCTGTAAGGACAGCTAAACCTAATTAACCTTCTGTCCCATGAAATGGAAAATTGGTGTGTGTGATAATTAAAGACAAATGACACGATTGCCTTAAGCTTGTCAACCTCTGAGAATGAAGTTTATAGATAAAGAGGTTATGTTGAACTGAGAGGTTACACAGCAATAGAAGGGATCTGTATAAGGCCCAATTTGATGAGCTATTAGATTATATAGGAGAGGTTATATTAAACTGTTATAGGTTTTGTGAGGAATCTTTTGGTTAACTGCTTGCTTGCTGGCAGAAAATTGTCCTACGCATCCCAGCTACTGTGGGGGCTTTTCACACAAACAGAGATGCAGAGGTAACAAACCCAGAAAAACTACTGAGGATACGTGGCAGATCTCTGAATAACAGACGTTCCCCCAGCTGTGGGAAGGAAACCCAAGATTTCTCTGTTCTAACCGTCTGTTCCTTTATTCTTGGAAAAGAGCTTGTGAACCACTCAAGTTAACACTGTCCCTGCCAAAAGACCCCTTGTTGTAAGATGTTATGCACTTTGGCGTTTGCTAATAATTCACAGTTGAAGGATGATGTACTTACATGAACTGTGTTAAAAATAATAAAAGGAACAGTATAACTGATAAGATGTTAATATGTGGAATATGAGAACAGGTATGGGACCTATTTTCTAGAACGCTCGATACCTGGGGTTTTTTAAATACACATGTATGGGACCTATTATACAGAATGCTTGGGGCCTGGGGCTTTCTGGATAACGGGTCTTTCCTTAATTTGGCACCTGATGAAGGATACCTGTATCTGAAACATGTTGTGTGAGAAATAAAAACACACTGAATTTGCTGTGGGTCTCCAGAGTTTATGTTAAAGCTGATTTTGTGGCTGAATGGGGCCGTTACTCTGTTGAGGACACCCTAAACATAGAGTGAAGGACCACCAAAAATCTAAAAAGGACTTTCTGTAATTTGGATGTTCACACCTTAAGACTACTAGAAAATCATGTAAACATTAAATAAACCCAATAGGCTAGTTTTGCTTTCAATAAGGATTAATTATATCTAAGTTTGGATCAAGTACAAGCTACTGTTTCATTATTACAGAGAAAAAAGAAATTATTGTTTAAAAATTTGGATTATTTGATTATAAAGGAGTTGGCCTTTCAGTAATTCTGAACTTTCTGGAAAACGGGTTTCTGGATAATGGATCCCATACCTGTATAAACGGATTGCTTGCAAAACATCCCACATCACCAGCTGCCCCCTCCAGAGTGCTTGTTACTTAAACTGGAACATCACAGTGTCTTGTCATGAAATGCTTGGAGTCCAAAGTTGGTCATGAAAGCTTGGGGGGCAGGCTTTTGCCATGAAATGCCAGGGGCAAAAATATGTCTTTAAGGGGTTATTTATTAAAGTCCAAATGCTACAAACCTAAAAAGTTCGAGCTTTTTTTAATATAAAATCCGAAATTTTAGTGGAAAAAAAACCTACATTTTTTTCGAGATTTATTATATCTCGATTTTGCAAATAGTCTGAATCCGAAAATCAACCATCTCAGACCTGCCGAGGTTGTATATAAGTCAATGGCGGAGGTCCCTATCCTATTTGGAAGTTTCTGTGGCCTGCGCTGGAATTAGCCCGACTAGTCCAACAATTTCAAGCTTTCCTGGCAAGAATCCGAAAAATTCTGGCTTTTTTGGGGGAAAAACACTCTACGATTCGGGGGAAACAATAGAAAAAATAGTACGAGTTGGGTTTTTGCTCGATTTCATCAAGTTTTCCCCCGATCGGATTAAATCGTGCTTTGTAAATAATAAATAAGTTCTAATCGTGGATTCTAGCTTGGTTGGGCTTTTTCATTTTAAAAAATCTGAAACATTTGGATTTTGATAAATGTGGACACCATAGTAAATCTGTTATAAAATGGTTGCACACCTACTGCTTCCTTCTTTTTATTTAAGTTGAAAAAAGGCTGCTTTGAGCCTGCAATATTTTTTCGTCTGAGAGCAGAGCTATGATTAAAGGCTTTTTCATTTATATACATGGATGGTGCTGTGACTTCAATTATCATTATATAAGCCAGTTGGAGCGGACACCTTTGCACGAGCACCTATTTTCTAAAGTCTTAAAAAATTTGGATGAGTGCTGATCAATTGTACTATTCTTTTTTTTTTTTTTTTTTGGGCTAGTTCCTTAGCATGATGGCATGTAGTAAAGCTACAGGTATGTTGTTGTGTATTAGTTTTAGCTTTGGAGAGGGGTCTAATTTTTAAATAATGGAGCAAGAACAGTATTCGTGTTTCGCTGTATCAAAGCATTCTAAAAGGATGCAGGGTTTCAGTACAGTAACCATGTAAGAGAGGCAGGATCCTGCAGTACCATTGTTCCGACTCAGCAAAGCTCACAGCAGATGGTGGCACCGCTAATCCAGTCAATTGCCAGCCTGTTTTACAGTCAGTATTAAGCATAAGGGCTGTGTATATTGCCATATGCAGAGTTCCTTGGCAGGTGTTTTAGTTGACATCTGTCCCTTTGGCTGCATCCATAGAGGGACGATGCAGGATACCTCTGGAGACATTAATGTGGTGCAATCAGAGGCAGCATTTCTGGTTCAGGCTGCCTAAGAGGAGGTATAAGTAGGGTTGCCATCTGGAATGTAAAAATGAAGCTCGATACCAATCTTATTAATAGAAAAGGAAGATTAAAAATATAGGAAGACTGGTGGTGTTTTTTTCCAGTAAAGGCTGTAATGTTTCATACAGTTCTTCTATACTGCAAAGGTTCAGTTAAAATGATCGTTAAATGTTGGCAGCTAATTTAGTCATAGTCCATACTTATTTACTTTCTCAATTATTGCATACTTATGTGTCCTTACTGCATGTTTATCAAGTGGCAACTTTTACTGAATAGTCGTGAGAATATAATATATGTTATTAATAATTAAAGGGGTGGTTCACCTTTAAGTTCACTCATTAGTATGTTCTAGAATGACCAATTCTAAGCAACTTTTCAATTGGTTTTCATTATTTATTTTGTATAGTTTTGACTTCTTTTCCTCATTCTTCTGACTCAAATGTTTTCAAATGGGGGTCACTGATCCCATGTAAAAAAAAAATGCTCTGTACGGCTACAAATGTATTATAATGGATACTTTTCTATTCAGACCTCTCCTATTCATATTCCAGTCTCCTGTTCAAATCAGTGCATGGCTGCTAGGAGAATTTGGACCCTAGCAACCAGACTGCTGAAATTGCAAACTGGAGAGTAACTGAATAAAAAGCTAAATAACTCAAATACCAAAAAATAAAAAATGAAAAACAATTGCAAATTATCTCAGAATATCACTCTACAATATACTAAAAGTTAATTTAAGTTAATTTAAAGGTGAACAACTCCTTTAAGCAGAAGAACAAAATAAAATAATAAACAAGGCCCCTCATGTTGAATTATCCATCTATGATACAATGATTGGTAGGGCATAAATGTACATCTCAGTCACTGCTTTGGACCACTGCATCGATTTCAGAACCGATGCTGTATAGTGTGACTGCTAATACTTATGGTTAATCTAATGAAAAAAGAAATCAAATGACTAAACTAGCCTTTGGAATCTGAATTATTAGGGCAAGAAGAGCCTTGTTGGCTTGAAACATAACTCTGTTCCATATACTGTGAATAAAGGCATTTTATCTGCTTCCTATTGGAGTGCTGCCCAGCTCAGTTCCTTTAGGCTAACTTTTGGAGCCATGATGTTGTTTAAAGATATGCGTATCATTTAGTTGCTGTTCATCCATAAACTAATAAAGGTGAAAAATCTGTACCATAATGTTATATTACTGTGCTTGTATTTCCTATCTTAGAAATGTGCTTGGGTGCAGTGACTAAACTAGGTGATACTTGGCCCCACATCAAATCAATTTTAGGGCCCCCAACATATCCAGAGGTTGATCTGTTTTACAAATATGTTGAAATTGCTCATTAATTAGGGCCTTATGGGGCCCTCTGTACCTCCTGGGCCCCCCTGCAGCCGCAAGGTCTCCTTCATCTGTAGTTACGCGCCTGCATGGTTGGCTAACATGCATATTCCAACATTCTCAGATAAAAAAAGTGGTTACTCTGCTTGACCATCCTTGTTTCTTAAATCTGTATCCCCCTTTATTGATGTATACTGGTACTGTTGAGGTGTACTGCTAACTGTAGAATTACTAATTATTCTCTGGTGGAAGCAACCAGATAACTATTTTTTTTGTCATAAAACAGAAATTGTTTATATTTAAGGAAAGTGAAACACTGGCAGTTAAAATGCTGCATGCTATTTAAATGTTACAATCACAAACCTTTTAAGTGTTTAATATATATCTTTCTCTGTTTTCTCTCGCTTTTTTCTCACCTGAACAGTTTGCTACAGTATGGATATCCGAAATAATATAAGTCAGTTCAGTATGCTTGAGGACTGTACAGTAATTGAGGGTCACCTTCAGATCTTGCTTATGTTCACCAGCAAACCAGAGAACTTCCGAGGGTTGAGATTTCCCAAGCTCACGACGATCACAGATTACCTCCTGCTCTTTCGGGTCTACGGCTTAGAAAGTCTAAAGGACCTTTTCCCCAACCTTACAGTTATCCGTGGTACTCGCCTCTTTTTCAACTATGCCTTAGTGATTTTTGAGATGGTCCACCTAAAGGAGATTGGGCTCTACAACCTAATGAACATTACTAGAGGGTCTGTTCGAATTGAGAAAAATAATGAGCTTTGTTATCTATCTACGATTGATTGGTCCATAATTCTTGACTCTGTGGAGGATAATTACATTGAGCTCAACAGAGACAATAAAGAGGAGTGTGGAGATGTTTGTCCTGGCACAGTAAAAGGCAAGAGTAAGTGCAAACATACGTTAGTCAACGGAGCATTGGTTGAGCGCTGCTGGACACAGGACCACTGTCAAAAAGGTAAGCAATAATCGCAGGATTGCATAAAGGGTTTAAAATTAAAATTAAACATTTTACTCTTTAAAGCTTATTCTGTAGGGCAACTTCCATTTGACACTTTAAACTAGGGATGGCCACATTTTATCAGTATGAAGTTACAATCACAAGTATTGTACTGCCAGAGAAATTTCTACATAATGAAAAAAAACACAAAGACACATTTAACTTTAAATTCGCAAAGTCTTTATTAAGGAATAATTTACAGATACTCCGCTTGCGCTCCTCTTCAGAATAGGAGACAGGGCGACAATCCATCGTGCAGTGCTTGATTTCTCCTCCCTGCTTTTTTTGAGGAGATAGCCAGGGAGGAGAAATCAAGCGCTGCACGATAGATCATCACCCTGTCGCCTTTTCTGAAAAGGATCGCAAGCGGAGTATCTGTAAATGATTTCTTAATTTTCATTATGTAGAAACAAATTTTTAAAAATTTTTATATCACTGGTCCTTTAAACAGCTTTACACTCAGAGAGTGCACTGGCTAGTGGATCTTTTGCTTTAAGCCCCAAATTTTCAGGTCCAATATTTGGTCAGGGCCACCTTTAGAATTTAACTATTTATTTTCCATTTCATTAAATAATTGCCTGAATCCTTTTGCCCCAAATGCAGATTGCATTGTATCTCAGCTATTGGTCAAACCAGTTGAATACATTCAGAGAAATTGGCATATTTATCTGCTTTGCCTTCTGGATTCCCCAGTTGCATCTCTAGTACATTTCTTCCTATTTATTTAAAGAAAAATGGTTCTTTAAACGTCTTTCCAAGGGCCAAATTATACATGTCATGTTTAGTTTGATATGTCCAATATACACCTAGAGCAGAATAATAATAATAATGCCATAAAGGCGTTTACGACACAAGTATAATAACAAGAGTAACATGTTAAGGACTTCATGTTCCTGAGTCTCATAACAATAAGACTTCAGCTTCTGTATTCCTATTATTGCATTACTGGCTTGTGTCTAATATTGGTTGTGCAATTCAGCATGTTTTATCCCATGCTATTTTGTTTTCAAAACTCTGTCTTTAAATATATATATATATATATAATATATATATATATATATATATATATATATATATATATATATATATATATATATATATTTTTTAAAAGAGAGTTTTGAAAACAAAATAGCAAGGATATATATATATATATATATATATATATATATATATATATATATATATATATATATATATGTTGTACCTACTTTCCACAGAGCAAACTAGTAACAAGTAGGTTACACAGGTATTGTATCCTAATGTCAAAGGGCAGTAAGGGAAGTAGTTATGATAGGAATTGTGTTCCAGGAAATAGCAGTCTTAAAATAAACAGTATGTTTCTGAATCAGTGAGGTGTGGATAAGGTCAATTTCCTGCTTAACTTTAGTGATGTAGTATTAATGACTTCCTGTTTAGGCCACACATCTTTGGGAAAGGAATTCACATTGTCAGGATGAAGATAAATTCAGGAGACCGCTAACTGAAGCAGATGGAAAGTGATTAATTGTGGTTTTCTAGAGACCTCTTATTTTTTTTAAGTAGTAAGATGCCTTTTTTAATTTAAAATAATTTAAATGATAACATCTAGGTCAAAATGGATGTCAATCGCTGAAAAGGCATTTCCTGAGATATAGGATAGGTAGGATAAAGAGTTAATCTTAATGAATTGTAAAATCTCAGTCTTTAAAGGTTATTTTTTAAGCAATGTTTGTTATACAAAGGTCATAATGTTATATTACTGTTAGCTTGTATTTCCTATCTTAGAAATGTGCTTGGGTGCAGTGACTAAACTAGGTGATACTTGGCCCCGCAGCAAATCAATTTTAGGTCCCGCAACATGTCAATTAACATGATTGACATGATTGGAGATGGTAAGGTAAAGCTGAGAGAAATATCCAACTGCTCATTAAAAACCTATTTGTGCTTCCTGATTAACAAACTGATATCTGGATTTCACTATATTTGTTGTTGTTGTTGTTCCTTTCATTATGAATATTCACATCTCAAGTCTGCTAGTGGGAACAGCAGGTTTTGTGAAATAACAAAGACTGGTCTTTGTAATGCACCGCATAAATGTGTCAGTGCTGTTTAAATAAAGGATAATAAATAAAAATGCTGATTACGAAAGGACAGAAACCCATACTTCCATGCTTTTGACGTCTGTGTGTGCGTGTATAAAGGGAGAAAAAGCCTGTGCTTCCACAGTTCTGACGTGTGTATCCACTTCTTTAAGCATAAGACTGAGAAAAGTTTGAATGTCAACTGAAGGGAAGATCATCTATGGTGAAGTGCCTCTCAGTTTAACTATTTGAGCAAGTCATTTGGAATTGAAATGCTGCCTTGGGCTAACTTCTCAAACCATTTTTACTCCTCTCCTCATTCTGAAAATATATAGTCTTGCACCTTGAGCCTTTTTTGGAATGACATGCCATAACTGTGATCATTTTCACATCTATAAATCCTGTGAAATGATTTTAATACAATACTGGCATAACTAGCCTGACTCTAGGTATACTGTTCACTTCATGCTTAGAATAAACCATTGTCTGTGCCTAGTATTTTTAAATTCATTGAAAGTAATAAGGGTCATTTACTTAACAGCACACAAAAAACAGCTGCATGTGCCCATTTTTGTTGTACTTTGCACACTGCCTTCCCATACCCCCCAACATTTTGGAAATAGAAAAAAGGAGAAAAAGATTTGCCACATGGAGCGCAGCAAATTTTGACCATGCCCATTTTTGTGGCCACACCCCTAATAACCATTTCATATTTGTCAGGTTATGAAAGTTTGAACACATTTCTGTGTTTTTTTTTATTTGTTATTAGTTTTGCTAATGAAGGTGAATTGCCCTTAAAGCTGCAAGTCACAGTTTTCCCAACGAGATCTGCTTATCTTAAATTGTTACAATTGATTCTTTGCTTATCTTGTTACAAAATATCCAAGTGCACCTGCCACATATTCTGGGTCCTACGCCAAAAGCCAATTACGTTTTGGAAGCTTTGGAAGCCAAGGTGTCAGCCCAGATGCAGGCACGTGGAGTGGATTTCGGTAGTGAAATTCGTCCATGTTGTCTGCACCTGGGCTGATGCAATGATTCTGGGTGCAGACAACAGAGGACCACTGAGTCAAGTGTAGGGGCTGATGCATTAACCGCAGGCTGAGAATCAGCCCAATTTGACTATAGTGTATAATGATGCACTAGCCCCTTTTTTTCTTTATTTTTTTCTTTAAAAACCAGGTTATTGCATTCTCATTTACACCTTTTGGCGTGCATTGTCTTACTTCTGGTGTGTGTGCTGTAAAGTGGGATAAAAGTATCCCTTTGGCTGATCCCACACGGGGGCTCATCGTGGCTTGCAGAAAAGCACAAGCCAAAAATCAGCCCCAACACTGACCACTTTCTTCTTTGCTTGCACCCAGAACCATTGATTCGGCCCGGGTGCAGGCACATGTGCTGGAGTTTGGTGCCCAAATGCTAGAATTTGCATTTTGCACCCAGGACAATGCAATGGTTCCAGGTGAAGGCAAAGAAGAAAGTAAATGTCAGCATTGCAGCCCCCTGTGTGGCATTAGCCTTTGATCTATGTTTGAGGAATGCGTTGCCTAACTTCCACTGCCTTTTCCTCTAACCCCCATCAACCCCCCAGTCCTCGGGCAGTTAAGAAGATAAAAATGCAGGCGTGACTCACAATTTACGACTTAATGGGTAGGTGTGCTCCACCCTCTGAACCTCTTCCCACGCCCTCCACGTTCCATCAGGACCTGGGTTTCACCTGCAGTTCAGACCTTAGCTATATACTAAAGTTATTGTTCCCAATACAACCAATTTATTATCTTCACATTTAGGTTATTACCCCTCTAGCTTAGTGTATATATATATATGGTAATTTAAAAGAAAATAAGAAGTCTTACAAGGGGTTGAGGTCAGCTGAAGAAATCATTCTTTTAACGAAACGAACATATTGTGCAGCTCCTTACAGAAATTGTACTTTATTATAATCAATTCTTGCACACTATGGTCAGGTTTATTAGCATTCAATGAACACATAGACGTGAGGAATAACATATTAGACAGTAACCTGTCTGCCTTTAAACATGCAGTCTGAACTTTTAGACTCTGATAATACTTATAAAAATAAAAGATTCCTTTTTTCAAAAAGAAGACCTAAATCCTTGGTAGTCCAAGAAAACATAGCAGACTGTTCATGCAGCACTAGACCCCATCTGAACAGGAGATGAAGCAGTTAATCACCAAGCTATTTAGCCTCAGGAATTTTGAGGCCCTGCTTTGCTGCCTGTCTTCCTCTCTCCCACCCCTTCCCTCGGACTCCTGATATGGGTTTGTGGTGATGTCATGAGGGTCAGCTCGCTGCTAGATCAAGAGAGGGGGAAATCGCCTCCGTGCACGTACCATGGGGAGGATGAATTGGGGGGCAGAACAGGGCGATGATACAGACACGTTACAGACCGGATGAAGATTGTGTAAAAATAAAGTAATAGAGTAAAAGACTAGTTGTGTCCAAAGAACACAATGACAGGAAAGCGAAATCTCACTGTTCATTTTTGTTGTTATGCTTTCTGCCAGTGAGTGGGTTAATGACCTTTAAACAGAACATGTTGGTTGTAAGCATGGAATGTCAGCAGCAGAGATTACTAATCCCAGTGCCCCCCTCCCTCCCCAATACTGCACCTTGCAGCGTGTACCTTTGATGTTACATTTGCTCTGACTGTTAGCCACACTAACTACAATCTGCTTTCTTCTACTTCTGATACCTCTGTGTACATCTCTATCCACTTTCTATCAGAGCTTCGACCAGTTCCTGTTACACCACCCATACCACTTTTCCCCGTGTTGATTGTTGCTTCATTTGCTAAAACCTTATTTTCTGCAGCCGTGTTTGCAGTTTAACGAAGAATACCACATGAGCCCTGCATCCATTCATTAGGTTTAGGATTCCTGTAATAGTACAGTGAATCCAAGTCCAAGACCCTTATTTCACATCTTTTTAAACCAGTGAAATATACCGAAACAGAAAAAAACAAGGATTTTACAAGGCTTTAACCTTAAACGTATTTTATAAGGAGAATAGGAGTTGAAGTGTTTTTACTTATTTTGTATCCCCTCTCTAGTTTTGTATTTTTAATTGATCCTCTGATTAATTACAAAGGTATAATTTCTCGATTTCGCTGGCAAGACCTTGATCTTTAAAAGTCATGGTCAGGGTATGGACTTCTTCTTGAGAAATGAGTATCCTAGGAGCTCTGGCTGGAGGACTAGTATGGCAGCCCTGTGTAAAAACACAAGCACAGAGTCGTTTTGTTAAATAATTGTAATTATTGGGGATGCACCGAATCCAGGATTCGGTTCGGGATTCTGCCTTTTCAGCTGTATTTGGATTCAGCCTTTTTCAGCTGTATTCAGATTCGGCCGAATCCTTCTGCCCGGCTGAACGGAATCCTAATTTGCATATGCAAATTAGTTGGGGGGGAATCGCAGGACTTTTTGTCACAAAACAAGGAAGTAAAAAAATGTTTTTCCCTTCCCACCCCCAATTTGCATATGCAAATTAGGATTCCGTTCGGTATTCGGCCGAATCCAAAATAGTGGATTCGGTGCATCCTTAGTAATATATATAATGATTCCATTATATATTCTGCCTGTTGTACTCTCCAGTATATTCATAATACAATCCATTCTATATTACAATATGATAGAGACCTGCAGGTTGGCCTCACAAAAACTCACTTGGTTGCATTTAAAAAGGTATACAAACACAATATTTGCATTTGATGAGCTCAACATGCATTTTTAGGAGCCAGTGTGTAAGAGCCCTTAAGGGTATTTATGTACCAGTTGACACATAACAGGAAGCATATAAGTAAAAGAATGTCAAAAATCAGACCATGCAATAATGGACATACAACGCTCTGTGAAGGCACTGGAAGCATTAACAGATGCTGCCTGTGAATATTACTGTTCTACCCTGTCTCATAAATTCATCAAAATATTTTGTTTCTGTATATTTATTAAATACCTCCTTATTTTTGTGTTTCTATAAGGGCTCCATTTTGACGCTTCAGACGCTCCTGCCTTTGGTATGCAGCATGGCTGGAATTACCAGCCTGTCTAAAGGCCCTGGATTGGGTTACTGGGAAAAAAAGGGGTTTTACTATTTATTCTTTGTAATCTTTTGAAGAAATAACTGCTTTAAGCTGCGGCAAAAAATGTTCAGTTATTGAGTATACTGTGAGGTCTGGGTAACTTTTAAATGTTTATCACTGCAACCTACATTTGCAGGTTTTGGCATATTTTATGGTGGTAGCAGGATTTGGGGGAGATCTCTGTCCTGTGAATCCCAGGTGTTTCTTATTTATAAGAGGATTTGTGGCTGCCAGAGCACTGTGGTAGTTGTAGTTAGATGCAGACATGTATGTATTTACCACACAGGTCACAGTGACCCAAGCCTAGGGGAACAGTCTTTAAAAATAATTTATACATTTATAATACACAAAAGCCATGAATATCCTGTAAATTATATCCTTATAAACAGTGAGTTCTGATGTCATCAGTTATAAACGGTGAGTTCTGATGTCATTTCTGTCACATGACTCACTGAAACTTGTGTATTATAATAAATAAAGTACCCCCTGTTGTAAAATATGAGGATATTATAAGTTACCTCGGAGTTCCATGACCTGTATAAAAACACTCGGCCTACGGCCTCGTGTTTTTATATGGTCATGAAACTCCTTGGTAACTTATAATATCCTTATATTTTACAACAGGGGGTACTTTATTCACTATATATTTCCTGCAGATTTTATTATAATTTAATCATCATGTAAGGTTCCAGATTCAGGTTAGGGTTAGAATAAGGAGGTTTGTAGTAGCTAAGTAATGTAGATAGTAAATTTTTTTTCTAGGAACATATCAAAATGACGAAGTACGTTTGCTCAAACTTCCATAATGAAATTTCTACCTAGACTTATCCAGGGGGTCATTACAATTTTTTATTGGAGTCTGACCATAGAGATATTGTCAAATAATTTGGTCTGCTCTAAGGACAGCTGATCTATGACTAAGATGTCATTTTGCAGCATTGTCTCTATTACACGTAGAATTTTCATTCAGATGGTGGCATGAAGAGGATGCTGGGATGTGTAGTTCATAGGCTCACAGCAGCTGGAGCTCTGGGAGGTGTTGCTACTTTCTCAGTCAGTTCCAAAACAGCTTTAATCCTTGTTCCTCAATCTAAGTAAACAGGACAGGCAGTAAAGCAGCACATCCGCTTATGATGAGAGAGTGTGCCTCACCATGTATGTGATATCGGTAGTCACTTTGCCTTTCCTAGGAATCCTTTTAGGCAGCTCCGCGGGCTGAACTGCATGTCACTTTGTGCAAATATTTGTTGCTATGTGTGTGTGTTCCGCAGCAGTAGCAAGATTAATCCCTCCCTGTGTGAGTCATTTAATTTAAAAGTGTTTAGTGCTATGTTGAATGGATGTTTACCTTCATTGGATGAGCTGATTCTATCTAAACCTTGCGCTGGCATTAAAGGGGTTAATCGCGTAGTTTCTTTTCTGTACATCCAGTATTTGGTGGAGGGGGAGCAGCTGAGGAGAGCTGGGATGAGGGAGGGAGGAGGGCAGATCCCAGGTTGGTCTGTTTCCAGCTGCCATGGGATTGGCTAAGGGTGAGGGCGGCGCTTGGGCAACAGCAAAGTTCTGGATTGGAATAAGCCTGGAGCTGGAAGATAATAGTATGTGGTTTTGTAATCATTGCGTATTTGTGTGTGTGTGTATATATATATATATATATCTATCTATATCTATATCTATATCCGTGTGTGTTTTGTGGAGCGTGTGTGTGTTTGTGCCTGCAAGTAGCTGCCAGATAGCAATACCTATATATCTCTTCAGCATCTCTACCTGCCTTGATAAATATAAAGAATAACCGCTGTTCCTACTAAAGCTGCACCTGTGATACATTGGAAACCCGTTACTAACATTTCCTTCAGTGAGCTCAGTGAGGCAAGCTGCCTTCTCACCCCATGTATGCCATTTGCAGAATGACAGGTTCTGAGTTCACCCAAATCAGGATTTCTCATTTAAAAAACCCACTGTTTTTTTGTTTTACCAGATATTTCATCATTGCAGATTTGTTTTAATAACCGTTAACATCCTAGTACTGTTCAGAATTACTGTAGGGGCCATTGGTTCAAGAATATTGCATTAAGCACACACATCAACAACTGAGATTGAATGTATATTTTTTACAGAGGTTGGAAAGAGTATACTCTGGTCCAGTACCCTGCATGTTGTTGAACTACAACTATCAGCATCCCTTGATAGCATGCAGCTATCAGTGTGCTGTGCGCAGTTGTACTACAGCATTTTGGCCGACTGTGGGTGATAACATAGAAATCTGCTATCCTACTATCACTGTGTTTTCTAATCTCTGTTACTCCCTGATTAAGGGTAACTGTAGGTTGCTCAGTCTTTGTACTAGACATCTTTTTTTCATATAGTGGCCCAGTTACCCTTATACACCCTTGTGTAAAGGTCTGTGGAAATTGTGGGGATCCTGGAACGAGTTTTTACCTTCAATGTCAACTTTCATTTGTGTATATAGTTGACAACATAATCAATAACACTTTTGTACTTTAGTAATGTGTGCATACAGACCAATTGCTTTGTCGCTTGCTAAGTAGCTAACAACAGTGTTGGCACGAGAGGCAGATCTGAAAAGGGACGACTACTGCTACTATCCATTCTATTGTGTAGGGAAAAACCAGCCATTGACTAGAAAAAAAATGACAATTTGTACAAACTGAAAGTACTGGTTCTATGTGCTCACTTTCTTACAAACTTTCTCTGTTCTGTGCACAGTGTGCCCTTCAGATTGCAAGGGGAGTGGTTGTTTGCCAGATGGACAGTGCTGCCACCCAGAGTGCCTAGGAAGCTGCCGCAAGCCTAATGATCCATCTGAGTGTACCGCCTGCCGGCATTTCCAGAATGAGGGTGTATGTGTCACTGCATGTCCCAAAGGGTCTTACCAGTTCCAGGGTTGGCGCTGCATTGACTTCAATACCTGTCAAGAATTGAACAGCAGGTGCCAAAATTCACGGGATAACTCCTGTCCTCCATACGTCATCCACAAGGGAGAGTGCATGCCAGATTGCCCATCAGGCTATATTGCCAACTCAACCACGTAAGTAGTGGCTTCTTTGTGCCAAGTGTCGATTACCATCATTAATATGCTTAGAGGTGCACAAGGTGTTCTAAATAGCTCCAATATTTTCTACTATTCTGAATTTTAATATTGTAGTTTAGTTTAGAGGGGGTCTTTTTCCATACAAGTGTACAGCATTATGTGAGCTTATAATACTAAGAAGTGTTGTTTTGGGAATGTTTAGATGGCTTTTTAAAGAATAATAATAATTATACCTATGGGTGTTAAATACTGTTATACCATGTATGTAAAAAATATATATAATAATAGAGTAGAACCCCAATTTTATGTTTCCTAAGGGACAGCGTCCAAATGGCATTAATTCCAGGAAAACAACAAATCTAGGGGGGAAATGGCACTTGTCTGTATGGGGAAAGAAACGTGTATATTCAGGGAAACCGAAAAATCAGGGTTCTACTGTATGTGTGTGTAAAATATATATATATATATATATATATATATATATATATATATATATATATATATATATATATATATATATATATATATATATATAATCTTTATAGGATAAATATACTGTGTATATACAGTACCAAGATGAACTCACACTCCAATTATTGTGCAATTTCTATCTTTTATTGTGCATCACAGTGGGACTTCTCTCTCTTTTTCTCTCTCTCTATATAAAATCTCTATAGGATAGTTATGATATGTGAACAGTTGTACTGGCCCTTGCCATTCCAATTGCCCTAAAGAAATTGTAAAATGAGAAAATGCAGCTCTATATCCTGCTGCCATGATTGTTATGCAAAAATCTCCTTGTACCTATGGAATAAACATCTGTGGCAGCTGAACTGCAGTTTAAGGTGCATTGAAAACTGAAATTTTAATGCAATAATTAAAACCCACCATAATATGTTATTTTTTGGAAGTATGATATTTCTAATTTCTTAATGTACCTTCTCTCTACAGCCGTACTTGTACACCATGCGCAGGACCTTGCCCCAAAGTTTGCACCATCTTCCAGAATGTCAAGACCATTGACTCTGTGACATCTGCTCAAGAATTAAGAGGGTGCACAGTAATCAACGGTAGTCTTATCATCAACCTCCGTGGAGGCAGTGAGTATAACCCAGTGTTAGATTGTGCTTTGAAGAAAATCATTTACATGCTCGATTACTGCCAAAACCTCAATTGTAAAAATGCCCACAGTTGTTGCAGGAATCAATATTTATTAAAGGTACACACTCTCAGTACTTCAAATGAATAGTGTTGAAGTGCAACTATTGTTGCAGTGGCTGCATCAGTACACACGGCAGACTTAAGCCTAAAAGACTCAGATGTAATTTTGATGGCAAGTGCCAGAAATGACCCAACTTGAAAAATGTTCGTTCAATTTGACAAACTACACATGTACATGCCCATACATGGGCAGATATAAGCTGCCGACAGATTGTCAGCATCTTATTGCTTATTGGTTTGCTGATGCGGTCCTCTATCTGATTGCCTGTATGCTCAATGTTGGGATTTGATTGTTGGGCCCTAGGTATCAGCCTAATATCTCCCACATCAAGGTGGGCATATTGGGTAGAGATCCATTTGTTTGGAGAGGTCGCCAAACGGGCAGATCTCTACATGTATGGCCGCCTTTATTTTTGCTGAGAGCAAGTCCTACTGAATCTGCAATTACACTGTAATTTTGGGGGGAAAAAGTGCATCCTGGGGAAAAACATAGCTATGTATGTCTAAAATTGCACTTTGCAAACTGCACTTGCATTTGTACATAAATCTTTATGCCACTGTTCCTAAATTTTACATGGAAGGGTATTTTTTTCAAAAATATAAATGGAATAAATATAGCTGTTTTTAATTTGTTTTTATGCACTCATTTTTAACTAAATGTATTTTGCCTATTTGATTACTTTTTTTAAAATACATTTTTAATACACACATCATCCTTCTTCCTACTGACAACACTTAAGTTACTTAATATTTGCCTTTTTCTGTTGCCTGATCTAACGTACTACCTGTTCGTGGACTGGAATATTTGAAATAATATCAATAATAATATTTATATAACTATGTGGGCAATAAATAAATAATGTATATTCAAATAATATTCATATTGTCTAGGAAACTTTGGGAGGCTTTGGAAAAACCAAGTGCCACATATGTTTTCCCACTGATAATTTACGTTATTTCTACAGAGAAAGTATTTGGAGGAGATTAGACGCCCGCAAAAGAGGGGATTTATTGTGGGTGACTAATCTCCATGCCATGTCATTACCTTTGAGATCCTTGCATATAACTTTAAAAGCTCTGTCCTTCGAGAGTCATAAACTTATTGGCCCATGTCTGGGGCCCTCCAATGGACATGCACAACCATTATCTGCTATCAATCAGGCAGCTTTGAAAATCCCATCAGACAAGGACAAGGCATGAATGTGGTCCTTGTCTGATGGGCCCCGCAGATCCCAGTGTATAGTGGGCCAGCTTTCAGATCCCTGTGTGGATGGCCAAATCGGGGCAGATGTCTGGCAGTGTATGGCCACCTTAAAACAAATCACAATTGGTCTTTAAAGCTTTACAAATTTTTGTGCAGCTGTAAGTGTTTGAAACCGTCTGGTAGCAAAGATCACAACTGAAAATAAATAGTAGAGTGCCTAAAAAGAAAAATAAACAAAAAATAATTAATAAATAACAATCCATTTAGGAAAGCCTGAATAGGAAGGGCAACCAAAAACCACAAAATAAATTGAAAAGTTACTTACTTACAGTATGGATTAATTACCCTAGCAACAGCAGTGTTAAGAAGAAGGTCTGAAGGCAGAGAAATGGAGAAAGAGTCTGTATTTGAATTGTGACTCCTACAACCAGATAGAATTTGTGTTGCCAGAAACAGTGTTCCTAACAACTAGATAGAATTTATAAACTGGAAAGAATCAGAATGTGAAGTCTAATTATTCAAGAGGCATAAAAAATAAACAAGGACCAACTGAAAATGTGTGTATGTCATTGAATAACATATTAGAACTTCCCCTCACCTTATTCTCGTAGAGTTCAGTTTTAATTTTGTTCTGGAGAAAGATCTGTTCATTAACATTCGGTTTTCTTATGCCAGATAATATCGCAACAGAATTAGAAGCCAACCTGGGACTCATAGAAGAGATTTCTGGATATCTTAAGATCAGAAGATCATATGCATTGGTGTCATTGTCATTCTTCCGCAAGTTGCGTTTAATTAGGGGAGAAGTGTTGGAAGCAGGGTGAGTGGATTGGAAGGGGGTTTAGACAATATTTTACAAGTTTGTAAAGATCTCCATTTTTTATTGGACTCCCACAATATAGTACTATGTAACTTATTTCTAGCCTTCTGGAGGAAACAACTACTAATTTCCCTGTTTGCTGTTAGTCTAAATGTCCCTTACGCGTAGTAAGATATGATGCCATAACGTTATAGTATACGTATTGTACACATCATTGAAATACCTGTTATCTAATAATGGTCCGGCCTCAAGCATTTTATAATGCAATCATATTTTTATGTTGTTACCTGTTCCATTTAACAACACGTTTTGGGCATGTTGTGGAAATATACACTGGAAAATGAACTGTTTGCTTACATATATAATTTTTATTTTTCAGCAACTATTCTTTCTATGCTTTGGATAATCCCAGCCTACGCCAGCTGTGGGACTGGCATAAGCACAACCTGACCATCATACATGGCAAGCTCTTCTTTCATCACAATCCACGACTATGTCTATCGCAAATTCACCAAATGGAGGAGGTTACAGGAACAAAGGGCCGGCAGGACAAAAATGACATTGCCACAAAGACCAATGGAGACCAGGCATCCTGTGAGTGCTTTTCAAAGCAACAGACATTCTGTAGCAGTACGGGTTGTAAGGATATAACAGGATCCAATTAGTTCATTGTGGCATAATTTGCAGCATTGTTTATTACTTTTTGAGGCATCATTGCTGAGCTTTATAAATATAGATAACAAACACAGACTTTACAGAAAAATATTGGGACATAGGGTGCAACCATATTCCCACAGACACTTCTTGTATTCTGCTCAATAACTCTTCACTTCAAGAAATTCTTCCTCTTAATAGTCCTACCAGCTGTTTTTTTTATAACTTATTCTGTAGGGTAGCTATTGATCTTACCCCGGTCCACTCTAGTAATATGACACTAAAGAAAAAATCTGCAGTTGGCCAAATGTCACGATATCTGTGAAGCATATGCAGATGTCCATTGTCATCCGATGATGTGATCATCAGCCATTCTCTTTGAACAGATTTTAGCCTGATAATTTACAGCTGATGCAGGGTTCTTAACAGGGTTGTTCACCTTTGAGTAAACCTTTAATATGATGTAGAGATTGATATTCTTAGACAAGTTGCAACAGGTTTTCATTTTTTATTACTAGTGGTTTTTGAGTTATTTAGCTTTTTATTCAGCAGCTGTCCAGTTTGCAATTTCAGCAATCTAATTGCTAGGGTTCAAATTACCCTAGCAACCGTGCACTGATTGGAATAGGAGAATCCTGAATAGGAAGATGAGCAATAAAAAGTAGCAATAACAATACATTTGTAGACTTGCAGATCATTTATTTTTTAGATGGGAGTCACTGATCCCCCATTTGAAAGTTGGAAAAAATCAGAAGAAGAAGAAGGCAAATTATTAAGAATTATAAAAAAAAATAAACAATAAAGACCAATTAAAAGACTGCTTAGAATTGGCCATTCTATAACATACTAAAAGTTAACTGAAAGGTTAACCACCCTTAAAGCTCCAGAAATCAACTTTTGCTCACGGGATTGGGACCTGTTATCCAGAATGCTCGGGACCTGGGGTTTTCAGGATAACAGATCTTTCCCTAATTTGGATCTTCATACCTTAAGTCTACTAGAAAATCATGTACCCTGTATCCTAGAGTGCTAAAGGGGGGGGGGGAGCAAGTGTGTGCATCTTAGTGCTCACTTAAAGGGGTGGTTCACCTTTCTTTTAGTATGATGTATAGAGTGATATTCTGATACAATGTTTCAATTGGTTTTCAGCAGCTATTCAATTGCCATTTTAAGCAATCTGGTTGCTAGGGTGCAAATTCCCCGATCAACCATGCATTGATTTGAATAAGAGACTGGAATATCCTTGGATATCATATACCAGGTTATAATTAAAATATCTGGCAGGAGCTTTATGGTTAATTTTTTATATAATTGAAAAAATATTACAAGGGGTAAGTTAGATAGAGTTGAAACCTACGCGATGGAACTTTGCGTGGTCATAAGCACTGAGCTAGAAACAATACTGTATCTTTACAATAAACACAGAAACAGTTGTTTAGGTTTGTTGGTTTAATTTTTATTGATATGCAATTTCCAAGGTCAGAATGTTTTGAGTTATGCTGTAAAGCTGTGAGAAATGATGGAAACTAAAGGTTTTTCTTTACCCGTTTGGGTACTTGAATATGATGACATTGTCCTCCTCTGCGTAGGAGAATATACATTTTCTGAAAGTAGAAATATATATAAAAATCAGCTATGACGAAAGTAAATGCTGTATTGTTATCTAATAAAAAAGTTTTAAAAGAGACTGGAATATGAATAGGAGAGGGGCTGAATAGAAAGATGAGGAATACCAAGTAGCAATAACAATACATTTGTAGCCTAACAGAACATTTGCTTTGTAGAAGGGATCAGCGATGCCCATTTGAAAGCTGCAAAGAGTCAGAAGAAAAAGGCAAATAACTATAAAACTATAAATAATGAAAATCATTTGAAATGTTGCACTAGTCATTCTACAACATACTAAAGTTACCTTGTTTAAGAAGCACTTGCTAACCTGGGGGCTCTTTGCTCCTAGCTCCAGATTTTTAGAGTGCAGCATTAGGAGGCACAGCTAGCCCTGTCCTTGTTGCCTACCTTTGCCCCCTTACACTCCCTAACTTGGTAATTGCAGCTACTGGGAGATGAATTAAATAAGGTGTAGTATTGAATGAATAATGGTGTATGATTGATTGTGGCCTTTGATAATTTAAATTATTACCTTACAGGCGAGGACAATTTGCTGACCTTTAACTTTATAAAGACATCACATGATATGGTGCTGTTAAGGTGGGATGCATACTGGCCCCCTGATTACAGAGACCTCTTGGGCTTCATGGTACATTATAAGGAAGCGTAAGTATAGCTTTCTAAAGGATACATAAGGCCAATAGCTGCATTGAAGGGTTTTTCTCTACTTATTTATTCCAACATACTTTTATGATGCATTTTACTATTAATGTGAGTGAGGTTCCAAATCGTATCTCTCTTAACTAAATAAATCTGGGTTAACACCCACAAAACACTCATCAGCGGTTTTTCTTTTTTTAATGAGTACGGCAGGTTGCATTATCTCAACTAAAATATCCACATTTGTGACCTCAATTCAAAATCTAATATCCAGTGCCAAGTTATATCAACCAGCAAATGTCAATGTCGTTGGAACACCCCAATTCTGCCCCTCTGATATATGATCACATGTATTTATCACAAATAATTTTATACATTATTAGACTAAAGGGCAATGGTAGACAAGGCTATTAGTTGCCCATGACAAAACTCATCTTCTGCAGGCAACTAATCTCCTCCATACACTTCCCACGGGGAATAAAGTGAATTGCTGGTGGTAAATATACACAACGCTTTGGCTTTCTGACGATGTCTGAAGTTGCCTCGCAGGGAAACTTTGGGCAACTTCGGAAAGCCGAAGTATAATTAACCACCGGCAATTTATCACCAGTGGAAAAGCATATGGAGGAGATTTGTCTCAGGTGATTAATCTCCTCATCTACCATTGCCCTAAAGGGGTCCTCCATCCAAAAACAGTTTTGTTTTTTTTGCATAATAAAAGAAAACAGAATTCTAAGCAACTTTCTGATATACATCAATTACAAACTGTTTAACATTTTAAAGAAATTCATTAATGTTATTACCATTAAAAACAGTAAAGCTGCACATACATAGATTCACTTGTTTTATGCACTATGGCCACCAATGTTCCAATGCTGTTCTCGCCTAAAGAGCTGCTCAATCGAAAAAAGTTCCACCAAATATGAATCATGTGAGGGCCACAAATACAGACAGCTGAGTACTATTTTCCATGGCAATCACATTTGCTATTAAAAATGTATGCTATGTGTCCTGCAGACATTAGAATTAAGTTGTCACTGCATTTATACAGCTCTAGGTATGATTTGTGAAGGGTGACATCAAAGGGTGTGGCCAAAGTGGGATCAAGGCCTAACAAAAATTTGTCTTCGTCCCCAAAACATATTGAGAAGTGCTCACCTACCATGGTGCAGATGCAAAAGTTTTCATATGATTTTACAACGTATGTCTCTTTCTAATGCTTATTTTTAATATAAGTCAGTGTGGGTTATTTGTTTACTTCTCAGATTTATTTCAGAGCCTACATACTAAAATGTTTTTTTCCTTATTCCAGCCCCTTCCAGAATGTGACAGAATTTGATGGTCAGGATGCTTGTGGTTCCAATAGTTGGACAGTGGTAGATATGGATGCCCCAGAACGAAGTGCTGATGGCAAGACTCAGTCTCCAGGATGTTTGCTCCGTAGCCTGAAACCATGGACTCAGTATGCAGTATTTGTTAAAACACTGGTGTCTGGATCAGATGAAGGGAGAACTTATGGCGCAAAAAGCAAAATTATCTACATTCGTACTAATGAAACCAGTGAGTATTTTAAGAGAAACTTAAAGAAAAATTAATGAGAATTTTATATGAGGCAGAGAATAGGATACTAGTGTTTGTGTAATGCTTCTGTATATCTGCCATAACTATATTATTATTTCCTTACACAGTCCCCTCAGTCCCTTTGGATCCTTTCTCTGTGTCCAACTCAACCTCTCAGATTATCCTGAAATGGAAACCACCTTCTGAGCCCAATGGAAATGTCACCCACTACCTTGTGTACTGGCAAGAGCAGCCTGAGGACAGTGATCTTTATGAGGTGGATTACTGCAATAAAGGTAAATCATTTGCACCAATGCAAATATATTGTCCTATAGTAGTGGTAGTGGTAGTGGTAGTAGTAGTAGTAGTAGTAGTAGTAGTAGTAGTAGTAGTAGTAGTAGTAGTAGTAGTAGTAAACATTTTACTCATGACAGCATGTATTAAAAGTATACTTTCTGCTGAGGATGCATAAGCTCAACAGTAACAGAATGGGCTTGATACCAGTATAATCATCAGAACTGTAAGGATGTTTAGTGGGAATGGCTTACAAGTAAATGATCTGCTAACTGAGCCACAAGTCTGCAATGAGGATCTGTCTTTTAATAGGGCTGTGGCTACAATCTCTGGTTACTGATTCTGTTCATGGATTGCCTAAGTGGCTAATTCCCTTATCTCTTTCTGTAGGCCTTAAGTTGCCTTCTAGAACATGGACTCCTCCCACAGAGATTGATGAAAATGGAAATGAAAATCAGACAGAACATACTTCAGTCAACAAGTGCTGTCCCTGTCCCAAAACTGAGTTCCAGATCCAGAAAGAACAGGATGAGTCAGCATTCAGAAAAACATTTGAAAATTATCTACACAATGAAGTATTTATTCCTAGGTGAGAAAAATGAATGGTGTATATTTAAGAAACAATTAGAGATGATAGACACCAGTAAAGGAACATAGTAATAAGGCCTATGGCACACTATGCAATCTCTCCACTGGCGGAGAAAAGGCATATTTTTTCATCAAGTTCCACTTTTCCTAAAAACTCTGTATATTGATTCAGAGGAAGGAAGACAACATTTTTGGCTGACCAAGTCATCCTTAGGGGTGAAGTGTGGAGGATTATTTCTTCCCTAAAATTATACTCTTCAAGAAAGAGCCTCATCAGGCTCTGTATCAGATGGGTACAATTTAAGGCAGAAATGTAATGTATAGGAAATCAAGACCAGAAATGTTACTGTCATGTGTCTGTATCCCTCTTTCATTTGCATTTGTAACTCAGGTCACCATGTGTTTTGCAGACCTGTTAGGAAACGGCGTGACCTCTTTGGAGTAGCCAATGGAACTTTGCCAGACCCAGTGACAGCCCCTCCTCTGTTCAATGTCTCTTCCACCCGTGCTCCTGATGAACCAGAGCCCAAGATATACTCACAGAAAGTTTGGTTCAAGGAGTCTGTATTAATCTCTGGCTTAAAGCATTTCACTGGTTACCGCATTGAAATCCATGCATGCAATCACGAACTCTCCATGGGATGCAGCGTGGCAGCATATGTTAATGCAAGGACTATGCCAGAGGGTAAGCCTTTTCTGTGTTCACTTTACAATTATATCTACTTTTGCAGTTTCTAAAACTGTATTTATTGTAAATAAGTTTCTAAACATTTATCAAACTTCCTGGTGCTGTTCCTGTTGGAATGCCATTCACTGCATTCCTTTCTCACCTTATCTGACATGCTGTGGTAAGATCTGTTAAAAACATTAGCTAGATGAACCTGGCTTAAATTATGGTCTCATACAAAAAAAAGTGAGGGCAATTATGCCATCATCCAGTTTCTGCCTCTGTATATTAATGTATGTAAATAGATAGCGATGTCGGAACTCTTCTAAATAAGTTTCTTTCTACAGCCACGGCTGACAAAGTTGTTGGACCCATCACCTATGAGTATGTTGAACCTAATATAATTCACTTAAAATGGCAAGAACCAAAAGATCCAAATGGGCTGATAGTCTTGTATGAGGTGCATTACTCCAGAGTTGGGGGCATAGAGGTAAGATTTTTGCGCCTCTTGTAGAATGATTTCTTTTCTTGCACTATGCCCAGTAGTCAGACTGCAATTTCTTTTGCATTCACCATTGCAGGAAGTGATCACCTGTGTGTCACAGAAGCAGTATAACACAGACAAAGGGGCAAAACTCAGGGTATTAACACCAGGGAATTACAGTGTTAAGATCCGTGCAACCTCCTTGGCAGGCAATGGATCATGGACAGAACAGGCCTACTTCCAAGTGCCAGACCACCGTAAGTAAAATTAGTTTTCATGATTGTGGACAATTTGCTTATGTTTGTGACTTTACCAGTTTATTCTTGTTTTATTTCCCTTGTTATTCTTTAGTATTCTTTTGCTCTTAAAGAGGTAGAGAAAAAATATTTGTCAGATTTTACTAGTCACAATCAAACCTGCAATATGGTGTAGTAGCCATGACTGCAATAACAGAGAAACTGAAAAGGTGTCCTCCAATAGCCAAATTATTATGCAAATATACTTGCAATAGTCTTTGGTGTGAGCATCTTTCTAACATGGGGGTACTTTTGTTCTTGGAATAAATATCTGGGCAATATATTGCCCCCTTTAAAAGAAAACTAAAGCTAAATAGCTATAGTTAAAGCATGTGCTACTTGTATGTGTATCTTTTTCAGAACTTGTGGTACCTAAAATATCTTTGTTTTTAACTCTTAGAGCTCAAGCTTCCTTTTCATCCATAACTATGCATTCTCTTGCAGTAATGCTGTTCACATGGAACAGCATCATCATTTATTTAAACTGGGCCAGCAAGTTATGCAGCCCTTTACATTAGTTCATAAGAAACAGGGGTCTGGACCCCCAGCCTCCCTAACCTGTTGGGTCTGCTGTATGGTATTTACTCCACTGCATATAATTAGTGTTTGATGTGAGTGTACGTTTTGATGAATAGTAATATATCTGTGATATTCTATGTCTTTCTTAGCTCACAGCAACATAGTAAAGATCATCACTGGTCCAATAATTGCAGTCTTTCTTCTCCTTATTGTCCTGGTGTACTGCGTTGTTCAGAAGAAAAAGTAAGTTGCCTTCTGTACTGTAATTGATTATGTGTGTTCAGTTTACATTGCAGTACTGTCAACTTCCCCATAGCAATCCTAGTTTTCAGGTTTTCAATGATTTATTCAAAAGTATTCTCTTTTAAAAGAAAATAAAATTTTAAATGGTTGTTCTTTTGCATAGTGGGTTCTGACAACTAAAACAAAATTCATCTATGCTACACTCAAGACTCCAGTTCCCACTTTGCATCCTCCCACACAGCTGATTTTTGTGTTTGGATTTCATTTTCTTTCATTATGTACAAAAAAAAGTTATAATTATGAAAAAAGCCATGGACCTTCACCATTTCTAAGATGACCTGTTGAGGACAATAGGGTTTTGCTTTGCTTAGTGGAGTGATTTAATGCAGAAAGGAGACCATATTTTAAGACACAAATGTTTGCTTATTTTTAACCTACACCTGTGTGTAGCTGTATAAAAGAACCAGATATCACCAGAAAAGAAAAATATTTTTTTTTAGTTTCATAAAGAGACAGTGCTGATGTAAAAAGATGGAAAATTCAAATATATTTGAATACTTTGCACGCAATAGAGATTAGTCTGAATTTAGTAAATCCAAGTGGTCTTTATGACGTTTGTTATTTGGAGGTTAATTTTAATTGAAAAATATTTGCATGAAACAAGTACTTATCTGTCAATAATGAGTTTGTATTCCTTCTACAGAGATGCAGAAGGTCCAGCTGGACCACTGTACACCTCCTCTAACCCTGAATATCTGAGTGCAAGTGAAGGTGAATACACAGATTTTTTGCTTTTTTTGAAGTGTTAGCATAACAAGTCAATACCCTGTCAACACCCAAGAAACGTTAAAACAATCTGCTGGTACAAATCCTGAAAAACACGTTTTTAGAGAGCCAAGTTTCTTATAACAATAGCCAAATATTTTGTTTCTAATAAGACTTTGATGTTTGAAATTGGATAAATCATCTTGCAGAAGTGGCAAAATGACAGTCAGGAAGAGTTTTGGGGCATATTATTCTTCCCATTCAACTGATAAATGAGCAACTGTAGATTTGAAAATGTATATATGTCATAGCACCTATAATAGCAGAGCCAGGCCAAGATGTTTTGGCACCCAAAGAAAGGGTAACAATCTCTACACCTGTCTTGGTACTACCACACCAATACCCAATGTTTGACGCGTTTAGCAGCACTGAGCCAAACTTTGAGGTTGCCTAAGGCAAGCCACCTTGGATTCTAGCCCCCTACCTAGGCACACACAGTGAGGGGGCATGTAGTGACTAGCCGTTGTGCTGCAAACATTTCAGGGGCTGTCTTACTCTCATCTAGGGCCTGGTATGGGGTAGGCTGGAAATAGCAGTAGGCAGCTCGGCAGCTAGCGCTCATCCTCACCCACCACCACTGAGGTACATGCCTCTTCTGCCTACTGCTAGTTCCGACCCTCGGATATAGTGGCAGACAGAGTCTGATAACAAAGGTAGAGGACAGACAAGGCCCTGTATTATTAAGCCTTCCTTCTCCCAGAATGGTTGTACCCTAGATAAGTAGTCTGGGTGCACTATACATGCAGTCAGTTGACTTTGCCATGATGATGCCAGTAAGCATTACAAACCAAATGGAATTATAGGAATGTAACTTAAAAATAATAGCTAATCTCTGTGTTGTTTACATAAAGGGTGGATCAATCTAGTACCCTCATTAGGCTTCCCTTCCCTCCCTACATCTTCATAAGTGAAGTGCACAAAGCTGGGAACTGATGGTGTTATAGCACATTGTTTCTGCTGTAACAATAGTGGATGTACTGTTGTGGGACTTGTGCATGTAAAATAATACTTTAAGTACATCAATTTATGTAAACTCACTGAGAACTCTTACTACAGTCTACATCCCTGATGAATGGGAGGTACCACGTGATAAGATCAATTTGCTTCGAGAATTGGGCCAGGGCTCATTTGGAATGGTGTATGAGGGAATCGCCAAAGATATTATCAAGGGAGAGCCGGAAGTTCGTGTAGCTGTGAAAACTGTGAATGAATCTGCAAGCCTCCGAGAGAGGATAGAATTCCTAAATGAGGCTTCTGTCATGAAGGCATTCAACTGCCACCATGTGGTAAGGAATCATTAAAAGTACAGACGTCGTTTTTTTTTAAACTATTTAATATCTAGCAGGATTCCACCTCAGACCTGCCATTACCCATTCAAATCAATGGGAAAACTTAAGGCAATATTAAAAATCCATTCTGAGCATCTTTGCAAAGAACTCCAGTAGGGATACAGGTTTTTATACAGTATTTTTAAAGCAAGCCTTTTTTATGCTAGGATTTTATACTGGACTTTGCAGTTGCCTAAAATACATAGCTCTTTAAATATATTATGCTGTTTTTACACAGCTTGATAAATAGACCCCAATATGTTATAAATTATGAATTTTCCTTTAAGTGTGTGTATCAAATTTCAGTGTATAAGGAAAGACACTTGTGTAAACCCAGTTATCCTTTTCACAGCATTAGATACCACTATGAAGACTTTACTGTTGTGCCTCTTTGCAGGTCCGTCTGCTTGGTGTGGTGTCCAAGGGTCAGCCAACACTCGTCATCATGGAGTTAATGGCGCATGGGGATCTCAAGAGTTACCTGCGCTCACTGCGACCTGATGCAGAGGTGAGCAGTTTTACTAAGCATTATAATTGATTGCGGTGGTGTAAGAAGGAGATGCACATTAAAAGGATTATCAGATATATATAAAGAGACGCAGGCATACAGAAAGGCCATGCAACGGTCTATATCACTTTTTTATTAGCTTGTGTGGCCCTGGGACTTACATTGGCAGTCATTGGCATACAACTAGTAGACAAGTATTAAAACAACGAAGTACTGTAGGTACTGCTACTAACTAGCAGTTCTCCTCTCACCCCAAAATCTTCAGAATAACCCAGGACGTCTTGCTCCTACCCTTAAAGAAATTATCCAGATGGCAGCAGAGATTTCAGACGGCATGGCATATCTTAATGCTAAAAAGTTTGTGCACAGGGATCTGGCTGCTAGGAACTGCATGGTTGCTGACGATTATGCTGTGAAAATTGGTGGTAAGTAAAATGTATTCTTTATGAAATAAAACCCCAAACAATTGGTGCGGGTGGGGGGGGGGTGCATGGCTATAGGGCCCTAAAGCCACAATGTTCTTAAAAAAACTAATAGTGAGCTTTGTTCTACATAGTTACAGAAGAACCTTAAATCCTAATTAAGACCAACAACTTTGTGCAGATTAAAACTGGGCCAATTAATTTAATTATAAACAAAATTCCTTGGATTTGGAAGATATTTTTCATGCTTTTAATTCCCAGCTTCATAATTCCAATTACTTCCTTTCAGATTTTGGAATGACACGAGATATCTATGAGACAGATTATTACCGGAAAGGGGGAAAAGGACTCCTGCCTGTAAGGTGGATGTCCCCGGAATCCCTAAAAGATGGGGTTTTCACGGCTTTCTCAGATGTCTGGTATGTTCTCAAGATAATCCGTTAAAATCATTTAAGAAAAAAAACCATATGAAAAACTATTTTTTGACCACTTTCCTATTTTTTGATCAACCTGTGTCTAAGCATTTTGCATATTTGTATATATTTAACAGTGGATGCAACTCCTATATTATCTGGTGTATAATACTTATTTTCTTACATTTGCATTTTTGACCCCCCCCCTCTCTCTCTCTCTCTCTCTCTCTCTCTCTCTCTCATTTTAGGTCCTTTGGAGTTGTATTATGGGAGATAACAAGTTTGGCGGAACAGCCCTATCAGGGACTTTCTAATGAGCAGGTCCTAAAATTTGTCATGGATGGAGGTTCACTTGACCATCCAGAGAATTGCCCCCCAAGGCTGTAAGTATAAATGAAAGCAGGAGAAACATTATAAAATTAAATTCAAATGTATTCTGTCATGGGAAAAACATGGTTTTAACAAAATGCATCAATTAATAGCATTTCTCCAGCAGAATCCTGCATTGAAAACAGTTTTTCAAAATAGCAAATAGATATTTTTATATTTAATTTTGAAATTAGACATGGAGCTAGATATGTTAGTTTCCTGGGTGCCCTCAGCCATGTGACTTGTGCTCTGATAAACTTCAGGTACTCTTTAGGGCAGAGACACACTGGCAGATTCGGGGAGATTAGTCGCCTGGCGACAAATCTCCTCTTCTTCGGGGCGACTAATCTCGCCAAACTGCCTTCTCGAAACTCGAAGCGTTTCGTTTTCCGAAGTTGCCTCACAAGGAAACTTCAGGCGACTTCTAAAAACAAATCGCTTAGAGTGCCTTCCCGCCAGCGATTTTCATTATAGCAGGAGGAAGGCAGTTCGGGGAGATATGTCGCCCTGAAGAAGAAGAAGATTTTTCGCTGGGCGACAAATCTCCCTGAATCTGCCAGTGTGTCTCTGCCCTTACTGCTGCACTGCAAACTGGAGTGATATCACCCATCAGCAGGACAATGGGAAGGTAACAAATAACAACTCCCTAAAACCTACATTGCTTGAAATGCTGCCATTTCCCACCTAGTGGTACATAGGAGAATAGCACTCAATAGTAAAACGCCTAAGCCCATTATGACTTCTCCAGTCACATTAAGTAGAAGAAACAATATCTTATCTGATTGCAGTTCCATCATGTAGTGCTGTCTTTTTCTGAAAGCACAGGATCAGGCACACTGATCTGAGATGAAACAATATTACAACTAAAAAAAATACATTAAGAATAAAAGAATACAATTTTAGATAGTAGAATGAAGTATTTGCAATGTATACAGTGTAATTTAGTAATTAAAAAACAAAACAGTAGAAATCATGACAGAGTTTCTTTACCATTAAAGTTGCAGCCCAAGCTTTAGAGGATTGCCAGTACCTAATTTGCTTCTTTTATTCTTAACGCTTTATGGACTTGCTTTTCAAGACTGCTGATACAAGACTGTTGGCCCCATTTAACTGCTTACAAAATCCTTAGGATATTTAGAAAATACTAACAAGACAGTACACAACATCTATGTACTTTGTAGGGGAGAAATGAAAGCGAAAGATTTAGTGGCTGCTGGGGACTTATTCGTATAGAATGCGCAAGTTAATCCTAACAGAAGAACAATTTCACTATATCTGTGCAAAACAAATTATTATATTTTATATTATTATATACGTTAAAACATTTTGTACTGGGTCCAGCAACCAGTACTTTATAGAAATATATACATTCAAACTAAGGTGTTAAAAGCAAATTACATCCTATGAATTTATCTTCCATTGATAACCAATTACTTGCCAGTAAATATAAGGATATTTGTGTAAATAGATGCATTCTGTCTCTGCATATTTCACTGTGTAAATATTGTTGACAGTTGTCTCACAGATTCCTCTTTTCTGGGGTAGCATAAAAATAATTTGTGTGAAATAACTTCCCTATTGAAAGTCGATGTTAAGAGAAAACAGTACTCAAATAGAAAATTAAGCATAACTTGGCCTGTCTCAGAGATGCTGTCATAGTGGCCTAAAGGTTTATTGAATGTGAAGGTGGTGTCTCTAGTGTGATGCTACTCTGCATACTGCTCTTTGTTACCTGGAAATTTTAGAGCTGTACTTAAAGCCACAGTGCAAGGGCAGTTCCTTTCAGGCAAATACAGTCCTTCACTTATTAACTGACCTTCGGGTTGTAAGCATTAGCAAAAAAAAACACTTTTAAAAACTTAAAATATAAAAAAAAGGAAAGTACATTACAAAGTGCTCAAAAGAGTGTATAATGATCTTTATAAGTAAAGGCTATTTTGCATCATGCAGTGAATCAGACACATCGGACACATTTTATTTCTCTTCACACTCTTTTACCTCATTCTTTTTCTATCGTTCTACATATATAAATATGTCTTTGTTACTTTTAGCTTACTTTTGCTAGGTCTAAATTGAACATCACAGCATTGATTTGTGTTTTGCAGGCATAGTCTGATGCAGATGTGCTGGCAGTATAACCCCAAGATGCGCCCGACCTTCTTGGAGATTATCGACATGCTAAAAGATGACCTACGTCCTAGTTTTCAGGATGTCTCCTTCTACTATAGTGACGAAAACAAGCCACCTGAAACAGATGATTTGGAGATTGATTTTGAGAATATGGAGAGCACACCCCTGGACCCTTCTTCCTGTTCATTACGGGATCAGTCGAGTCGGACGAACATCTATGAAGAACACATCCCCTACACCCACATGAATGGTGGCAGAAAAAATGGACGAATACTGTCTTTGCCACGATCCAGCCCATCCTAACATATAATGTTCTAAGATTCTAAGCATCTTAACCCTCCGTCAATTCTCAGGACAGAACAATGCCCATGGCTAGAACATCAAACCAACAACACCCTCTTCAGGTTTTGAATTGTCTCATTGTCTAACTGGGTTCATGAATTTATTGTCATGTTTATTTGTTTTGTTTTCTGACAGTTTTGACAGGCTGAATATAGGGCAAAACTGTGAATGGACAAACAGGAGGATGGTCTCCAATCTACACTAGAATGCCTATTTATTTTCAGTGGCTGTTAACCAGCAGTTTCTCAGTGTGGCATGGATATGAGAGGAAGAAGAGGCGTTGAATCCATATCCAATTTACCATAAAGCACATGTGCGCACACCAAAAGAGAAGAAAAAGTCCCTGCTGGTTCAACATGATATTTTTTAATCTGTGGCGGATTAGCTTTTGATGGATCTTGGTCTCCTGCTATGGGTTGGCCAAGCCAAAGTGAAGTTTGGATGTTCATTGACCTCAGAGTATTTTAATCCTGCTGCTTTCTCCGAGAATGGATGGAAACATTTTAAGACTAGACTTGGGCAATAAGAGAGTCTGGGAATCTAGGACAAGCCAGATGTACCTCACAGGGGGAATATCTTAACTCGGTGATAATCAGAAGCCCTTTCTGTCCAATTCACCTCTTCATTAACATAACCTGCTGAGAAGCTTTACCTACAGTAAAGAAGCCTCTGCTACACTTAGGGTGCAAAAACCGGGCTTCTGATTTCGACCCCCCCCCCTTCCACTCCACTGATGGGTGTGGCTTTCCAACTTTGTTGGCATGGACACTGTAAAGGACAGGAAAACTAGCTGTCCTGAAGGCCAACACACATTTGGGGTCGGTTTTATGTTTGTTTGTCAGGTATGTTATTGATCAGACCAAAAATGGAGGAATTTCTCAACATCCTTTTCCTCCTCCCACCTATTCAATCTCAAGATCATTGTGTATGATTTTAACTTGTTTTCCTTCCATATGGAGTCACTGGGTTGATTTAGGTTAACTGCATTGAGTCATCGTGCAATTAGTTAATAGTCTCTTTTACAAACGCCCACCAAACAATGGACCTCTGCAGTATGTGGAGGGTTATGTAGGTAAGCTAAATCCTTCAGTAACAGAAAGACCATGCTGCAAGTTTCTCTGGCAGAAATAGGGGTAACCTGTTGCTAATAGCATCTGTGGTTAATACAAATACAAAAGCTTGTTTCTGAGATCAGGATTCCTGCCTGGTGTGCATAATATTACAACTAAATATATAGCAGATGCTTCTTTGCTATATACAAATATATATGTATGTATGTTTTGTTTTTTACTGTTTTAGGTTTTGTCTTAAGATATAGTATTGGTCAGAATTCCTCTTATGAAAAGTCTAGATTTATACACAGCTCTGTCAGGTTAACCCCCCCCCCCAAACAATATTTTAATATTCAGAATCTTGGTAAGGTCATTCAAGGAAAAAAAGTATGTTGGGCCTTGCTTTGCTTGTTGTCAATCTGCTGCATAACTGGTATCGGCCGGATTAGACTCTTACCGGGTGCATGCTAGCAGTTATAGTTCAGTAACTAGTTGTTTTGCTTTCTTGTCATACTCTTTATGATCACAGTAGAAGGAGGGAGGAAAGTTTGCGCCAATGCTTTTCTATAGATGTGACTACACAAAAGCACAGAAATATATATTGTATAGAACTTTTGACCAACTCTAAATAATTTTGTCTTAGTGTTCTTTTTATCCCATCTGTTTGTTGTGCTCTGTTTCCCAGCATCCTTAGCCATCTGATAGATAAAGGTAATGGGGAGTTGCAGTTCCAGCTGGAGGGCAACAAGCTCAGTATGCAAACTTTGGAACATAACTACAATGTGCCACGTTTTGAAAACCTACAGTAACCGTTTCTCTTTGTGCCAGACTATCAAATCCACTTTAACCCATTTTGATAAACTGGGACTTTTTACTAGGCAATTTGTTTTTAAACTGAGATTTGCATAATTACAGCATTGGAATACCTGACTGAACCAGTGAATCAGTTTATGGTAGAAATGTGATGGGTGGAATTAATGTGTAGTTTATGATAACTTCTAAGCTGTCCCTCCAAATCATTTTGTCTCTGTAATTTTGCCTGAGGTGCATCTTTGTGTATGCACACAGACTTTTAACTGTGAAAGGAAGCAGGACTGCAGGCTGGTATGTCCGAAATGATCTATATTTATAAATATATATATATGTGTGTGTGTGTTTGTATTTATTTGTTTGTCTTTTTTTTCCTAGCATCTAGATGCCCAGAAATGAATAACCTTACTGCCATTCACTTTTTAGTAGAGCTGTTTTCATTATTTAAGTAAGTCTCTGTTGCTTTTTATAAGCCATCTTTATATCCCACATACTAGCCGTAATAACTTTCTATAATGTAATTTTAACCCATCCCTATAACACCACAGAGCTCCCTACAACATTCAATTTCACTTCTTTATAAACCTTTTTTTGCAGCACCTTTGCTTTTGGTGCCTTCTATAATATCCCCTGCTATTCTGTACTGCTTGGCACTCACATCTTTGCTGAAACTAATTAAGGAGCACCTTTTTGTTTTTCCTATACCTTAATTTTAGTACCATGAAGGTCAGTATACACCCGTTTTAAATACAAGCCAAATAAATAGGGGTCTCATAAAAAAAAGCCATTTATATATATATATATATATATATATATATATATATATATATATATATATATATATATATATATATATATATATATATATATATATATATATATATATATATATATATATATATATATATATATATATATATATATATATATATGTGTATTGCAGCTTTAATACTGACCTCATGCTGTAAGGTTGATGGGATTCAGCTAAGATGCACAGTCTACACCATGGAACATTGCAGATGACTAATCAAGCATTAACCTGTGGCAATAAGAACAAGGGTAATAAAAAGGTGCGAATGGGCTGCTATTTCAAGCTTCCTCATAGTATTATGTCTTGTTTTCAAACCATTTGTCGTTTTTACAACGTGTGCAATTCAATTTAAGGCAATTTGCCTGCTGCAAGTTCTCTCGACCAGATGAAAGACTTGACAGATAATATGATTCCATCGCTGCCCAAGGGGCTAGCTGAAACCTTGTTTTTTTTTCATTTTGGTGCAAAGGTTACAACTGTACTGCTCTAAATGTGGCTTCTGCAAGAGAAACCCAATAAACAAACGCGACAACCCCCTATTGAATTTCCCACCTTGTTAATAGTGGCAGAAGTGCATAAGCCAAGCAATACATTGAGAATGGCCCCAAATGACATGGTTTCCATTTTTGTTTCGTCAAAAAATACTGAAATCGTTTTACCTTAATGTTAACCCATTGAATTTAAGGACCAGTAACATGAAAAAAAGAAAGTTTTTAAAGTAATAAAAATATAATGCAGTGTTGCACTGCACTAGTAAAACTGCTGTGTCTGCTTCAGAAACACTACTATAGTTTATATAAATAAGCAGCTATGTTGCAATGGGGGGCAGCCATTCAAAGGAGAAAAGGCTCAGGTTACACAGCAGATAAGCTCTGTAGAACATAATGGTGTTATCTGTTATCAACTATTTCATCTGTACCATATAGCCTTTTTTTCAATTTCCAACATTGCTACACAGCAGCTTGTTTATATGAACTATAGTAGTGTTTCTGAAGCAAACAGATCTGTTTAACCAGTGCAGGGCAATGATATTTTCATTACTTTAAAACACTTTTTTTTTGGTGTTACTGTTGCTTTAACAAGCAGTTCCATTTTAGCTCTTTCTTGTCATCCCTACAAACCTGTCCCAAATAATTACTTCACTTACCCTGTTCCGCAGTGCCTATAACAAGGGGTATCCAACCTGCATCCCTGGAGCTTTTCCTATTGCTCCACTTCCTTCCGCATTCACAGCTTGCTGGGAGTGGATGGAATCATGTTGGATACCCCTTGATCTAAAGTTTATATTGTGAATATTCTAGTCTGACCATTTAGCCAATTCCTTTGCTGTAGGCGAATTAAAAAAAAAAGTAAAAAAAAAAAAATGCATATATATATATATATATATATATATATATATATATATATATATATATATATATATATATATATATATATATATATATATATATATACGTACACTACATGTGTAGAGACAAAACAATTTGAAAGGAGTAGTTCATATTTTTGTTCCTTTTTTGTTTTTTTGTAATTCAACAAATATTTCTTAAGGGGAAATTGTATTTATTTTAATATAATGAAGATCACTGTACAGACAGTTAATTAGCTTTCATAGTAACAAATAAAATCTCTCTCCCTATATATAATTAATTATATATATATATATATATACACACACATACATACATACATACATACATACACATGTATATGTGTGTATATATATATATATCTATATATATATATATATATATATATATATATATATATATATATATATATATATATATATATATATATATATATAGTGAGAGAGATGTATGATAATGGCATGTACATTTTTTATGATTAATGAAATATAGGAGCAGGAGGTGTGATTTTAATTTTATTTTTTAATAGTCGTTGTGTTTGTGTTAGCACACTATCTACCTCATTATATTGCATAAGGATAGGGTGAAACCCTGCTGGGCTGGGGGACTGAAGGGCAAATTAACTCACCTCTGGTTTCTCGCAATACTGCCCTGTGGGGGCAAAATAAAGAATTGCGCTCTTATTGAAAAGTGTTGTAGTGACAAGCTGTCTGCTATCTGTGGCTTTTTGTTTGATGCTAAATCCATCTTCTCAATTTGGTTAGTATAGGGAGGGCTACATATCTGACCTGGCTGGATGGGGTGTCTTATCTGACCTGGTGGGATGGGGTGTCAGACATATAGTCTGTGGTAACATGATCATTCAATCCTAAACTGTAGTCACCACTAGAAATGAATAGGTTCATAACTTATGCCACCCCCCCCCCCCCACCACCAACATATCTCTTTATTGCCCCTGCAGGCCTTACAGTTAAAATTCATTATTCTGAAGGGGGCTGGGCCTAAAATAAAGTAGGCAGGGTTTGTGGTGGAACACGTGTGGGGTTGGACATAACCAACTATGGTTGGTTGTAACCAGTTGTAGCCAGGGTGGTATAGTAGATTGGCATATAAAGTCAAGACATTTTTTTATTAGTGACATCAGGAGGTATGTCTGTGGGTCATGTGACGGCTTTCTTGACCAGTGGAGATGGTTTTCTAGAAATGGCTCTTTTGTGCTAAATTCATTGGCTGATATATATGAACCCTCTTTAAAAAAAAAAAGGATATATATATATATATATATATATATATATATATATATATATATATATATATATATATATATATATATATATAGTATGTAGATTTCAATATGGACCAGCACTCCAAAAGTTTTTATCAAGAATTTCTTTATTCAAACATCACTCTTGTGTCCAACGTTTCGGCCCACATTGGACACGAAACTTTGGGCACGAGTGATGTTTGAATAAAGAGATTCTTGAAAGTTTTGGAGTGCTGGTCCATATTGAAATATATATATATATATATATATATATATATATAAACAAAAAACCCTATTTCACATTTATTTGAATCTGGAATGTGGGCAATTGATAGCCCCAGATGCCAGAGAAAAATTATTTTGCTAATAATATATGTTTTGGGCCTTTAATCGCTAAAATGTCTTCATAAGTCAATGCAATGTTAGTTCTCAAACTTCAACAGCAGTTAGGTGGTTAAACCTGGCCAGAAGAGGACCCAGGAAGATATGGGAGACATAAAATGACAATATTGCTATTGCATGTGATAACCGCGTAAGGTTTATACTGTAGTTCTTGCAAGTCTTTTGTTTCCCACGTTTAATCTCCTCCAATGAGGATGATAAAACATCTGAAGTTACCTGCCTACCTACTGGGGGTAAAACATATACAGAGCAAAGATGTGTTGTGAGGTAACTTTGTGCTAATATAAGATGTATAAACGTGGAGGAGATTAACCGTGGGCGACAAAATACCCTGTCTGCCAGAGCCCTAACCATGTGTGGAGCTTGGAAAAATGCAGCACCATGATGTGCTTCAAAGAACAAATAGTACCTGGTGTCTGCTGTGATGACTCCTACACTAAGTTTTGGATATTGATACTAAATAATTCTTCTCTCCCTCCCCATCATGCCATTCTGTGACTTACCCTTACTGTGCTCTAAGCTTCCTTTATTACTAAATAAAACAGGGCTGCACTTTACCCCGCAGAGGTTCCTGCTAATATGCAAATAACCCAAAGCACTTGTGCAGGACTCTCAAGGGTATAGCCCTCTCATTTCCTTACACACTCTGCATTAAATGCTGTTAATTTCATGGTCTCTCCATTCCCAAAATTGTGAATCTTTAGATGTCTGTCAGTGTTGCGTTGGCCAGTCTGGTAACTGGTTTACTTAACAAGTCCACAGTTATTTATGTTTAACTGTGAATGAAGATTTCCACTAAGTTAATAGTCATCATATATACAGCACCCAGAAAAAGGTCTTCTCATTCATTCTTGTTACTTGGACTTAGCTAGAACATACTGTGTGTTCTTATGAGCTGTACCCACTAAATCTGAAAATATGCTTGGGGGGGGGGTTGGTGGAGTGGATTCCCTGGCATCGCAACTTGGCAGTATTTGCTTCAACATTAAATAGAAAGGGGAAAGGCAAATTGTATCAGGTAAAATATCTGACTTTCAGAGGGATGGTGGAGGTATAAATGGGAATGGCTACATGAAAATAGAAGAGGCTTGGGGCAGAGATACAGATGTAGACATGGCCTTGGCCATACCCAAATGTTTCTGAATGTGTGTCAAACAAAAGTGGCCATCTTCTTGCCCAGTACTAATCCATCTATTTATTGGGATCTCACACTCTCATTGCGTTGCGTTAATGTCCCTTATTTTACTGTGATACTGGTTGCACATGGTGTGTGCCCCCCCCCATTACAGCTGCTTTGTCTTTTCACAATGATTGTGTAGTTTATTTTTTTAGAACCCCAAAGTGTCTAGCAGAGATCTTTTATATGCTTGTTTTGTTCTGGTATAATGTGAATGTATTTTTTATTTTATTTTGCGCCGGTTGATATTAGCTTATTAGAATATAGAGGAGAGAAAAAAAACGGATTACCTCTTGGATCTTTAATCAGAACTACAAGCTACTTGTATATATTGTGCTGTTCAATGGAGGTCATCTGCAATTTTGGTCCTATGGAAATAAAAGCACTTATACTGATACAAAGCTGCTCACTCCTCTGATAATATCTGTCAGCAAGGTGGCTCCATCCCCTCATCTCTGCTGGTGCCTATAGCTCAGGGGTAATGCGCCCAATGCTCTCTGGATGTTGCGTGGCATCTCGGAGCATCCAGCTGACAGCACAATTGGGGGGACGGGAAGCTTGGCAGCATCTGGAGAGCCTCTGGTTGCCCATCCATGCTTTACCCCCTCCAGTTATAGCCTTACATGCTGACGTGAGCCCCTTCCCTACTATGAATGTATGTATTTGAACATGCACCTTATTGCTTTCTCTTTTCTATCTGCTTTCTCAAAGAAGCTGTAGTGTGATATCTGCTTTCCGAATAAATGGCTTCTCACCAGATATTTCCTGTTGGAGGTGACATCTAAAATCATCCTGAAAAATGAACTTGTTTTAATGTAGCACGAGTTCCCTTGAGGGCAGAACAGACTATAGCAGTGCTTCTAAGCCATGGAAAGACTTGTTCCAGTCTGTATTGGCATGGACGTTGGGAAGCAGAAAATATCAGTTTTGCAAGGTAGCCTGAAGCTTCCTCGTTCACTTGGAAGATTTTTAGCTGCTACCTGTCTAAAATAGGTTTTATTGTTTCCTGTGGGGCAAGCCACAAAGGAATACTAGATGTAGCATAGGTCCACCTTTAAAACAGATACATGTAGAAGCTGCACATTTCCTTGTGTAATCCGCTTAATTTGTGGTTGAGTGGCTCACCTCAAAAATGTAATCAATAGTATATTCTTGTGCCCCACTAATACATCCCTGTATTCCTTACTGCTCTTACCCTCCAGCCCTCTTTGTGTCCTCTGCCTAAAGAGCAAACCAGGCCATAGCTGGGACTTTCATTTTAATGCAGGACATATAGTGCAAATTGAAGAAGCCGCTAATCAAAACCAACTAGCGTCTTGAAGGGAAGGTATACCCACCTTTCAATTATTCATGTACAACAGTTTGCTTGGATATATTTCAACGAATGTTTGTTCTTTAATCAAGAATATCAGAGAATGAGCCAAGTCTGTTGATGTTGTATCAATGTTGCTCTTGTACGTTCAATACACCACACTCGCCTGTTCACACTCATCTGCAGGCGAAAATTGACTCCAGAAACAAACTACTTTTCTACTTATGGCTACATTCATAGACTTGCTGTATATGCTAGCAATCGGAGTGTCGCAATATCCACTTATAATACACAAGAGCTGTGAATATCCTGTAAATTATATCCTTATGAACGGTGCTTAGTGATGTTATCGGTTATAATGGGAGCTTAGTGATGTCATTTCTGTCACATGACTCGCTGAAACTTGTGTATTATAATAAATAAAGTACCCCCTGTTGCAAAATATGAGGATATTAAAAGTCACCTTGCAGTTCCATGACCTGTATAAAAACATATTTTAACATAATATGGTCATGGAACTCCTTGGTAACTTATAATATCCTTGTATTTTAAAAGAGGGTGTATGTTATACACTATATAATAACACCAAGCAGAAGAAATATCCCTTTTTTGCTTTATTTAGAAGCAGCAGCTTTGCTTCAGGGGATAACATTGTCCATCTAACGTGATGCATGGTATTATTGTAAAGCTTTGCATCATTTGTTGGCCCTATATACAAATGATGATGCCTCCAGCCCACAAGAATGACACTTGAATCTGTTTTCAGTAGTCCTTGTTTGCTAGTATGCTCTACTGCCTCTAAGCTGCTGTAGATATTGTGGCTATTGACAATATTGTGGACCTTCTTCCCTCTATGAAGCCTGTAGGCCATACACGGGCTGATACTTATCGTAGGCGCTACGACTCCTTTTCACTTTCTCATGTGCCAATTCACCATCCAGCATTCTCAGATACCATTTCTTAATATCAGAGTGACGAACTGACCAACATCCATAGTACAAAGAGATTAGTTGGGATGATCTACCCACTGCAGTCTCTACACTAGAAGAGGCTAAATGTCGGTTAAAAGTTACCAATGAAAAGTCTTTTTGGTAGAGTGCCTCCTAAAGTAGAGTTCTCACCTTCTCCTTCCTGTTCTCCACTGAGTAGCCCTCAGAGCTACTTCCTATTTCACTGCTGATGGGGGAAGGGAAGGAACGTCAGTGGACTGCTGATTTGCTTTGGCTGTGCTCGTACGAACAAGGAAGTAGAATGTGACTTTATCTTCAGTTTCTCTGTTTAGGGGGGAAAAAAAACATAATTGCTAATTTAAAGGAGTGGTTCACCTTTACTTAGCTTTCAGTATGTTATAGAACGGCCAATTCTGAGCAACTTTTAAATTGGTCTATTTTTTTTTTCATAGTTTTTTTTAAATTATTTGCCTTTATCCTCTAACTCTTTCCAGCTTTCAAATAGGTATCACTGACCACATCTTAATCTTAAAAATCAACACATATACTGTTATTGCTACTTTTTAATACTCCTGTTCAGGTCCTCTCCTATTCATATTCCAGCCCCTTATTCAAAGCAATGTATGGTTACTAGGGTAATTTGGAGCCTAGCAACCGGATTTCTGAAAACTGCAGACTGGAGAGCTGCTGAATAAAAAGTGAAATTACAACTCAAAAACCACAAATAATAAAACATGAAAACCAATATCCCTCTCTACAACATGCTAACAGTTAATTTAAAGGTGAACAACCCCTTTAAACTAATCGGTTCTGTCCATATGTGTTATGGTAGAAGAAGCTTAGTACTGTTATTTCTGAACGTTTTTATTTTTTTGTTTACTTTCTACAAAGGCTTCAAAGTTCGCCACTGCCCCTATATCTGTCCTATTAAATGAACAGGGCCAGAGGTCTAGCTCACTACATCACTACATCCATAGTGCTCACGCGTAACATCTTCTTAGGAAAGGGTTCCACTTCATCAGAGGAGACAGCCTGGCCTATGTGCCAGGGAACTGAAACATTCATTTGCTTCTGCAATGTTCCATCCATGCTAATGTCACTTAAACTTTTTATCTGGCAATTAAGAGGTTACGTTCGTTTGCTGCTTTTTATTTTTTTCCTACTTGTTAATAATATGATTTACCCACCCCCCTTTATTTCCCCAGCCCCCCCATCAAATACCTCATTTTAACCCTCATCACACTGCCAGAAAGGGTGTCCGCTTTTCTTTGACTTAGCCCCTCTTTCTGGCAGGGAAGGTGTTAAAATTAAAAAATTAAGGATCAAATATATAAATATCTATATATATCCTATGTGCCATGGTTTATGAAAAATTCTATGGAAAAAAAAAATCCTAGAAATTCTAAAAAAAAAAAAAATGTTAAAAGCAAAAAAGAAAAAGGAAAAAAAAAAAGAAAAAAAAGCTCGGTTTATTTTTTCAATGTTTTCATATTAGAGCTAAAACCGTAATGTACAGAAAAAAAATATCTTTGACTATTAAAAAAAAAAACTTGCTGTGTGTAAATTATTCAACAATTAACTGTTTATATAAAAATTATGAAATAAATTTATCCAAGAGTATTCTGCCTAGAGGGTTTCATTTGTCTGACGTGTTGTAATTGCCACTATACATGTCTGATACGTACAATATACTTACCCGTTGTGTAATGCAATTGCAATGTAAGAATCTCTTTCACTCTGTACAGTACAGGATCTGCTCACAACCTGTAGTGAATTGATCTGTATCAACACACACTGAATACTAAACGGTCTCCTAACCACTCACACTGCAATACATGATTTTACCCCCCTTTTATATAGGGTCTGATTGCCCCCCAAATAGGGACAGTAAGCAATGCTACCATGCAAACCAGGGCATGACACTAATGTATATTACACAAATGGGAATACTGCTGGTTATTATGCTTAAAACGAATCTATGGATGGGGCCCTGGTAAGCCAAAGTGTTAGTTGATTGGTCAGTAACATAGTAAATTAGGTTGAAAAAAGACACACATCCATCAAGTTCAACCTTTTTAACTGAAGCCTCTCCAATTTGCCCCAGATGGGGAAAAAATTCCTTCCTGACTCCAAAATGGCAATGGGAATAGTCCCTGGATCAACTTGTACTATGATCTATCTCCCATAACCCTGTATTCCCTTACTTGTTTAAAAAGCCATCCAACCCCTTCTTAAAGCTATCTAATGTATCAGCCTGTACAACTGATTCAGGGAGAGAAAATATTTTCCGAATATTTAGGCGGAACCTCTTTTCTTATAATCGGAATGGGTGACCTTGTGTCAGCTGGAAAGACCTACTGGTAAATAAAGCATTAGAGAGATTATTATATGATCCCCTTATATATTTATACATAGTTATCATATACCCCCTTAAGGGTCTCTTCAGCATGAACATCCTCAATTTGGCCAGTCTTTCCTCGTAGTAAGATTTTCAATACCTTTTACCAGCTTAGTTGCCCTTCTCTGATACAATAATGTCCTGTTTGAGTGATAGAGACCAAAACTGTACGGCATATTCTAGATGGGGCCTTACAAGTGCTCTATACAGTGGAAGAATGACCCCCTCCTCCTGTGACTCTATGCCCCTTTTAATACAGCTCAAGACCTTATTTGCCCTTGATGCTGCTGACTGGCATTGCTTGCTACAGCCAAGTTTATCATCTACAAGGACTCCAAGGTCCTTTTCCATTATGGATTTGCCTAGTGCAGTCCCATTAAGGGTGTAAGCGGCTTGGATATTTTTACATCCCAGATGCATGACTTTACATTTATCAACATTGAATCTCATTTGCCACTTAGCTGCCCAGATTGCCACATTGCCGGCTACCAACCCCTGAATTTATAAACTTGCGCCTGTCATGCCCCCTTTTGTGACATCGGCGTGGCTCTATAAATAGAGGGGATGCAGCAGAGTTCGGATTGGGAGGGGGTGGGTTAGGTCAGGTGCTAGTCAAGTGAAACTATCCTTGACAATGTTGTGGATTTAATGAACTCTAATAAAGCAGCACCCCCCCAAGGCATGGGGAGGACAGGGGGCCTGGACTGCAGTTTGCTGTATGGTAGTCCCACTCTCCAGTCCATAAATGTTCGTTGCCAGCGTCAGACTGGGGGTCCCGGGTCCCACCGGTGCTGCTGTCTCAGGGCCCCTCCTACAGACCCCTGCCCTCCACTGCAAGGTTTTTTTGTGACGCATGTGCATGTTTTTACGCGCATGCATGATTTTTATGACGCATCTTTTTTTTTTGGCCAATGGTCCAGGGAGCAGATTTGGGCCAGTGGGGCCCACCGGATTTTTTCCCAGTGTCCCGCCGACCCTGCTCGTCACCCATTCCATCTGACCGGGGCTGGTTAGGATGTGGCATATTGCATTGAGGGTGCAGCTAAAGATATTTTGGGGGGGGAGTCATTTGTAGTTATGCCACTGTAATGGACTGTACAAACAGGATCTAATCTGTCCCCCCAATTTGGTCACACCTAAACAGACATAAAATACAGGGTCTGACCTGCCAACACACACAATGTACAACAAAGGTCTGCTTTCACCAGAAATGCTACTGAGCACAGGGTTTAACTGGCCAAACCAACTAGTACAAATTGAAATCAAGCCGCACTCGCACAATCATTGTCACAACCAGCAGACCAGAAACCAGCTACTAACCTAACAGGTCATTCTGTACAAAATGATCTTTAAACTATCTGATAACACTTCCCAATACAAGCACAACAAATTGAGCTTTTTGACACTTTACAAAGGTACTTGTGCCCAGGCAATCTCTAGGTTCTGGCAAATGCTGTTGTAAGATGTCATAGATAGTCACTACTTAGTGGGCTGGTGGGGGCTGTTTGGGCATCTGTACTTTAATTGCCAGGGCCTATTTTGACTCCCAGTCTGGACCTGCTTGTGCCTACAGATGGCTCCTTAGCTTGCGGTAGGGACAATGGGTTTGTTAACTCTACTCTGATTAAATTTGAACAAGTGCATAAGCAAATGGTGCTAAAGAGTATTTGCAAAGAAACGTACTAACCAGCGATCACTCACAGCAGCCAACCAATGACACAGCAACACTGATGAAGCTTCTGGGACAAGAATGGCCACAAATATTTGATGTTAGCACTCTGCATTGCATTACATAATGTGTCTGCTTCATTTAGAACAAAGTTGAAACAAGTATGCTGGCTTCACAAAAGGGTTGCAGGAGTTACTTAGTTAAGTTGGGTTGAAGTGCACATATATACACACACTCCCTCCTCAATACACTCACATAAACTATATATACCAATATCTATACTAATTGTAGATTTTTATTATCACAATAGCCTTTGATATTATGTCTGTCCAAGAAATCATCACAACATCACACGGCAGTGCATTCCACAACCTCTCTGTCCTGACTGTGAAGAACCCCCTACGTTGCTTCAAATGAAAGTTCTTTTCTTCTAGTCTAAAGGGGTGGCCTCTGGTACGGTGATCCACTTTATGGGTAAAAAGGTCCCCTGCTATTTGTCTATAATGTCCTCTAATGTACTTGTAAAGTGTAATCATGTCCCCTCGCAAGCGCTTTTTTTACAGAGAAAACAACCCCAACCTTGACAGTCTCCCCTCATAATTTAAGTCTTCTGTCCCTCTAACCAATTTAGTTGCACTTAGTCTCTGCACTCTCTCCAGCTCATTTATATCCCTCTTAAGGACCAAAACTGCACTGCATACTCCAGATGAGGCCTCACCAGGGACCTATAAAGAGGCATAAGTATGTTTTTATCCCTTGAGTTAATGCCCTTTTTTATGCAATACAGAACTTTATTTGCTTTAGTGGCTACGAAATGGCACTACCCGGAATTATACAATTTGTTATCTACAAAAACCTAGAATATAATACATGATTGTCATGCCATTTGTAAAGTCTGGCTATGTTTACTGATGCAAGGTTTCACTGAGAATAACATACTGGACATAGAGGACTATATATTAAAGGTCAAATTTTAGTGTTTTTTGAAACCATGACTAAACTCACATTCTATAAAACAATGGATCTCATGGACTTTATTAAAAGATCTGAATATAAAAAGTAGAAGTGGACACTAAAACCTTGTCCTGCCCTGTGCAAAGTCTGCATGCCACTGGCACGAGGGAGGCTACAGTGTATAGGCAGCTCCTCTTGTTCACCCAGAGCAGAGGGCAGCACAGTGGCATCATCAGGAAAGTGGCCATAATGTTGCCAGAAAGCATTATAGCTACAGTTGTTTTCAGAAATGCAACAAGTTACAGGTGTCACTTGCACATGGTTATTATTTTGTAGGACACCATCTTATTTCTTTCACTACTGAATATATTTCTAGTGGAAGGGAACGTGCTGCTATTGGAGAGATCCAGCAGCCCCTGGCTTCCCTGTGCTGATCAACCAATAAGAGCTCTTGAGCATGTGACCAGAGCCAGTTAAAAACCGTTGGGATGATGCTGATGTCACTCTAACGGTTTATCCCTTTGGAGATTGATGTGAGCTGGTGAATCTCAGGTAATTTTTAATCTTTTTATATATATAAATCTTCTTATGCACCTTACACTAGTGGATTTTGTTTTTATTTTGTTTCAAGCATCACTTTGAGGTGTAAATTTCAGTCAGTGCTCCCCTTAAGTCATACATTTAGAAATGCACAACACACTGCTGTATCACTCACTTGGCCATAGTTTCAAGAATATTCATTATGGTAACAAGCAAGGTTTTGCCCCAAGCTCATCCTAGCTGATCCCCAGGCAGGGCCTGCAGGTGTATCTAAGAGATCAATTAGGCTTTCTATCCAAATCTCCCCCCAGCCACTGCTTCAGCCTCACACACACACATGGATATAGCAGCTGACATGTATTAAAATACAAGGACAGATAAAATCACCAGTTTGTTGGCTCTTAATAAAGATCTTATTCAGTTTAGAACATGTTGTAGGATTAAAGGCACTTTTGCAGCCTGTGAATCTTCATATTTTTCCCTAACAATATTTATTTACTTAACTGCTGTGGGTGCAAGCAAGGGAATGGATAACTCATTAGTTCAGCAATGAGAACTGGGGACCAGCTAAACGGTTTTCCCCCAATGACTTTAATTGTATACCTTATACCCTGGGCCATTAATCCACTTCTTTTAAAATTGCACCAGCCAAAAAAGCACAATACTGAATACTAATACATCTGCCCCATAGTAAATCTTGTTTTTTATTACTAAATCATCCTCTCTCTTTCAGATTTCATACAGTGAGCGAGGATTACAGATTGAGCGAGGATTTCACAGGACTTCAAAGACCAACTAGACAAGAAGAAATGGCAAGAATGTAAGTGAGGCACCAGATTAGTCACTATCAGGCCCAAGAATAAAATTGGTGTGAAACTGAATAGAAACTGAATAGAAATCACTGTGCATGTGCCAAACAGCCTGCACTATACAATATGTAGCAATATGTCGTTAGTTGCATATACAGAATTCACACTAATGTAAAGTGAGCAAAATCCCTCACTTGCACTGTAATGCTGCATGTTTTACTCATTCCTGGATCCCAACAACTACTCAAAACTCATGGCACGCAGGTTCTCAGACAAAGTGGTTATACAACTAAATATTAGTTTTCCAACATAACATTGTCTCATCTGCCATTCACCTTTTCAGACTTAGGCAATATATTCCAGCCTAGCGGTGGCCATTTCAGCACAAAACATAAATCATAAAACAAACTCCTGCCCACTCGGCGCTACCTTCTCACATTTGAAGAAGTCCCTTACTAAACTGGGCCCCTTGTGGACTACCAGCAGAACTAAGCATGTTTGGCTCACCCTTGTACTCACAGTACTCCTTTTGCAAAGTGCTCAGCCTCCTGGCTTCCCTCACTTTCTTAGCGAGACTCTTGGTCAGAGTTAGAGTCACGTCACAGTCTCCCTCTGCTCTGGGCAATTGCAGGTATCACTCCCAGCTCCTCTATGATTAACTCACACAGCCATGTCTCAACATTCTAATTAAATTCAAATACCCGTTCCACAGAACAGCCTTCCTATGGAACGTGAGCTCCAATAACCGGACTGGATATAGGAAATGGAGTGTCTAGCTACTGCAATCTTTAAACAGAAAAAACAATCTCTGTTTATTAACTCCTTTCCTGGAGCATATCTCCATTACAGAGGAGAACTTAAAGGTTAAAGCCACAGTTTCCAGCTTTTCTATGTCATTTTACCACAAAATCAATTTCTCTCTGCAGCTCTGCCCTTAGTTTCACCAGACAATTATATTAGTGCACAGTATTAGGCCTAGTGATTTAACTGGGATCAACAGCAACCGACTTGGCCTGGACTGTCCAACCTGTACCAAAATATCTTCTCTGCTAAATGAAGACTGTAATATACAGTACTTAGACTGCATTGACAATACAGTTGATTAAAAGAGGTTATTTTTTATTCCAGCCAACAGTGGATAACGCTCTCTTCTCAGCCTGCCCGGACAGGGAAGAGAAAGCGCAACGAGGAAGACGACGAGCGACCTTCTGTGAGTGTGAAGAGGTAAGTAGAAAACATTTTACATTCAGTGAGCAGGAAATTGACTGTAAATAGGCAAATTGGTTTAGTTGCTAGGGCACACAAGCAACCATTCTTTCGTATACACATTTATATCTTTCTTATTCCCCACTCAAAACGATCTCAGGTGATCTCTGAGGCAGCACAGAGAATATCATAAAATGGGGGTTCAAGGGAAAAGATCTAAAAAGGCAAAATTCACTTGAATATATTTTCCAGTTTGGTAAGATTATTTAATATGCCTCTGATTATGGTGTAAACGATCTGTCTCAAGAATTAATTTTGGGTGTATAGTTTTCCTTTAAAGGGGCTGAATCCTCTTTAATAAGTACATTTGCAGCTTATTAAAGGAAGAGCTCTATGATTTTTGTCACTTAATTCAAGAAGAATTCCATACATATGCAATTTGAAAATAAAATAAACACTTTAAAGACTGTTTTGTTATGGGAATGTAATGTACATGTCTCAAATGTTTGGAAAACTCTCACTTCTCTTTCTTGCCATCTCTAGGCCTGCAAGAGCTTCACCTTCCAACGAGAAGTTCTACCAACTGCTGGGTAAGATTTTCCCCTTGCATTGCCACTATGGAAGCCAGAGCACTTCAGTAAAATCTGTAATAGGAAAACTATGCATCTGCCTAAAATATAATTTCTCATTTCCTTTCCGGTATTATTTTTTTAGAGGACAATTGGATCAGAAGAGCGTTGGAGATGGACTCCTGTTTTAAGCTCTCTGACAAGGTATGTACACTGGGCATGGTGTTGGGTATGGGATGATGGTTTTGTGTTTAAGACTGTGATACAATTAGTCTTTCGTGTGTAGGAAGAAAACCAGAGCTATAAGCTCAGGGATAGACAACAAAAAAATAGTAATATAGTAATGTAGTGTAGTAATTTTTTGATAGCGTTACACCTCTTTGTGCAATTACTAGGGGGTGTGTTCTTTTTCTTCCACCAGAGGGTTTAGTGCTCTTCAACTGTTTGTGTTTTTTTTAGAAATATATGTGACCACCTCCTATGTGTAAGTAATGGATACTCACAAAAGTTTAATTGCATCACTAGCATAAAAGTGCAGTTGCTCCTCCAATGTAAGAACACACCCCCTAGTAATTGCACAAAGAGGTGTAACTCTATCAAAAAATTACTACACTATATATTACTATTTTTTTGTTGTCTATCCCTGAGCTTATAGCGCTGGTTTTCTTCCTACAAACGAAAGACTATTTGCTATTCATCTGAAGGAGAACAGATTTTATTCCCGGCCAAGGGAGTGAACTGCAGAGTCTCTGGACTTTATTTTGCGAGACTGTGATGCAATATCAGAAGTCTGCCTGTGTGGGTGACAGTATGTATAAAATTCCAGACTTCGATAAGTTGGTTTATCTTTTTTATCCCCTACTTACTGTACTTTGTTCCTTCTTTCTAGTACCTCCTAGCCATGGTCCGGATCTATTTCCAGCGTGCCGGATTACAGGAGCAGGACTACACTACAATCAATTTTTTTGCAGCATTGTAAGTATTTTCTCTTTCAACCCTTAAAATATTTGCAAAACCATACCTGCAGTTAGAATGTATATTTATCTGAGGGTTGTGCAGATCTATATAGAATTTGCTGTGAACATACACTATAAACACAACAGACAAAAGAAATCAAAACAAACCATGTCCATAAACAGAAAACAAATATATATTGAATTTATTTATTTATTATTGAATCTATTTTTGATAGAATTGAATATGTATCTTTTGGTATTACACAATGAGAATATAATTACATGTGGTGTATAAAGTAACAAAAAATAACACACAAACAGGAGAATCACACGCTAGAAAATACAAAGAGCTTATCTCATTTATTAACCAGGACAACCAGGATGACATTTATGGGTAAAAAAACCCTTCATCATATTCCCTAAAATGTTATCTTGTTTGTACATCTAGTTGGCCAGTACATGGGCTTAAAATACTTTGGTTTGTGCTACTGCCACATAACAAAAAGTGTCTATGGTACCACTCAAAAAATAAATATTAGATAAGTGAAAATACAAAAATGTATAGTAGAAGAAATAATAGGGAGAAAACACTCACAGTTCACCTCAGTCCCAAGGTGCAAAAACCAAAAACACTGTATCCAAGGGTGTGAGGGTCTCCAAAAATAAAGAGGCAAATATAAAAAGTAGAAAAATTGGTGTCCATGTCCTAATAAATTTTTCTACTTTTTATATTTGCCTCTTTATTTTTGGAGACCCTCACACCCTTGGATACAGTGTTTTCAGTACATGGGCTTACCAAGAACTGGGGGAGAAGCAGCACCATCTGTTAATTGTTAAATAATCGGTGCTAAAACTACTTTCTTTACTGATACTAGCCCCTACATGTAAAGGTGGCCATACACGGATAGATCCGCTCGTTTGGCGATGTCGCCAAACGAGCGGATCTCCCTCCGATATGCCCACCTTGAGGTGGGCAATATCGGGCTGATCCGATCGTGGGCCCTAGGGCCCAACGATCGGATCCTAGCGTTCGCCAAACGGGCGGTCGGATCGAGGGACCGCATCAACGAACAGATGCGGCCGCGATCCGACGGGATTTTTAACCCCATCCGATCGAGATCTGGCCGACTTTCGGCCAGATCTCGATCGGGGAAGCCCGTCGGGGGCCCCCATACACGGGCCAATAAGCTGCCGACTTGGTCTGTCGGCAGCTTTTATCGGCCCGTGTATGGCCACCTTAAGAGGAACACAATCTGCCCAGGTGCAGTAACCCATAGCAACCAATTAAAAGTTTGATTCTAAACAGGTAACAAGTAAATGCCTCAGGTTATTGGTAATTAGACCAGTAACTTGGCATCATTTGTTAATGGGGTGGTTCACCTTTAGGTTAACTTTTAGTATGTTATAGAATGGCTAATTCTAAGAAACTTTATAATTGGTCCTTATTATTTATTTTGTATACTTTTTCAATTATTTGCCTTTTTCTTCTGACTCTGACTAGCTTTCCAATGGGGGGATGTCACTGACCCATCTAAAACAAATGCTCTGTAAAGCTATAAATGTTTTGTATTTTTCTCTTTATATTCAGTCCCTCTCTTATTCACATTCCAGTTTTTTATTCAAACCAATGCATGGTTGCTAGAGTAATTTGAACTCTAGAAACCAGATTGCTGAAATTGGGAATTGGAGAGTTGCTGAATAAAAGGCTAAATAACGGAAAACCCACAAATAATAAAAAATGAGAACAAATTGAAAATTATATTAGAAGATAACTTGCTACATCATACTAAAATTTAACACAAAGGTGAACAACCCCTTTAATAACCCAACAGCCCAAGTGTTACTTATAAATGTTGACTTGGATTTTAGGCTACTTGCAAATGAGATGGAGGACGAAACAGACTTTTGGAGGCTGATTTACACCTGGGCCCTTGGGAAAACTTGGCGTGAACAATCTGCCATGTTCAGGAGTCTGCGCAATGAGCTGTGGTCCAGGATGAACTTCCAAGCCTGGGTTAGCAGAGAATCCTGTGAGGAGGTGTGTAATACTATATATTCTTTGTGCTATTGCTTCTATTTTCCTTGTGTAGTGTATTGTGTGTAAATATATATACTGTATGTGTACTGTATAGAGAGAGAGAGAGAGAGAGATTCGAGTACTGGCACTCACAGGATTTGCACAAAAAGAGAAAAAGTTTGCTATCTGGTGAAGAAATTGAAGGTTTATTAAGCCGACGTTTCGGTTCCACACAGGAACCTTTCTCCTTGAGAAACGTCGGCTTAATAAACCTTCAATTTCTCCACCAGATAACAATCTTTTTCTCTTTTTGTGCAAATCCTGTGAGTGCCAGTACTCAAATCTCTATATTTATAATTTTTACTTGAGCACCCAGGTCTTCTGATTAACTCTTGAGGTGTGCAACTTGTACCCATGGTTTATATATAAAAAGTTTAATATGGGCACAAAAAACTGACGTTTTGGCTGGAACACCAGCCCTATAATATCAGCACTCACAATTAGAAGCCTCACTTTGCCTGGGTGCACGCCACCATATTTCCATGAAGAGGCTGCACTCTCAAGTCTTACGAAAATTCAGGATCTTTATTGTAAAAATACACTAACGTTTCAGCTGTGTCCCAGCCTTTCTCAAAGTTACAAAATACAATCAAATCCACCCTTACATCGAAAGCAGTTGGCACGAATCTCTCAAACCACCCCTCCGTGACGTCTCCCTACTCTCCATTCAGCCTGCGCTAATGACATGATTTACATCTGCATATTTCGGGGCACATTCCCATGTGAAATTATACTAAATAGGAGCCTTCCGGAAACTGTATAACACATAACATTGTTGCAAAAACTATCATTTCATCACTCATTGAAGCTACCAAATCCCTACTGTGTCCTTATCAGCCCATTACACTAAGTACCGCTAATAATATACTCCCAGCTCCTATATATAGACTCATGGGTCTTGTATTGCGTATGAAAAAACTTTTTAGTGTTTATTCAACATTTCGTCTCTCTAACTGGGGCCGTCTTCCCTATTTTACTCCACTGTGTCTTCTCTCCTGAGAAACGTCGAAACGTGTGTGTGTGTATATATATATGAATCGTCCATTGGGATAGCATCACTGATGACATAATCACTCCTCACGCCAACTAATTTACGTCACCTTAATGTGTTTGGCGCGCTTTCCCCACTCTGTTTATAAATATGTTTGTTTTATTTGGCCTTCACTTCCTGAGGACGGCTCACGGTTTAGAGCCCAAACATTGAATAAACACCAAAGTCTTTTTTTCAGCACAAGACCTATGAGTGTGGTCTGTTTGTTTATTTGATACTTTGTGTATATGTACCAGCACCTAGGCATTACCTATTGATTTGAGTGCACCAGACCAGTGTTTGTGTGTGTGTGTGTATATATATATATATATATATATAGATATATATATAGATATATATATATAGGCTGGGGGAGAGACACCCTGAGCATAACTGTGATCATCATTATTACAATGCTGTTTGATATGCCTTTTGATATATGCTTAAAAATAATATACTTTTTTTTTCCATAGGCAATGACTGATAACCCGACCCACTGGGCCTGGAGAAGAGAACGACAGCCACACCATGGATTGGCTTGGAAATGGCACAGAGAACCACTTGACTACTTCTACTTTAAGGTTCCAGACAGCCCATCAGTTTGCTCATTGTGCCAGCAGAGGGCAGCTGTCTCCCAAGAGGCTGAGCAACCAAAGGTAATAACTAGTGGTGGACGAAACTGACCTGTTTCGCCCAGAAGCAGTTGCACTGACATATACCAGGGCCGGAACTAGGGGTAGGCAGAGTAGGCACGTGCATAGGGCGCAAAGCTGGGGGGGGCACCAGGCACGTACCTGCCTGGCTGGGTTGGCCCGGCTTTGACACATACATTATATTGTTTCAAAAGGATGCCTTTTTAGCAAGTGAGAAAATACAAAGTATTTAGTATAAAGTTGATCCATGAACTGCTCCCACTGCTGTCTTGAAGTGTGAAAGGATTTTTAACCCTCATAGGCAAATTCAACCTGCCTACCCGCAAATTGAAGATGGCTCCAAATGAAGTTTTTCACCTTCAACTTGCATGTAGGCAGGTTTCATTTGAATAAAGAGTTTAACTTAATGGATGTATCTTTATCTACTATAGTGTGCAGCATCTGATTTTAGGAATTTGCATAAAGTAATGATGCTCTCATTATTTCTAGATGCCTCTAAAGATCAGAATGAAGAAGGCCTGGAAAAAGGAATAAGTATTTCCCAAGTTTTTTGGGTTTTTTTGCAGCACCTCCTTGGTTATATATAATATAGTTACTTATTATTACTCTATAGTTGTATATTATCATTAGTTTAATAATAGTTTAATGATAGTTATATATTATAGAATCATTATATAACTTGCTATTGTATTGTATATTGTATAATTTTTAGATATAAATTATGTATATATTGATATGTTAGATCATTTAATATTTTGAGTCAGGAATTATAGTTCTTATATGGTTATATATTATTATATATTATCATTAGTAATATTAGTATTATGGTTATTATTATTATTACTATAGTAAAATTATACACTTATTTTTATTTAGCATAGTAAATGTTTAATTATACAGTGTATATATATATATATATATAGTATTATTATTATAGTGATTGATTCAGGTTCAATCACCATATTTGTGGTCAGATATAGTTATATACTATTGTTATTATTGGTAATATAGTATTATTATATAGTTAACTATTACTCTATAGTTATATATTAATGATTTAATATTTTGAAATATGAATGAAAATTATATAGTATATAATCATTATAATTTACTATTGTATACTTATGTTATTATATTATTATTATATAGGTATTTATGAATATATTATTGGATAGATAGTAATTTTTATCATATAACTAATATATGGTTATATATTAATTTATAGTTATTAGTAATAATAGTAATATTATAGTTATTATGGTTATTAACATTACACACATTTTTATTATTATTATATTGACTTAGTTAATAGTAAATGTGTGTTTAATTATACAGGTATTGTTATAATATTATTATTATAGTGATTGATCCAGGGACTTGTCTGATCGCCATATTTGGGGTCAGGAAGGAATTTTTTCCCACAGTAAGATGCAATTAGCCATTATCTTGCTGGGGTTTTTCAACTTCCTCTGGATCAACAGAAAGGACTATAGCAAAGGTTAAAACACACTGCAATATTTTAACAAATGTCCACAATTCTGTATTAAACATCTACAGTAGAGTATAATCAGACGGTGGCACCAATGCAACTAGAATACAGAAATCACACAAGAAGTACAATTGCAGGTAAATGCATAAAAAGTTAGGTACCATAGAAACCCTATTTAAAGAGGGGTTTGGGATTTCTAGGAAGCCCTCCTATCTGTGGCCTCAGTGGATCATACACTTGTTCTCCCTTCTACCACCCTGTGTCAGTTTGGCATGGGGTATAAGGAACAACAAACCCAACTGGATGCTAGGTGTGGGTAGAGTCAAGGGCTTGACCCTCTGATTAGGTGGGTGACCATGTACATCACATTTATTTATATTTCATTTTTTTGACATGGTGCCGCATATTAACAAACAGCTCAGTCCCACTTCAAGAATGGAACATTAAGCAAAAATATGAATCTTCTTTAAATTCAATTACATTTTTATACTGATAAATATATATTTATCCTTTCATTCTACAAGAAAAACTACTTATTATAATCTATTATTATTTTAAAGGTATTTAATTATAGATAGAAATGGAAAATTACTATTTGCATCATCATCCCCATATCAATTTATTCATATATAGTGCTTAGAAATTAGCAATGTCTAAATTGGGGGCCTACGATAAAGTACCAAACAAAGGTTTCAAAATACAGGTTTTAAAGTAAATATATTTCATATTAATAAAACGTATTGTTAAACTTACATATGTGTGTGCCTTTTTATTGACCAGATGTGGGAGATGGTTCTAAAATGTGATATAGTTAAAGTACCACCAATACATTTCTTTCTATTTCATTTCTATTTGAATTTGTTAAATGGAAACACTAAAAGGTCAATGTATTTATATTTTCTCTTGTTCTCTTTTATATTCTATGAAGGTTTTACAGACTTTAATGTTTACTGACAAACCATCACCCATATCCCTTTTTGCCTCTCATAGCCGATGTGAAGTCTAACCAAATACCAGCAGGGATGTGACCTTGCATCTTGGGTACTTGGTTGAATGAGGGCATGTGCTGAAAAATGACCACTAAAGAACTATACTTTAATCTGACAACATTGTTCTGACTAAATGGAGCAGGAGAAAGAATAATTAGGGCTTTGTACTGGTATATGTGGGAATTCACAAAAGTGGAGGAAGAATTTTTTTTAAGTGGTGTTAATACTGGTGTAAATACAATCTCCATATTCACAGACAGAAAGCCGCCAAAATACAGACTCCACTTGTCATATTCTGGCGAAAGAAAGACCAGTTTACACTTTTGTGAATATGGCATTAAAACAACAAAAACTGAGAAGAAAACGACATTTCTAATGACATTTTCTCGCAACATTTTTAAGATGGAGTAAAGTTCAGTGTAACACTTCCACCTGTCCTCCACTCTGCATTGATTCCTTCAGTCTCCATTCTTCCCACTTTTAGGGTCAGTATGGGGGTAATCAGAACATGAATAACAATAGGTTTATAAAAAGAAAAACAATGTTAGCATTTTGAGTAAATATATTGTAGATCTTTATTTAACAGTTGAAGTAAAGTCACACTGGCAATTGGCAAATTTTAGTATTTGTACCAGTACATAACCTACCCTCCATCATGCCCACAACTACAGAGTGTTGGCCCCAATTTAAGCTGTGTCACTTCTGTTGCCAGCATACATCTTGCTAATCAGCCCATACACACCGGAAAGCTAAACTGATATATTGGGCTATTGCACATGTCCCTAGGTGAGATAAATAATGGGAATGGATATGTTATAAAGCATGTGTTCTGCCATATTGGGCTTTCAAAGTGGCAGGGAATCTCTTCTCTGAAGGGCACAATCATTAGTACGAGGCAAATGTAGAGCTGAGAGTCACCTGAGAGCTGACAGGTTTAGGAAAATATCAGAAAAATGTTGTTTGAAATGTGGTGTGAAAAATAAAATCTGGAAACTGTTCTGTTTAAAATACAAATTCACAGAAGTCGAGATAGAGGTTTGTGAATATGGCGGGAATTCCAACAATATTGTCTCCACTTTTATTTTGCCTCAATATCACCACTTCTATGAATTTCCCTCATAGGATTATTATTTGCAATGAAGTCCAGTACCTTATCCCTTAAAAAAATCTTTCCTACCACTGACGTCACACTAACCGGCCTGTAATTTTGAGGCTGAGAACAGAACGGGATCCCTTTTTGAATAGTGGCACCACATTAGCAATTTACCAGTCTCTCTGCACCTTGTTCTGTGTTTAACCCTGTGAAAAGCATTTCCCACTTAATATGTTGCAGAGATGCCGTTATACTGTCAAAGTTTGCACGTCTGAAATTTAGTGTTTTAGTTACTCCCTTATAGAATTGCTTCTGCAACAGAATCTCAAAGGAGACCATGTTATGATCACTATTCCCTAAATGCTCACCCACACAAATGTTAGAGATGAGTTCAGTATTATTAGTTATTAAAAGGTCCAAAAGAGAGTTATTCCTAGTAGGTTCTTGAACGAGCTGGAATAAAAAGTTGTCATTCAGCATATTTACAAACCTGCTATATTTTTCTGTTTTGGCAACTCCATTACCCCAGTCAATGTCTGGATAATTGAAGTCACCCATAATAAAAACTTGACCTAGGAGGAGGGAATGAAAGAAGGCACTTTTTGACACGCTACAGGCATAGTTTATGATATATTTAAGCCGTTGTTCATGTTCAATTGATAAAAGGCCATTTGAGGCCTGAAACGTCGCTGTGATGCCCAGAAGGCTGCAATAAAGGTATTTTAAGTCTACAAAAATTGAGTGGTGCTGTTCAATTACTATCTCATGCCAATTGGTAAGCCAGCCCAATGACTGAAAATTTGCAGGCCAGGATCATACAGACAGATATATATATAGAACCTCCCCTTTTCTCGTTTTGTGTGTATATATATATATATATATATAAAAGCATGTGAAGCCGGCACTCACCTTCGCCAATAGTCACTGAGGCCGGGTGCTAGCCAGGTAAAGCATACAATCCAAAAAATAAAGGAAGCACTCACGGCAACTTTTTCTTGAAAAAACTTTTTACTGGATCATGCAAACATCAACGCGTTTCAGTACCTCAAGGGACCGTCACCACATCCTGATGACGGTCCCTTGAGGTACCGAAACGCGTTGATGTTTGCATGATCCAGTAAAAAGTTTTTTCAAGAAAAAGTTGCCGCGAGTGCTTCCTTTATTTTTGGATTATATATATATATATATATATATATATATATATGGAATATTAGTTACCATATACTGTAAGGATGGATTAAAATGGTGGTGAAGAATATATTCATGGGTATAGAAAGGGTCAATTCTGTTTACAGCGTGTTAGCAGCTGGCCCCCTGACTGCGATCACTGTACTGCCAGTATATTCAGAGCTGCCCGAACACAGTAACATCTTCCAGCAAATTTACAACAAAGCACAATATGTGCTGCTGTAAATCCTACAGATATTTTTCTGTAATGTAAGGTGAATGGAGAGAGCAGCTGCAGCTCAACTGTACATACCAACTGGGCCAGCAAAGCAGTTTGAGGTATACACAGATCCTGCACCCTTCTAACTGCACTTAAAACTATACCCCCCCAAGTACCCCTCCATAATGAAGCATTGTGGGGGCAATGAAATGCTATGCAAATCATTTTCAATTTTTCTTTTATTTAACAAAATCATAAGCACACTTCTACAACTACTATATACACATGAGGAGTTTGAGGGATGAAACATTCAGCTCTTTTTTGTTAATGGATAATGCTTCATTTAAACAGTCACTTCACTCTCGGGACTCTCCTCCTCCTCTTCCAGTAGGCTGTAGGCTGCATGACTCTGGAATGGTCTCTGGAGTGGGTGAGCGAGGAGTCGGGCCATACAGTTATGGAGTTCCAGAGCTGGACCTGTTATTGACACTTCATATTTATAGCTGGTCCCTTTGGAATCCAGGCTGCTGAAGAAACCAAAAATATCCTGCAAAAGAACAAATTATATAATGGATATCAGTGGTTTGCCTGCCATATAATACAATGTATTGTTGTGTAAAGAAAAAAAAAAAAAGACCATGTATGGGAAGGCTACATTTGCACTTTAGCTGCTGCAGAATTAAAAAGCAAAGCAACAACCCCCACCTCAACCAAACCTACATAGTCATTACTATTTCTCTTAGACTATTAGATTATTTGATTCAAATGTTGGAAATCTGAGATACACTGGGATTTAGAACCTCCCCTTTTCTGCATTTATTATGGTGTGATTGTGGCCAGGTCTAGACTGGGATTCAAAATAGACCATGGCATTCCAAGTACCTGGAGGCCCAAACAGCCTCCCACCAGCCCACTAAATAGTGTTGACTGTTAATGGCATCTTACAACAGCCCCTCTGGCATTTGCAAGAACTCACAGATCTCCAGTCTGGGTCTGAATGCTGCACAGAGAATACAGTAGTAGTACAGGTATGGAACCTGTTATCCAGAATGCTCGGGACCTGGGGTTTTCTGGATAACAGATCTTTCCATAAATTGGATCTTCATACCTTAAGTCTACTAGTAAAATCATGTAAACATTAAACAAACCCAATAGAATGTTTTTGCTTCCAATATAATTAATACTTATTGGTTTTTGCTTCCAATAAGGATTAATTATATCAAGTACAAGCTACTGCTTTATTATTACAGAGAAAAAGGATATCATTTTTAAACGTTTGGATTATTTGGATAAAATGGAGTCTATGAGTGACCGTCTTTCCGTAATTTGGAGCTTTCTGGATAATGGGTTTACAGATAACGGATCCCATACCTGTACTGTGCTTTTGTGAGGGCTCCGGAGTATAATTTTATCTGAAACATTTCCAGACTTTATTGAAAGATGAATTCAAAAACATTTTATCTCATGTTACCTTCCAACATAGCTCCTCCTCCTCAGATCCATTGTGGATATAAATAACGTCAAAGAAAAAATAGGGGCACTGCAGCATTTTCTGACAAAAGAAATATAGATGGTGATTATACAGGCAGCCAAAACAAAAAAAATGTGCAAGTGCTGCTTCCCTCTTTCTGACTCTCATTGGAATCCAGTATAGGAACATCCAAGAGCAGAAAAACTGCACTTTTTTTATTAATTAAAAACCTCCTCTATTTTCTATACTGGATTCTCATCGTTATTGCTCATTACTTTCATACTAGTCTCTTGGAGTGAGGTGGTGTTCTCGATTTACCTTCATATTGTCTGTAAGGGCAAGTGCAGGCTGAGAGGCTGGGCGGCTGTAAATCAGGATAATTCTCACCACATAGGGAGGCGGAATGGTCTGAACATTATCTGTGACCGGAAATTCTGTTCTCTGTTGTCTTTACCATTGGGAAAAAAAGAAAGAATTGTGAAGTAAAGAGCATAAAGGACAGTAACACCACCTTCATATAACACAATGCACCCAATGTATAATCAGTGCAAAATCTACTTTCTTGACCAGTGAGTCATTTTGCTCTGCAGTTTAAAGGGAAACTCTACCCCCATTTTTTGACATGAGCTCATTCAGTTAAAGGTGCATAAGTAGGGTTACCACCTCACCCCTTTAAAACTGAAAACATTTGGAATCCACAGCCTGCATGGTTAATTAGCAATTCATTTAGATGCATGATGCATGGCTGCACATAAATCAGTTCAGTCTTCAGCATGCACCTAAATGAATTCTTATTAGCCTTGTGAGCTGTGGATTACATACGTGTTCGGTTTTAATGTATAAATATAGAAATAAATATAAATGCATTTTTTTAAATATCTGATTCCACCTGTTGAAAGGAAACCGTCTGTGTGCTCACTGGGACACATTCCCCATCCAGGCAATGACAAATTACAAATTTGCTTTATTGCCTGCAGGAAATCTCCATTCCCACAGACTATAAGGTGTCCAAAAATAACTGCCACTGGGGGTCATTTATCAACACGGGGCAAATTTGCAGTAATGAGCAGTAACCCGTCGCAACCAATCAAATTGCTGCATTCATTGTTCTACTTGTAGCTGGCTTTAAAAAGCTAATCACCGATTGGTTGCTATAGGTAACTGCCCATGGGGAAATTTGAACTGTGTTGATAAATGAGCCCCACTGTGCATTAATTGTAATAGTTAGGGATGCACCAAATCCACCATTTTATAAAAGATTCAGCCGAATACCGAACAGAATCCAAATACTAATTTGCATATGCAAATTAAGAGTTGGGAATGGGAAAAAACATGTTTTACTTCCTTGTTTTGTGACAAAAAGTGATGTGGTTTCCCTCTCTGCCGCTAATTTGCAAATGCAAATTAGGATTCGGTTCAGCCGGGCAGAAGAATTTGGCCGAACCCTGCTGAAAAAGGCTGAATCCTTGCCGAATCCCGAACCGAATCCTGGATTCGGTGCATCACTAGTTACATGTAATCTCTCAAAAAAGCGGAAGGAGCAATTACATGGGATTGCAGCATGTAAAGTGTTTTACATGCAAGTAACCTGTTATTTCTGAGCACCATCCATGCGAGAGGAGATTTCCTGAGTGTGATAAAGTGTCCTGTCTGTCATTACCCTTAAAGGGGTTGTTCACCTTCAATGTACAAATCTTATGAAACCACTAACAATGCTCTCAATGTGTTAGAAAAACCATTTTCCATAACAAAAAGTAAAAATGCCATTGTAAAAGTTAATTTTTATACCTATTAACTCAGTCCTTCTCCTGTCTCTCTGACCAGTTTTCTGAAGTGATGGGAGTGGCCTATTTTGAACCTGACACACCAAGAACTTCCTATATGATGACATCATCATGCCCAGGCTTTGCCCTTACTTGTTTCCTATTGGATGTTGATACTGCCCTCCTCCTAGTAATTTATTGGGTGCGTGTGAACTGTAACCGGTCACATAATTTGAATGGTCATTGGTTGATTACTCAATTGTAATGGCAGAGGTTAACAGACGCAGCATATAAACAAACCTGCTTTGTAACAAACAATCACACAGCCATGCAGACAAATACTGCAGAAAAGGAAGGAGCAACATTGTTCTCCCAATTCTGGCACTCTCCTGCCTAGACTAAAACTGAATGGCGTGCCAAAGGGCTGCAACCTTTTCTGGGAATAAATACTGGCTTTTCTATATTTTTATCTTTTAATACCTTTGGCATTAAGCATAATGTCAGTTATTTACAAAATTGCAACAAAACCAGCACTGACTTGCTTAGAAACGTATGTAACTTACACATCTAGCAGGGACAGTAGGGTTGCCACCTCACCCTTTTAAAACCAAACACATATGAAATCCACAGCCTGCATGGCTAATTATCAACTCATTTAGATGCTGCAGACTGAACTGATTTCTGTGCAGCCATGTATCATGCATCTAAATTAATTGATAATTAGCCATGCAGGCTGTGGATTTCATATGTGTTTGGTTTTAAAAGGGTGAGGTGGAAACCCTAAGTGATTTTGTGCGCTCATCCGGGGGGGGGGGGGGGGGGGGGGGGGGGGGGCGGTAATTTACCTAAGAAAACTATACCATTTTTAAGCGTTTAAGTGTTCCACTTCTGGAACAAGATTTAGAGCTGTAAAAATTAAAAAGTTATATTTTTCATGATATAGGGATCTATACCAGAAAAATATTTTACTTTATGCACAAAAATTCAACTCATTTGGAAAGCCTCAAGCTCATACAAATAGTCAGCTGCTGAATAATGATTTTTTTATGAGGTAAATAAACAAAATAATACATGCCCGCCCCCCCCCAAATAATATATTTCTGGAAAGTACAAGTGTCATCTCCCATAGTATCCATTTTAAAAATGATTTATTTTCTCTCTGTAATAATAAAATAGTCGCTTGTACTTGAGCCCAACGAAGATATAATTAATCCTTATTGGAAGCAAAACCAGCCTATTGGCTTTATTTAATGTTTACATGATTTTCTAGTAGACTTAAGGTATGGAGATCCAAATTATGGAAAGATCCATTATCCGGAAAACTCCAGGTCCCAAGCACCTCGATCCCCCCCATCTGCACAGTTGAAGTCTCTGCAGTACACAGCCCACACTCCCCCTCCCTCTCACAAACTTCTAACAGTTTCTCTTCAGTACCTGAATGCTGCTCAAATTCCCCAGCACAGGAAGCAGTGGCAGATTGACAGCAGACATAGCCAATAGGAGTTAAGTTAGCTGCCAGTACAATGTGTGATGTCATATAAGGAAGAGGAAGTGAACACTGTAGTGTTTTTGGGGGTCAGTGACCCCCTCCCAGCACAGGGTCTGTGTGGAACTGAAGGATTAGTACAGGGACACTTCTGTGGTGAATATCTCTTGAACTGTACTTTTTCTGTTAACTATTTCTATGGAAAAGTTTGTTCTATTCATGTGAACTGTTAGATTTGTCATTTTGTTACAAAGGTGAACAACCCCTTTAAGACTCACAATGTTGGATTCTAGAACTTGAAGTCCCTCTGCTTTTCATAGTGGGTAGTGAACATAATCTCTGGAAAGCAGAAGGACTACAAGTCCCAGAATGTATCACTTTGCTGCATCACAACTGTGTTCTACTAAGCACACTGTTCAAATCCCCCCCCCCAACTGTGGCCAGAATTGAATGCAGTGTCACAATACAGTTTTAGTTACTTACATAAGGTTGAAAAGTCCTTCTAAATCTGAAAACTATTGTTAAGGGAATATTACAGAGACTCCATGTTTATATGTAGTAAACAACAATGCTAGAAGATGGCGGGATTCAACTGGGTGTGCTGAGGTCACAACTGGAATATTCTAGATTTTCATCAATAATGCATTTTGCGCACTATTCAAGGGGAAATAGTGCACAAAACCCTGTTTACTGCATTCTGAAAATACATAAACAACTTTATGTGGCCGTGCAATATCTCTGTGCTTAAGAAATGGCCAGTGATTTGGTTAATCAGTACACATGAAGATTCTGTCCTGTCTGTTCTGATAGATGCACAATAGCCTGCTAATCATCCAATATTATAAAAGACTTATCATATTTGTAATCTTTTGCTCTGTGTGTGTATCATCAGTTTGGTAATAGTCTGAAAGTTCAATATTGTAAAAATTTCCCTTTAAAATGATCCAATCTCATTTCAAATTGCTACTTTCAGCCACAAAAATATAGCAATGGGCTGTGTGGTCAGCTTAACTATTCTTTTAGATAAGCAATGTTCTTTTCAAATATGATGATCACAATTCAAATTGGAACAGCACTACTGAATTTCTTTAAGTTACAAATACCTTTATTGCATTATCTTCTGGCCATTACAGCAATGTTTCGGGCACTCCTTGGCCCTTTATCCAGCTTGATAAAGGGCCAAGGAGTGCCCGAAACATTGCTGTAATGGCCAGAAGATAATGCAATAAAGGTATTTTTAACTTAAAGAAATTTAGCGGTGCTGTTCCAATTTGAATCTGCATATTCCAGTGAAAGTGGCTACTGGGGAAAGTTGCTCTACGTCAGAAGTTGGAAATCTGCAGAAAATAAACAAAAAAAAAATACAGGTGACAAGTGCATGCAGATTCTGATAAAGAGTATTCTTAGCCATAAGGATACTGAAGGATTCACAGACATTAGTCTCCAGGTCATACAGACAGCTGCAAACTTCTCGAGGGTCTGAAGTAAATCCAGACAGCTGAAAGAAAGATCACATCTAGACAATATGGAAGGCACACAGACAAAACAAGTATTTTTTTCCTGGGATTATAGCTGTAACATGCTTCCATTTAAACCTACTTTAAGCAAATATATCCAAATAAATAGACTACAAATGTTTGCAAACTTTGGCTGGGCATATCTCTCCCCCCCATATATAATCTTTCCAGCCACCTTATTTCCACTAAAAAGTTTTGTAGTGTATTCGTTGATGTCAATGTTGTTTCCCTCACATCCAGAGGAACCCCTCCTCCAAGAGTCTTTAGTAAGTGAATAATAATTATGCATCAACCTATATCATTGCCCATACATTTCTCCCAATCTCATGGAGAATGGAAATAACTACAGGACAGGTTAGGAGTTGGACTGGTTGGAACTGAATATAATAGACATTGCTGGCCAGTTAAATACATCATGCCCTTACTAAAACATTGGGAGAAGGCTCAGGACAAGAGTGTGGACAAAGCACAGTTCAACCAGTGTTAAGAAAAAGTAGATTTGGGGATTAAAGGCAAAACACATACAAAAGCCAGTTTTACCCTTTTGCTATCTTTCTCACAATAGAAAAATTAGTATCTGCTGGTATTTTTTTTCGGGAGAAAAAAAAGTATCTTTTTCAAACTTAGCTCCATAAACCACTAAAAGTAAGCAATATAAATAAAGAATAAGGGATATCTGTTCTTTGCTTTTGCAGTCGGCCTCATATGGTCAGTCCATCAACTGTAGAAGATCTGTTATTTATCAGCACCTATACTGCTCTTCCCTCTACTTACCCACATGGCCTCATTGTTTGCAACCACAAGAGCAAACTCATGTCTCTTGTCAATCTTGTGCTTGGTTCGGACAAACATCTCAATCATTTTTTGGGAAGAATTCAAGGCATTTGCTTTAGATCTGGAAGTCAATGAAAACAAATAATTACTGTCAACCAAAAAAATGATTTTATCCCCCAAATTCATTCCAGTCTAAAATTAGTGACCATAATGTATCCATGCACCGTAATACTAGCAGAACTTAAACGATAAGGACGGTGATGGTCTTCTACAGCTGTAATAACAACATCTTGAGTTGAACCAATAAAATCCAAACTACACAATTTTTTGCTCTTAATTAGCACAGGGATAGTAGTAACCTGAAACACAACACTGTTACAGCTACATAATCTCTCATTTATTAAACATGTTTTTAATAATCTTGCCATCTCCAACTGTCTGCCTACACTGAGTAGTACAGAAGAATGCAGCAAATCATCATTTAAGATGTTGTTCTGAAATCCCTATGCTATGTATCTACAGAATCAGTAACTTTAAAAAGTGAAAATATTTTATTTACATTTTAAGTCTGTATATTTTGATCCAGCACCTAAAATTAAACTATTTCTTGCCAATAAATGTCCCGCTTTATAGGTGAAAGGTGTTCATTCTCCAGCTCTAAGAAAAGCCATGAATACCATTTGACCCTTGTTTATCTTCCTGTTTCAATTTCTTTTTTTGATGTTACTGTTCCTTTAATTATAAGATATAAATGAAGTACACTTCATTTGCATGATATTTTCTGGCATAAAAAAACCCTAATTAAAAACATTAGGTAAAAGTGAATGTAGTGAGGGATTATCAGATCTCTACAACAGTCGAAACATAGAAATAATGCATGACTGATTACTAATTAGCCACTATGCAAATAAATGATTGCACAGAAACAGGTTCAGTTGGCAGGATGTAATCGACTTTGTTGCTAATAAGACACACAGCATGTCTGTTTTACAATTATCTCTAGGAAAGTTATAATCTGGATATGTTTTTTAGAGATAAAGGCATATTAAAGAAACATGAACTAGGCTTCCTTTGGAGTGAATTTGTAATCATTTTAGCCTAGCTAAGCACCAGCTTCCATAGAAACACCCCAATATAATCAGTTCTATAATTACAGATGCACCAGTGTTTATTGTATGCATGCGTTAGCACATAATTGGTGAGCCTGCTGCTTATATTATAATGCTCATATTAAAGGGGTTGTTAACCGTTAAATTCATTTTTAGTTTGATGTAGAGAGTGATATTCTGAGACAATTTGCACTTGGTTTTCATTTTTTATTATTTGTGGTTTTTGAGTTATTTAGCTTTTTACTCAGCAGCTCTCCAGTTTGCAATTTACTAGAATCCAAATTTCCCTAGCAACCATGCATTGATTTGAGTAAGAGACATGAATAGAGAGAGAGATAATGAATAGGAGAGGGCCTGAGTAGAAAGGTAAGTAATGAAAAGTAGCAATTACAATCAATTTGTAGCCTTACAGAGCATTTGTTTTTAGATGGGGTCAGTGACCCCCATTTGAAAGCTGGAAAGATTAAGAAGAAGGCAAATAATTAAAAAACTATAAAAAAAAGAATAAATTAAGCCCAATTTTCTCAGGAGCCCTATACATGCGCTGGATGCCCCTTTCGGCAAATTTATCTTTATAAAAAACAGACTTACCCATTAAAAGATTCCAACTTCTGTGTGGACATTTCTTCTGATAAATCCAAGCAAATAATCTGAATTAGAATAAATTAAAGAGCAAAAATATTGAAAACCAAATGCTTTATCCTTGACTGGAATATAATATATTATATTCACTCATTTGTCTATGTTATATTTTCTGTGTTATACAGGTATGGGATCTGTTATCCAGAAATCCATTATCAAGAAAGCTCCAAATGAAAGGAAGGCTAGCTCCCAAAGACTCCATTTTAACTATATAACTCACATTTTTAAACAAAATGTCCTTTTTATCTGTAATAATAAAACAGTACCTTGTACTTGATCCCAGCCAAGATATAATTCATCCTTCAGGTAAAATAATTCTATTTGGCTTTCCCTTTAAAGCAGTAGTTCACCATAAATACTATTAGAGCTTTTTTAACCTAGCAAACAGGCAGCATTATAGAATTCGGAATGGAAAATAAATGGGAGGGGTCCTGAAGAAAAGCTATCAATAATATATACAACTGGACCCTCAAAGTTAAAGTGGTCATACAGTGGCCAATCTAGTACACACATCAACCAATTGGCCTATTAGCCGTACTGATGGAGCACATACAAGGGGCCACAGACAGCATGGCTACCTTTCTATTGTTCCAATCGTTAGTAGTATATGAATTTTTTAAATGTGCCCAATCCCTGAAACAACCAATATCCACAGTACATGTATCTCAGTCAGGATTAAGAATTAACGACTCAGATTGGGATATAGAATTTACTTTAGTGGCTCACAGTGCAGGCTTCTGTTTGACAGCAGGTGTCAGGATGCAAATTTGATTGGCACTACAGGGATGTCTAACCTGCACATTTATCTCTCAAGGGAGAGGTAAAGGGTAGGTAGGTAAAGTTTTACAGCTTGTTTATCAACACACATATTCTTGTTTTTTAGGTGGACTAATATGAAACAAAAAGAAAGGAAAGAATTCACTTACCACTTTTTCTGGGCAGTTCACTCTGGGGGTCTTGAGCTGGAATTCCAGGGTTGGAGGTGGGGTACTGTTTGTGGGTACAGTGGTGGTGGTAGGCAATGGATCCTCTACCTGGGCCGCCTCACCCTCTCCCTCACTTCGACTACCAACTCCTGCTTGGTGGACAACACCTCTGTCCTCTGCCCCTTCTGGATTGGAACGGGTGTGAGGTCTCTGCTCATGTGTTTGCTCCCCTTCCTCTAGGGGCTCTGAAGTATCCATACTGAAAGTCTCTTCTGTTGAATTATCCATCTTTGTGGTGTGATTTTTTCCAAACAGAGATTATTTTGTTCTAAGGATAGCAGAGTATTGACAAAGCTATTGGCTCCAGCAGGAACTAAAAAGCATACAAACAAAAGTGATTTTTGGATTGTATCTTACTTAAAAAAAACACAAAGATCATGTTCAAAGGCATTTGTGATTATTATCAAAACCACCTCAATTAGCCAGCACTTTCAAGTTCAGTTCCACATGCCCCCTTTTTGTATGCATAAACTGGTTTTAACACTCAATAATGGTCAGGCCACACAAGCAGATTCGGGGAGATTAGTCGCCCCAGCGACAAATCTCCTCTTCTTCGGGGCGACAATCTCCCCAAACTGCCTTCCCCCTGCCCTCCGCTGGCTAAAATGAAAATCGCCTGGGGGAAGGCACACAATGTTTTCCGAAGCGCCCTGAAATTGCCTCACATTTTAGCTGGCGGTGGGCAGGAGGAAGGCAGTTTGGGGAGATTGTCAACTCGAAGAAGAGGAGATTTGTCACTGGGGCGACTAATCTCCCCGAATCTGCTTGTGTGGCCAGACCCTTAGACTGACTTTATTCAGAAAGTTTTTAACAGGTCCCTCTTTATCTCCTAAATCAGATGGCAATGTGCCAGCTGCAGAGAAAACCTCCCACACTATGAGAATTGATATTATATTTATACGCGGCAATCCTGAATGCATTCTTTCTATTGTAGATGGGGATCGGATGTATGATTTAGGAGGAAATGCTTCATCATTATGCCACAGTCCTGTTATTCATGTCCAGATTCAGTACATGCAGTAGGATCTAGGGAACTCCTATAACTTCTCTGTACTTATGGCACCAGCACACAAAATATTAGCAGAGGGTGTGCAGTGAGGTTATATGACTGGGTGCAGGAGTCAGGATAATGTAAAACCGAATTTACAGGTCTTTATTAAGAAGAAAATAAATATGTTTGTGGAACCAACGTTTCAGTCTTGATAGACCTTGATAAAGGTCAACAGGCAGTGCTGTCAATCAATGGAGAGACTGATTTAGAACTTTATGGTAAGTGATATTCAGACAATAAAACATCCCTTCTCCTAACAGAAAAAATTCAGATGAGCTCAGACAGGGATTAGGTGGGTTCTCTTGGTGTAACACCAGCAGGTAGGCAAACTCCCCAACAGTAAAGTAACACACACAAAGTAACATGCATCACACTGTAACTGCTACCATGAGACTACAAGATTGTATTGATGCAATGCCCTGCACGCTACTAGTAGTGGCAAAAATACACTCCTGGTAACTTTAAAAGCTAAATTCACTAGGTAACATCTTCCCCTGCTGTGTTAAATTCTCCACTATTTGTGGGAGTGTCCTTTCATTTTTAAACTATGGGAAAAACGTAAGCATTGTCTCAATGAATAACTGCATATTGGCCTTTGGTATCTCCTGAATTAGCTTTGCTTGACTTTCAAATTAAATTTACAACTAATCTTATCCCCAAGGGTCAGGGCACACGCTCATATTCGGGGAGATAAGTCGCCTGGCGACAAATCTCCTATTCTTTGGGGCAACTAATATCCCTGAACTCCCTCTCCTGCCTTCCTGGCGGGATGGCACTTGGCGCAGTTTGCTTTCCGAAGTCGCCTGAAGTTAATACTTTGTGCATGACGCATGTGCATGTTTTTACGTAAATTCTTTTTTTTTTGCCAATGGTCCAGGTCGCGGATCTGGGCCAGTGGGGCCCATTGGATTTTTTCCCAGTGTCGTGCCGGCCCAGTCTGACCCTGTTCGTCCCCCATTCCAACTTACTGGGGCTGGTTAGGATGTGGTGTATTACATTGAGGGTGCACCTAAAGATATGAATAGGTATGAATTGGTAATTTGGTTCTTCAACTACAGACAGTGCAAATATACTCTCTGCACTAGTGATGCACCCCTGTTTGCAGGGTTGGACTGGGGGGCTTGGGGCCCACGGGGCTACTGGCCCCAGCCCCCCCTGCCGCTCCAGCGCGGGGTATGTGTGTATGCGCGTCAGTGCACATGCGCGCATCGCCACGTCAGCGCGCATGCGCGTAGCGGATCGCTAGTGCACATGTGCGCAACTTTGATTTTACTGCGACCCCTGACAAAGAGGGGTTGTGCCACGAAGAAGCGGATCTGGGCCAGCGGGGCCCACCGGGTTTTTTACCTGTGTCCCTCTGGCCCAGTCCGGCACTACCTGTTTGCAGGCTTGGATTTGTGGAAAGGCAACAAAGGGCCGGGCCTACGGCAGCAGAATTTTATGGGAGTGGCAAGCTGCCCAACCACCAGGAGGGGAAGGGGGAGATGAACGGCAGTGGGCTTATGGGCGTCTACTAAATAAATCCGGCCCTGCCCATTTTACTAACTCTAACACTAAATAGTTGAGCCTTGGGGGGTGTGTGTGATGCCATCGGAGGCCACCTTAGGGCAGTCCGCTGCCTAGAAATGCCCCTGCATGTAGGAGAAAGCCTGCAGTGTAAACAAAGGGAGCATTTATTGTGATAATGTATTCATTAAAAAAAAAAAAAAACATTATAAGGCCCTTGCTAGTGCCCTCCTTGAGTTAAAAATCCAGGGAGATGGGACACATGAGCATGCTATCCCCATGAATGGCTATGACTGTAACTTATGTGTAAAATTGGTGCATACATTTGGGTCTTTACATGGATATGTAGCACAGGCACTGTCAGTAGGTAAATGTTCCACTGATACAGCTTGGAGGAAGCAGAGACATCAATGTCATGGGATCAAGATGTGTAAGTCATCTAGAGACATGCCTGGACAGTAACCCAGCTAAGGTGAATAAAACATATGGTGTATGAGTAGAACTGCTCTCTGTCTCAATTAGGTGCAACTAAATCCAGGACAACCGAGTGGCAGAAAAAGCATCAAGTACCTGGGCTCTGTGCAGTAGTAACAAAAAAAAAAAGAAAAAAAAACAATGATGGGACAGTAAATAAATGCAGGCAGGTTTTATACCCTGCTTGTAACTACTCACAAGAGATCCACAAAGTACAGGCACATAGATGCAATCCAGGCTGTTTAATCCGTCTCTCTGTCACTGCTACATTCCTCGGTACAGGCACTCTTGCTTCCTGGTTAGCTGGTCACATGCGCCCTCTATGGAAGCCTTACTGGGACAAACCTTTCAGACATGCACAATCCCAGTACACAAAGGTATCACGGTCTTCAGCAGGATCAGAGAAGCAGCGCAACACTGCTGCCCATAAAGAATTATTACTTCAACATATTAGTTTCAGATTTTAGATTGATACACCTAAATTAGAAGCCATTTTACCAGAGACATTCACAAGGTAACATCTTCCCCTGCGGTCTTAAATTCTCCTCTATAATTCATACAGTGGCGTAACTAGATGTTACTGGGCCCCACAGCAAAATAATTTTAGGGCTCCCAAAATATCCAGTGGTTGCCCTGTATTAACAATATATATTAAAATTCCTAATTAATTAGAGCCTTATGGGGCCCCCTATGCCTCTTGGGCCCCCCTGCAGCCGCAGGGTCTGCTTCCTCTGTAGTTACGCCCCTGAATTCATACCTTCCAACTGTCCCTTTTTCGGAGGGACAGTCCCTCTTTTGACAGCTCAACCTGCAGTCCCTCATTTGTACTGGAAAGTCCCTCTTTTCTCTGCACTGAACAGCCAGAAAAAGAAAAGAAGTTTTTAACAAAATTGGAGAGCACAGAACAGCTAACAGGTGCAAATAAGATACTTTGTAACAATTTTGAGACACAAAAACACAGTTTAGATAAGGAGAAATATTTTCAAACTTTCATAACCTGCCAAATTTTGTAAAATGAACATGGTAATTAGGGGGTGTGGCCACAGAAAGGGGTGTGGTCAAAAACATTTGCTGCGCTACGTGCGAAAACATTTTTTGTGCCTCTTTTTACTTCCAAAATGTTGGGAGGTATGTCTATTTGTGAGAGTGTCTTTCATTTTTAAACTATGGGAAAAACGTAAGCTTCTTAATGAAGAACTGCACATTGGCCTTTGTTATCTCCTGAATTAGCTTTGCTTGACTTTCAAATTAATTTTACAACTAATCTTATCCTTAAGGGTCAGGGCACACGCTCAGATTCGGGGAGATTAGTCGCCTGGCGACAAATCTCTTCTTCTTTGGGGCGACTAATCTCCCCAAACTGTAGGGTTGCCAGCTTTTAAAAAAAACTCCACCGGGCGATGGGGGAAGTGGGAATAAAAGGGCAAGCCCTGACGGCGAAGGGGGCAGGCCGTGCCGTCAAAGGTGGCAGAGCCACGGCGCGTGTTTGGCAAGAAGCCGGCAGGAAAAAGGTTCATTTTGACCAGGCTGGGGGCAGGCCACGGGCTTTTGTTAGGCGTATTACAAATATCCCGGCACCTACATTGCCGTTAAATTTGTGATACCGGCCTTGGCGACTTCGGAAAACAAAGCGTTCCGAGTGCCATCCCGACGGCGAATTAAATTCTAGCCGGCGGAAGGCAGTTAGGCGAGATTAGTCGCCCCGAAGAAGAGGAGATTTGTCGCCGGGGCGACTTATCTCCCCGAATCTAAGCGTGTGCCCTGACCCTAAGAATAAGAACGTGGAAAAAAACCCAAACATTTTATTCACCTGGCCACTGCAGTTACCTGTAAATCTCTTTTCTTGTTTTCGATTCAGGAGAACTCTCTTTTCTTGTTTTCGATTCAGGAGAACTCTCCTGATTTAGAAGTCATTCTATCATATCGTAAATCTATCCGCTGCAGTTAGTTTTAGATATGGGAACAATGGTATTAGGAAAAACTTGAAACATTGGACCCCTTACTTAAATATTCTCAGTGCCGGGCCAACGCGGGCAGGCGCCCTAGACAGCCTGGCCCGGCAAAGCGCCCAAAACGCGAGTGCGCATGCGCACTTTAGTTTTTCGCGCATGCGCACTCGCGCAAACGCGCACGTCAGCCAGAGCAGGGACCGGACTAGGGGATAGCAGAGGCAGAGAAGGTGCGTGCCTGGTGCCCCTCCAGCTTTGCGCCCTAGGCATGTCCCTACTCTGCCTACCCCTAGTTCCGGCCCTGAATATTCTGGTGATGATATGATCAAAAAGTTCATGTGTAATTCTGAGCTCTTATTCTCATACACCTCTGTTATGTTTCTTGATGAATTGATTATAATGAATCGGTTAATTAATTTGGTAATTTGTTTGTCTGTATTTTTTTATTTCTTTTTGCTCTTGTCAATGTTAGAGAAGCGAATTTATTCTTTTTGTTGAATAATTGTTTATCGTTTGTGTTTAAATTTCATCGGTACTTACAGCTAGTTCAAAAAACTTGTACTTTATTATGTTTTTTTTTTCATTGTACTGCAAAGTAAAGTAATGGTCTATTCCTCTTTCTTATGTAAGTTGACAGACCTTTGGTGCAATTTTATTGTTCTGTCATTTTTTGTCATACTGTTTTTTTTACAAAATGCCAATAAACATAATTGGAAAAGAAAGAAATTAATTAAATATTATTTTTTACAAACAAATACTAATATATCTTACTTACACATTGTAAGCAGCCTAACAGCCATTTCATGTACTTGATACACTCCCTCAGAGGCTCAAATCTGCTCCCTACTACCATCTAGTGGACTATATATATATTTTACGTTTTTCAGGGGACCAGAAAAAAATGATGTAAAATCCGGGAAAATGTAAAATCAGGGAAATGTGTTAAAGTTACTTTTTCTTTAAGTACTGAAAGGATATAAGCACAGGAGTCTGTTTACTCTGAGATACAAGATTTACTGTGTTAATAACAAGGGTTAAACATTGCAGTGTTAATGTTATACTATGTGCAAGGCCTCACTGTCAGTCACATCTGCAACCTAAAGCAATAAGTGATTGGTGCAGGACTGTATAAGTGGCAGACTAATTGGAATTGACCATTTACAGAACCATGGCAAAATATACATTTGTTAGTATTTTAAACCTCTTTATATCACAAATAATAATATTCATAGAAGAAAAAGCCGTTTTGAGTACATCAGGACAAAATTTAGAAGTAAAATCCGGGAAAACATTACTTAAAATCAGGAATGCACCCATTGAAATGTATTATAAATTGGTGGACCACAAATGAAAAATTCAAAATGTGGGAAAACTTAAAATTACGGGACTTAAAATCGAAGATTCACTGTATAGAATTGAGTAGTCATTCCCATCAACTATCCAAGTTCATTTTGATTGCCGCAAATCCTTCACTGAGTAGCCTATCTTTAAATGTATTGCCTAGACTTTACATTTCCTTGCAACTATTTTGGCAACTTCTATATATCCGTGCAAACACAGTGGTTTCAGGAAAGGTTATGTGCATGCACATGATGTAACTTCCGCTGACATCAAGACGCGGAAATTTTTCTTGTGGCATTCTGCTGAATGCCACGCGTCTCCTGGTATCTCCACTAGAAAAGTGGACAGCTCTGGGATTGTGTGAAACATTGGTGGCTCTATGAGGAGCAGATGATGTTGGAAAACAGAGATTGTTCCAGTGCATGTTACTTAATTCAGGGAGGGTCTATTGTTGCTTAGCAATGTGATGTCATGTTTGACCTGTAACCCTGTGTGTTTTTCTTCTTCCTCTTCCTGTTGTAAGATATGGCTAAATGGCACTATATTGTGTGTATTTCACCAGCATTTAGCTGGTGGAATCAGAACTCCAGGGAAAAGTGTTTTGCTGCAGCAGGTAATGCTGCTTAATTCTGTACCAGCTTGGGGAAAAACTGGATAGTGGGTCCCTGGAGTGGATGGAAGAGAGCAGGGTGGGCTTCCATCCCTTGCTCTATGTAAGGGTTCGCAGCTGCCTAAACTAGGTAGCTGGCTAAATAGTTAATTAAGGATAGTTAAAAGGAGGAGTGGAGCAACACCTCAGAGCTGCTGCTGATGCTTCCCACTAGAGACCCCTGGTGTGGAGGAGAGTGAGGGGCCACATGTGCTTGTGAGTCCCAAGGGAACAAGAGAGTGATTCTCCTGTGTTGGAGAGAGTTCCAAAGACCAGAGAAACCACTCCCAGGAGACAAGAGTATCTCAAGTGTGCCCAGAGAGGATTCTTGGATTTGTGGTCCACTGAAAGCCAGTGAGGGCTAAACTCAAATGTGAGTGAGGGTGTGATGCGGGACAGTTTATGGTATGTGATTTCCCCCATGTGAAGCCAGTGGGCTGAAGATTTGTGTTTATCTGAAAAGCCAGCAAAGTGGCAATTTGAACTCTTTAAGGTGGTCAGTCTCCATTTCTGTGCTGAAATCTGTGCCGGGGCCTTGGGTTTCGCTAGCGGAAGCGTACACTGTGTATACTCTCTATGAAAAGATCCTGTTGTCGATTTATAAATAATGATGATGTGCTGGGTCAGGTTGGGTTTGTAAGCAGACAGTGCAGAGGGCCGAGTACAAAACCCTAAGGCACCCCACATTGAACTGGATAAGAGATTTGTTAACAACAGCAACAGAGATGAATGATTAGGAAGGTTCGAAAAGAACCAGGGTGCAGCTAGATTACAGATACGATGCCAACATAAGAAAATAATACTAGTTAATACTGCTCAATACTCAATAGTATTCAGCGTCTGACTGGGGGGGGCCACGGCTGACTGCCTCACTCTTCCTGCCTCAGGGCCCCCGCACCATCGCCTGGGTCCCCCAGCCGTGGTCTTTTCTACCCTAGCTCCTCCCCCGCAGGCACGCGCATGTGCACGTATGTCGTGTTAGGGACGCGACTGGTATCAGGGAGGGAGGTGGGCAGAAGTAAACCGGTCTGGGCCCACTGAGCTTTTTCCTGGTGTCCCGCCGGCCCAGTCTGACCCTGATAGTATTCATTTTTAAAATTAGTGCAATGTGTGATCTGTCATGTTTTTACCCACAATGTAACATTATTTCTCAGAATTAAAGCCTAAAATGTAGTGAGCCTTTCACTGATGCAGGTACTTATTTTCATCAACATTGGTAAATCCCTTGCAAATTGTTTGTGTTTTGACTGTGTCCATGTAGGTTCAAATCGCATTACTGTCTCATTAGGTGCAATTCAGTTGTATGTGTGTAGTTGCAGTGTGCAAAGGGAGCCATGCAGCCTTACCCTCCTCACATCTGTACAATGTTGTAGGTGCAATGGATATTTCTTTCCACAGCCTGCAGGAAAACAACCCAAATGGACAATGGCCGTCTTCCACACAAAAAGTACAATATTAATTCTATGTAAATCTGTTGTACTTAAGAACAATTGTTTACGTTAGGTTGATTTACTTAGAGATGTAAAGTTAAGAACAGAACATGCTTTTCCAAGTGTCTGTGCTCTAGAGCACATATGAACTGCATTTGTTATAACATACAAGACGAGCAGTTTATTTCACTTGTATGTGCACTGACGATGTCAGTTTTATTGGTGGATCTGTTGAATATGTCTTTCTGTTATTCTTATTCTAATATGTATTATTTTATCAAAGAAACTGCCCTTTTGCTTCCTCTAATGACATTAAGCATATGCTTTTTTTCCATGCACATGGATCTTGTCTTGACTTTGAGAACTAATTCTCAATGCCTAATTACAAAAAACTGTATTTCTAAACAACATGCTAATATAAGTCACTCAAAAATGTTTAGTGGTTTTAATATTATTTGTTGTACATGCAATTTCTGCTGAAAGCAGTATCTGGCTATCCCCTGCTTTTCTCTGCACTGTTCGCCCTTACTATTTGTACTATTAAAACAATGTAGCAAAAGTTAGCTCCAGTAGATGTTCTCCTACCAGCCTGCAAGGTGAAGGAAGCCCTGGACATTTTTTACATATACCAAAGAGAATTATAGTAAAGTCATTATGTCTTTATAAAAACATATACAACAGTAGTTTCCATGATGGCCTATTGCAACAGCAGCTATGAATACACCCCCAGGCAAAAGGAGACATAAATGTTTTTTTTATCCTACATATAATAAAGCAGAAGTCAATTTATGGCTTTTTGCTTAGGTCCTCCCTGCTTAAAGACATATTTTATCCGTTATATAAACAAATGCTGCCAATTCTTACTTTAGTCATTAGTTTTCAACTGAATTTTTTGTACTAGGCCAGATGCCTAGTGGCAAGAATGGCAGTGGTGAATCCAAATTCCTCACAAAATTCTAAAATTTCTTGGGAGAATGTAGAGAATAACTAATTTTATCCTTTTACAAGTATGCCCCTATGTGTAAATAAAGTTGTTGGCGTCACTGCCCCTTTTCATACTAAAGGCTGCATTGTGGTTTGAATCCAGCAGGGGGACTCAAGATAGTTGTGCATCACAGCACTTTAAATATGCATATGCCATATGTATTTGTGACACTGTTATAATACAAATGGACCAGCAAGGCAAAAGTAAAACTGGAGGCATGTTATTATTAACGCTGCATAAAAACCATAAAATATAATTGTAAGCTCTATGAATGCGGCCCTCCAATCCTTTTTTGTTTTGTAAAGGTTGTCCAAAATGGGTCAGTAGACAAGGCAAAAGTAAAAAAACATTATAAATGCTCTTGGGAATGGGGTCCTACAATCCTTTTTTTTATTCTGTAAAGGTTGTTTGTTAAAATTATGTAAGAACCCTGTTTGTTTTAAAGGTGAGTTTATCTTAAAAACTGGGAGTTACTTAATGATTTAATGCAGTGGAACATTCAGAAGCTGTTGCTGGTATCACATTTTTATCTTTGCGCACAACATTTATTGGTGCTATTGTATTGGCTTCATAATAAATCTAATAATGTTTCAGATTTTTCAGATTAGTAACTTTCCCATTTCATTTGCACTCAATGCCAGCCATTTTTTGAACATTTTGTCCTCTCTCACTTTAGGGGCATTTCCTGGGGGGGAATATATTTATGAGCTCTAAATACCAAAAGTGAAAAATTGCTATTTTTCATGATATTGGGATTTATACCAGAAAAATATTTTATTTTATGCACAAAAATTCAACTGATTTCGAAAGCCGCAAGTTTCGCGATTGTGCCAATACCAGATATTTATACTTTTATGGAGATTTCTGACTTCTATAGATCAAAAACTCACAGCAGTAAATTACCACATTTTCAAAGCACTGCCCAGAATATAGCATACTTTACATTTCAAAGCCATAAAATACAAAAGTAGGTTTACCCCAGTAAAACCATATACTTTTTAAATGTACATATTCTGCCAGATCCAAAATGGATAATGTCTTTCTACTCCAATTACTAAATATTAAAGTATTTTTATAGATCAAAAACTCCCTGCAGTAAATTCTCACATTTTCAAAGCACTACCCAAAATATAGCATACTTTACACTCCAAAGAAAAAAAATCCTGGAACAGTACGTTTACCCTAGGAAACCATATATTTTTTAAATGTACACATTCTTCAGAATCTAAAAGGGCTAACATGTCTTTCTGCTCCAAAGTACCAAACATTAAAGCATTTCTGAACTTAGCAATTTCTATAAAAATTTATGAAAATTCTGAAAAATCACCTCAAAACTTTCATTTTGCAAGTGCATATCTCCCACATAGCATTAGGTATTAAGAGAAAAAATCATAAATATGAATGCCAGGGGACCAATGAACAGTTTGATGCCCATTGTGCATAGGATTTTCTGGCGTTTAGAAATCCCAAAATGAAGTAAGCACATACTGTAGATATTGTCCCAATAGTCACTTCAGCTACTAAATAATCAACACATTTGCTGCATTTTTAGATACGTTGACCCCCATAACCATGTATTTTTGGAAAGTACACATTCAGACAAATGTGAAATTGGCAACTATGTCTTTCTACTCCAAACTACAGAGTTGCAACAGTTTCCCAAAATTGTCGGTTTTTATGAAATACCTGAAAATCGCCTCAATGCTTCCACTTTCTAGCATCTTATCTCCCACACAGCTTTAGGTACTAAGAAAAAACATCCTAAATTTGAACACAAGAGGTCTACTGAACACTTCATATGCATATATTTAACAAACTATGTGGTTTACAGGGACCCCCAAATGAAAACAGTACATATGAATTTTCACAACTGACACTGTGGCTGCTGCCTAGAAAACAATATATATTCTGAAAGAACACGTTCTGATGAATCCAAAATGGGTAAATACCTTACTACAGGTATGGGAGCTGTTATCCAGAGTGCTTGGGACCTGGGGTTTTCCGGATAACGGATCTTTCCGTGATTTGGATCTTTCATTCATACTTAAAGTCTACTAGAAAATCATGTAAACATTAAATAAACCCAATAGGCTGGTTTTTCTTCCAATAAGGATACATTAGATGTCAGTTTTGTTTTGTTATTACAGAGAAAAAGGGAATCATTTGGATTATTTCGATAGAATGGAGTCCATAATTCAGACCTTTCTGGATAACAGGTGTCCGAATAATGGATCCTACTGTATACCTGTACTGCAAACTATGAAAACTGCAAAATCATGCAAGGCCATCGTCACAAACCTCGCATTTTGCCTCATTATGTGCTTCACATTTCTGTGGCACATAAAGGGATACATTATTGTAAAGTTATTGTAAGTTATATTGCCATATAAATAAACAAATGGTGATGAACTAGATCTAACTTATTTCAATGTGGTTGTAAGCCTATTAAAGGAAAACTATACCCCCCCCAAAAAAATGTAGGTCTCTATAAAAAGAAATTGCATAAAACAGCTCATCTGTAAAACCCTTCTTCATGTAAATGAACCATTTTCATAATAATATACTTTTCTAGTAGTATGTGCCATTGGGTAATCATAAATAGAAAATTGCCATTTTAAAAAAAATAAGGGCTGCCCCCTGGGATCGTATGATTCACTGTGCACACAAACATACTTGTTAGGTCACATGAGCCAATTAACAGACAGAGTTGTGTCTTTTGCTTCAACACTTCTTCCTGTTACAGTTAAAGTTATAGTATTTCTGGTCAGCTGATCTCTGAGGCAGCACACAGACCATCACAATATGGTGGCTCAAGGCAAGAGATGTAAAAGGGCAATATTTACTTAAATATATAGACCAGTTTGGTAAGATTCTTTAATATGCCACTTAATATGATGTAAACTATCTGTTGATTAATTGTTCATTTTGGGGGTATAGTTTTCCTTTAAGAAAATATTTTAACTCTTTGTGCTAGAGTCTGTAGATAAAAGTACCACAGAACGTAGATTCTATGTTCTGCAGCACTTGCGGGCAGCGGAGCGAAGGAGCAGCGTTTGAAGCCGCTCACTCCTTCTCCGCTCACTCTGATGTCCCTAGGCAGTGAGTGGAGCTGGGTGAAAAGTGGCCCCTGGTGTGCAATCGCCCAGTGGCCCCATAGGCGCAGCAGAGACGTGTGATGCTCTCGATGTGATGCTCTCCAACCCAGATCAAAAGGATGATGCCTTCTCCTCCACTCCTCCTGCGTGTTTGAGGAATCTACTGCCTGCACCCCAGGCTAGTGAAACACACACACAAAATACATAATCACACTCCTTTTACACTAATACGCACTTACATTTACACTTACAGTACACACACATATACATTTTTGGGGAATTAGGGGGCTTTCACACATTAACACATACTAACACATGTGCACACATGCCGACAACATGCATTATTACACACTTACACAATTCTAGAGTTTTTTTTCTACTGGATCCTGTGTTTTATTTGTCTGAAATTTTTTTTACTGACCACACTGCACAATACCTTTGGTATATTATTTCTGTGATTATATTCCATTTTTGGTGATCTTGGTGAATTTTTAGCTATTTGATTGCATTTTTAGCCATTTTATTGCATTTTCAGTTCTTCATAGGTGTTTTTTTTGCTTGTTTCTGGCCGTAAAACTTATTTGGCCAAGCTAAAATACTCAAACTGTGATACAATAAGCTAAAATACAAAATTTTTTAGAAATCTAACGCTATGTTAAACACGGCTTTGCAGTTATGTAGTTTGCGGTAGAAAGACATATTTACCCATTTTGGGTTTGTCAGAATGTGTACTTTCCAAAAATATATGATTTTCTAGGGTCTATTTATTGTAAGGGGGTCTTATGGCACATACCGGGTGCTCATATTGCAGCAGTCCGAGTGTCAGCTGTGTACACAACATAGCTGGTATGTTACAAAATGTGGAGTGTATAATGTGGAATTCAAGCTTTGTGACAATTTTCAGAAATTCCATAAAAATGCTACGTTCAGCATGGCTTTACAGTTTCATAGTTTGCAGTAGAAAGACTTATTTACCCATTTTGTATTCGTCAGAATGTGTACTTTCGGAATATATGTAATTTTATAGGGTCTCCCTACTGTTATAGGGTCTTATGGCACATAATACAGATATGGCGTGCTAATATTACAGCAGCCAGAGTAGCAGCCGTGAAAACTCATATGCGCTGTTTACATTGGGGGTCTCTGTGCTCCACATAGTTTGGTATATCTACAGTATGTATATTGGGCATTGAAAATGCATCTCCATCGGCAATACTTGAAATCGCCTTTGGCTAAACCTACACATCACAAAGTCACCCAAAGTTTCCTTGCAAGAAAACTTTGGGTGACTTTGAAAAAACAAAGCACCTTGTATTTTTGCTACAGGCAATTTCAATTAGTGCCAATGCAGAAGCATTTTCGGGAGACTTGTCAACTGCAGTAGCACAAATTTATCTCTCCGTCAGCCATTACCCTTAAGGAATTATTGGCTGAAACATGCAAATCACTCCTATATTTAGCTTTAGCCAACTATTATTACTACTCTTTATTTTTATATAGCACAGACATATTATGCAGTGCTTTTACAGAGATTATACAGTACATCATTTACATCAGTCCCCGCCCCAGTGGATAAGAATCTAAGGTCCTTATTACATTCACACACACCAATTTCATCAGGAGCCAATCAACCTGCCTGTATCTTTTTGGAGTGTGGGAGGAAAGCAGGGTACCAGGAAGAGAGAATTTATGTTATCTCCATGTTTGCTTGGGTTTCCTTCAGATACTCAAGTTTCCTCCCACACTCCAAAACACACAGGCAGGCTAATTGGCTTCTGACCTTAGTGTGTGTTATAGGGTGCAAGCTCCACTGGGGCAGGAACTAATATAAATGATACATGATCTCTGTAAATCACTGCGTAAACATGTATGGAAACACTGGCATGTTGATGTAGTCATCTATCGATCTCAATATCAGTCCCAATGAGTAGGCGGCTAAAAGGGGCACACATTCTCGTTTGCTAGCCTTGGCAGCCTTTAGCTGTATATCAGTAGAAAACTGTCTGAGCACATAATATTTACATTAAACAACATAGATCTGATGCTAACCCTACACACTTTCAGCTCAGGCACTTTCAGGGACATTGAAATATCAGGCATTCAGTTTAAAACATTACTTGTAATATTGCTCGATATGTTACTAAATGGAACTGATTCTTATATATCATGGTGCAAAGCTGGGCCCCTTATATATTTTATATATATAGCTTGGCATCCAAGATGTATAGGCTTAGCTATGTTCCTCTAAGCACTTATGTATCATTAAGCATTAGGCTAGAGATTTAATGAGATACATACATTTCCAGCTACCCTCTTTAATTTAACTATTCCCAAACAATATCTGCTGGGTTGGCCTCTCTGAGGTCAAGTGTTAAACCCCTTGGGTCACTGAGCAGCTGACCAAGGTCACAGACCTGTCACAGGGGCAGGGTGGGGCTCAGCTGGACACATGGGTGACGTATGACAGCTAGTGTGGACCCTTTGTATGTTCTATTGAACAGCACAGATTTATCTGGAGGTGGATGTGCCAGCTGATGTGAGATCAGAACAGCTGAAAGTTCACTGAGATATTTGTCCTGCCAAGTGCATTGCCAGGAAGGAGTTGTGCCTGCCAGATACCATTCTATTATTGTGTCACAGAATTTAGAGAACAATGTTGGTAAACTTTAAAATAAAATGACCTTCTGCAGGGGAATTCATGAAAGTTTCACACAGTGCTGAATGCGTGTGTAATGTTGACTGGCTTTCTGACTGCTAGTCATCAGGGTAGGGTACTATAAAAAGTTTTCTAGCTAACAGAGGGCTCTAAAGTGATCAATGTGATTGCAGATTGACATGGCAGACTGTAACAATGGTGGGTTTCTAACTGATATCAAATCAATTGGAGGGTTATCTATGTTAGTTAAATGGGGCATTCTTGAATTACAGTAAAGTTAAAGCCTCCTTTAAACAGCACCCTGTGCTGCAGTTATTTCAGGTTGGAATGGCTGAATTAAACAGGACATCCTACAGATTCCAAGAATATGCTGTAAAAGCCATTCACAACAACTAAATGCTTTTCAGGAGAAAATTAAAACATTAATAACTACTCCATAGCTTATTTCACTTACATTTTAAGCAAGCTTAAATCATGCTGTATTATTTTCAGTCATGTTACATTAGATTTCCAAGGATAAAGTTCCCCTTTTGCTGACAACTACAAACCAAACACTGATGTAATAGCCACTACCAGTCCTGCCATCAGGGGGGTACAGAGAGTACTACAGTCAGTGGTCTAGTGACACTGAGAGCTGTACCAAAGGCCCCTACAAACTCATAGGCCTGATTTTGCTTAGATTGTGAGCATCACTGGGGCAGGAATTAATTTAGAAGATGGGTCGTTTGAAAATCTTTGTAAAATCTAATATCAAAAATTACTTATTGGAAAATCTCACAAAAAACTGTGAAAGAATTACTCAGATCATTAGTAAATTGCACAGCCTATTGTCATAAATAGTTAATATACAAAATATAATCCGTTCTCTTGTTTGATACCAACTGTTTGTTAACATATAATAGGAACATAGCTACTGTGACATTAGTGACAAATACTTTATTATATTGCTGCTTTGTTGTTACTAGTCTCCCAGAATTGGCACAGAGGCTTAATTTGAATACGAACAAGGTTTTGTATGCACATACACAATCCTAGTTTGGACAGATTTTTAACTATGAAAGTGCCAGGGATTGTAAAAGCTACAGCACCAGTACACAAATACCAGCATGCCAGCACAGTACATTTTACATCTCCAGTTTGCAAAATTATTTACAGCATGTTGGTAATTGGAAGATTTTGACAATTGTTTGAATCTCCCAGTCCCCAGTGCCAGTAATTCGGGGGAACAGCCCTAGGGGAGCAACAGATAGTAGGTGAGGGAAATGTGAGCGGAAGGGGGGGGGGCGTGTAAGGGGGTGCCAGTGACCTAGGGCGCTCCATCTTTAAATCTGGCCCTAAATAGAAATATCTAATTGCTGCTGTCTAAGATAAGATAAATTATGTATGTGTAAGCACTTGTATTTAAATCTTTGCTTTCTAATAGTAGTGCAGCAAGATCAAAATTTATATTTCTGAAGGTTTGTAGTTAGCCCTTTAGTTGGCTGGTTCAAATAAAAGGGGGTGTCATAAAATGTTGATTTTATTTTATTTCAGGTTCAGTCCTAATCTTTATTTCAGGTTCAGTCCTATGCCCCTAAAGCTGGGCATACATACCTGGATTTGGTAGGGTAGTTGGTCGACTTTGACCATACTGTTTGATTGTCTGCACATGTATGTCAATTTGGGGAGAATTTCAACAGACTTTTTTGTCCAAGCTGAATATTTAATTTCCTGATGAGCCTTGATAAATGCATTGTGCATCACCAGACGAGGAAAGAAAAGCAGCAACACCGTTGCACATTCTTCAGATCTAAGGAGGGCTGCCGTCAGACAGGAGACAAACAGAAGTTCTGTCAACGGCTCGGATGACTGCAATAAGGACAGTGTTTCAGCAAAATGGGTTGGGCAGGTCTGAGGTGTGGCCATTTGAGTGTAGGAGCCCCATATGGTACATTATGTCAAGCCTCAATCCAAGCACTCATTTTGGTTTAATAGTGCAAGTGAAAATGCACCCACTTTCACTCTCAGAATTTCATTAACTTCAGTAGATATCTTTCCATGTCATTCCTGAGTGCCGTTATAAGTAGTGATATCTTTTTTTGTATGTGATCCCATATTTTAACTGACCAGGCATGAAAGATAGATTTGTGTATGAGGGTTAATACAATTCCAGACTGTTTGGGATGCAATCTACATTATCAGAACTTTATCTTTCTAGTCACTCCAATGCAAATTTAGGTAGCCCCCTGGAACTTAGGTCCAGTTTGTAGACCTCCATCCTGTTCATGTTGTGGGGTCACAGGGTGCTACATTGTCACTTCTCAGCAGCTTAAGATAGTTTTTTTCTCTGGAGGTGAGGTTTCTACAATCAGACAAATCCAGATTCCTAAAGGTGGCCATCAGGGTTGGACTGGGTCCTTGTGGTCCACACCCACCCAGTCTTGCTCCTCATCTGCAAGTAAAGGCGCTCCCTCCTGGTCTCCCCTTAATGTGGCAGCAATTGAAAAATTCAAGGTATGTGCAGGGATAGGGGGCACAGGTATGATTGTGTTGCTGGCATATGGAGGACCTCAACAACTTTGGGTCCCTGAGATGGCAGACCCTGTGGGCCCCAGACCACCCATTCTGACGTTGGTGGCCATATATTGGTGACATATTGAAGCTGCTGATTCAGCCCCTTCAGTGGACAGCATGACTTATTATGTATAATTCTGCTTGAATTTGTGAGGCTCTGGCGCTATGGTGGAGTGTGCGTTCCAACTGGATTTTCAAGGGACGCTGGGCTATTCCTGTAAGTCTAGACAACCGGAAGTGACGTCAAGGGCGTGATCCGTATTTGGGACAGATTGATATGCATCCAGGAAAATGTTAGATGCAGGACGCACGCTATATTGGAACGCATTTGCGTTCCACCAGGATACTAGGTGACGCTGCCTTACCCCCTAAGAACAGAGGGGCGGAAGTGACGTCAGACGCCGGATTCTTATCGCATGAACTCAGCATGGACTATAAAATGATACAGACAGTAAGGCTCGTTCTGCCTTTTTGATTATCTCTTTATTTTTGTGCCCCTGATGAAGACCCTTAAGGTCGAAACGCGTTGGGCTCATTATGATTTTGTTTTGTGTATTTTTTTCTGTTAGATATTTTTTCTTTTTTGTAATAAATTAATTTTGGCTTTTTCAAATCGGGTGTGCTATCCATTCTTTGCAGCAGTTATATATTACATGGAGACCCTCATGGGGAGTCACCTATGGATTAGCACCCCGTAATTTAATTTAAAAGGGTGTGCGCCTTCTCTCTCTATTTTTTTAATTTCCTTCAGACCAAGAGGCAGCTTATCTGCCCATGTATGGGCCCATTGATGGGTTTCCCGACTGATAGCTGGCAAAAAAATGGCTAAATATCATTTGGCCAGGTGTGAAGATCCCAAAAGTTGAGGAGTACATTGATATGTTGTTGCGGTCCTCATCTGATGGTTTTCCTTGGGCTTACATTTGGATCAGCTTAATTTAGCCCAGCACAAAGGTGGTCAATAGTGATGGGCGAAAAATTCGCAAAACGGTGCCGGCGTCTCGTTTTTGACGCCGGCTCCTGTTTTTTTGACGCAGGTGAATTTTCGAGGGCGTTTCGCAAATTTATTTGCTGGCGGCGAATCGCACAAATTCTGAATTCCTGAATTAATTGAAACCTAACAAATATGTGTGTGAGAGTGTGACAGCTTAAGTAAAAGTTCTGTGTAACATTTGGCAGTACAGAAATAAAGGATAGTCATAATAAATTGCACCCACAAATAGGCCCAGACATATGCTAAATAACAGATGTGTAGAGACAGGCTAAAAATAGGTTTCATTATTTTTATTGGACATGCCACACTGACTACATACTATAGCTTAGAGTCTCCCAAGAAACAAAATAATAAGCCTATTTTTTTTATCCTGCTCCCATAATTGCTTGGGTGGCATTAATGCAGAATTTCTGGTTCAGATATTGCAAAGCAAATTTTAATGTAATTATGTTTCTGCTGGGAGAACACAATAATGTCTATTTGTGTGCATAGGTGAAGTAATTATAGTCTGTATAAGCTAAAATCAGGTCTTGTTTATGACTATATACAGACAATTATTTGCTAATATAAGAACAGGCTCAGAAAATGCTGATTTCCAGCTGAATCAAGCCTCCTAGCAACAAGAAGTATGGCTGTTTCCTGGTTAAAATGACCTTTGATGCCATATCCCTATTTTAGTTTCTTTTCTGTGCTGTAAATAACATAGGCAAAATGTAAATAGGGAGGTATATTTTATTCCTGGAACCCTTATTGGACAGGAGATATAACAAGCTGAAATGTATCTGTGTGCTGGTAATTACATGGAGTGCTGGAACAGTCCGTAAGATAGAGTTCAGCTGTGGCCTGTAGGAGAGAATCCTGCTAACAGAAGAATGTCCTTAAAAATAACGCTGAAGGTCACTCCACTGATTCAGCTTTAATTTGCTTTAAAACTACTACTGAGTGCATGCCAATAAAGGAAAGAATGCTGGAGGAAAAATATTAAATTATGTTGGAGAGGGCAGGACAAATTTATGTGGTGATTGATGGGGAAAAACCCATGAAGTGAACGTGATGATTTAAATATCTTAGGTTGTCACTGAGGTGAAGGGGTTAACGCCTATCAACACAAAGGTGACTGCAGGGTAAGGACTTTCCCAGGCTGGTAAGAGAGTGGCAGATGTTATAATTGCCACCAAAATATTCCCAGAATCCTCATGTCCCCATTTTCATTCCCCCGTCCCGCCTTCCAAACAGAGAGTGAGGTCACAGGTTAATACCAGGGAGGGGAGGGGTAGAGCTAAAGAGGGCAGAGGTTAGAGCTCTGAGGAAGGAGGGCAGCGAGGGCTTTATGCACATTGTGGGAGGGTCTGCCTATAATAAAGGTGCGCCTGTTTCTTAACCCCTATTTTTATTGCTGTCACTAGAAAGCGAGGCACAATTCGCTGACTGCCATGCCAATACTCATATGACATACAAGTCACACGAGGCATTGAATGGTTGTGACTGATTCATGGAAAACTTTGGATGGTATCCCTGATTTAATTTTATTACTCTCTAATCCTCTCACTCCTGATCTTAACCCAAAGGTCATTCTGTGCTTTTGTTCCCAGTTGTCTGAAATAGTCTTTGTCATGGTGACAGTAGCTACCTTTGCACAAACTGGCCAATGGCACAACGCTGAGAAAAACACACAATGTATTAAAAGTATATAAAACACACCTTGCTACTTCCCATTTTCTTAAATGGGAAAACCCTAAGAACAGAAGGGTTTAGGGTTGCCACCTGGCCGGTATTTTACCGGCCTGGCCGGTAAAAATGATGGTTGATCCCAATGTTATTAATAGGGAAAAAAGATAAATATATAGGAAGGTCTGTATTTTTTTCCAGAAAAGGTGGCAACCCTAGGGTATGCTAGGTTGCAGGCTATTGCATTAGGGACAAAACATGTAGGGGTTGCCCATCCTATCTGCTTCTCTTGTAATCCAATTGGTTGGCTCTTAGGTGAGTTCCCATTCTTAACTACTTAGTACACAGCTAACCATTGGTTTTATGGAAGCTGGACAGTGTCTAGCTAGCTGAGATGGTAGGTCCTTGTATTTTCTTTTTTTTAGATTTACAATCATGCGGATGAAGGCCAAGAATTGTTGGTTGAAAGAGGAAAGGTATATGCCTGGTGCCCCCCCCAATTTGTGCCTTAAGGTGGCCATACATGGGCAGATAAAAGCTGCCGACAGACCGCGTCGGCAGCTTATTGGCCCGTGTATGGGGCCCCCCGACGGGCTTCACCGATCGAGATTGATCTCGATCGGATGGGACAAAAAATCCCGTTGGATCGCGGCCACATCTATTCGTTGATGCGGTCCCGCGATCCGACCACCCGTTAGGCATTGCTAGGATCCGATCGTTGGGCCCTAGGGCCCACGATCGGATCAGCCCGATATTGCCCACCTCAAGGTGGGCATATTGGAGGGAGATCCGCTCGTTTGGCGACATCGCCAAACGAGCGGATCTCTCCATGTATGGCCACCTTTACACACATACTTTTTCTGCCTACCCCTAGTTCCTGCCCACTAGGGCCCACGATCAGATCAGCCCGATATCTTCCACTCAAGGTGGGAATATCAGGGCAAGATCCACTCCAAACAAGCGGATCTGCCCATACATGGCCACCTTTAGGCTAATGGCACATGGGCCTGTAGATCTGATTTTCTTTGTGCACAAAATCTGCTTTCATCAGCTCCTGTTTGTACCTATACTGACAGGTACTCTGCCAGCCTGTGTGCAGACACACAGAATATATCTAGGCACAAATTTTGTGATCATAATTTTATATCACTTGCACAGATACTAATGAAATGGGACCAGGGAATGTGTATTGATCACTCCCCACTCTTTTGTATGTTCCCAGTCCAGTGTAGCCTTAGCCAGAACAGAAACTTCAAATTGTCCACAATGTGCTCTATGTTTTGAAGAACATTCACCTAAACTGCTTTAATGTTTTTCTCTAGTTAAATGTCATGATTTTTATTAGTTGTAATATAGGTGTGTAGGCAGCCATTTCAGGTCATTTGCCTGGTCATGTGCTTTCAGAAAGAGCCAGCACTTTCGGATGGAACTGCTTTCTGGCAGGCTATTGTTTCTCCTACTCATTATAACTGAATGTGTCACAGTGGGACCTGAATTTTACTATTGAGTGCTGTTCTTAGATCTACCCGGCAGCTGTTATCTTGTGTTAGGAAGCTGCTATCTGTTATGTTTTGGTAGCCGAGGATGAGTAGAGTATAACAGTGCTTTATAAGCAGGTTCATGCAGCCATTACACTTCAACAGTAGCTTCAACTCTAATACTTTTAAGCAGTATAGAAAGTAATATATACATAGTATAACTAATGTGCAAAGTGACACCTACAGGCTCTTTGTATAAACACCACACTATCTGGTTACCTTCCCATTGTTCTGTTGTTAGGCTCCTGGGGAGGGGAAAGGGAGGGGGGAGACATCACTCCAACTTGCAGTACAGCAGTAAGGGCAGAGACACACGGTCAGTCTCAGGGAGATTAGTCGCCTGGCAACAAATCTCCTCTTCTTTGGGGAGACTAATTTCTCCGAACTGCCTTCCCCTGCCTTCCCGCCGGCTAGAATGAAAATTGCCAACGGGATGGCACTTGCAGCACTTCGTTTTCCGAAGTTGCCCGAAATTTCCTTGTGAGGCAATGTCGGATGACTTCAGGAAAACAAAGCACTCCGAGTGCCATTCCGCTGGCGATTTTTATTCTAGCCGGCGGAAGGCAGTTCAGGGAGATTAATCGCCCCGAAAAAGAGATTTATTGCCGGGCGACCAATCTCCACTAATCTGACCTTGTTTCTCTGCCCTAAAGAGTGACTGAATTTTATCAGCGCACAAGTCACATGACTGGGGCAGCTGGGAACTGACATTAAAATATAAAATTGAATATAAAAAAATCTGTTTGCTTGTTTGAGAAATGGATTTTATTGCAGAATTCTGCTGGAGCAGCACTATTAACTGATGTGTTTTGGAAAAAAAATTTTTTTCCCCATTACAGTATCCCTTTAATAAAAGAAAGAGACATCCTGCAGAGACCTTCCAAAAGTGCCATTGAAATAATGCATAAATAAATGCAACATCAAAACAAACTGATTACAATGCTACATTATATTCCTCAGAAACACCAGAGAAAACTGCTCCAAGCTAACCCAAGCAGCTGTTATGGCTTCAGCATTCCTGAAGAGGTCAAATGTTCACAATAAAGCTTCTACCAATGCCAACCATCTTCATATAATAAATGCAGCATGTATAGAGAATGTTATGGCTCAGAAAGCTCATGCATTGAATATTTTCCCCATTTTATATAATAAATATGGTTTGTACATAACTTCCATCTGTAAAACATTTTCATTTAATAAATGCAGTATGTATAGAGAACTTAAAACCTCAAAAACCTTTGTGATTCTAAGTACATTTTTTTAAGGAATTACAATTGTTATTTTATTTCCATCTTTTGACATCAGGAACCTATTGGAGAAAGGCTTGTTCCTGTTGTTTTGCTGTTTTAATGTTTGCTCTCTTCTATGCCTATTGCTGCATAGGAACCTGGTAACACATACACTAATGCAATTTTAACACAGAATTCTGAAAGTGACTCCTTTCCCAGTATGAAAATAGTAGCTGTGACATGTGCCTGATTAACAAATGCATGATCGTGCAATTGTGTTTGGTTCGTCACATTGTGGTGAACACAGAAACAGACAGATCAGATCACTGGAGAAGAAATACAAGTGACAACTGCCCATGGCTTCCACTGACTTTGAAGGGAATTGAGCAGAAATGGTGCTTTGAGCACTTTTCCACTTAAAGCTGCTCATTGGTTTACAGTATTATCAGATGAATTTAAGTCATTGGGAGTTTTTGGAGGAAGCTGGGGTGTTTTCCACCAATATAAAAATGCAACATTACACTTAAATTTAATGGGGATCACTCACAGCATGACTTTAAACCTGTTCTTTTGTAGAACAAAGTTTAGAAGTGACTATCCTTTGTTTAAAGGGATACTGTCGCGGGAAAATTTTTTTTTTACAAAATGTATCAGTTAATAGTGCTACTTCAGCAGAATCTGCCATTGAAATCCGTTTTTCAAAAGAGCAAACAGATTTTTTTATATTTAATTTTTAAATTTGCTGTGGGGCTAGACATTTTGACATTTTCCCAGCAGCCCCCAGTCATGTGACTTGTGCTCTAAAAAACCTCAGGCACACTTTACTGCTGCACTGCAAGTTGGAGTGATGTCATTACCCCTCCCTCCTACAAGCTGATGTAATGTAAACCGAGCCTTTTCTAGTCAGCCTGTTAATTGAACAATAGGCAGGTATCAAGATAACAGCTCTCACTGACAACTCTTCAGAAGGATTCTGCTGAATGGACTGAGAGGAGTTCTGTAGCTGCCTGCTGTTACCAGTGCTTTGCTCCACAGCCTTAGACCCTGGTAATAGTGGGCAGGGAGGAGAAAGGCAGTGTTGGGCTTGGAAATGTTAACAGAGCTATGGTAGTGAAGAGTGCAATTGTGAATTATTTATACCTCTTATAACAAAAGCGCAATGCCAAGACTGATGATAGGGAACAGAAAAGGGAAAAAAAAGGACATTCTCGAGAAACAGGAAAAACTAAGAGGGATGAAGTGTAGGAAGGGTTAAATAGTTCAGGGTTGCTTTCTATAGTTTATCAATGAAGAGAGAAGGGAGTAGATAGTTATATATAAACACTGCAGGCACGGAGTGAGTCTGTGTGGGGGTGGGATAGCCGAGGGAACACGGTCACAGCTCTATCACCTTATCTTGTAACCAGCCTCAAACATACAAATGAAGGCAGCAAGGAGTAAAATCTCTACCCTCCCAACTCTGCAAACGCTATCAAAGGAATGCAGAGAGTAAATGTACCGAAGGGCAGGAGCTGTTTTAGTTTTCTGTATGCAAAGGGCTGCTCGTGGACGCTGGAGAGCAAACAGGAAGTGGGAAGTGAAAGCAGTAGCTGCTCTGCATACCATGTGACCGCTCTCCTGGTGACATCACACGCATGAGCAGAGAGGGGAGGGGGAGGACACAGAAGGGGAGGGGGAGTGCACAGATGGATCCTCATGTCGCAGCACGACTTGGCTTTCTACCAGAGGCTGGCTGCCTCCAAGCACACAGGTAATGCCGTGCCTGCTGTTAGTGTAGCCCTCGATGCATGTATAATGAGCAAATATGGAAGCCCCCATGACAAAATAAAAACTATAATAACTTATGTATTGAAATGTGAATTAACATTTTATTTGCCAGACAGTGTTTATTGAGGTGTACTTTTTAGAAAAAGGCAAAAAAAAAAAAAAGTTTAAAATGATGACAGATTCCCTTTAAGGATAAACATGTGGCATTAGAGCTGTCGCACAAGGTATTATCTTTGCTGCCAGAGAAAACATCAGTGCCAGAAGCTCGACAGTGTGAAGAGTGGATTTTGCCCTGAAATGGCACAAATAAAGGAACTGAAACATAAAAAAATGAATGTGATTTAAAGGAATGACAATATAGTCTACTTTTGCCTTGCACTGGAAAAATTGGTGCGTCAGAAACACAACTATGATTTATATAAACAAGCTGCTGTGTAGCCATGGGACAGCTATTCAAGCACCGGATACACAGTGGATAACAGATAAGTTCTAAAAGAATCCCATTGTATAATAAAGAGCTTATCTGTTATCTGTAGTGATGGGCGAATTCGCAACGAATTTGCGAGATTCGCCGTCATCGAATAAATTCGTGAAACGTCCGCGAAAATTTGTGGCAAAAATTCGCCGAAGTCAAAAAAAAAAAATTTTCTCGAAAAAACGGACGCCAGCGTCAAAAACGGGTGCTGGCGTCAAAAAAACGCCGCGCCGTTTCGCAAATTTTCCGCCGTTTCGTGTGAACGGCACAAATTCGCCCGTCACTAGTTATCTGCTACGTATCCTCTGCCTTTTCTCCTTTTTCAGCTTTCAATTGCCACCCCCATGGCTACAAAGCAACTTGTTTCCAAAGCAAATACACCAGTTTTACCAGTGCAGGGCAACAGTACATTATATTGTCATTCCTTTAAAGGAGAAGGAAATGTTAGGCACACCCAATTGAATGTATTTACTTACCTGAAACCCCGGACGGGTGCTCCTATCAGCAGAAAATTGCACCGGCCTGGGGTTATTCCAGCGAGGACCACAGAGCGCTTCTCTTCCATCTTCTTTCTTCATATTTCCCGGGGCTGATGCATGTGCAGTAGAATAAAAAAGATGACGTTTTAGTTAAAGTTCGGCTTTTCACTCTAATGTGCATTCGCAGGCGCCAGAAGCAAGAAGAAGTCTGAAGAGGAGCACTCCGCTTTGCTCACTGGAATAACCCCGGGCCGGTGCAGTTTTCTGCTGATAGGAGCACCGGTCCAGGGTTTCAGGTAAGTAAATACATTCACTTGGGGGTGCCTAACATTTGGCACCCCCCAAGTGGTAAACAACTTTCCTTCTCCTTTAAAACGTTTTCATTTATTGGAGTCACTGTTTCTTTAAGTGCTATTGGGCTGAAATCTGCTGCTGTCTGTATGTGACATAGCTAAAGGATAACTCTAAGTTAAATTGACTCACCAAATACATTGCTCTATTTTACTTCACTGTCCTTGAAAAGCAAAGAATAACTGCACATTGGCACAAGGCACTGATATTTTGTGTAGACACTGCAACAAAGAAGAGGAGATACACAGTAATCAAATGTCAACAAGAAGCTTCCAAATGGAGTGTGATCAAAGGCAAGCAAATTGGGACTGTTCATTAGAAGCAAGGTGTGATAAGTCTGGAAGTCTACTTTCTAATTAATTACCTCATTTGAAGAGGCTAAAGTGAAAAAGCCAGCGACACTGTAATTATGTTGTTTGTTTCGTACAAGTACTTCCTCTGCAGAAAAGATGTATGGCCTTGGCTCACGCCCTTTATGTTTGTGAGGTAGCATTATGTGTCTTTTTCTTGGTTGAGGCAGAGGTTGTCTGAAGCTGGCTATACATATACACCAGTATAGAAAACTAGACAGGACCTACTCTTCTACCAACGTTTTGGCTATTCACATAGTGACAAAATTTAACATTTACCCAGTTGATAATCCAGCAGGTCATCCAGGACAGCATTGGTTACCCCATATAACTTCATAAAATACCATCATTAAATGTATTTAACCTGTACAAGTCAGTAGGCCAACCAACAGATTCCACAAAAAGTTTCACGATTGTTTGTCTTGCTAGTGTCGAAGTCCAAGACAGAGAATCAGGGTTGGTGAAATACACAGACAGAGAATTAGTCCCTACGCTGGCATTAGCCTCCTGTCTTGCCTGCACACGGAACATTTGTGTCTGACTGGGTGCAAGCATACGTGGCGGATTTGGGCAAAGAAACGTGCCAGAAACTAACATGTGCCTGGCAGATCAGGAAGCTAATTCCAGCACTGGGGCTGATTTTTGGCCTGTGCATCTTCAGCCCTATCTGAGGGCATATGGGACGTTGTCTCCGCTGCTCTCAGCCTGCATTTTTTTGACAGGCCTGAATCGGATCTGTTCCCTTATGCATCATTTAAGTACAGCTTCCACCTGCTTTCTTGTTTTCCCCACTTGACTCTAATTCATGTTGCTGAGCGAAGGCAGAAGCTGTACTCATACTTTCCGCACTACCAGTAAAATGACTGTACTCTATGATACTAAGAACATTTCAGTAATAAAGTTTTTTGATTCTAACAAAAGGAGATGCCAAGCTTTCCTGCTTCATATAGTTGCTTGTTATTGCTCTGCATTTTAGGGCCTTGTTCCTAGGTATTGTTGTAGCATTGTGAATAAAACCATCAATTACTGCTGGATGATTTAGAAAAGTGCCCCGTAGAGAGCAGAGATGTATTTCTATCCTTAGCGCCCGAACAGGTGCCAGCTGTATACTCATGTCTGTGCCCTAACATGCTATTACATATTCCAATTATAAGAGAACATGTCTTTCTCCTAGATTAAAGCATTTATATATGGCAGGCTTTCATATCTGAATTAAATTCCCCTGCTTTAAAAAAAAATACTAAAAATGTCCCAATACCCCAGATAAAAGAAAATGGAAACTTTAGACAAATCTGTGCACATCTGTTGACTTGTGTTGCCGTGCTTTGAGCCTGTGTAATATTTTGCTATTAGATGCATTTAGACTGTACTGACAGACTAAATTCAAATGCAATTGGCTTACATGGTGCATTGGCAGATGTCCAAATTACAAACCTACTGATATCCGTGGTACAAATATATCAAATGTCATTGTTTGCCCCACTGTAAGGGTTTGGGTAGCTGGGATCTGTTTTCCTGGTGTAACACAGCCCACGGCACAAGCACAACTCATGAGAGTGTAGTTCAAATTCAAAATAAAATACTTGCCACTTAATGGACTTCTAACTAATACAGGTCATTTTTCCTAACTAACCAGGAGGAGGCCTACCGCCTGTCTCCCCAAAACAGAGAACATACAGGAATATACAAAATCCCAAAACTTGTGGTGATTTCAATCCCTCTCACTCAGCTCACACAGGCAGCTTTCCTGAGTTTTTTTCCTAGTCAGGAGCTCTGCACTCTGGCTTGAGCTGCCTTTTTAATCAACTACCTGAGATACCTCAGAACAACTCAAAACATCCGGGCTGGACTAGCAGTCCCGGAAACCACTCTGTTAGGAACCTGCGGCATAAATAAGCTCCGTCCTGGGCTTTCCCAGGTATCCTAGTAGTGACCTCACCACATACCCCCCCTCCTTGTTTCAACCCAATGGTTGGAACAACTGAGGCCCAACAGGAATGAACCCGGGACAGGGCATCAACATTGCCCATTTCTGACCCGGGCCTATGTTTCACTGTGAAACAGTAGTCCTGCAGCGTGAGGAACCAACGATTCACTCGTCTATTGGTCTCTTCTTTTGGACAATCCATTTTAGAGGTGCATGGTCAGTAATAAGGTCAAATTTTCTACCTAAGAGGTAATACCTTAAGGCATCTAGGGCCCACTTTATGGCTAAACCCTCCTTTTCATTCGTGGCATACTTCCTCTAACAGTCATTGAGCTTTCTGTTTAAGTACACCACTGGGTGCTCTTCCCCGTTAAGGTGGCCATAGACACACAGATCCTATCATACGAATCGAGGATTCGTACTATTTTCGGAGCGTGTGTGGCGTGTGCCTACATCTTTCGTCCGGCAGAGATCGGTCATTTGGTCGATCGGTCAGGGTTGATTTGACCCGACTGATCCCGCCGGAGCCCATTGCGAATCGTAATTGGATCGTTCGGCCATACGGCCAAACAATCAGATTACCCCCGATATAGCCATGCTCGTTAATGGCATATCGGGAAAAGATCCGCTCGTTTGGCGATGTTGCCAAACGAGCGGATCTTTGCGTCTTTGGCCACCTTTATAAAGCTGGGATAATACTGCCCCAAACCCCACATCTGATGTGTCTGTCTAGTAGTGACCTCACCACACCCAGATACACATAATAAATATCATAAAAAAAAGGCATGTGTATGGCCAAAACAAGATTAAGGAACCGCAAATTCACCAAGATTCATGCAGGTGGGGAGCTGTCTCCTGTTATTGTGAACACCTGTCCATCAATGTTTCGGGAGGCACAGCCCTCCCTTTGTCCGAAATGTTGATGTTTAGGTGGTGACAGTAAAAGGGCTGTGATTGGCTATTTGGTAGCCCCTATGTGGACTGGCAGCCTATAGGAGGGTCTGCTAGGCAGTACACCGGGTTTTTATGCAACTAAAACTTGCCTCCAAGTCAAGAATTAAAAAATAAGCACCTGTTTTGAGGCCAATGAGAGCAACATCGAAGGAGTCAGAGAGCAACATGTTGCTCATGAGCCACTGGTTTGGGATCACTGCCTTAGATAGGGATGTAGCGAACGTCGGAAAAAAAGTTCGCGAACATATTCGCGAACTTGCGCAAAAATGCGAGCGGTTCGCGAACGGTTCGCGAACCCCATAGACTTCAATGGGAAGGCGAACTTTAACATCTAGAAAAGACATTTCTGGCCAGAAAAATGATTTTAAAGTTGTTTAAAGGGTGCAACGACCTGGACAGTGGCATGCCAGAGGGGGATCAAGGGCAAAAATGTATCTGAAAAATCTGCCTGTGTGTGCTTGGAAGAGATAGTGTAGGGGGAGAGCTGTTAGTGATTTCAGGGACAGATGATAGTAAGTTTGCTGGCTAGTAATCTGCTTGATACTGCTCTGTATTGGAGGGACAGAAGTCTGCAGGGATTTGAGGGACATTTTAGCTTAGGTAGCTTTGCTGGCTAGTAATCTACTGTTCTCTTTAAACAACTGCCATACGTTGACCTTGTAGGCATTGTTTGCCCAGTTTTTTTGGACGCAGCCACTGAAGCACAGTTGCCAGAAAAAATATGCCATATAAATGCTGAAAATAGTCATTTTTCGCCATACGTTGACCTTGTAGACATTGTTTGCCCAGTTTTTTTGGACGCAGCCACTGAAGCACAGTTGCCAGAAAAAATATGCCATATAAATGCTGAAAATAGTAATTTTTCGCCATACGTTGACCTTGTAGACATTGTTTGCCCAGTTTTTTTGGTTGCAGCCACTGAAGCACAGTTGCCAGAAAAAATATGCCACATAAATGCTGAAAATAGTCATTTTTTGCCATATACGTTGAGTCAACGTATGGCAAAAAATGACTATTTTCAGCATTTATATGGCATATTTTTCTGGCCTCTGTGCTTCAGTGGCTGTGGCCAAAAAAACTGGGCAAACAATGCCTACAAGGTCAACGTCGTTGACCTTGTAGGCATTGTTTGCCCAGTTTTTTTGGCCACAGCCACTGAAGCACAGAGGCCAGAAAAAATATGCCATATAAATGCTGAAAATAGTCATTTTTTTGGTCGCAGCCACTGAAGCACAGTTGCCAGAAAAATTATGCCATATAAATGCTGAAAATATAAATTTTTTTGGTTGCAGCCACTGAAGCACAGAGGCCAGAAAAATTATGCCATATAAATGCAGAAAATATGCATTTTTTTGGTCGCAGCCACTGAAGCACAGTTGACAGAAAAATTATGCCATATAAATGCTGAAAATATAAATTTTTTTGGTTGCAGCCACTGAAGCACAGAGGCCAGAAAAATTATGCCATATAAATGCAGAAAATATGCATTTTTTTGGTCGCAGCCACTGAAGCACAGTTGCCAGAAAAATTATGCCATATAAATGCTGAAAATAGTAATTTTTTTGGTTGCAGCCACTGAAGCACAGAGGCCAGAAAAATTATGCCATATAAATGCAGAAAATATGCATTTTTTTGGTCGCAGCCACTGAAGCACAGTTGACAGAAAAATTATGCCATATAAATGCTGAAAATATAAATTTTTTTGGTTGCAGCCACTGAAGCACAGAGGCCAGAAAAATTATGTCATATAAATGCAGAAAATAGGCATTTTTTTGGTCGCAGCCACTGAAGCACAGAGGCCAGAAAAAATTAAACCAGTAGGGTTTGCACCCTAGTTTGTAACGGTGGCGGAGGGAGGAGGAGGACGCTAAAGGACAGCTGTGTGTGGAGTCATGAGGCTTGAAGAGAAGGACAGCTGCATAGAAGTCAGAACAAGTCTTCCGGCGTGCAGTAACCCTCCGAGATCCACCCCTCATTCATTTTAATAAAGGTCAGGTAATCGACACTTTTGTGACCTAGGCGAGTTCTCTTCTCAGTTACAATCCCTCCTGCTGCACTGAAGGTCCTTTCTGAGAGCACACTTGAGGCTGGGCAAGACAAGAGGTTCATGGCAAATTGTGACAGCTCTGGCCACAGATCAAGCCTGCGCACCCAGTAGTCCAGGGGTTCATCGCTCCTCAGAGTGTCGATATCTGCAGTTAATGCCAGGTAGTCCGCTACCTGCCGGTCGAGGCGTTCTTTGAGGGTGGATCCAGAAGGGTTGTGGCGCTGCCTTGGACAGAAAAACATTTGCATGTCTGACGTTACAGACTGGCCAAAGGGCTTTGTCCTTGCAGGTGTGCTCGTGGCAGGATTACTGGCACCTCTGCCCCTGGAATGTTGATGAGTTCCTGAAGTGACATCACCCTTAAAAGCATTGTACAACATGTTTTGCAGGCTGGTTTGTAAATGCCGCATCTTTTCGGACTTGTGGTATGTTGGTAACATTTCTGACACTTTATGCTTGTACCGAGGGTCTAGTAGCGTTGCGACCCAGTACAGGTCCTTCTCCTTAAGCCTCTTGATACGGGGGTCCTTCAACAGGCATGACAGCATGAAAGACCCCATTCTCACAAGGTTGGATGCAGAGCTATCCATCTCCGCTTCCTCATTATCAAGGACTGCATCATCCACGGTCTCCTCCCCCCAGCCACGTACAAGACCAGGGGTCCCCAAAAGGTCACCACTAGCCCCCTGGGAAGCCTGCTCCTGTTGGTCCTCCTCCTCCTCCTCCACAAAGCCACCTTCCTCCTCTGACTCCACTTCTGGCACCTCTCCCTGCGTTGCAGCATGTGCCTGGGTTCGTTCTGGTGATTCCGACCAGAAATCGTGCGCTTCCAGCTCCTCGTCACGCTGGTCTACAGCCTCATCTGTCACTCGTCGCACGGCACGCTCCAGGAATAAAGCGAAGGGTATTAGGTCGCTGATGGTGCCTTCGGTGCGACTGACCATATTTGTCACCTCTTCAAAAGGTCGCATGAGCCTGCAGGCATCGCGCATAAGCACCCAGTAACGGGGGAAAAAAATCCCCAGCTGTGCAGATCCAGTCCTACCACCCAGTTCAAAAAGGTACTCGTTGACGGCCCTTTGTTGTTGCAGCAGACGTTCCAACATAAGGAGCGTTGAATTCCAGCGAGTCTGGCTGTCAGAAATCAAACGCCTGACTGGCATGTTGTAGCGCTGCTGAATGTCAGCAAGGCGTGCCATGGCTGTGTAGGAACGTCTGAAATGGGCCGACACCTTTCTGGACTGGGTGAGAACGTCCTGGAATCCTGGGTACTTGGAGACAAAACGTTGGACTATTAAATTTAACACATGTGCCATGCAGGGCACATGTGTTAAATTGCCTAGTCTCAACGCTGCCAACAGATTGCTTCCATTGTCACACACCACTTTTCCGATCTGCAGTTGGTGTGGGGTCAGCCACCGATCGGCCTGTGACTGCAGAGATGACAGGAGTACAGATCCGGTATGGTTTTTGCTTTCCAGGCACGTCATCCCCAAGACAGCGTGACAACGGCGTACCTGGCACGTCGAATAGCCTAGGGGGAGCTGGGGGTGCACAGGTGTGGAGGAGGAGAAGGAGGACCCAGCAGCAGAGTAAGAAGAAGAAGAAGACGAGGTAGAGAGCGATGGAGGAGTAGAGGTGGTGGCAGAACCGCGTGCAATCCGTGGCGGTGACACCAACTCCACTGTTGTTGTTGAGCTACCCATTCCCTGCTTCCCAGCCATTACCAAGTTCACCCAGTGGGCAGTGTAGGTGACATACCTGCCCTGACCATGCTTGGAGGACCATGCGTCAGTAGTCATATGGACCTTTGGCCCAACACTAAGTGACAGAGATGCGGTAACTTGGCTCTGCACATGTTGGTACAGGTGTGGTATTCCCTTTTTAGAAAAAAATTGCGGCTGGGTACCTTCCACTGCGGTGTCCCAATTGCTACAAATTTGCGGAAGGCCTCAGAGTCCACCAGCTGGTATGGTAAAAGCTGGCGGGCTAAGAGTGCAGACAAGCCAGCTGTCAGACGCCGGGCAAGGGGGTGACAGTCAGACATTGGCTTCTTACGCTCAAACATGGCCTTCACAGAAACTTGGCTGGTGGCAGATGACTGGGAATGGGAACAGGTGGTCAAGGTGGAAGGCGGAGTGGAGGGTGGTTCAGACGGGTCAAGGAGAGCAGAGGTAGAGCAGTAAGATGCTGGACCAGAAGGAGTGTGGCTTTTAGTTTGCCTGTTGCCTTTGAGGTGTTGCTCCCAAAGTGCTTTGTGCTTGCCGCTCATGTGCCTTCGCATAGAAGTTGTACCTATGTGGCTGTTGGGCTTACCAAGGCTCAGTTTCTGACTGCACTCATTGCAAATTACAATGCTTTTGTCAGAGGCACACACATTAAAAAAATCCCACACTGCTGACTTTTTGGAAGTGTGCGATCTGGCGGTAACAGTAGAAGTTGGCGGAGTTGGCGGTATTGGCGGCAATGGCGGGTGCGTTGGCCGGCTGAACACAGGTGCCGATACATGTTGTTGCCCTACTGATCCCTGCGGGCTGTCCTCCCTGCTTCTTCTAAGTCTTATTCTCCTACTGCCTCTCTGACTCTCCGTCTCTCCATCTGAACTACCCTCCTCTTGCTCTCTTCTACTAGGCACCCACAAAACATCAATCTCCTCATCATCATTCTCCTCAGATGCATCAATTTCTTCTGACACATCACAGAAGGAAGCAGCAGCGGGGACCTCCTCCTCATCACTCATTATGTCCATCTCTATCGTGTTCTCTGCCAGAATTAAATCTGGTGTAAGGTCCTCATCTCCTTCATCTTCTTCTGGCAATAATGGTTGCGCATTACTCAGTTCAAGAAACTCATGGGAAAATAACTCCTCTGACCCCAGTGAAGAAGGGGCACCGGTGGTGGAGGAAGTGTTACGTGGGGTGGCCATAGCAGTGGAGGATGAGGAGGATGTTGTGGTAAAGTTAGAAACGGTAGAGGATGGGGTGTGCTGTGTAAGCCAGTCAACTACCTCTTCAGCATTTTGGGAGTTCAGGGTCATTGGCTTTTTAAAACTGGGCAATTTGCTAGGGCCACAGGATTGCATAGCAGCACGGCCCCTAGCACGGCCTCTGCGTGGCGGCCTGCCTTTGCCTGGCATTATTTTTAAAAAAACAACAACAACAACAAAAACTAGTTGGTTTTTCTGGAAACGATAATACACACAGCTAGATGGCGGGTTGAAGAAAACACTGTGCAAATAATGCCTACAAAGTCAACGTATACACTACTACAGCGGTGGATACGGATTACGTAAAATATATGAATGCTGCTTGAAAAAAAGTAACTCAAGTGGTTTTTCTAGAGACGATAATATTATCAATATTTAGACAAAATGTGAACAAGGTCACACAGCTCGATGGCGGGTTGAAGAAAACAGTGTGCAAATAATGCCTACAAGGTCAACGTATACACTACTACAGCGGTGGATACGGATTACGTAAAATATATGAATGCTGCTTGAAAAAAAGTAACTCAAGTGGTTTTTCTAGAGACGATAATATTATCAATATTTAGACAAAATGTGAACAAGCTCACACAGCTCGATGGCGGGTTGAAGAAAACAGTGTGCAAATAATGCCTACAAGGCCAACGTATACACTACTACAGCGGTGGATACGGATTACGTAAAATATATGAATGCTGCTTGAAAAAAGTGACTCCGGTGTTTTTTCTGGAGACGGTAATATTATGGATATTTAGACAGAATGTGAACAAGGTCACACAGCTCGATGGCGGGTTGAAGAAAACAGTGTGCAAATAATGCCTACAAGGCCAACGTATACACTACTACAGCGGTGGATACGGATTACGTAAAATATATGAATGCTGCTTGAAAAAAGTGACTCCGGTGTTTTTTCTGGAGACGGTAATATTATGGATATTTAGACAGAATGGGAACAAGGTCACACAGCTCGATGGCGGGTTGAAGAAAACAGTGTGCAAATAATGCCTACAAGGCCAACGTATACACTACTACAGCGGTGGATACGGATTACGTAAAATATATGAATGCTGCTTGAAAAAAGTGACTCCGGTGTTTTTTCTGGAGACGGTAATATTATGGATATTTAGACAGAATGTGAACAAGGTCACACAGCTCGATGGCGGGTTGAAGAAAACAGTGTGCAAATAATGCCTACAAGGCCAACGTATACACTACTACAGCGGTGGATACGGATTACGTAAAATATATGAATGCTGCTTGAAAAAAGTGACTCCGGTGTTTTTCTGGAGACGGTAATATTATGGATATTTAGACAGAATGGGAACAAGGTCACACAGCTCGATGGCGGGTTGAAGAAAACAGTGTGCAAATAATGCCTACAAGGCCAACGTATACACTACTACAGCGGTGGATACGGATTACGTAAAATATATTATGGCTGCTTGAAAAAAGTGACTCCGGTGTTTTTTCTGGAGACGGTAATATTATGGATATTTAGACAGAATGTGAACAAGGTCACACAGCTCGATGGCGGGTTGAAGAAAACAGTGTGCAAATAATGCCTACAAGGCCAACGTATACACTACTACAGCGGTGGATACGGATTACGTAAAATATATGAATGCTGCTTGAAAAAAGTGACTCCGGTGTTTTTTCTGGAGACGGTAATATTATGGATATTTAGACAGAATGGGAACAAGGTCACACAGCTCGATGGCGGGTTGAAGAAAACAGTGTGCAAATAATGCCTACAAGGCCAACGTATACACTACTACAGCGGTGGATACGGATTACGTAAAATATATTATGGCTGCTTGAAAAAAGTGACTCCGGTGTTTTTTCTGGAGACGGTAATATTATGGATATTTAGACAGAATGTGAACAAGGTCACACAGCTCGATGGCGGGTTGAAGAAAACAGTGTGCAAATAATGCCTACAAGGCCAACGTATACACTACTACAGCGGTGGATACGGATTACGTAAAATATATTATGGCTGCTTGAAAAAAGTGACTCCGGTGTTTTTTCTGGAGACGGTAATATTATGGATATTTAGACAGAATGTGAACAAGGTCACACAGCTCGATGGCGGGTTGAAGAAAACAGTGTGCAAATAATGCCTACAGGGCAAATAATGCCTAAAAGGTCAACTTATACACTACTACAGCGGTAGTAAAATAAAAAAAAGTAAAATAAAAAAAAAATGAATATTAAAAAAAAAAAATTAAAGTTGGTGCTGCTGAACTACTAGGAGCAGCAGATTAGCACACCAGTCCCACTCCCCAACACTGCTAGACTAATAGCACTGGGCTCTTATAGTAGTAGTAGTAGTAGTAGTAGTAAAACAACAAAAAAATAAATAAAAGCAGTCCTTACAAGGACTACTGTTATTGCAGCAGTCAGCAGATGAGATCAGAAGCAGGACAGCTGCCCACTGCAGCTACATACAGAGCACTGCAGTAGAAGGTAGATTACTAGCCAGCAAAGCTACCTAAGCTTAAATGTCCCTCAAACCCCTGCAGACTTCTGTCCCTCCAATAACAGAGCAGTATCAAAACGATTACTAGCCAGCAAACTTTCAACTGTCCCTGAAATCACTAACAGGCAGCAGCTCTCTCCCTACACTATCTCTTCAGCACACACAGGCAGAGTGAAAAAACGCTGCAGGGCTTCGGTTTTTATAGGGAAGGGGAGTGGTCCAGGGGAGAGCTTCCTGATTGGCTGCCATGTACCTGCTGGTCTGGGGTGAGAGGGCAAAAAAAAGCGCCAACAATGGCGAACCCAAAATGGCGAACGTCGCGCGACGTTCGCGAACTTCCGGCGAGCGCGAACACCCGATGTTCGCGCGAACAAGTTCGCCGGCGAACAGTTCGCGACATCTCTAGCCTTAGATGATAAAGTCAACTGATCTAATAATGTGTAATGTGATTATAAGGAAAGAGCTGCAGTCAAGATCTGTATTTAATTTGTATGTTTGATATATATGATATGAATCCAACCCCCCCCCTTCGCCAACGTCAAGGCCCTCCTTCTCAACCCTCCTCCCCCCTGACCAGCATGTACCTGCTGTTCTTCTATTGGTCAGGGGGGGAGAGGTCAAGGACCACAGAGTTGTAAAGCTGTGGGAGCGGATCTGGGCCGGCGGAGTCCACGAGGGCTGTGGCCCACTGAGTTTTTTCCTGGTGTCCTTCCGGCCCAGTCCAACCCAGCATTCAAAGCACAGCATTTAAAAAGAAAAAAACAAGGCTAGCTGTTTTCATGCTAACTTTAATACACCAACAGTTTGTTGCAAGTTAACTCTTGCTGTTCGTCTTTTTTTGAGGAATGTCTGGTTCATTTACCGTGCACCCGAGTGGAAATTTAAAGGCGGAGTGCTGCCCATAGGAGGGTATATATATATATATATATATATATATATATATCCCTTGATCTATATATTGATATATATAAATGTATACACGCTATAAGTAAGTATAAGTAACAATTATTACATTTCCCCCCACCCCCAAACAAAAAGAAACCACAATGATCGAGTATGTCAGCACACTCTTATGACAACTAAAGGGTTAGTGAAAGGGAGCAAGGTTGTATTTATAAGAAGGGTCAGAGTTCAACCAGTATCTGGGGGGAAGGCGGTTAAATATCAAAACAAACTGGCATTCCCTTCTGAAAAAGGAGGAGTGCTGGGGGAGATCATGTTACTACGATGTGAAATGTTTGTGTTAGATAGGGCAGCCAAGGATAGGACTTCAACCTAGGACAGAATGGGATCCATAAAATCTGTCCAGATTCAAACTACTGCAAATAGCATTTAATGATCAGTTACCAACAGTGATGTGAGTATACAGTAAGTTATTAAGGCAAGCCCAGTTATTTGAATCAAATTCCTGCCTCCCCTCTTTATTAAGGTCACATGTTCTTGTGTGGCACATTGTAAGAAGTCATTCTTGCAACATTCTAAATATTAACTTTATAGAATAAATTAAATATGAGGGCACAGGCAAAGTGGTATGCATTGTTTCCACAATGCACCTCTTCTCCTGTGGCTATTAGGTATAACTCTTCATACACTACTTACTGCATACAGAATTGGTAGCCAAAAACAGGCCAAAAACAGGACTATGTGCTAAGAGACACAGGTGAAGGAGATTCTTGTAATATAGAGCCTAATATAGAGCACCGTCCTGGGCACATTAGTGGGTGGGTGTGCTATGCAAAATGGCAAACAGTAGAAAAGGGGGTTGTATTGCACTGGCTGGTAAGGGGCGCTGTTTGGTGGAGACAGTAAAGGTGGTGGGCCCTTTGTTTTCCGGTGGGCTGGGTTATCCCAGTATGACACTGAAGTGGGTGTGGAATTTACAAGCACAAATAAGTGGGTGATAAGTGCTGCTATCCTCAATGGTTGGAGCAATGGCCCATAAATGCCAAGATTTGACCAGATACTATTCTAGTGCTAAAATAGTTGGATCTGAGTTTAGTTTTGAAGAGTTTGTCTTAAGAAAGTTTGTTGCTGAGGAATTCAGGGATGAAATTCCAGATGGCAGTGGAAATTCCAGATGATAGTGGAGTATGTGATGTGAACAAATTGAGGCTCTGAGAGCAATGACAGAGACCAGAAATATATAAATATATAAATTCAGAATTGTCTTAGATATTTTACTATAGTTTTAAGGCATACCCAGAACAGTAAATAAAATTTTTTCCCAACTGGTGCTCAAGCATAGTTCCCCAACCTGCATCACAGGTATGTTATATGTGGTGACCTTTTATGCCTCTTTAGTTTAAGCTTTTTACAATGTGTTGCTGTTTAGACCTTTAACCATTTTTTCTTACTGCACCCCCGCCTGCCACTGATAAGAATGGATAACCTCTGGACATGAGTAGGAGCAGGCATACCAGGGTAAATGGTAAAGCGACTGTAAAGTTTGTAGCCAAGTGTAATCATTGATGGTGCCAGCATTTGCTCAGAAGTTCTCCTTCAAATTAGCCCTGTGCAACTTCCATTTGATGAGATGGCAGACTTTCTACTGTTCTTATAGGCTTCATGAAGATTACTATACGACACTCTTTTCTGTTTGGTCAGAGACCACAATTGATATAAATCAATCTGCATATTTAGCCATATGAGTTACCCTAGGCTAGGGTTACTGGATCTTCACCATGTGATGTCTATGTGAAATTATACTTGAAAGTGACTTCATTCCATTGAATATCTGCAAACTACATATGCAAATCAATGGTGTCCAATTGGAACAGCAACCCTTTATTAGGTTCTGTAGAGCATTCTCTGTCTTGATCATTTATAAAAAGGACAGGCATTATATTTCCAATTTATGCTGGTTAAATTATATCTGATATTCTCCTTGGAGGGGATAAATAAAAGCATTATGACAGTATGTATGCATGACTATATGCGTGGTTGGATTTTAATGAATACTTGAGAAGTCACCCCAAACCAACACCAATAAATATCTTATAACAAACAGGATGGAAGAATTATTCATGAAGCTGGCACTAAAATATTTATTCAGTCATGTGTTCTGGGGGAATTATATATGGAATTGGTTCTATATTTATCCTGTCCTGTTTTGGCAAGTATGGAATTGGCACTATATTTAGCTTGTCATCTGTTATGGGCATGTATTATATAGTATTAGAATAGTATTGTTTCCTACAACTGAAGTCAGGCTGTATAAGGCCTGCTCCTCTGCTGGGGAAACTATTGTCATTTCATAGGTTTGATAAACGATACTACCTCAATGCTGCTTCCATTTAAGATGTGTATGGGGACAAAATCCTGGCTTTCCCAACTGATAGCTAGTCATGGAATAGCCAGATATCTGTCAGGTAGGTTTGACAATTCTGTTGGCCAAGGATCGCATCAGGAGCAGGGATGCTCCTTCCATGGACAAGGGGAGAGCACCCAGCACATAGTACAGAATCACCCCTGAATGTGATCCTACATGTCTAATTTAGCCCCATATTATGAGCCAATCATATGCCCATGGTCCAAGGGATTGAATTAGCCAAATTTGACCCACTATTGGGGAGGCCATATAGAGCAAGAAAAAATATTGGTTGCTATTACATTTTCTCTAGTGTAGCAAAGGTCTGATTTATCAGTGTCATTTTTTTAAAGGGGCTGTTCATCTTAACTTGTAGCGTGATTTAGAGAGTGGTATTTTGAGACTATTTGCAATTGTTTTTTTATTTGTAGTTTTAGAGTTATTTAGGATTTAATCAGCAGCTCTCCAGTTTGAAATTTCTGCAATCTGGTTGCTAGGATCCAAATTTTCCTAGCAACCATGCACTCATTTGAATCAGAGACTGCCATATGAATAGGAGAGAACCTGAATAGAAAAATGAGTAATAAAAATTATAAATAACAATACACTTGTAGCCTTACAGAGCATTTGTTTTCTAGATGGGGTCAGTGACCCCCCCCCCATTTGAAAGTTGGAAAGAGTCATAAGGAGAAGGCAAATCATTCAAAAACTATAAAAAAAAAAAATAATGAAGAGCAATTGAAAAGTTGCTTAGAATTAGCCATTCTATAACATACTAAAAGTTAACTTAAAGGTGAACCATCCATTTAACATGTTGACAAAGGCATTGGTGATGTATACAGTGTCAACCTGGACTACCAGTGGCTCATCAGCAAACCTCACACCATGGCCAACCTTCAACAAATTTTTCATTTCTCTTCAATCAACTGCTTCCTATCTTTTCTTCCCTCTTTTGTTTATCATTTTTACTATTTTTTGTATCTATCTCTGTAATTTTTTCCCCTTTTACCCGTCCTTTCTTTGTAAAATACCCACGAGTACCAGGTATTCCGATTCAGGTCCACGTGTATGGGGCCCTTTGATAGGCCTCCCAGATTGACATCTGCCAGATCTCGATCAGGGAGGCTTGATTTCTACGTCGGATCAAGGACCACATCGGCTCATTGATGCAGTCCTCGCTTTGACTTTTCGTATACCCTTCATTATAATTGCATTAGCATCATATCGCCCACCCAAGAAGATTCGCTCGTTTGGCTAGGTCGCCTCTTACAGTGTATAGATGCAATCTTGCAAAAATACTGGAACTTAGCCTTGGTTTAGTTTGGTTTCTAAAACCCTAATTAAAAACAAATGTTGAAATACCATATTTCCCAGAGTTTCATCTGCACACAGGATGTGGGGAAGCTCCTTTTTCTTTACAACTTTGTCCCCAGATGGAGAAACATTTAGGAAGGGTGGATGGAATCCAAATGAAGAATTGGAAGCAAGTCTTTAACATGGTGCAAACACCACTGACGCTACAAGTCGATTATTAGCTATCTTGCCTAATAATGCTTGTGCACATCCCACCATTTGCAAAGCCATGTGTTAGCCATACAAAGTTTCGGGATGACTAAATGCACTCAAAATGTGGTCACCAACAGCTGGCTTGCATTTCTATTCATTCTGGCCAATCACTGTTGGTGTGGTTCTTCTGGCCAAAATGTTTTGAGACCCAATAAACACACAAATGCTTGATGAGATAAAATTTGAAAAAAAAATGTGATGATGGCCAACTGTGTAAATAGATATGTATTTATTTACTAGACAGAGAAACAACACAAATGAATATACTGTTATGTCATAAATGTGTAAAGACCCCTAACTCACGGAATTTACTATTAGAGGGTTGATACTTTTGCGCACAAGCCCTTGCATGTACAGTTTGCGCTTAGCACGCAAGGACAAACAATGCAGCCTGAAGCACTTGTACAAAGCTTCACGGAACAGGAACTGTTAATAGCTGAACGCTACAGCCGACAAAGTACAAGTTGCAGCAGAGCTTGCTGGGCATGTGTAAGGTGGCAGTTCAGCAACAGTTGCTTTTGCAATTAGAACACTGCCTCGCACTGACAGCACTGAGATCTCCAGGCGCAGCCCCCACAAAGATACAATTCTAATAAAACGCTGCCCCTTTGCACACACACTTCCCATGTGGGCTGGCTTTCTGAGCTCACGGCCTGTGACTCGTCTCCCCTCCCTGGGCTAGGATCCTCCTCCCCGGTGTCACAAGCTGAGGAGGGGCCTGCGGCTCTCCGCCCTCTATGCTCCCATCGGCCGCACTCCGGACCGTGCTTTGGACATGGAGCGATCGGAGATGGGCTTCACCGGGTAACTGCAGCCTTTGGGGCGGGCTGAGGAGCAGCCGATCCTGCTGCCAGTGGCCATAGGTATCTCTCCTGCACGGCAGGGCTCACTATCCACATTTCCCCTAACTCATTCTCTGCACAATCCTATGCTCTGCAACTAGCAAGCACACCTCTGAACTAGAGCGATCAATCACACGGGCTTTGCAACTCGCCTCGCACTAACACATAGCCTGTACCACTTCTCCGTCTGCCATAGGGGCACAGCTATAGCCGCTCACCCCCTAATAACGCCTTACCAAGGTACAGTCCATCGCCCAGACCCTTCATATTGTCTGCAGCAGTCACATGCCTGGCAACTCGCCCCTTCTGTCATCTGCCTTACTCTTCAACTCCTTTCACCCTTATTTCCCCTCCTCCAGCTCCCTCCTAGGCCTTGCACATTTACTGCTGTTCAGATTAAGAGGCTATTCCCTCACACGACATAACCTGGTATTATTATGCCCTAATGTGACAAAGCACTGCAACTCTCCATAAATACATATTAAAAAGAAAAATAGAAAAGCAACTTTTTCCCCTGGAGACACCCTGTGTTTTTATACTTAGCCTACTCAGTCTTTTCTCCAAACATCCCTCAGGGCTGCTGTATTCCACTCCATCCTGTTAGACCTCACTCAACCGGTCGTTCTTGTTTCTGTAACCCAGGCAGTCCAAACAGGGAAGGGCATAGGACCTACAACATCCATGACCTCTTTCACAAGCTGCTCCAGTGTCACTTTCTTTCAGCACAACAGCTTTATAACATAAGCCGTAAACATCTTTCTCCAACCTGTCAACACTGCATATCTATCATACATGTGCCATGAGAATTCCCTATGCATATACGCTCACATTCTGCTATAATACATACATTAGTATCGCAGATATTCCTCTAATCATAGTGTTGAATTTAAAATTTTCGTGCAGTTTTTAAAATATCTTCTCCTGTTTTCCTCCTCAGTTTCCAGACATTTTTTTAAATTTGTTAATTTGGTGCTGGTATGGCCATGGTGTCTGGGGGCTGGGGAGACCCCAACGGAGACACTAATGGTGTGGGGAAGGGATACCCCAGGAATTCTGAAGAAGAAGAGGCCTCACCTCAGGGAGGAATGAGTGACCCCGAGCAGGGTGATGAAGAACGCCCAGGGATCCAAGTGGACTGTGTGGTGTGTGGAGATAAATCCAGCGGGAAGCATTACGGGGTTTTTACTTGTGAGGGGTGCAAAAGTTTCTTTAAAAGGAGTGTCCGCAGGAATCTCAGTTACACTTGTAGGTGAGTACCATTGTTATTATTATTTACATGTATTTTTAGAGAGCCAACATATTGAGCAGCGCTGTAAAATAAATGTGTTTATACAAAGAAATCACATGAACTACATACATAGAACATACAGGGTTACGACCAGTACTGGTACCAAAGGTGAGGAAGGCCCTGTGCGAAAGAGCTTACAATCTAAAGGGGAAGGGAATGAGATACAAGGTATAAATAGTTAGTTATGAATAGTCATATAGAATGTTCTGTGTATCGCTAATTGTCTATTTCTCATAACAGTGCTGTTGAATATGTTTGGCACCTTATTATTAAATGATAACATTAATAGTAACAGATATATAAATATGATGTTTCCTCTGCGGCAGAAACAACATGCTATCTCTGCTAGAAAGGGTAATGGATGGTGGAGAGTCATAGCTCTGCAGCTGTCCTTGACTGGTTGCCTCACCACAATCCTGTGTTTGTTATAAGGTCCTTGGCCTAATATGGGGAGTTTTCCATACATTTCACACACTTGCATGTCTCTACACAGCATGAAAATAGTGCTCAATAATACAGTACTGCTTCTTGCAAGAATATAACATAGTGTTTTGGAAATAGTAGAAAGGACATTATTACACTGTTAAACAGGGCTCCGATGTAATGGTAGTGTATGATTGAGAGACATAGAAGCTGCAGTGGTTTCATGGCCAGACTCAAGAGGGTTATGTTATCATTCAATATACTAGATTTCAGAATAATTGGTAAACTGGTGGCAAGAACTTTCTGTATCCGTATGGTCTGTTCTCCTGTTGTAGTTGCTTTCTGCTGGCCTTGTTCAACTGTCTGTCATAGGGGGTGTGAGCTATATGACTTGCAGTGGTTTCAGTATTTCACTTGGAGCATTGTATTATGAGTAGGAGAATAAAAACTACATGAATGTATTGTGGGATTTTAAAAAAAAATCCTGTATAATAGTGAAGAACACATGATATTTCAAGCAAGAAACTGTATAGTTTGGGTTAACAAGGAATTTTGTCAAGGACTTGGCAAGAGACACCAAACCTAGGCCTCCCTGAGTCATAGTCCAGTAACTTAACAACTAAAGGTGGCCATACATGGAGAGATCCGCTCGTTTGGCGATGTCGCCAAACGAGCGGATCTCCCTCCGATATGCCCACCTTGAGGTGGGCAATATCTAGCTGATCAGATCGTGGGCCCTAAGGCCCAACGATCGGATCCTAGCTAACGGGCGGTCGGATCGCGGGGCCGCATCAACGAACAGATGCGGCCGCGATCCGACGGGATTTTTAGTCCCATCCGATCGAGATCTGGCGACTTTCGGACAGATCTCGATCGGGGAAGCCCGTCGGGGGCCCCCATACACGGGCCAATAAGCTGCCGACTCGGTCTGTCGGCAGCTTTTATCGGCCCGTGTATGGACACCTTAAGCCATCACATTTTCCCATAACAGATCTTGAAGGTCAGGAAAAAGTTAGCTGTCCTCTCAACATTAGGGCCAGATTAACATACATCCTGTGTAGGTGATTAGAATCATGTTAGAGCAGGGGTCCCCAATGTTTTTTACCCATGAGCCACATTTAAATCTAAAAAAATTTTGGAGAGCAACGTAATCATGCTATAAGTCCCAAGGGGTGCTAAATCTGGGCTGTAATTGTCTATTGGTATCCCCTATGTGGACTGGGAGCCTAAAGAAGCCAACTAAATCTTGCCTTCTAGCCAGGAATTAAAAAATAAGCACGTGCTTTGAAGCCATTGAGAGCAACATCCAAGGGTCTGAGAGCAACATGTTGCTCACGAGCCACTAATTGGGGATCACTGTGTTAGAGTAATGATGCACAAAAGTTATAATCTGTTTAGCCTTTTGAGGTGTGTGATTTGTGCACAGGGCAGCAGACTGAAGAAGAGTTCTTGACTGGCAATTACACTTCTTTGTAAATGCATGAAATACACCAAGTAAAGTCATTTTTTAAAATATCCGCTCCTAATTATGCTTTGTAAGTTAACATAATGTAGTTAAGTTCATTCTGTGTAAACGTTGTATGCTGCTTACAAATTGTGCATGGCACTCTTTGCACACCAGTAAAGTTAAAGAAAAAAATGTCAGCTAGAAGTCCTTCAAGGTCAATTTGTAGCCCTCGCCTGAATGAAAATTCCATAACATGACACCATCTTTTAGTAGGCCTGGCCAGGGGACATGCAGATCTCGATAATTGGACCTCTGATGGGAAAGGTTGCACAGCAAAGTCTTATTTTTGTAGTCCAGCACAGTGTTGTAGAACAAAATAAACCATGTAATGCTAGGGTGACTGATCTCTGCTCTCGTTGTCATGGGTCTTATTTATATAAGATTTCATGCCCATATTCTTTTTTTTTTTTTATAATTTAAAATTTTTATTGACCTTCATTTCCAAAAAAGAAAAAAGATAACAGGTACAACACTGATGCAAGAAAGTATACAAGTGACTGTATCAGATGTTACACAACAGAATATAACACTTCAATTAGCTCAGTCAACCCTTAAGCATCATATCCTGAAAACGGATATCATAATAACGAAACAATGAATCCTCATGGAAATGAAAGAAGTTTTAGTAGAATGGTAGACAGAGAAAAGGAAAAAGAAAAATAGAAAAAGAGACAGGTCTGACTAAGTCTGGGGGTGTAGAAAATTCAGATTATTGCACGGTACCTCGAAGCTGCAAAGTCTCCAGATGTTGAGCCATGCCCATATTCTTAAAACAATTTAACATCCCAAATCAATCTCTTCAAGAATATTTCAGCCTGATAGGGGACTTGAGGAATGTAGATAGTTATTTTATTACATTAAAGCTATACATTGTTTTATGGAATCTGACCATACGTGGGCTAACTTTTACTGCCACTTAGTGCAATTAGTCAGGTTAATGGCCAATATATAAAGTGGGTCTTTACTTGATGACTGTGTCAGGCCATTGATATTTAGTGGATCTTTTTGTGTGTGGCCTGCTGTAGTTGCATCTCTTAATACTGAATTTCTTGAAAATTTATTTTAGAGGTTTAAACTGATTTTTGCATAGCTTTGCAGAAATGTATTTTTAGTGTTTGCTTACGTTAAAGTAAATGTCTTTCCTTAAAATATAGAAGCTAACATAAGTAAAATTTAAGAGGAAGGAACAGGAAAAGTTGTCTGATAAAGATGTTGCAGAACAATTCCAAGCCTGCGCTTTCTGAGTCAAAATTGTTTTATTTGTATTTCATCAGTTGACAAATAACATTAAATGCGTTGTTGCTGGCAATACCACTTCTTTCCAGTTTTGCCAGGAGGTGAAACAACCAATCTAGACTGCAAGTGAATGATTCCAATGTTTTGCCGATGATAGCAGTGGGGAATGGCAGTGGTCTATTAAGGGTGTTGAGGTTACATTGTGCTGAAAAACATGCATTTATCATTAAATTCTTGCCTGAAAACTGTTTTTATGCAACATAATAAAAACTGTTCCCCCCCATGCCATAGGCCTAAAATAACTGGTTGAGCACAGAGTTTTCACATTGAGGGTTATATAATAAGGGCTAGTCCACACGAGGAGATTCGGGGAGATTTTGTCGCCTGGCGACTAATCGCCTCGTCTTTTGCGCGACTATCTCCCCGAACTGCCTCAGCGTTTTTCCCCATAGGCTGCAACGCAAAGTCGCCTGCGCTAATGCACACGTGGCGATGCGTTTTCAATAGTCGCCCAAAGTTGCCTCAGTTAAAAAACGCGGAGGCAGTTCGGGGAGATAGTCGCGCAAAAGACAAGGCGATTAGTCGCCAGGCGACTAATCTCCCCGAATCTCCTCGTGTGGCCTTACCCTAAAAGATACTGGTCTAGGAACCTATCAAGGTGTTGGATTTGGCCAAACAGGGAACCCTTCTCCAAGGTGAGACCATGTAAATCTTTGTTTAGTCTACTTTTATGAGTACCTTGTTTGCAACATGCATATACAGTGGTAATGGAATTGCAGCTAAGCATCGGACACACATCCAGTAGGTTGGTAGTGGAGTGGTTAACACTAAATATCTTTATTTGGTCAAGATTTTTAATCATCTGTGTAGGAAACAAAACATTTAATAGTAATTGAGGACATAGCTGTTACACCTTGTTGCATTAGTTGCAGGGAGCATGCTCAGTAGCGACTGAAACTATCACTGTTGCATTATTAGTTAAAAAAGTGGTAAAAAAATAAAAGCAAGCAACTGACAAAGTCAGGTTTTTGGTGTACTTTTTAAAAACAAGTTTGGGGAAGATGAACTTTGCTTTGTTAAGCTTATTTTAATCGTTTAAAGATAAGCAATCTCTGTAAACCACTGGGGGGAAAAGATGGCACTATAAAAGGAACAATAAGCTCCTTCTCTCTGCTAATTACAGCTAAATCCTGCAGTGATCTAAATAATGGGTTTCAGATACAATCTCGGCCCACTGGGGTATATATGTTTTTTTAATAAGGAAAATATTAATTGCGCTAGACTTGTTAGCCATGAAGTGTGACAGAATGCCCTTCTTCATGAATATAAGGAACAAGCTAATTTGATAACAACTATTTCTAAGCATGAGTGATTATAGTATTTTAAAAATGTAATCTTGAAAAAGGAACTAAAATGTTCTGAAAGCTTGCTATGAATATCTTAGTATCGCCTTTATACTACCTTTTTCTTATTTTTTTTGCCCTGTGACTGGCTAACATGGTACAAGTACACCAAAATTTTAAAAAAAAATTAAACCTATTGTCCTCCAAGCTACTCTACATTACTACTAATCACATATTATTCTTTGGAACAAGTACAAATAATTTTTTTAAAGGGAAAATATATCCCCCGTTTTGATATGAGCTCATTCAGTTGGTCTTATGTAAAAAAGAATAACACTGCTAGATTCAGTATTCATTAAGTGACACAGTAGAAAGTATAATAATCTTACACTGAAGCTAAATACCCCTTTTACTTGAAGTTTTCAACAGTATCTAACAACACTGGTGTAATCCAGTCTGACATGCTAGGGGATATGCCAGATACAATGAGCCAGGCATGCAATATTTTCGCTGGCTCAACAAATCAAATCAGCAAATTAAAATAATTCTTACTTAGAAGCTTATAAAAAACACATGGATGGCCTGGGAGGGCATAGAAGTATGTATGGGAAACACATCTGTTTTTCAGACTAACATATGGACAACCATGAATAGACTAGTTATTTTGATGCAGAACCAGTAGGAATATATATACATATAAAAGACAAGATGCAATGGGGCAAATTCACTAACCTCCGGAAATTCGCCAGCGACGGCTTCGCTCACATCGCCACACTTCGCCAGTCGGAAATTCGCTAGGACAACGCTAATTCACTAAAATTCGAAATTGCATCCAGGGCGCCGAACGATGGTGAAGTTTTGCTAGCGTTAATTCGGCAAGCAAAGCGAAGTTGCGCTAGTGTTGGCTAATTTGCATACGGTAGGAAGTTAAATTTCAATGGACGTATATGTTGCAGCAAATACATTACACTACACAAGCCCGGGAAACCTTAATAAAATAAAATAGAGTTGTTATAATGCCCTACACATGTGCCCAGTGTAAAGTTTATGTGCCATATGTTAGGAAATGTAGGGGGGAAGCCGGGCACCCTAAAAAAAATTTACGATCTTTTGCAGCCCATCACCCTGAAAAACTGAAAAGTCGCCAGCGTTTTTTGGGACTTGGAAAAACTTTCAGGTTTTTTATGAGCAACTCCTATCTATTCTATTGCACTTCGCCTGGTCTGAGGTGGCGAAGGCAAGTCTGGCGCAAGAGGTAACGTTCATTAAAATCCGCATCTTAGTAATTTTTGCGAAGTTACATCCATTCGCCAGAGCAAAAATTCGCCTGCCGTTAAGAGTGTGAAGTAGTGCTAGAGTCTATCTCCTTCGCTAGTGAAGTTACGACAGCGCCCGTTAGTAAATCAGCGAAGTCCCGAAAAGACGTCACGCTGGTGAATTTTCACCAGCATTGGTCACTTTGCCCTTTAGTAAATTGGCCCCAATGAGCTTACAGAGCAGTGTAACAAGAGGACTTATTTACAAAAACAAGTACAAGTGGTAGAATGGATGTAAAATTGAGCATGCATTGATGATATTCACATAGTTACAACTTCCCATACATACTACTTGCAACTTGTGCCAAGGACTAATATGCTTAGTCAGCATACTCTCGTGAACTGCATGCAATTGCTCAAATAGATGCTAAAATGAACACCAGCCGCCAGCAGGTTGCACCTATGGAAGCAAGTCCAATGCCAGATCCTTTATTGGCATACTGGAAGAGCTGGCATATCCACTGCTCACCGGAGCCTGCATACAATTCATGAAAAACTAATTTTGCCTATATTGGTACAAGCAGGTTTTTGCCAAATGTTACTTAGTGGGTGCCTACTATTTAGTTGGAATTCTGGGGAAACAACTTTGTATTCCGGTTAAAAAGAAACGTGATGATTAGTATCCAATTAATATGCTTAGTACTATGTTTGTAAATGAGCCCTAAGGCATACAAACTTAGCAGCTGTGACACCTAGTAATGGAAAAGATGGGATGTAAATAAGTGAAATTTAACCATAAGGGCAGTGGCCAACGGGGAAATTTGTCGCCCGAGATTATTTCTGCCCGATTACAGGCGACAAATCTCCCGAAAATGTTTCTCCATTGGAAATAACTGAAATTTGGAAGAAAGAAGCAATGTGTTGGTTTTACTGCAGGCGAGTTCAGTTATTTCCAGTGGAGACGCATTTTCATTTATTTATGCGCAACTGCGGGAGACAAATCTCCTGAAAATCATTTGAAATAACTGAAACCGCTGTTTGTAAAACCAACATATCACAAACTAACACTTCAGTAGAACGAAGCGATGCATCGGTTTTACCACAGACTGTTTCAGTTATTTCAAGTGGAGACACGTTTTTGGGCGAATTGTTGCCTACAGTCGTGCATTTATATTGCAGGCGACAAATCTCCCTGTCGACCACTGCCCTTAAGAGATGTTGTAAAAAAGATATACAGTAAAACCACATGTTAAAATCTAGCAGCCTAAAAGAGTCAGTGGCCGTGAAACAAAGCTAGCGGGTGCATTCTTACTGAAGAAATTTGAGGCTTTAAATATGGGCAAATGTTGCCATCCATGTATTCTGACATAGGAAATGCCAATTGGCAGGATAATCATTATAATAATTACATGTGGATAAAGTAAGCATTTTTATACATCAGTCAACAAGTATTCATATTTTGGGGTTTGTTGAGCTTTCGCACTCTGCATAATGCCAACAGTCACTATGTCCCTTATTGACTCTTGAGCCTCTTTTGGATTTCTCTGCGCAGAAGTTCCCTTTATGATGCCTTAGGGTTAAACTGGCAGGTGGAGAGTCAGGGTGAGCCAGACAGCAGTAAGGGGTGTGGTTTAAAGGAACAGTTCAGTGTGAAAATAAAAACGGTGTAAATAGGCTGTGCAAAATAAAAAATGTTTCTAATATAGTTAGTTAGCCAAAAATGTAATATATAAATGTTCGAGTGAACAGATGTCTAATAAAACAGCAAGAATCCAACTTCCTGCTTTTCAGTTCTATAACTCTGAGTTAGAGGGGAACCACATGGTACATTTCTGTTCAGTGAGTTTGCAATTGATCCTCAGAATTCAGCTCAGATTCAAAAGCAACAGATATGACCCATGTGGCCCCCCTTAAGTCTCTGATTGGTTACTGCCTGGTAGCCAAGGTAACCAGTCAGTGTAGAGCTGAAAAGCAGGAAGTAGTGTTCTGACTGACTTGTTATACATCAAATCACTCCAGCCTTTATACATTACATTTTTGGCTTACTAACTATATTAGAAACATTTTTTATTTTGCACAGCCTATCTATTTACCCAGTTTTTATTTTTACACTGAACAATTCCTTTAATGACTATGCACGCAATTTGGAACTACCTTGCCACTGTGGTACTTTTCAAAGAACAAAAATCACCTTGCTTTCCTATCAGCATTTATGTAACTGGGGTGCCATACAGTTAAGCCTGAACATAATGTGCAAACCTTTGTGAAGCCGACCCTCTGACAAGCTAAAGCTGGCCATAGATGTAAAGATTTTAAATTTTTAGTTATTGTGAGACCACGATTATCTCGAAATGATCGTTTAAATGTACATTTGTCCTTCAACTAAAAAGACCATTTCAGGTGATATTGGCAGGAAAACTGAGGGTAGCTGTCTGCTTGGCCCTGCAAACATAGATCGATTGCACTGGGACCGATAACATTTTTTGAACCTGGCCGATCAATTTTATGACAGATGTCGGATGAAAAATCGTAAGATGCACGATCGTTCGATTCCCACTAACCTCACGATAATTTGACAGATTGGTCGGATTGCACTGAAATCGATCGTTTGCCAACGAAAAATCTTTGCGTCTATGGGGACCTTAACTCTTCTGTGGCTGGGGGCAGAACTATCCTTCCATAGGCTGAAGTCCTGTTTTCATTTGTAATTAGCCTATGGAAGGATCGGGCTGCCCAGCGTGACTGAAACAACTGCAGAAGAACAATTAGCAGTGTTGGAGGGTCAGCTTCACAAAGCTTTGCAGGGATGGGGTGGCTTTTAGAGGAAAATATTCAGAGTGCAGCACCTCCTTAATGCGGACACATTGCTATGATTTTTATAGGAACGTGTCAGTATGGCTTTAAATGGAATTTAAATTCTGCTTGCAAATTAGGTTTTGGGGGTCTAATTTCTTTTAAAAAGCTTTTAAGTAGGGTGAGTCCCAAGTAATTTGGTCCCTAGCTAGTTGCTGTACAATTTACTGTACACTACCTTCAAAATCCGTTACTAGCGACTTGCTTATCACCAGGGCTTTCTGGTGTTAACCTCAATGTTACAGCCATAATTTACTTTTTTTTTGTGTGTAATAATTCAATTTTTAAGCATGGACTGAATATAAAAATTAGGACTTTCAGGGTGTCATGTGACTGCAGCAAGTTAAGCAAGAATGTCTGCTGAGACTCTGAAAGGAATGCTAATGTTGGTGTTTTTTAGGAGAATACCCTCTGACCCATAGCTTAGTCACCCGTGTGGGGCTGTGGCCTTTGTACGAATTCTTGTTAGGGTGACAGTTTTTCTTTACTGGTACTCATGGTTCATGTCCATGTGATTGTATCTTTTTTTTTGGATAACGATATCTCTACTTTAAAGGGGAACGCCTTATCAGTTTTTTCATATTAAAAGAAAGTGTAATTGTAAGCAACTTTACAATCTCCATTCATTAAACATTTACAGTTGTTTTAACATTATTTGTAAATCTCCTGGAGGAGAGCTACATGGTTTCAAGAGTCCCCAACTAGTGAACAGAAAAAAAAATTCTACATTTTATTGCAATTTCATTTACTAATAATGTTAAAATGTTTGCCAGTGTTGGACAAGTAAGTGTGGCAAGAGAAGCAGTACTAGGTGGGGGAGCGTCAAGCATGCCTCCCGCCCACAACATGCTAGTGGAGTAATTTGTTGGCGTGAACTTGACTGACCTGCATTCTTTGGGCCAATGGGACACACTGATCTATGGTTATGAGCTAAGGGGTGCCCTGATAAGATGGTGACCGACCAATGGAGTCTTGAATGGAAAAAGTCTGACAACTATTGCCTTGGAGAGTTGTCATCTCCACTTTAAGTACTGCTGGCCTTGGCTGCTCCTTGCATGGGTGCTGTTAAGGCACAGCTGACCCGGGTACAGAGGGCAGAAGCACACCGATGAAAATTTGAAGACATCACTTGGCTTGCCAATCTTTTGGTCTGTTTAATTCTATCCGTTATCCGTTTATCCGTCTGCCATCACCACATACCTATATTTTGTCTTGTCCTACTGGGAAAAGTGAGGTGGCTCATCTTCCCTTTTACACGTTCCTTGTTGTCTCTTGTACTTCTGTTTCTTAATTTTCAAGTGGGGATGTGCTTTTCTTGCATTCTGGAATATACCACCTCAGCTTGTTCTCTGCTCTATGAACCTACCACTTATTTGTACAGCTTGTTTGAATTCTTGGCCAGGAGTTCATTTCTTTTGACCTTAACATCCTCCTTTCCCAATTTTCATCCACGCACTGTTTTATTTAACTTAACCCATATGGATGAAGAGATTAATTCTTTTGTTTATCTGACTAGTGTGACCCTTTTTTATTGTAAATCAAACAACTGATCTCTTGATCTACCAACAAATCTTTTGTGCAATTGTTTTTTCTTATGGAACCAATCATGTGCAGTGTTTCGGTATGGGTGTTGAGGCAACCCCTGGCTAGCCCAGGATACTGTAAGCCTGGCTGGGGTACTGTCTCAGCCTAAGCCAATGTTTTCCATCATACAAACAGCTTCAAGGCATTTCTTTGCATATTATGTAAATAATGTATCTTGTTTGCCTGTGTATTTTTAAGGTATATATCAATGTCCTAGTAGCATATAAGCATGGCTTGGAAGTTAATGAATAAGGAATTTTGCACTCACTCTCTTCTTATAACTCGCGTGAACCGTGTTATAATTTTATATGTCTTTAAATTTATTGGGCCCACCTGTGGTTCTTTAACTGTTATCTCCCCATGAATTTCTGTTTTCTCTGGAAGCCCAGATATCTATCAGTTGTTGAAGTACTAAGCCAGTCATTGGGGGCTTCCAGTGATTGTCAGCAGTCCAGGGCATGCTATTCCCAATGGAGCTGATTGATACAATTGACACTGACTATAATCATCAGTGGTTTGTTCTACGTGTACAGCCTCAAGTCTTGGGTTGCATTTCTTTTCACATTTAATCAGAACAGCAAAGTTAATTTATAACCATTGCTTTTAGGCTGGCAAAGCAAATACTGCACAGTTCTCTTGGACTGATCACCTTTATTAACAGCAAACAAAGATCTGCTGGTTACAACCCCTGTGATCGAAAAATATTATAGTTTTGAGAATGGAGTCCAGACCCCACTCCTAGTTTTTGAAAAAGTTGCCCCATTATAAATCAAATACTCAATGTGCAAATGCTATGCTCTGCATATATTGCAGAGGAATATATATCAGTGTGTAGGTAAATCATTTTATGCATATATTCCTAAACGTGTGTCATAATGCTTACATTTTCAAAGCCTGGTGTTCTTGGGGTCCTTTAATAACAAAGTTTAATGTCTGTCTGTGTAGGTCAAACCGGGATTGTCAGATTGATCAGCATCACCGAAACCAGTGTCAGTACTGCCGGCTGAAGAAGTGCTTCCGAGTGGGCATGAGGAAAGAAGGTATGTTGTAGTTTGACTACATTGCCATCAAAAAGCATTTATATGCACCTCTTGACCCTACCCTTATATGCTTAGACCTGGCCTCCTGGCTCGACAGCCACACATAAGCTGGGAAAAACTAGAAATTTGGGATTTACAGCTTTAATGCCCTTGAGTGGATATCAGGAGGCCATTTGTGCTGCATTTGGAGTATCCCCATATGCCAGGGTCATGGGTTGATGCCCCAAATGGAGTAATTGTGAGCTAATCGCTAAAGTGGTAAACCATATACCACCATACATAGCCATTTTAACAATGGAAAATCTAATCCACATAAAGGATCTACGGCCACATAGACTTCTATATCCAGATGGATAAAGAAGACGATACAAAGAGTTTATGTAGCACAAGGATTGACGCCCGCCGTTCAGCAAGCAACAGCTGCAGGATTTCCATTGACCCAACATATTAAACACTGCAGATCGATGTCTTGTGTTAAAAGGAACAGTTAGCACCAAAAAATAAAAGTATTTTAAAGTAATAAAAATATAACGTAGTGTTTTGCTGCACTGGTAAAATTGTTGTGTTTGCTTCAGGAAAACAATTATAGCTTATATAAACAAACTGCTGTGTAGCCATGGGGGCAGCCATTCAAAGCTGAAAAAGGAGAAAAGGATACACAACTGGATACACAGCAGATAAAAGATAATCTCTGTAGTGTACAATGGGATTCTTCAGAACTCTGTTATCGCCTGTGTATCATGTGCTTGAATGGCTGCCCCCATGGCTACACCGATTGTGGATTGTCCCAACATTTTTCATGCCATGGGGATCGGTCATTCAGTCATTTGGACAGGTTTTAAGATTTATATTGGCTACCGATAAGATCTCTGCATGTATTTGAAGATATCAATGTGAGATTGTCACTTCTATTTGTCAGACATAACTTTTGTACGATTGATTGCTGCCTGTAAATTAATGGTCCGAGTATCATGTTATTTGTTCTCTTTACTACTTTATATTAATCTGAATGGTTAGTTGCAGGTGGGAAGATTGGAACGGATGTTTCTTTCGTCTGATATTGCCTAATAATCTGCATATCTATGGCCATCTTGAAGGAGAACTAAACTCACCCTCAATAAGAAAAGCCCCTACTTACTACCCTAGATCAGGGGTCCCCAACCTTTTTTACCCGTGAGCCACATGCAAATGTAAAAAGAGTTGGGGAGCAACACAAGCATGTAAAAGTCCCGTGGCATGCCAAATAAAGGCTGTGATTGGCTATTTGGTAGCCCCTATGTAGACTGGAAGCCTATGGGAGGCTCTACTTGGCACTATACATAGTCTTTATGCAATTAAAACTTGCCTCCAAGCCAGAAATTCAAAAATAACCACCTGCTTTGAGGACACCGAGAGCAACATCCAAGGGTTCGGAGAGCAACATGTTGCTCGCGAGCGACTGGTTGGGGATCACTGCCCTAGATAGTCCCCCCTCCCATCTTTCCATCCGCAGATCATGGGTGTGCCATCTTCCGGCTCTTCTGTATTCTTCCTTAAGTGAATGCTGTATTGGCACATGAACAGTTAGAACAGTCTTCCGGTTCATAGCAACTGCACATGCGACAAAAGTTCTGGAAATTGACGAAGGGAAGGAAGAGGACTCAAAGAAGAACCAGGAGGGGGACTATCTAGGGGTAGGCAGGGGCTTATCTTATTGGGGGATTTAACCTTTAAGGCTGACATTGGCCAAATGACCTGACATTATCTATGAATTTACGGCCTGACATAGTACTGACTTATGTGTGAGCAATTTGTTGGGACATTAGGGGAATTTATCAAAATATCAGATTAGATTTCTAGAATCGTATTTATCAATGTAGTTTACAATTTGATAAATGTGCATTTAAAATTCCCATAGGAATGAATAGAAAGTGAGTGAGTTTTATTGTGGCGAGTTCTATTCTCACACTTTGCCTAATCTGCCCCTAAGTGTTTTCTGGTTATTTTATAGTTGGCAAGGCACGAAGGGTTAATATGCAGTGTAGCAGGATTAGCCGCCAGGGACAGGGTGTGTATGAGAGGAATGGGCAGGTGACAACTCGGAGCACCTTGTCATGTGATCTTGTGACCTTCCAGATAAAGGTCACAGCTATGAATCACATGTTGAATGAATGTTGTGCATGTTACCACATTATTTTATTCCTGCACATAGGGAGGGAGAGTTCACTGAGTGTGGGAATAGGGTAAGGAGATTACAGACGAGTTGTATAGTGGTTTTATATGACAGAAGTATGCTTCATTCAGATTTTGGGGGCGGGGGGGTCTTTTTTTTTATTTCACTATATTTTTTTCATCCTCTGTATACCTTATGGGGAATACCTGTTTTTCTCACTTTATTTTTGCCTGTTGATTTTTTTCTGTCCTATTTGTAACCCCCCCCCCCCCGCCAACACAAATACCGAGTGCCTTCCTCATCTTCTTTTCATTCTATTCTGTGTTTTCCCCTACACTTTATAATAAGCTTTAGCTGTGCCATTTTTCCCCGCTTGAGTGAATCCCAAGCACCCATTCAGGCATCAAAAAGTAAATAAAAGTTCTTTCTTCCCCCTTCCCCCCCACTTCCTTAGTTCAGCACATTCCAAACCGGGATCAGCAAACATGGATTGAACCAAGTGCGCAGAGTAGGGGGTGGGGACAACTACCACTGAACTAAGTGCATTGTTGTGGGCAATGAATATCTGACACCCAACTGCTGCTTGAAGAAGGAAACTTCAATATTTCAGAAACAGTACAGAATTTTTAATCGATTATATTTAGGAAGTTTCTTACATCAGTGTGATTACGCTTATATTACATTTTCATTTTCGCTATAGTTCCCCTTTAGCATCCAGCTCAGTTTTAAAAGCAAACCGTTATGACCTATGTGCCCCCCCTCAAGTCAATCATTGGTTACTGCCTGGTAACCAGTCAGTGGAAACCAAGAGAGCTGAAAAGCAGGAAGTAGTGTTCTGGCTATTATGTTACACATTCACTCACTCCAGCCTTTATACATTACATGTTTTATTTTGCACAGCCTATCTATTTACCCAGTTTTTATTTTTATACTGAATAATTCCTTTAAGAAAGCAGCGGTGGCAGTGTGTGACAATCCAGCTGTTATGGGCAGGAATAGTACAGCTTATCCAGCCAGAATCTGTCTGAGGAGTCTATAAGAAATATAAAATATATATGAAATATAGAATTGCACTAGCTAGAAAGTCGTTTAACTGTTATTCTGGCTCTGAGATTCCACCTCCATTATGTTGCACAGTGGAGCTGCTGAATTAAAGAATGGATGCATCAACAATTCAGCCTGTTGTGGGTCACCACAATTTTTGTATAGAGACAACAGATGCCAGCATGGGGGAGTGCATTAATGAAGAGGATCTTGAAAAGCTAATGCAGTGTTTGTGTTGAGTATGTGGGGCTGCCCAGCATGGTGTGTGGTAGTGCTTGCACAAATACAGAGGATATCTGGATACAAATAGAGGAGAACTGTTTGTGTGGGTTAGAGGGAACATGGGGGAGGGAGACCAGCATTACCAATGCTTGGCGTGAAGAGGTGGAGGCTAAGGGGGAAGGTCAGTGCTGTGTGTGTTAGGGGACAGAGAGAGAGACTAACTTTGCCTGAATAGGCTCAGAAAGGAGAAAAAATCTGTAGGGTAGAGGGGGGGGGGAGAGGCCATCAGCACTTTATATATAAAACATGAGAGACTCATTGCTTTGTTTCATACACAAATACACACAGGAGTAGTGGCTGTGTGTATGGGCACAAAGGCCAGGAGTAATTCATTGGCAACTTAGAACAGGTGAGAGGAAAAGATTACGGAGGAGGCAGCATAGAAACGTGCAGTGCTTGTAAGTGTAAGAATCCACTTACTGCAGGAGAGAGGCAACATAGAGAATGTCTGCCACTGGGTAGCCACAAAAAGGACATTGGTAGTTCAAAAAGAGAGTGTGGAAGCAGCGTGTCTGCAAAAACAGCAAAGTCAAAGCTGCCATGGTAGTAAAACATTTGAGGAGAAAGGGCAAGATGGAGGGTCTGCATATGTTTTATATAAATAAATGTGTTTGGGTGGGGGGGTTGGTCAATCCAAATTTGCCTCAACGTTTTATTTATAGGGTTATTTATGACATGTGTTGAATCTCATGAATACATTTAAAATGGGGCAAATTAAGGCTGCTAGACCAGAGTTTTCACAGCAATCAGGAGGGTTTCCTAGGAAACAAAGATGAAAAGTCACCACTCTGGAACTGGCGATCAACCGTGCATCTTTAAGTCCTCAAACAAAAAAAAAAGCCCATTTAAATGTTAATGGATGTAAAAGCATGCAAAAACTATATAAAATAGATGGGCCAAAAAATACATTGTTAGCTAAGATATTAGGGTCCGTTAAGAAATACATATGTATGTATTTATTTATATGGTACTATTGTAGAAGCTGCCCTTTACATTTTTAACATATAATAATACAATAAATATACAATAAAATAAATATACACAGTGGCAAAAATAAATGTACACACAGCAACAAACTGGCATATGTCGAGATACAGGAAAAATGTAGAATCTGCCATTGATGTTTTTCAGCTATTACTTTGCTTTTGATGATTGAGTGAACACCATCTAAATTTGGCTTAATCCTGGGCAGAATAATTCCTTCTTAGAACCCACACATTGTAGATCGGGATAGAGGGTCCAGTTTCTGTTTTTAAGGCGTGAATATCTTAAGATTTTTGAAGTATAGAGGCCTTTAAATATGAGGAGGCTAGTCTCCTGAAAATGCTTTTCCACAAGCAAAGATCTGGTCGATCTGGGCACAATCAACAGCAATGGTTATCTCCACTGATTTACATGGCATGATATATAGGCCCCATAGTGTTATGTGTAGCTGCATATGTTGAGATCAAATGAGAAAAAAAACCTTTGCAAAAAGCATATTTGTACCCAAGGTCATGCTTTGGTCATACTGCATTCACCATTTACAGGAATTGCTCATTTACTTCAGCCCAGATGAAAGTGCTTAAGGCAGGGATCCCCAACCTTTTTCACCTGTGAGCCACATTCAAATGTAATAAGGGTTGGGGAGCAACATAAGAATGAAAATGGTTCCGGATGCCAACGAAGGACTGGAAGCCTACAGAAAACTCTGTTTGGCAGTACACATGGTTTTTATGCAATCAAACTTGCCTCCAAGCCAGGAATTCAAAAATAAGCCCCTGTTTGAAGCCACTGGGAGCAACATCCAAGGGGTTGGGCAGCAACATGTTGCTCACGAGCTACTGGTTGGGGATCACTGGCTTAAGTAAATGAGTAAATTACTTGACTAATGCTAAATGCTAATTTACTTGACTTGTGTACATGAAATTGCTGTGCTCTGCATCTCACGCTTAATTAAAAATCCAGCTTGAGGTGCAGAGTGCAGCGCTGTTCAGGTAGCCCTTAATGGTTTCTGACGAAGTGACCGTTATAGTCACGAAATGTGTAGAGCCATGCACCCCCCTGCCTCGCTCATCCATTTCTGAATTTTCACATCTTTTTAAATGATTCAATAAACGTGGATTTTACTTCTACTTTTTTACTGGTGCATATCTACCCTACCATTGAGCCAGAAAATGCGCCTTTAATTGAATTGTTTAGCCCTAAATGTAACACCTGCTATAGTCTCTGTGACACTGTTCACCTGCCTATGTGCCTCTCCCTTGCAGCCCTGTGTTTATAGGAGATGTGCTTAATTTTGGACATGCTGTCCCCTTTGCACTTTGCCCCAGCGCTTTACTTCGTAAAATAGCCCTATACCCACGACCTTCAGCTACCTATGAGTGCACAATAGACGTATCACGTAGTCTAAACAAGGCAATACTACAGAGTCTCTACTTTAAACTTTAACTGCATACCTCCCAACTGTCCCATTTTTCAGAAGACAGTCCTCCAATTTCCCAAGCTCAACCCGCAGTCCTGGATTGTTACTGAAATGTCCAGACTTTCTCTTTGATCTCCTTCACAGAACAGCCAGAAAAAGATGTACAGTTTCTAAAACGTAATTGGCTTTTGGCAGAGAGCCCAGAATACGTTGCAGGTGCACTTAGATACATTTGTTACAATTCAGGATAAGCAGGTCTCTTGGGGAAACTGACTTGCAGCTTAATGGACAATTCACCTTCATTAGCTAACCATTCAGATCAAATAAAGTAGTAAAAGAACAGATCAGACAATGTTCTGCCCCTGACAGCAATCGTACAAAAGTTATGTCCGACAAAGCTGGTGACAGTCTCCTACTGATATCGTTAGATCAGCAATACATGCAGAGATATTATCGAAATTTTCTAACCTGTCCAATCAACTGAACTACTTTTTGTCATCTCACGACAAATGTCGGGACACTCCACACACAACCCGAAAATGGTACGAAACGTAGATTCGTACGATCAAATCTTTGCGTCTATGGCCAGCTCAAGGGAGTAAAGTTGTACGTTCTGTGTTAGAACCTCTAGTCAATCCCATTTTGAGTTTCGCTCAGGCTTTGCTAAGTTCCTCTCTGATATTGTTTCATATGCCAGAGTGCACTTTTTTCATCCTATGCACAAAGTAAAAGTATGGAGTTACCCAGAAGCATAGCGCACAAGCATTTTTATTTATTCTTTATTTATTTGTCTTTAAATTTTACTATGTTGCAACATAAGGGTAAATTGAAGCAGATGGACTTCATGACTGTGGAAAATAGTTTTTCTCTGACTTGTCCCTGAAAATAGTAGAATTTGCTAAACTGTGGTGGATCTAGTTGAGCAGATATGGGCCAATTTTTAGGGTGAAGACATACGCAAAGAGATACTAGTAGCAGCTGCAGAATGCCACAAAATACCCTGCCATTGACAATACTGAGAATTGCCTTTGCTTAACGTAGTGTGTTAGCAAAGCCAATTATCACTATTGTGTACTATTTTGCAGCCGTGACAAGTAGCTGCTACTAGTAGGTATGTGTGTCTTCACCCTAAATAGAAATCAGTGTGAATCACCAGTGCTAAAACATTTGCATTATATAGTTAAAAAATGGCTTCTGAGTTTTGCAGAGTTAAAATGTTTTAGTCCCGCGATTCACAATGACCTCTTTACAAAGGTATTGTTTTATGTTTTTGTCACTAGAGGATATTTAGCGAGGGTGGCAAAACATACTGTATGCCATTACTCTAAAGGGTAATGCTTAACCCACATGTATGCAGGACATGGCAGCAGCCTTTAAGGTTTGGGGGGGGGTATATTCAAGCACAGGCAGTGTTGTCCTCTATCACAAAACAAAATACTACTGGGGACTTATTTGCCTTCTCTGCTTCATAAATAAAAGGAACATGCAAAGAGCTGTGCTTACTTGAATATTTTGCCTCCTAGTCAGTTTGATCACAGTAGTTGCCAGTGTAGACACCAAAAATATCTCAATAAAAAAACTTCAGCTTTTCCCTGTCAACCCATAAGCAGACTGATTGAGATGCTAGATTTGTATTATTAATATATGTGTATTTTCTTAAACTTATCTTGTAATCTGTCTTATAAAACCACATCCTGGTTGCAAGGATCAGTATACCTATCAACCTGGTAGCTGTTAAAATGGCAACAGAAAAAAAAGAATACAAGTTAAACTATAGTTATTATTTGAAAACTGATTATTTAATCCCCCATCTTTTCTGCATGCCTTTATGTCATTGTATCAATTGTGCTGCATAGTGTTTTATGTGGTTTCTACAGGCTCTCTGACAAAAAGCAGTGCTAAATTCTAATACTAAGATCCCTTTTTCCGCAGCTGTCCAGCGAGGTCGCATCCCACCTGCACATTCCAGTGCCAGTCCCACTTCTGCTCCAGGAGCAGGCGAGTACTTCAATGGACAGCCAGTCTCTGAACTAATCTCCCAGCTCCTGCGAGCTGAGCCATATCCTGCTTCCCGCTATGGGTCCCAGTACACCCAACAGGGTAGTGTGATGGGCATTGATAATATCTGTGAACTAGCAGCAAGGCTTCTCTTCAGCACTGTTGAGTGGTCAAGGAGCATCCCCTACTTCCCAGAACTAGCAGTGGCTGATCAGGTCTCCTTGCTTCGACTGAGCTGGAGTGAACTGTTCGTACTAAGTGCTGCACAGTCTGCCCTTCCACTTCACATGGCTCCTCTTTTGGCTGCTGCTGGATTCCATTCTTCTCCAATGTCTGCTGACCGAGTCGTCTCATTTATGGATCAGATTCGTCTCTTCCAGGACCAGGTTGAGAAGCTTAACCGCCTGCAGGTGGACTCAGCTGAATATGCTTGCTTAAAAGCCATTGCACTCTTCACTTCAGGTGAGAGTAGGATTTGATCCCATAATAACTCTCTAAATTTTTATCCATCATATTTTTAAATCTATATATCTAAAATAAATGTATTTTTTCATAATTTTAGATGCCTGTGGCCTTACAGATCCAGCTCACGTGGAAAGCTTACAAGAGAAAGCCCAGGTAGCCCTCACAGAGTATGTGCGAGCCCAGTATCCCTCTCAGCCACAGCGCTTTGGGCGTCTCCTCTTACGGCTGCCTGCACTCCGAGCTGTTCCTGCATCACTCATATCTCAGCTCTTCTTCATGAGGCTTGTTGGCAAGACCCCTATAGAAACACTTATTAGGGACATGCTTCTCTCTGGTAGCAGTTTTAATTGGCCATACTCATCTGGTCAATAGCATCACTAGATGCTTAAGTGCAATAATATTGACTTGGGTCTCACCTTGGACACTTTTTAGTGGCAGGCCTTTGCCTCTTTCTGGAGTTCAGGCTCAACCTCTTTTGCAAGTCACAAGGGCACTTCCAAATTTCATGAGGAGACAACTTGTCTACAGACCCATGAATTGTCTCTCTGCTGATAATGTGTTTGGGTTACATCAGGGCTAAAAAACTGGTACTGGCAGAATGCCGCCTCCATTTTCTCCTTACCTGTATAAATACATTGTAACCCTTTTCTGAGTACTGTAGGATATTCTAGATATTCTAAAGGTGTTCTAAAATATGCTTTAAGCACCAAGAGTTTCAGATCACCACAAGAACTCTGTATGCATCTGTAAGCATTTGTCCGCCTCTGAGAGAGTACAGCTTAGTCCACACCTTGTCTACCTCTTCAGTGAACACTAATTTCCCAGAAGACAGCTGCTTTGTTCTTTTAAATGCAGCTTACAGGAATTTCACTATATGGAGAGTTGCAGAAATGTGGATATTAAACACATTTTATGTTCACTGAACTCTGTTAAGTACAGTGTCAGAGAAGTCAATTTGAAATCTTCTGGTGTTGGAAGGACTAAGCGAAGCTGTTTATCAGGGGCATGATTGTCTTGTAATCTTTCCCAATCCATTTTTTAATTTGCCCTGATGTACAGGTCTTTTAAAGGTTTGAAACACTGAAATAATACTTATAGATTTTATCTTTACTCTGAAATCGTTTATTCTGAAATATTTTACCTTTACTAGCTCTAACCAAATTGTTTCCTTAACACCTTTTTTGATACCTGTTAGTGCAAGGTAAGTCACTGTTCTTAATTACCCTGCATTTTTTCAGTGTGGTCAAAAAAAAAAAATGTTGTCTTCTTTTTCAAAGAAAAAAAAAATAGGCTCTCAAATTCCTTTATATGAAGCCTTTTTTATAATTGTGTAGTACTAAATCTTTGGGAGCAAATCAACCATATAAGTTGAATTGAAACAGTTCTTGTTGTGCAGTAGATGGTGCATTACAGGGGTGAGTGCAGGGTCAGCTTTTTTCTAACGGCCAAGGTAGAGGTCTGTCTGGCCTTGCATCAACACCTAACAAAAATGTTCTGCTACAGTTCACATGACCATTCTGCAGGTCATTGATTATTGCTTATGGCCCATAATTCTTAAAATCATTTGTGAGTATGTGCTGTCATATTATTATTATTATTATTGTCTGATTTCAGTCAGAAAAGGAGAGTGAGCTAAAATGAAGACATACCCTTTAGACACAATTTCTGCAGAGGTTTGAACAATATTGGTGAGTTTTTAAGGCCCCTTTAAAAGATTAAAATGGCTGTAGCTATAATGGTACTTAAAACGCATTACTTTATGTGTATACACTAATCTGTTAATCTCTTTTATATATGTTAACTATTTTTTTTAAGAAGCTTTATATCTTTAGTTTCAACTTTGTGTGAAAAAAAAATTAACTAAACAAGCTTTGATGTCTTTGATACCTTATAAAGTGCCAGGAGTTCATTGCCGGACCCCCAAAAAATGTGTTTAAGAAGTATATCCATATTTAGGGATTATGTAGGAATAATTGGATATTCATTAGTGTAGCTAATGTTCATAAAACAATTAATTACACAACTTTTTTTGTTTTAGTTCAAAGTCTGTGTCAGTCATCGCATGACAGTCTCTATTGTGTTCATGCCACTTCTACCGGTCTGTGCTGCCCACAGCAAACCCTTCTTATTGACTTACTTGCCCAAACCCATATTTCTGCTGAGCATTTCAAGAGGGGTATGAGACTGCCGGACAGACACCTACAATGACAAGCTTCTACATTTGCACACATGAAAACACACTACTAGCCATGTAACACACTGTTATATGATTGAGCCTTGTCTAAGAATATGTGCTTTTTAAACTAATGAATAGCCAGTTATTCTGTGCAGAAATTTCTCTTAATATGGCTGAGCAAATGTTCTCCCCCTTATCTCTCTCGATACATATACATATATATATATATATATATATATATATAGAAGGCTGTTTTGTTTTCTGTTTGTTTCTACTCTTGTAAAATTGTATGTCTAAATATTCTGCTAATGCCAAAAAACAGGTGGAAGGGAAAACTGCCAAAGAAGGATGTAGAAATAAAACAAAAATACACTGATATAAATTATTTTCCTGTCATTTTTGCCAAATATTTACATATACAAACTCAAGAGGTAAGAAGTGTTCTCTGTGGGTCCTGCCCTTGCATCTGCAGTGAGCTACAATGTGGAGGAGGCTTGCGAGGCCATTTGTGTTGCATTTGGTCACCCAACTTCATTAGGTGAGAACATGTTTATCGGTATATTACAAGGGCTCATAGGTATATTACAGCTCTGTAGCTGTAGATTATTTACACGGGGTAAAGCAACAGCTATGTCAAGTTGGTCATCCTGTTCAGCACTAGCTGTAAATTTAAACCTGGGATTCCCCAAACATGTGCTGATTTTACACAGGTTGGGACAGGAAGCCTACCAAACATGAGCTGCTCAAGGAGAACTAAACTCTAGAAATGAATATGGTTAAAAATGCTATATTTTATGTACTGAATTTATTGCACAAGCCTAAAGTTTCAGCTTCGCAATAGCAGCAATGATCGAGAACATCAAACTTGTCACAGGGGGTCACCATCTTTGAATACTGTGGGCTCTGAGCAGCTAAGCTTAGGGGTCGTCGCAAATTATCAAGCAGAAAATAAGGTTGTACTGTAATATAAATTGATGCTACAGGGCTGATATAAATTCTGTTAGTTGCCCTGGTTTCTAAGCTGCCAATAAATATTGATTATTAATCAGCTTTATATTGTGAGATTTATATTTTATACGTACTGTCCCCAGCACAGAGCATGTGCAGCAAATCAGTAAAAAAGAAGATGGAGAGCTAATTCAGAGATAGACCTTTACTGCTAAAGGGCTGTGGTTGTTTTTGGTCAGTACAGAAGCCCAAAACATAATGTACAGCATTTCTAGCCTACTTCTTTAGTTAGGCTTTAGTTTTTTTAAGTCTTTTAAGACAAAAACAAGAACGCATCAGTTTAATCCCTCTTTGCTGTGTGACAACCTTGCTGTTGTCTATGTGGGTTGTAAAAATAATATATATGCTGTCTCATTTAACCAAGCACCCGAAAAAAGGACTTTACATAGTATAACATTAAGATTGTCGCAAGTAAAACCTATTACTCGCAGCAATCCATCTTAATCGTGGGACATTGCCTTTCTTCACAGTTTCCTGCAATTAATCCAAATCACCACAATCGGGTACAGTAAATAGCACCATAGTAAGCACAGCACTTTGTATAGCTCTGCTTGACATCTGCCCAGGGCAGTGAACATCAATTTGATTCTGTTGTAGCTAAGCTGCAACAGCTCTCTCAATCTTTGTCCTTGAGCAAAAGGCTGAAAAACTTTGTATGTATTGCAACAAATATTTCCCGTTACATGTTCCATCCATGTGCTCTTTTCAGATTTGATTCTCCTATTCAAAAGGTGTTCTTTCTTAAGCACTTCCAGGACCCATCAACAAGATTCTTAGAGAAATGGTATTTCCAGCTTTCCTGCACCTCCCATTAGGAAAAAAATTAAAGGCAAAATGTACTTTCTTATAGTCACTTGCTCAAAACATATACTGTATGTACCCAACATACACAAGCTGGTTATCCTGTGAAACCAGTTCTGCAAAATGCTAAATCAGCACGCTGCTTTAAATAGCATGTGACCTATATCTTACCATTCAGTGTGGTGCTCATGAGCAAATATAAGAAGGACTATAAATAATTATCCTGGGAGGTAGGAGGCTGCAGAAACATGAGATTGTTTTATAAAGCACTGCACGGAAAATATATCTTAAGAACTTCTACTTTTATTCCTAGAATGCTTGTGACAACAAAAGGCAAAATGAGCTTATAACAACTTATTTTAATACATAAGTGCAAATAGAAAAATGTTATCATAAAACAAGGTTCTATATTTATTACATCAGATTTTGTTTTTTCCTCATTGCTTTCCCCCTTACTGGAAACCACTACCAGGCCCATGAGCTGCTATTGTATCCAGTGGTGTATGGGAATGACTGCATGCATTGAGCTGCCAGAGATTTTCTGCTGCGGCTACGTTTTTAGCTTTTAATGGCAAAGTTTAGTTCATGCTGGCAGTTAACACATACTTGTGCATACTAGACATAAACACAAGGTTGTGTTAGCATACTTTAGTTTACATATTAGATTAGATCTGCCCTCCATCTGTTGCTGACTTACAGCTTACATTAACTTCAGTTTGTCAACATTGAATTCTGTACATTAACTTCACTTTTTACTTCCTGTAGCTGAATATTTGTCAAAAATCTATCCTCCCAATATACCTGTCAAAAGTCCTTTTCTACCTCTCACCTTCCTTTCTACCCACAGAATAACTGTTATGAAGTCACTTATTATTACATTCATTTACAAAGGACCAACAAAACAAACAACACACGTATATATGATAACACAGTAGGTAATGGGAGCCCTGTCTTCATTAGCCTATCCAACCTGCTCCCCTGCGTTTCTACATTCTGCAATCGATCAAACATCCACATGTCTTAATTTATTATTCCCTTCAACTTCCAGTTTAATGCAACATAAGTCAGAGATGGAATACATGGAAGCAACATTAAGTTCAGTGGATGCAGTTTTGTACTGCTTGAAAGAAAAACTAGATTCAGTTACACTTCAAATATTTGGTCCAGCAGTAATTGGGCTATATCTTTAGTTCACCAAGGGCCTGGCGACCTTACGATGAAGCATTTAACTAGCATCTAAATCAATTGAATACAGGTCTGATCACATCCATAAATGAGGCAGCAAAACCAACAATAGGTTAAAGAGGTTGTTCACATTTAAATTGACTTTGCAAATGTTTTTTATTTTTATTATTTGTGTTTTTTGCATTATTTAGCTTTTTTATTCTGGAGCTCTTCACTTACAATTTCAGCAGTCTTTTGCGAAGTTCCAATTTACCATAGCAACCATATATTTATTTGAATAAGATACTGGAATATGAATAGGAGACAGCCTGAATAGAAAGATGAATAATAAAAAGTAGCAATAACAATATATGTGTAGCCTTACAGAGCACTTGCCATTTAGATGGGATCAGTGACCCCCATTTAAAAGCTAGAAATAGTTAGAAGGCAAAACTATAAATAATGAAAATATCAAGGCCAATTGGAAAGTTTCTTCAAATTAGTCATTCTTAAACATACTAAATGTTAACTTAAACGTTTAAAATGGGGACTATCTTAGTTTCATGTGTGTTTTTCGTGCTGTTCAATGAATTTCTCCTAATTTTAGTGCCTGGCAGGAAAGACAGTCTTTTGCAGATAGCATTTTGAGGTTTAGGAAACAATGTGTCAGGACTAATCAGAAAGAAAGTAGTTTAGCATATAAAATGCCCTTTACAGTATCTTCAACTGGCAATGTGATTAGGCAATGCTACAGATACCCATATTAAGTTAAATACAATGATAGTTGCTACTGTACCAGCTCCGAACATTCTTAACAGGCCTTAGTGAAAAAACACAGCTCTTGTGAAATATATGCAGCATTGCATTTGGTTTAATCACTTTCATTCTCACTGACCCAAACCATCTATAGCTAATAAAACAAGAAAATGTAAAAAATATAATTTTGCGCAAGAAAGAAGCCCACACAGCATCATGTGAGACTGTGGATTTATGATGAGTTGGTTGAAATATGCAGTCCATTCTGTAGAGTCCTTATATATATCTATATTATATAGGCCATGCTGCCCTCTTGTGGGTGCCTGTTGTTCTGCTTTCCCTAACCCCTTGACTTGTCGTAATTGTTCACCATCCTTTTTATGTGAAAAAGCTTGTTGCGAAGTTGTTTTGTCTCCATTTTCTTGGTTTGGTAATCAGGGGTCTAGAAAAATAAATGAAATATCAGGATAAATCAATCGATTAAGAAGTGTTATAGCGCACTACATTACGCAATGTGCCTCTAAAAGATTGTAAACTTTTGCAAGCAATCCCCTATAATCATGTTGCATTCTGTTACCTTTGTTTGTGTGTCCCCTGTCTGTTATAGACTATACTGAAAGATCTCTTTGTTTGGCCCACTATGACGGCATTTGGGGTGAGGATCAATTAAAGGAGCTGTTCACCTTTAAATTAACTTTTAATATGATGTAGAGAGTCATATTCTGAGATAATATGCAACTGGCTTTTATTTGGTTTTTTGAGCTATTTAGCTTTTAATTTAGCAGGTCTCCAGTTAGCAATTTTAGCAATCTGGTTGCTAGCATCCAAATTACCACATCAACCATGCATTGATTTGAATAAGACTGAAATATGAATAGGAGAGGGCCTGAATAGAAAGATGACTAATAAAAAGTAGGAATAACAAACATTTGTAGCCTTACAGAGCATTTGTTTTTTTGGATGTGGTCAGTGACCCCATACACCAGTTGATAAGCTGCCAACTCTCTGCAGCGTTTATCAGCCTGTATATGGCCATCTTTAGTTACACACTAATGACACCCAAACTTGCACAATCACTCCAACACAACTGACACCCTCACACACCCAGCTGTAATCACTAAATCTCCTACTATCTCAGGGATACCATTTTACACACAGTCACAGACTCATACAATTCCTTACACAAACATTATTTATAATGTCACGTACACCATCTTGCCCAGATACTTTCTGAAAGACACATGATTACACTTACTAGTCTTTTCAACCTCTTCCCCTGCCTCACACTTTTAAGCACATTTTCCATGTTACACCTACATCCCCACATTTCTGTTATATATTCCAAAATGTTTTGGGACTCTTAAAAATATGTTAAGGACCAGTAATATCATTTGGCCACGAGGCACTATTTCTTTTGGGTCTTAGGTCTGTAAAGAACTAGTTCACCTTTTGGTACATCACATTAATTACTTTTTTAATTGCTTTTATCTTCCCCTCCTTCACATAGATTTCCCTTATATTATTTTCCAAAGTAGACTACAGGAGATGACTTTCAAAAATAGTTTTAATGGGTTTTTCCCCTAAAATGTACATTTTAAAATGTATTTCTTTGGAACCCATCCCCATTATAGGTTTCTCAGTAGACCTCTGATACTCTTATAGTAACCCTCTGAATTCTCATACGTGTCATACAATTGTAGCTGCTACTTGTAGATAGGAATAGGTTCCATTGTTTCCTACAGGGAATACTAGATTATTTTAGAATAAAACCTATTTGTAGCCAGTAGCACTACGTGCTTTCCTTTGTGACATTGTTAGATTCTGATTAAGCACAAAACAAAAACTGTGGTACAGTGTTAGCCAGTAGCAAAAATAACAAAAAAACAAAGAAATGCAAAAAGTATTATAGAAATGATACCTATATCGGCTAACAATAAAAATACATTGCACGCTTTCGGAGCACCAAGGCCCCTCCGTCAGGCAAAAAACAAATTTCAGAAAGCGTGAAATGTATTTTTATTGTTAGCCAATATGGGGATCATTTCTACATCTACATTTCTACATCTGTATTTATTTGTTTTTTTATTTGTTATTTTAGATTCTGATTAAATTATTAAAACAGCTACTTACTCTTGGATGAAGTTTAATGTCCAAAACCTAGCATACTATTTGTCTGCCTAAATTCCGCAAACAACTGCTTATATTAAACAGGTTATTATCTTTATTATCTTTATTAAAAAGGAATGAAACCTTTCTCCTTGCACCTGATGGTTGGCTGAGAATGATGGGGAGAAAAGTAGAACATTTTGAGTGCTATATATTACTTACCCTGACCTTGGGGTTGTCTAAACTGATGTCAATAACTGCTGTATAGTAGTGACAGTACGGAAAGCACATGAAAGCTGGGAAAATATATATGTAAATAATTGACAGACCGGTCCAGAGGTTAAAAGATATTCCAGAAAAGAAAATCAGGTGTGAAATCAATTTATGCCGACACATTATTAACGTCACTAACCAGTGGCTACATTTGTTGGAGAGATCACTGGGCTTTTATACAGTCTTTATTGTTAAATTGGGGTAATGTTCGACAATTTATTTGCAGTTAAGATGCCAGGGATTTGGGAGATTTTCATGGATCTGCCCTAATCTATAGTGCTATCATGTTCTGTAGTGAGTGAGTAAAATATGCCTTTTAAGTTTCAGAATCACAAATAACTCACTCTTTTAAGATCCTTCAGTCTGTTGTACTCCTCAGCAACCCCCTGTAATAAAAATTGTAATATCACTGCCAGAAAGCCAGTACAATGCTATACAATAGAGGTATGAAAAATACAGAGCAGATGAGAAACCATATGGGAAGGAGTATAAGTGCAAAAACAAGGATTTGGTGCTCCAGAATAGGGAATTAAATAACTCACAAAGTTGAACATGTGGTGCACCAGCCCCGGACCCCCAGCTTCAGGTAGCAGCAAACCACAATATTCAACAAAAAAATAGGGCTATTCGGCACTTAGAGGAATCCACAGGGCCAAAATTATTAGTTTAGAAAAAATGAGTCTTTATTAATCATAGTTAAAAATATTAGGGCATCTCCATAGGCCCTACGCTTTTCGTACCTGCAAGGTACTTAATCATGGGCATGGGTACGAAATGCGTAGTGCCTATGGAGATGCCCTTATATTTTTAACTATGATTAATAAAGACTCATTTTTTTTAAACCAATAACAAGGAGTATAAGTGCACAGTGGGGAGGTACCTGGTACTGTGTGGTACCCTCTGTGAGCCCATCCAACTGTTTGCTGAGTTGCTGCAATTGATTGTTGATATCATCCATCTCCGCACACATCACTTTGTAACGACGCAAATCCGTGTCAAATTCCCGTTTATATTCCTGGCGTTGACTGTCTGACTCAATTGCAGGGTATAGACTAAAAGCAGTAAGAAAAACGCTGTTATTTTAGAATGCTGCTGAATATTAAGGGGGTTATTTATCAAAAGTCGAATTTTAAAGGTTTGTGAGGTTTTTTATAGCTCGAATGAACTCACAACTTGAAAATTTTTCGGATTTATGAAAAAACTTGAATGTAAAAAACTTGAAAACTCGACTTCTACATGACCTCGACTGGTTTTAGCTGAAGTATTTTCGGATTCAAACTATTTCCAGCTTCAATTCTAGTTTTTTTTTTTACCCTTGAAAAACTCGAATTTTTCACAACTAGACCTTTGACAAACCTGCCCCATATAGTTGATCTTTTCTCCATTTTGTCCAATAACCCTATAGAAACTGCCCCCCATGCAACTACTATGCTCAGCTCTTATTATTATGTGCCCCACAAACTACAACTCTACCTGTTCCATTCTCCAAGATCTCTGTCATCACCAGATTCCACAGCTGTAGTATAATCTGTTTCATACTGAGATTCATCCAGCTCGGGGTTACGCCTCCTTCTTCTGCCCCTTCTCACTGGAGGTCTGCTTCTGCTCTGCTCCTGGGGTTCACTGTCTGACACAGGAGAGCTGCAAGCAAAATAGTCTATTAATCAGGAGCGTAACTACAGAGTAAACAGACCCTGCAGCTGCAGGGGGCTCAGGAGGTATAGTTGCCCCATGAGGCTCTAATTCATATATTATTTAAATATACATTGGTAAAACATGTCCACCTCTAGACATTTTTGGGACCTTAAAAATAACAATGATACTATTATTGGCAGAATTATGCTGGCAGTTATACAGTAAACCAGGAAAAAAAATCTGAATTATGTAGAGCTGAACTGCGTTTCATCCGAAGTCTCTTTACATACCTTAGGGAAATTATTACCTGTGCTAATAGTAAGCTGCACTCTACTCCTACTTCGGTGTGTTTTAGGGCAAAATTAATAGAATATACATCTTAGTTATACATATATTTTCTTTTTATTATGTTTGTGAAACTGAGGATCACTGACAATAAAACTGAACACATGCAGAAATTAACACTTGGATTATCTGCTGATACAAGAAAGGCTAGAGATCACATATGGTTATCCTTTCCATTGCAATACAGTCTGTGATGACTGCTCCCTTTAATTATAACTTAGCACTTAGATCTTAAGAGTATTGTAGTGGTTAAGAGATCACTTCAGGAGTTGTAGTTCTTAGGACATCATTCCCTGACTCAAATTGAATAGGACATCACCCTCTGGATTTGACAGTTTCACTCTGGCTTTTTTAATCTCTCACAGTATTCAGTATGTAGTACCTGCTCATTGGTGGTGATTCTCTTGCTTCAAAGGTATCTACCGGTGGTTTATAGATACTGTTGTTGCTCAAAGCCTTAACTGGACTTTGGGGTTTCTCAGAATAAATTAGCGTGGCTGTGTCATCTGGGGGCATATCTGGAACATTCTTAACCTGTGGGTGAGAGTCAGATTAGAGCTACATGTACAATGATGTCAGGTTCACCTTTAAAGTAACTAACAAATGCTTTTCTAAATATTTGCTGCACTGATAGCACATCCATTATTATAACTACTTTACTGCTTGAGCAATGTATAATGCGAATATTTCCTCTTTGATTACGTTATGAATAAAACACAATGCTATTCATTGCTGTATTTGCATGAGACCAGTCAGTAACTACATCAGTAGCATGGTTGCCTTTAGAAACTTGGGGTCCCTCTACAAAGAGGACACTGAAGCACTGACAAAGTCACATATTTTCAGTCTCCACTCACCTATTTAAAAAAGGTACAACTTTAGTTGACATGTTTCAATTCCACTGTTTTAACTTTGCTGTACTTTACTGTATTTAAAATAAGTTCATCAGACTAAAAGGATAACTCTAGGGATAATTATTTCTTATGGAAGAATGAAGAACTTCTATTTGCAAAGTGATAGATGAAGTTCTAAATATTTTACTACCTTGCGATAATCTAAGTCATTAAAATGTCTCAGTAATGGAATACAGTAACATTTTACTACTTTGATAACATTTGTTTGACAATGAATACACTTTCTTCTAATTACACTAGAAGCTTTTTCAAACCTTTAAACTAATGCATAACAGTGTTGACAGAATTGGTTAATGTTTATTTTAGGGCTCTTAGGAATGCTGGAGCCCAGTATGGTTTTGTTGTCTGCTCTGAACAGCAGTCCATATAAACTGTTTTCATAATGTACATAATCTACTGGAGTATAAACACTGCATGATTAATACATTAAGTACACTTCCAGGTAACGTGCAGAAAATATGACAACCTGCAAAAGTGCCCTTAAACTGGGTTGGGAACACTTATTGTAATAGCCTTTTCATCTGTGTGCATTCAGCTTTGAAGTTCAACAAGCTAGGGAATTAGAATTAGATTTATGAAGTGCAAGGAAGGAGGGCTCCCTTGTGCCATGCTCTGTGTCAGCCGCTGGATGTATTATTACAGTCAAATCAGGCACAAAGCTGCAGAGGGCAACTCAGTTTTACATACAGGGCAATACCAGACTCATTGGCATTGCAATATACAGTATGTAAAACTAAGTACACTTCATAAAATAATAAATTAAAAAACAGCAAACAAAAAGATGGCTTACATGTATCTAACTGTACTGTATCTGTATTTAATTCATGCACTGAAGTGTATAGCAACAGTTACCTATGCTAACAAATGGCCAGGGGGCAGGACATCAGCCTAAGCCACACTGGTGGCTGGAAAGGATGCCAGGAGTCCACGTGTAGGACAGCAATATTACCAAACAAACTGTACAAAGCCAAGAGAGTGTCCAACACCATTGTAGAGGGTGCCAGAAACATGCCCTGGATGCTCCGTTTGCTTTGTTGTGATTTTCAGTGAGATAGATCCTGAGACTGCCCTGGTGAGTAAGCCTCTATTATGAGTGGTGGAAGTACAAGCATGCACTGGTGCTTGGAGTCTATATTGAACTTGCTACACAGGAGCAAGGAAGGTAGGTAAGAGGTTAATACGGGTTCTTGGAAAATAAAAACTGTGAAAAAGATTGATTGTCTGACGTGACTAAAGGTGTCCATAAATGTAACAATTATAGTTCATGTTACCATTGGTTCATGTTCAATACAGACGTGTTGATTCTATATAGGAATAGAATTCTACCTGTATTCGGCACTAACAGTGACTGATGTTCGGTGCGTCTATGGCCACCTTTAGTTTAAATGTGCTTTTTTAGGCGTATGTATTTTCACACCACTTTGTATGTGTGCTCATGGGCCAATCCCATGCCTGTCGGTAGAGGGGGAGGAAGGCATTAGGCTTCATAGATAAGCCAGTGGAAAAAAAACACCCATGTGCTTCAAGCCTTAGCTTAACTTCTATGTGCCCCACTGTTGAGATAGATGCCCTTTGAGTTCTCTTCTCTTTATTTAAGGTTTACAGTTACTGCTGCAATCATCTGTTGCACTGAAATGTGTACTCTCAAATGTAGTTGATAGCCTGTAGATTTGAAGTTAGAGATGTGGGCATCAGTCTAAAGCTGGCCATAGACGCAAAGATCCGATCGTACGAATCAATGTACAATCGGACTTTCCCATCTTCCGACCCTCCACTAACCATTCAGATCAAAGTCTTTACCATTCCGATCAAATACGGTAAGAACAGATCACCCAATGTTCTGCCCCTGACAGCAATCGTACGATACTTATGTCTGACAACACTATTGACAGTCTCCCACTGAAAATCGTACGATCGGCAATACACGCAGAGATATTATCGGCAGGCGACAGAAATTTTCTAACCTGACCGATCTCCGACGGACGAAAAATGTCGGGTCTCTCCACACATGGTCCGAAAATCGTACGAATCCACAATTCGTACGATCGGATCTTTGCGTCTATGGCCAGCTTAAGAAAATGTACCGTATGTAATTCAAGGATGGCCAAACTGTAAGCATCCATGATAGCTATTGTCTGATCATATATTTGCACCTTTTTGTGACAGAGCAGGTTTGAGATCCAGGTCCGGACTGGGATTAAAAATAGACCCTGGCATCTCAAGTACACAGAGGTCCAAACAATCCCCCACCAGCCCAATAACTAGTGACTGTCTTATGGTATCTTGCAGCAGCCCCTCTGGCATTTGGCAGATTCCACAGATTGCCAGTCTGAGCCTGTTGAGGTCTGAGCATGGGCGTAACTACAGAGGAAGCAGACCCTGCGGCTGCAGGGGGGGCAGGAGGTATAGGGGGCCCATGAGGCCCTAATTCATATATACTTTGAGATTGTCATGGATCTGCCCTAATTTCCTGATAAAGGTTGATTTCATCAAATTTAGGGCCTCATGGGACCCCCTTTACATCCTGGGCACCCCTGCAGCCACAGGGGCATAACTACAGAGGGAACAGTCCCTACTGCTGCAGGGGAGGGCAGGAGGTATAGGAGGCCCACGAGGCCCTAATTTATATATAATTTAAATAAATATTGGTAAAACAGATGTACAAAATCTCTGTAATTATGCATTTATGTTAAAAACCTACAAGGTGCAGTGTAGAAAACTCAAAAACCAATTATAGTCATGGCAAAATGCAACAAAGGCCTTAGCATTTCAGGAGAGAGAGATTCTTCCTACACAACTGCCATCAACTGATGCACTGTGCTACTGCTGTGCGCGAATACAGATTTATAAATTATTTAATTCACAGCCTTGCAGGTGGATAAGCTTAATAGCAAAAAACTGACACAGACCGGAAATTATTTTTAACCTAAAATGAACACATTGTAAACAAAAACGAATGTGAATATATGATTTCATACTTTTAGTATGTCTTAGGCGTTTTGATCCTATAATATTGCGTTACATGCTACATAATTTATCTATTAGTCTGTTAAACAAAATGATGAGCAGATTGCTACTTTCAGGAAGAATACTCATAAAATATTAATCCCCAAGAGCAGGTCTGTTTGCCTCATCTGAACATTTATTCCCTAACAGGACCAAATGACCCATTTAGCAAACCTCAGCTGTCAGTCTGACCAAACCCAGAGGCAATTGCACCTCTCTTCTACCAGACTTTAGTTTCTTTCATTTAATGTTTATATTTGTATAAACATAACTGTAGGAATATTAGACAATGTATGCATTCAAATAGATATATGCACACACACATGCATACCCAAATACACACACTGGATATAATCACCTGTGCTTGCTCTGACATCAGAAAATAGAATGTTGCCCAGTCTTTCCTTTCAGTGTTCATTCAGTTGTGCTCAGATAATTGGCTACATCCATATTAAAGCCTTTGTTAAATATTAATATAATCATCCTCTGTAACACCTCATCTCATACAATGCTCAGAGAGAAAGAGTAAGTGACGACTGTTGGAAGAGAAATTTAGACAGGCGGTAGGTAGGAAATGGAAAAATATACTGTATATACAGAATTCATGGTATCATTCACTAAGGGGTTAATTAACCCTCGATATTCGACTAGGAATTAAAATCCTTCGACTTCGAATATCGAAGTCGAAGGATTTAGCGCAGATAGTTCGACCGAACGATCGAAGGATAATTCCTTCGATCGAACGATTAAATCCTTCGAATCGAACGATTCGAAGGATTTAAATCCAACGATCGAAGGAATATCCTTCGATCAAAAAAAGTTAGCCAAGCCTATGGGGACCTTCACCATAGGCTAACATTGAGTTCGGTAGCTTTTAGATGGCGAACTAGGGGGTCGAAGTTTTTTTTAAAGAGACAGTACTTCGACTATCGAATGGTCGAATAGTCGTACGATTTTTACTTCGAATCCTTTGATTCGAAGTTTTTTAACTTCGAATCCTTCACTCGAAGTTAGTGAATCGGCCCCTTAATGTGCGAACAAATTAGCACAATATATCTTGTTTCTTTCGATAAAAGCAACTTCCCCCCCCCAGAATTGCAATGAAATTTCCTCCAAATTTTTGCTCCTGAATTCTTAAATGCAAAATTATGTGAGGTTATTAATGAGAAAGTTGTACCCACAACCAAATGAACATCACTTGGGGGTCAAGGATATATATTTTCTTTTTCTCAATTGCACAGCGTTTCACTGATTCAAAATATTAGCACTTGCGCTGCACAAGGTCCTGTATTTTAAAATTGACCAACAGGAGATGTATAGTACAGGAAGCAGCACTAAGAAGGTTACACCCTCCCACACTGATATCAAAGCGGGGTGTGCGTTCACCGATAGCGTTGGTAAGTATGTTAATAAGTCACTAGACAGAAACCAACAGTATCAGTGAGCAAATATTCACAAAGAGTTGTTTTGGCAGCAATACAGACATCAGAGCACCTGCATACACTTCTTCACACCTATGCACTAACCACAAAAACAGCAGCCATTCATGTGCACGGCACGCAAATTATCATTCACCTCATAAAGCTATGGCACATAGCTACTTTACACACTTATCTAAATATTTGTCTCTAATTAAATTAGGATGCAAAAATGTATGTTATTCACTTGAATCCAAGCTATATCTAAAAATTGTTCTGTTTTGAGACATTTTTAGTAGTAGCAGATGTCAAAATTTGAACAAATACTTACAGTAGCTTTGTGGAAAATGTACTTATTCCCTGCACACGCCCTTCTGGAATTAGAACTTTCTACGCCCTTCTGAAGTATCTGTCAACTCCCTTGCTTTCAGTGGCCTTCAAACTGGGCTGTTAAAGATGTCACATAGACAGATAATCATCTATGGGACACTACATTATGTTGAGCTGTACTGAATATGTGTGTGTAACACAAAAACACAAAAAGAGAGAATAATATGTCAGTGTGTGAGAAAAGTAATGAGAGGTAGAAATTCTATGTGTGTATGTTGAGAAAGGTCCCTGCGTGGCCCGAAACGTCACGTCGGCTTTACATGTGATTTTCTAATACACTTTGATTATTCACGAAATACCTCGGTGTTGCTGGTCATTCGTCTTTATTTTTATATATATATATATATATATATATATATATATATATATATATATATATATATATATATATATATATATATATATATTTATATATATACTTTGAGAAAGGCTGGTGCCACAGCCGAAACGTTAGTTTGTTGCTTTCAATAAAGCGTTTAAATTTTCATAAGCCCTGTGAGTGTGTCTTCCATTTGTCAAATTGTGTTCCACTACTTTTGGGAGAATGTGTATATGTTTGTACAAGTGTGAGAGACAGATTATAAAGTAAAGGATAATATACATACACTCCTTAATGGCAAGAACAACCAAATCTATAGGTATGATAATGTAAAACATGTTGGTATGTATTGCTCTTGCTAGGCTATGGAGAAAGGATGGCCAAATATGATAAATACTAGCAAAATAGGCAATATTTTTACCGAGATTAGATTTATTTCTAAAGCATTAGAGCGCATCTGGAAAATTCACCTGCCATGTGTCTAGCATAAATAAAAATTATACCTTTTTGTTCAAGAGTATAACTGATAAGTTCCTCTAGCTATGCTTCAAACAATAGATCATGTTAGCTATTGATCAGCCTCTGCTATTAAAAATCACTTATCTTACTACTGGGTTTAACAACGTTTTGTGTCATAGAGTGATTTATGTCTGACCTAGGGTTGTTCTTACAACTTCTGTTATGGTATTCCATAATAATAAAATGTGTATAAAAAGTGTAGAAATCAATCCCTTGAAATATAGTTATACAGCTTAGAGATGAGTGAAATTCCTGTGTTTTGCTTTTGAAATATTTGAGTTTCACAAAAACAGCTACCGAAACAGTTTCACCTATTGTTTCGCAATAACATTTCTAAATGGTTGTATGCCAGCTGGAAACCTGCCATGACTACGGCAAACAGCATGCACTTTTATCATTTGAAAGACTAAAAAGAGAAAATGGCAATACTTTTTAAAGTCAAATAAATTATTATTTATTCTATGTTATAGGAACTTAAAGGTGCCCAACAACATCACACAAAGAAAGAAAACAATTTTCTTAAAATAAATATTAGTTACCAGGCTATTTATTTAATTCACCTTTTTAGTGGATACAACGAAAGCACAGGAGTAAGATAACTGTTCTGTACTTTCCCTTGTCCATGGGCCCTGCCCTAACCTTTCTAAAATATATCTGTTCAGGGATTTTTCAGATATCAATCTGGTAGTGCAGACAATCTTTTTGGATGAGTAACATTTTGAGCCATGGATTTGATTACTAGATGACAGCTCTACACAGCATGATTCTCGACTGAGGTCCAAAAAATTCAGATCAGCCCAATGCAGCCAATTCCAACAAATAAAATCTGCTGCAGTGATCTAGCCAAACAAGTTAAACTTTATGGGTATAACTCTTATCTCTAGTATTGCCAGGTACATATAAAAGGTAACCAGAAGCCCCTTACAGGTAACTTGCTCTGAACCCTAGATTTTTCTAAATCTCCTTATTTCCCTTATTGTGCCCTTTTTGGCACTTGTGTAACTTTTGCATAAAAGTTTGGCGTGAACAGCAGCAGAACTGAAAAATATTGTGAAAGAAACACCATTTGTATGCTGCTTTTATTTCACCAGAATTTATTTGCCATCTGAATTTTTTGCATTGAAATAAATTGTTTATGCCAGTTCGCATAAAAAATCATAATATAATATCTGTTGATCATGCAATGTAAAACGGAACAACACCATTTATTTTAGTCTATATAGCTGAATATTACTTCATTTTTAGCCTTCTGCTTACAGAAATCCCCTCACTTTTACTTTTAGTTTGATGAGCTGGGCAGCTGAAGCCAACAAATTATTTCTCACATATACTGATTGTTTAAGGAAATTGCCCTTATGGAACTCCTCTGTGACTTCTAATATCCCTATATTTTACAAACAATTAATACAAAACCTTAAAGAGGATTTATCTTTTCTGTAGCATGTAGTGTCAAATGTTCAAAGCAAAACATGTATCTCTTGCACCAATTAACTTTAGGTATGGGATCTGTTATCCAGAAAAAAACCCTTATCCAGAATGCTCCAAATTACAGAAAGGCTATCCCACAGACTCCATTTTATCCAAATGATTTAAATTTTTAAAATGATTTCCTTTTTCTCTATACAAAACAGTACCTTGTACTTGATCCAAACTAATGGAAGCAAAACTAGCCTATTGGGTTTATTTAATATTTACATGATTTTCTAGTAGACATCTCTTGATTTGTACCTCACAACACACTAGGGATGCACCGAATCCTTGTGCCTGGCCGAACCGAATCCGAATCCTAATTTGCATATACAAATTAGGGACGGGGAGGGAAATCGCTTGACTTTTTGTCACAAAACAAGGAAGTAAAAAATGTTTCCTCTTCCCACCCCTAATTTGCATATGGGAATTTCGGATTCGGTTCGGTATTCGGCCGAATCTTTCGTGAAGAATTCGGGGGTTCAGCCGAATCCTAAATAGTGAATTCGGTGCATCCCTACAACACGCTATTTTGTATAGCATGGAGAAACTTAGATCTTGACATCTTCTATCTAACAGGATAAGAGCTCTCGTCATCATATTAGTGATTTTGAACTTGTGCACAAAAATTGGTAGTGAATTGTGCAATAAGCGGGTAGCATTTATATCTACAATATACTAGCTTACTCCACAATAAAACACTACACTCCAAACATAAAATCAAGGAAAATAAACCACAGTCATATACAACAGCAGAGAGTGTGATCTTTAAAATCTCTAACACAGTACATAGAGAATCTCATCAAAACATAGGTTTCTGTGGGCACTTTGTCATATCAGATGGTGTTGTATATAATTATAGCAACTGGATTAAAGCAGTCCAGTCTAGCAAGAGGGTGGACAGGATAGGGCTTTTTTTATGAGATTGTTATTGTCCAAACAAGCCCAAATACTCAACTGATGTTCATGCATGACATCATCCGTTCTAATTGGACAATGACCAAATTGGACAATTGGTCATAAACATGGAAAAAACTGGAAAACACTAGTTTAAAGTATAAGATAAAATATGGTACCACATCGCATGCCTTTAATTGCATGTCTTACCCATTCCTCCACATTGGGCCCCTCCTGAAAAGCGGTGACAGGTTTATCCCAGTTAATGTTTGGTTGTCCATACTGCCAGATTTTGCGTCTTGTCTTCGAAGCGAAGAAGGATGTAACACACATTAAAATGACTATGATAAATCCACAGACAATCGCAATGGCCTGAGGAGAAGAAAAAGGTAAATCAATGCAAGGTACAGATACCTAAATATAAAAGAAATGTTAAACAGAATTGTTACAAAGGTTGGCTTCATTTGTCTCACCTCCTGTGGATCCACCATGCAGTAGTGATAAAGATACTGATTGGTAAAGCCTATTCCAGAAGACACAGGGGAGTAAATCTGGTTACACATCATCATCATTTGACTGTAGTAGTAGCTGCCACCCATCTGGGACCGTGGATTAACCCCAACTATATAGACAACTGTGGCAATGAGGTCCATTATGGCTAGAACTGCACTTAGTACTAGTATAATCATAAAGAACTTTCGTGACCTGGACCCACTAGTTTTGGATACACTTGCTATAAATAGCCCAAGGTTAGCAATGAAAGTCAGCACAGTCATGGCCATCATAAAGCCGCTTGCAGCTTGAGGATTAGTCATGCCATAGTTAGAACCATAGCCATATCCATTTCCATAACCATAACCTCCATAGCCTCCATACCCTCCATAATAGCCCCCCATTCCTCCCAGAGAACCCATACCCCCATAGTTATATTCCCAAGCCAAAGTGGAAGCCACACAGGCAAAGATTGCCACACAGAGAAAAACTATAGTTCCCTGTAAGATTCGGACAATCCCAGGCGGAGAGTTCCATTTGTAGAAATTTTGTGGAGGTATATCCTCTTGGTAGAATGAGTTGGGATGGGGAGATTGGATGCGGTAAGCAAGAGATCCAGGAGCATGGCTGTTTTGGTGATGATAAGCACTTGGGGGGCTGTAGACTGGAGGGCTGCCGTATCGGCTGTGATTGTACATTGTGGCAGTCGGACCCTGTAGAGAGATACAAAATTAGCAAATTTTCTTCTGTAAGTTTTTCATTTCTGTCTCCTTTCCTTGCTCACACCAAAATCCTTCTAATTCACCTCTAATTCTTTCTCCTTCTCCTTTTATTCTTTATCTCTCTGTACCTTTCCATATTGTTTTAGCACACACCCTGACTAGTATTTACTCTCTTTCTGTGGCTTTGATAGCTTTGTATCTTTCCCTGCAGCTTATTCCTTATCATTCCTTTACCACCATTTGCACTGCTCCTTTTCCACAATACCCAGGACCATGTTACAAACATATCCTCTTTCTTTCTACATGAAATGTTATTTTTTTTATCCAACAATAAAGTATGTCCTTCCACTCAGTTATATCATCTTACTCTTTAAGCCCACCCCAACAGCAGAACCTGATCCTCACCTGTGTCTCGGAAATAAATATTTCATGGGTCCTTCTGCTTTACAGTATCTACGCATCATCCTTCAATTTCAGATAGAGCTTTTTACAGTTTTGGTGAGTTACTTAAATTATTATTTTTTGTGGTTCTTTTCGCCCTTGAAGTGTGGTTAAGTGAAATTAAGCAAAATTCAACCTACCTGTCAAATCATACTTCCTTCTCAGTATTCAGTCTGGTTCTGATGATGAAAACAAATGTTATAGGTGTTAGAATTATGAACTGTTATCTGGTAATGCCCTCCTCCCTTTTCTTACACTTGCTCTAACCTGCTCCTCCTCCTTATGCTTATATACTCTTCTTTACGACTCTGTCCCACCGTGTGTTTTGTTGTTTTATAAATTATATTCTTTCTGCTCAGCACCCTCGTTTGCTTGTGTCCTTCACACTCTTCCCCTATCTGTCTCTCCTCCTGTTCCCTTTTCCCAAAAACATTTCTTGCTTACTCAAGCTGCACCTGCTTCTCTCACCTTATTTCTCATGTCTTTGCTTACAAACTACTCATAGTTTTTTATTCTGTTGATTCTTATATAAAAGCTCAGTCTCCACTTACCTGTGACATTCTTGGCTGTTCTTTCTTTCACTCTGTTCTCCCTTTCCGTCTGCTTTCCCTCCCTGACCGCCTGTTTTTACTCTTTCCTCCCTCCCTCTGACTTTTCCACCTTTCTTTGTTGTCCAGGAATGGCGTTCATAGGATTAATGATTAGAATCCAGCTCTGCCCACAGTCACACTGTAAAATCCTCCCCTTAGGGCACAGCTACAACTGAGTAGTTCAGGACTGCAGAATTCCCAGTGTGCTGCAACAGGGGCTCCCTGATAAACACACTTTTAACTTCTTCCCTGCCAGCAGAAAGTTTCTCTGCTTCAAGAACTAATATGTATATATATTGGCAAACATATTTTCAGTTTATTTTAGAGCCAAATCAGCCAGTAGCAGCTTATGTTATGTTTTAACTATTATTACTCGTGGAGGACTTCAGACTCCAGCTCTCTCCTAGATGTTGGTTTACAAAGGTCAAAGACCATGAAAGGGTTGTCTATCAGGACGGTTGGCACAGTTCAAACTTAGTAGGTTGAAAAAGGAACAAATAAAGCCCCCCCCCCCGCTGTGTATTTAGAAGAGAGCAAAAGGGAGGACTTTGTATATTAAAGAGGTAATTTAACTTAAAATAAAGTTAAGTATGATATAGATTGTTTTATTCTAAGACAATTTGCATTTGGTCTTTATTTTTAATATTTGATAATTTTCACCCTGACTACTAGATAGTATCTTCATTTACAGGATTGAAAAAGGTAGAATAATATAAACACAAGAAGAAAAAAAACATCTTAAAATAGTTTATACATTGCTTAAGATAAATCAATTTACAATATACTAAAAATCCTTTTTAAAGGAGCAGAATACCCCCCCCCCCTTGTTTAGCATGATGTGTAAGAATTGGGCTTTTGCTGAACATATTTTTTGCCAATTGTTTAAACATGAAAATGTTTTTTATTATATGAGCTAAACTTGGTAAACAGGGAGATCAAAGCTACTCCATGTTTGGTCCATGTGAGGAAAAACGTTAAATTCCCAGATAATCCACAGATAATCTTCCTGCACAATGGACCTCTGCTATCAAAAACAAAAAGTCATAGCAAATGGCATAGTTAGGGGGCTATACTGGAGTAGCTTCAAATTCCCTGTTTGCCATGTTTAGCTCAAGAAATAATACACAAGCCCTGTTCATTGAACTCTATAAACAAAATGGTAAGATGGTCATAGACACAGAGATATAGTCGTACGAAAATACGTTCTGTACGATTTTCAGACTGTGTGTGGATTGTCCCGACATTTTCCGTACCACGCTGATTGGTCCTTTAGTTGATTGGACAGGTTAAGCTGGCCATAGATGCAAAGATCTGATCGGTCGAGGATACGATTGGACTTCCCCATCTCCCGACCTGCCACTAACCTTTTAGATCAAATAAAATAGTAAAAGAACAGATCAGACAATGTTCTGCCCCTGACAGCAATCGTATGAAAGTTATGTCCGACCAAAGCTGGGGACAGTCTCCCACTGAAAATCATACGATCGGCAATACATGCAGAGATATTATCGGCCGCCAACAGAAATCTTTTAACCTGTCCGATCGACCAAACGGCCAATCTCCGTGGGACTAAAAATGTCGGGACTCTCCACACACGGTCGAATTGAGTATTCGTAAGATCGGATCTTTGTGTCTATGGCCAGCTTTAGAAGATTTCTGTCAACTTATGACAATATCTTTGCATGTATTGCTTATCTGATGATATCCATGGGGGACTGTCACTACTATTTGTCGGGCTTAACTTGTGTACGATTACTGTCTATCGGGTAATGTCCAGAACATCATCTGATTTGGTATTTTTACTACTTTATTTAATCTGGATGGTTAGTAGCAGGTCGGTCCTTTGGAACAAACAATTTTACATTGTTTGTGTGAACAAAATCTGCACTTTGTGGCCAGCTTTATACTGCCTATTTAAAGTAGAACTGTACTTTTAAGAACATATTTCCCGAGAAAACATAACACATTTTCTCTCATCAATTACCACAGCAGGATATTTTCTTTCCTCACATTTACTTGCATTGATATTTATCTTAAAACAGCAATTTCTTTATTTCAAAAGATAAATATCCAGTTCCTAACTTTCTACTTTAGTGAAACACTGCTTTTTTTGATATATCATAAGAGGATCTCAAATCATTTACCACTATAATGCTAAGCATTCTTATCTTGGGTTTAACATATCGCTCAAACTAGTCACAAAGGTCCCAAACATATATAACCCAACGCTGTTCAATATGTGAGTGCTTTATGAATACATACTAATAATCTTAAAATATAAAGAAAGCTGTTTTCTAATTCTTACCGTTCATGGGTGCTGCATGTTTCTATTCTGCACTTCCATCCATCTGGATAATGTTTTATTTTTCATTTTCCTGTTTGTGTCCAAGAAAAAGGCTGCATTGTTTTCTACATCCTGTAAGCATTATAATTTTAGCATTTAGGCAAAGCACTGAAACATTCTATAGGCTGCGGAGGGCTATTGAGATATGCACATAAGTATGTCATATTATTATCCTTACAAAATATGTGTGTGAAGGCATAGTTCCACAACTTAATGTCTTACAATGTACATAAAAGTATCCTTTCATCAGCACGATAACTCAAAAAAATGTCCTTACCATAAGACCGCAAGCTGAGTACACATATTTTGAGCATAAGAACCAGTATTCCTCTTTCCCCCAGCCTCTCCAATTGAGACTGCCCAGTGTTTGTTAGAGAGGTCAACACCTCTCCCAATAGTATACGAAGAGGTTGTACCAACTTCTTCGTACACATATTCTGAGGTCAGCACATGCAACAAATTGTGGTGTGATCAGAAAATTTTGTGTAAAAAAAATAAATAAAATTTTTATTCACATGTGTATTGTTGCTTTTGTGTGTAGGTTCGTTTTACACAATAATGTTTCACTGCCTATTGCAAGCCTACAAATACCAGCATCCTTAAAAATTCACTGGCTGAGGTTGGTAAACCACTGATATTAGGAAATTTACGGTACTAATTTTGCTGCTACTTTATAATGCACATATTCATAGGCGTTGGCTGTTTATTCTTCTGATTTCAATGTGCTCAATCAGCGCCAGCTTACTTGTAACTTAATTCCCAACAGTCTCAATATCCAGTTTACCATTGGCTGTTGGCCCTGTACTACACCCTGCACCATTTAATGGCTAATGGATTGCTGGATAGGTGTCAGTTGTTGGGTTAAGATATAAAGAATATTCAACATGACTCTGTTTTAAATTCTTCCTTATCTGAGTGCTACTTTTTATGGGATGTCCGAATTGTTCACAGTTGGTGCAAATGGATAGGTCCTCTAAGGGATATTTGCCATATGATCCTTTGTTAGAATGTGCTGCTGGCACTATGCTATCACATGAAGGCCATGCTACTGTAAGATAAGGATACATTTGAAAGCAAGATTGCACCAAATAATAAGAATGTTTTAACATAATTAAAATATAATATAATGGTGCCCTGCCCTGGTTAAACTGATATGTTTGCTACTAATATAGCTTATATATGCTGTATATACAATTGAAATAGGGCTAAATGACACAGGCTAAATATCAGATAACAGATAAACCCTGTGAAACACCATTATATTTTACAGAGCATATCTGCTATGTAACCTGAGCCTTTTCTCCTTTGAATGTCTGCTCCGAAAACTACACAGGAACTTATTTATATAATAAGTCCACTAACATTTTATGTTCCTTTTCTTAAATGAATAGTAACAGCAACAAAAAGTTCCTGTCTAGCTGTGGGAGCAGCCATTCAAAGCAGAAAAAGGGCTCAGGTTTTATTTATTTATTTAATTAATTTACTACTTTACTAATACTTTCTTTTTTTGCTGTTACTATTCATATAAGAAAAGGAACATAAAGGGGCTGATTCACAAAGGGTCGAATATCGAGGGTTAATTAACCCTCGATATTCGACTGGGAATTAAAATCCTTCAACTTCGAAGTCGAAGGATTTTAGCGCAAATAGTGCGATCGAACGATCGAAGGATTATTCCTTCGATTGAACGATAAAATCCTTCGAATCGAACGATTCGAAGGATTTTAATCCAACGTTCTAAGGAATATCCTTCGATCAAAAAAAGTTAGCCAAACCTATGGGGACCTTCCCCATAGGCTTTTGACTTCGGTAGCTTTTAGATGGCGAACTAGGGGAGTCGAAGTTTTTTCTTAAAGAGACAGTACTTCAACTATCGAATGGTCGAATGGTCGAACGATTTTTAGTTTGAATAGTTCGATTCGAAGTCGTAGTCGAAGGTCGTAGTAGCCCATTCAATGGTCGAAGTAGCCCAAAAAACACTTCGAAATCGAAGTTTTTTTACTTCGAATCCTTCACTCAAAGTTAGTGAATCGGCCCCAAAATGTTAGCAAGACAGTGGACTGCATGCACTGCATATACAGTAAAGAGAGAAAACAGGGGCTGTATTCAGTCTGGGGGAGTCAGTGCAGGTGCTTTAGTTACTTAGTCAACACCTGGAAAAAAAGTATTTTTTGGACCCTAGCAACCAGATTAACACAGTTCTATGGTGGATCTGATGAATAACAGCCTCCCCTATGCCTCTCACCGGAACTCAAAACCTGAGTGAGCAACAGGAACGAGCCCAGAATGAAGAGTAACATAAGTACCAAATAACACAGTTCTAGGCACTTAAATGAGGTCGTAGGCAGGAATCAGAAGCGGATGAGAAAACTCGTAGTTAAGCCAGGCAGAAGTCAAGCTGGAGTCAGAAACAGCTGTTCAAAAGGGGAATAAACTGAATATAAAACCAGGAATCAAAGTCACAGAAAAACGCTCAGGAGACAATCACCTTGCACTGGAGTGAGGGCCTATTTAAGAGCTGTGCACATGTGTCGGAACTCACACACATCAAAATGTACGCGCAACGAAGTGCACATGTTGAAGTGTGTGCCCATATAGCTGCTGAAATTCTAAACTGGAGAGCTGCTGAACAAAAAGCTAAATAATTCAAAAACCACATATAATAATAAATGGATCAGTTGCAAATTGTCTTAGAATATCAATGTCTACTTCATACTACAAGTTATAATAAAGGTGAGTAAGCCCTTTAATAGCGACTAATACAATGGCACAAGAAAGTTACTGAGGTTTACAGTCTACCCATTGACTAGTTTGTTCCAGTGTATGAATGATGAACATTTAATTTCTTTGTTTCTTTGTTGAAATTGGTATTATATTGTGAAGAAAAGCCTGCTGTGAATACATTGAATAGGTTTGCCACCTTCCTTTTCACAAAGTCTGGGCAGCGGGTGATGCAGATGATACTGAGGGCTGGATGGGTGATGTCAGGGGCAGGGCTGGTGCCTTCAAGGAGAGTGATTATGGCATGAGGGACAATGCTGTGACGCAGTGATCATCCACTGGCTGAATACCACACCTGTCAGTGCAAAGTGCTGTTTTCACGAAAACTGGACTGTCCAGGTCAAAACCAGATAGGTGGCAACTCTACACTGGGTGTTGCTGGCTCAGCAATGTGCTAGCTGGCCAAGCGCTCTGGGCAGGCCAGCTGCCCATCTCGCCCCTCCCTCTTGCCTCACGCTAACAAGTGCATGTGCAGTGACGGCACAGTGATGACGACGTGTCAGGGGACATCCGTCAGTGATTAGCAGGTGGCAGGGGGACAAGGGCCTAGAACAGGGGTAGACGTGAGAAGAGGTACAGGCCTGGCAGCCCCCCTGGTGGGCAAAAATAACATTTTTGTTTGTAAGCATTTCTCAATTTTTCACATAAAATGCCATATACTACTTTCTATACCACCCTAGACGATTTCATCAGTAACACAAGCAGGGTTAAGAAATACCCAATAAAAATGTGATGGTGAGTGAATATTTGCTAGGGCCTAAATGAACTACAGTGAAACCTCGATTTTAAGTCCCATGATTTTTTGCTTCCCTGCATTTTACATTTTTTATTTGTGGTCCCACCAATTTATAATGCATTTCAATGAGTGCATTTCCCTGATTTTCAGTAATGTTTTCCCGGATTTTACATCAAAATATTGTCCTGATGTACCCAAAAAACTGCTTTTTTTCCTCTATGAATATTATTTGTGAAATAATGAGGTTTAAAATCCTAAACAATGTATATTTTGCCTTGGTTCTGCCTGTAAATGGTCAATTCCAATTAGTCCGCCCTGTATACAGTCCTGCACCAATCACTTATTGCTTTAGGTTGTGTATGTGACTGACAGAGAGGCCTTGTACATAGTATAACATTAACACTACAATGCTTAACCCTTGTTATTAACACAGTAAATATTGTATCTCAATGTAAATAGACTCCTGTGCTTATATCCTTTCAGTACTTGAAGAAAAAGTTAAATTTCCCTGATTTTACTTTTTCCCAGATTTTACCAAATTTTTCCTGGTCCCCTGAAAAACGTAAAATGGGGGTTCTACTGTATAATACATAAATTTAGCAGACTGTATTTAATGCTTATATATGGGGATTTGTAAAACAATTAAGAATCATGTGGGTGACAAGCAGATGCATTTTAAGTTTAAGTCTGGGGGAAATCTCAATATATTTATATCAAGGTTTTAAAGAAGCACTAACAAAACAGCATCGGTATTATACTATACATGGCTGATATGCCAATAATAAAGCTTTATCCAAACAGTACAATAATTTCATGGCCCTATAAATAGCAATGAAGTGTTTTGAGCATGTTTTTAGAAATTCATTGATAGAAATTTCAAGGCATACATAACAGCAGGGAGAAACCCTGCACTATAGGGAACCACAAACAATGTAAATAAATATAAAGCATTTCACTACATGAAAAAAGTGAGATTATATAGGCTCACAAATTCTGTTAAATAGCGGCATTTGTGTATTTATCCTATAAAGCAGGCAGAAAAGTATTACAGGTATGGGACCTGTTATCCAGAATTCTCTGGACCTGAGGTTTTCCGAATAACGGATCTTCCAGTAATTTGGATCTTCATACCTTGTCTACTAGAAAATCATGTAACCATTAAATAAACCCAAATAGGCTGGTTTTGCTTCCAATAAGGATTAATTATTTCTTAGTTGGGATCAAGTACAAGGTACTGTTTTATTATTACAGAGAAAAAGTAAATCATTTTTAAAGATTTAGATTATTTGATTATAACAGAGTCTATGGGAGACAGCCTTTATGTAATTTGGAACTTTCTGGATAATAGGTTTCCTGATAACAGATCCTATACCTGTATTTGAATGATATGCACCGTTATATTATTCATATCATGTTGATAAACATATGTGAGTGCTAACATTAGTAAGATCATTCTCCTTTGCAAACAAGGTACATGGGGGCTCAATTATTAAATTGATGAAGGGTGGGTGTTCCCCCCCGAAACGTTGATGTTTGGTGGCTGAATAAAAGGGGATAATCCCCGACTGCACTAATCGGTGTGTGTGCGGATCCGTTTTCTTTTACACATCAATTATTAAAGGGACACAGCTTATTGCACCCTGCTCGGTGGATAACCTGCTAGCTGTGCTGCCTCAGATCAATGCTAATGACACAGTTCTCTGTGCAGGGAGTAGCAGGGAGTAGATCAGGGCTTGCACCTAAAGAGCAGTTCCACCCAAAAACTGTTTTTCGCATAATGAAAAATAAATGTAATTCGAATCAACATTCTAATATATAATAATTACCATTTTTATTGGATTTTAATATATACATCCAATTAAAGACAGCACATGAGTGGCTGTTTATATTCGGTGCACTTCTGGGTCTAGTTGCTAAAAAACATGTAGCAGAAGCCAGATGATTAAACAAAAGACAAAACAAAACTGGAAAAGAGGTCATCAAATATTACATTTAACTGCAATTCAATTTACACATAATTTTAAAACCACTGAAAATATTTAATCAACATATATTATGAAAATGTTTTTGGGTTGACATCCCCTTTAAGGAAAAAGGAGCAGGTCAGCTGTGCTTGAATGTTTGCTAAGTGCCAAAAGTGCAACCCAATACAATAGCATGGAATTGAAAGAGTATGTAGTACTTGCAGCTCACTGCCATGCTGCTATAAACCCCTTGACATGCTGGGTAAACTGACAGGAATTCCATGGAAAAAGGTAAAATGTGCTAGGAGTGCAGATGGAGCATTTAACCCCAATTTACCCGTTCTATGACAAATTCTAGTTTCCACCTTTTGTCTAACTAAATCAAGTTTGTTCTTTGTTGGTTTAAGTTACCCTACTATATTATAAGTATTCTATCTTTTCCTTTTATATTACTATATATTGTAACTACTGCTGTAGTCCTTTTTTTGGTACGTCCGGACTCCAATCCATAAGTTTACAGCTGAAATGTGCTGCAGGAAGTTAGTGTTATAAAATTTGTGTCTTCCTGGCTCAATCCAGACTTCCAGCTCTTAGGTCTGGGGCCCATCCATCTGCCCCATGTTATTCAATTGTGGTAGTTACCCAAACCACAGAAAAGTGAGGATATTTCAACAACATAAGTCTCAGAAATATACAGTTCCCTGGTGCAGATCAAATGCTTGAATCTGCTTTTTGATGTGCGTCAGCTTTCCTTTCAAATAGATACAGCGTTCTTTTTTCTCAATAAACGTGGGTTCCTAATAGAGAGACAGAAAAGGAGAAAAATGATACAGCAGAAATAAAAATATATATTTCTCAGCAAGAAAATTAGCCTATAACCCACCTTCCTGCTCCATTCCTGATAGAAATATATGTATGCATTTATTTGTCTGAGGGTGAGAATCATTTTATTAGGTGCTGAAATGTGAATGGCACTAAATATAATTCCACTGAAAACAAACTCAGTTTTAGGTCTAAAGATTTACAAAACAGTTAATATAACTGCGAGGGAATGTTTTACAACAACCATCTGTAACACACGTACCATAGATGCAACTGGAAACCACCTTCAGGGATGCTGACAGCTATGTATAGAATTTAGAGAATTTGTTTGAGTAAGTACCTGATATCCTGGGGATGGCACTTCATTCTTTCTAAGCACCTGAATTTTCAGTGCATGCCTAATCTTAGGCACTAGACACAGTTTTCTTAATATTTCGAAAAACCAGCCTAGGCTTAGAGAACGGTATAAATGGCACTTACATTCTTCTTTTTCTCATATTTTTGAGCAATGACTTGGATTCTCTCTGGTGCCTGTAGGTGTGAAAACAAAGGTATTAAAGTAGACGATTGCTCTCTGTAGTATGTAATGTTATATTTATAAAACAGATATATTTCCAGCTAAAGGACATACCCCTTGTGTCGCTACAAAAAGAAAGTGGATATCACGGAGAGACAGAATGTGTGGCTGTGTAACACTATACTATGCCTTCAACTGGGTGGAAGTCTTTTTTATTGCTAAGATTAACAGGGTGTGTCCTAATAGTCATAGTAAAGATTATACTAAGATATACTGATGTGAATGATATGTAATGATATATAATCTCTCTGTATATACACATTTCTTTGAAATCTCCCAGAACCTGATTTATCACTCTTGTTTGTCCAACTTACTTAATAATCTGCGAATTCAGCTGAAATATTGCCACAGATGTAAACTGGATCTATGTTTTAATAAAGTGGACTCTGCCTTGCTGTTATTGTGCTTGTTTTATTTTTGAAATATAGGAAATAGGTGAGGTCCCTTTTTGATGGTGTTCCATATCTGCTTCTTGTGTGCTACACAACCTGGACTTATATATATGGGTTGTGGAATAATTTATGCCCTTCTATGAATCATATTATTATTGTGTTCAGTATCCAGACTAAGGTGCGCTTTGATGTACATCTGTCAGACATACAGCTTACTCTTGTGTGCTCCAGCCCTTATAATTCACATTTTGGTCATAATAAAGGGAATCAAGAAATTTCATATTAACGGATAGGCAAGCATTCTAAGAATGAAGTCATGATTTCTTTCAAAGTTTTGATCCACATTGCCTAATGTTTTGGATACAAATGATTTGGGACAGCAATGGGTGTCCACAGAAGGGCCACCTTGACTTCTCCAGCTAGTTCCAAGAAATTGTTTTTAATTTAATTCACAACAACACAAATTTTTTTTATATTTCCTAATCCAATTGTCTGCATTATCATGAATAGGTTCATCTTCAGTGGGATGCTACCCTATGTTATACTGACTTATTTACCCCCCTGGAAGATTTTCTGTGGACACCCATGGCGACAGTGTTCATATAAGAACTAATCTGACCACTTTTCTTTACAAATGCCCTTTGAAACTCACCGTCTTGCTTTGTGGTCCCCTTGTCAGCTTATCCATCATGATGTCCAGCTCTTTAAATTTCACCATGGCTGCCTTAACCTCCGCATGTAGATCCTTATATTCTGAATACTGGTCATTAAACACAGCTTTGTAACTCTCTCTTTCCTCGGCAGTATGAATCTCAGGATACTTCCTGTAGAACACAGGGCATCTCAAAGTGTGGGCCTTAGAACTTATAATGACAAATGTTGTTTTGAGGGCAGTGGTAGTTAATAGGCATTTTTAGAAACTGTCTACTTTTAGGTATACAAATAGAAACAGGCAACAGCCAAAACATAAGTCTTGGCTCAGGTTTTCGGTAACCTATGTCTGCCCAGACCATCACACACATTGCACAACATATCATTTACTTATTTAAAAAAAATATAAAGTTCTACCAGCATCTTCACTGTTATATGCCTATGTCTTACCTCATTAATGCCCAAACCTAGCGTCTTTGCCAAGAATAAACAAAAAATGGGGATTGAAATGCTTACAGCAAATAATCTGGTACCACATGAGGCTTTGGTCGGTGTCCATATGGAATAGATCGATTTAGTGGGCCAGTGTCACTGCCTTTCTCAGAGAAGTGGATGGTCTTGGTGACTATTCCCTTGGCTCCCCGCAAATGTTCAACCTCATCTTGGAACACTATCCGTTTTGGTCTGTCTATTCTCTGTTGAAGAGGACAAACATTATAGACAAAAGATTATGAACACTTTATTACATATCTAATATCTGCCGTGCACCATAATTAATGTCCCCCTATATACATAAAAACATGGTGCTTTATATAACAATACACTTAAAGGACATGTAAAGCCTACATTTTCCTACCACATATATTTGTTTGTTTGGCACATCTACCTCACCCAACTGGCATCATTTGTACTGCATATACCCCCTCCCTTTGCCCAGAACCATTATTTTCCTAAAACAAATAGCAGTTTTCACCCAGTGACCATTTTACAGACAGATCCAGTTTGGGTTGAGCATTGTAATTTTTAAGCTGAGCTCAGGAGAGGAGGTTAGGAGAAAAAATAGGAGCAGATAGCTAGACCACAGTTTCTAAGGAAACCAGCAATGCTATCTTTCATTGGCTGCTAGACTGAAGGGCGTGCTTTTCAATCTGATCTGAAAAAAATTGAGCATGCTGAGCATGCTCAGTAGCCAATAGTCAAAGTAAGTTCCTGAGGAAGGGGGCCAAGTGGCTTAAAGGACGAGCAGGAATCATATGTGAGTAAGGGGATGCTGTAGCCTTACTATAAATCTTTTAAAGGGACACAAAACTAAACCATAAAGGTGCCCCACTACAGCCCCTAGTTCTCTATAGAAGTTTAGATATAACACAATTAAACATGGAAACCAATTTACCTATGATAATTCTACTGATCAAAAATGTAATTACAAATGCAAGAGAATCACCAGTGAGAATGTTGATTTCCAGCCCTATGTCAGCTATCTTGCACCTTATCTTACCTACATAAATTATTGTGCCATTTTGGGGTCATTATATTACAATGGAATTAGACTTGGGGAGAAAGGACATACTACTTTAGTGCTAGGAAACTGTACCTAATGCTTTCAACTCCAAATGCAGCAACAAAGGACAGAAAGCCAGATTTATACAGGTCAGCTGGGATTTTCATTGGAGTATTATCGTGCATTTTAATGTTGCCACAGGCCCTGGAAAGCTGGATGAAGTTTTTCGTGCAGTGTTGCTTTAAGGATGCAACCCTGATCTTGATAATATGTTAAAGTATGCTAGGATGTGTAGTCCAGAAACAACTGAGCAAAGTGTGGTTGAGTAGTGCAGTGAGGCAAGGTTAGAGTGCCTTTAACAACAGAGTGGCAGGTATTTAAAGATTTCAAAGATTACATTTTTATGTGGGGGGTTTACATGTCCTTAAAGGAGAAGGAAAGCTATGGAGGCATTTTATTGCCAATAGATTAGCTGCAATAGTGCAAGCTAGAATGCTATATTTATTCTGTAGAATGTTTTACCATACATGAGTAAACAGCTCTAGAAGCTCTCTGTTTGTTTAGGATAGGAGCTGCAGTATTAACATGGTGTGACATCACTTCCTGCCTAAGTCTCTGCCTGCTCTGGGCTCAGATTACAGTAGAGAAGGGAGGGAGGTGGGGATGAAGAGCAAACTGAGCATGCTCTTGCCCAGGGCAATGAGGTTTAAGCTGAAAACAGGAAGTCTGATACAGAAGCCCATGTGTACACAATAGAAGGAAAGAAATGCAGTGTTTCTTTTGACAGGTGACTCAGAGCAGCACCACTTTGGGGGTTTACTGGTATATTTAGATGGACCTTTCTGATAAGGCTTACTTAGTTTTAACCTTTCCTTCTCCTTTAAAGAATGTTAAGATGGTGCTGATGTAAAGCCAAGCACTATTTGCTCCTCAAAGTAAGCATAAATAGTGACATATATGAGACAACATTCTTTTTTAAGTTTTACCTTCATTGCAATGTGAAGGCAAAATTTGTTTTTGATGCTATTATGCTGTTTACATTGAGATCAATGAAGAGCAAGTAGAATAGGTAAACAGGAGAAACAGCAGCTTGGCTGATATTAAATATCTATCATCTTGGAGACACATACTTAGAGAACAGTGTGACTATGGTTTGGTTGCCATATCTTACACAGATGTCACTGAAAAAAATGGCGAAATGTATCTATAAATTCTGTTTAGACAGGAGTAACACGAAAAAATAATTCAATAACCCTGTGGTTTAAGAAGTTACTTTGCTACTGAAAACACTTTTGCACCAGATAAAGGAAAGATAATTAAATATTTAATTAAAAAACTGCCAAAATGTAAAAGTTTTTCAAAAAACTACAAAGGATATCTAAAGGCATTTAAACTCATATGTATTGAGTATATTCTTTGGAATGTCATATTTCCAACAATTTTTAACACTGCCTTAACACTCATTGAGGAAGACTGTTATTGAGTGAGTGAAGTGGCAGAATTTCCATTTCTATTCTATTTATTAAATAGCAGTTTCAGTTCCATAAGAGCTGAAAGCTGGCAAGCACCTTCCCTTAAGCTGGCCATAGACGCAAAGATCTGATCGTACGAATCAGGGATTCGTACGATTTTCGGACCGTGTGTGGAGAGTCCCGACATTTTTCATCCAGCGGAGATCGGTCGTTTGGTCGGTCGGACAGGTTAGAAAATTTCTGTTGGCTGCCGATAATATCTCTGCGTGTATTGCCGATCGCACGATTTTCAGTGGGAGACTGTCACTAGCTTTGTCTATCGTACGATTGCTGTTAGGGTCAGAACATCAGCTGATCTAATATTTAACTACTTTATTTGGTCGGAATGGTTAGTGGCAGGTCGGAGATGGGAAAGTCTGATCGTACATTGATTCGTACGATCGGATCTTTGCGCCTGTGGCCAGCTTTAATCATATACATATTCCTTTGAGTGAGTGAGTGAGGGCACTTCCTGGGTTGGAAAATACATAACCATCACAGAAATACAGAAGAAAAGTAGAATAGAACAGTATATTGTAGAAATGGGATGTATTTTGATTCACAGGGAGACGAGCAACGTGTGTAATTTTAGTCCACTAGAAAAATACAAATCCTGGACAGTTTAGGAATTTTAGAAATTACTTCAGCATTGCAAGGGCAACATTAGCCAAAGATAGTTATTGGCATTCAACATATTTTATATTTATTCGTATTTACTTTTTTTCTGCATCAAGGCATCTAATACTTAAAAAAGAAACAATAAAACTATAGGATGGTGGTGTGCATGAAAAAGAATATTTGCTTTGATATTTGAGATGCATAAGGGATATTATGTTACAGATGTACATTTGGGTATTTGAGCGAGTTTAAATATCAGAAATGAATAAAGACAATGTGATAGAAGAAGATAGATATGGTACTAGATGAAGACAGAAAAAGTTTGCAAAGTTAAAAAAATGTGTATGTCTGTTTTATGTCCCTCACCTGAACCTTCCCGGCTGTCCTGCGCCTCTGCTCATGTCTCCACATTTTGAGACATACAAAGGAACTAACCATGTAAAGAAACATGTTGAAGAAGAGAAAAGCAATGGCTGCCACCTGCCCACCTTCTACCCTACAGAATGCCACCATCAGCGGATTAACAGCAAACACAGAGTAGCAGAGGCCACCACGGTTGATGTCATTGACGTAGGCAATGCCAGCAGCCATATAAAGAAGAAACATGACAATGTTAATGCCAAACTCAGTGAGGGGCCACCAGTGGGAGTCAAGGAGAATTGTCTTGTAGTACATGGTTAGGCCCAATCCCAGCAAGATCAGTGTAGTGAGCCACACCAAACTAGTCACGACCATAACAAAAGGAGTCATTGGGCCATAGTAGCTGTAACCCCCAGGCAATGTTTTTTGGAGTCCAGTACCAAAGAGGTTGTACCATTGATAGTCCTTCTGAATATATGCACATGTACAAGCAAAGGCCATCCCACCCAAAATCAGCTGTACCCCAGCCATAATCCTGAGCAAACCAGGCCAGGACTTCATGTAGGAATATTTTAGGGTGTAGGCTTCTACCTTTTCCTCATAGCTGGTGGATGCCTCACTCTTCCTCGGCAATGAATCAATCTGCTTATTGACTGGAAACTCTTGACTGCATTTCAAGCTGCTGGACAAACTGGTTGCAAGATCTTTTTTATCGCCAAGGCTAGATTCTCTACTGAAATTATCTAGGAGAGGGGTAACAGGTGGGGAACAGTGGTCAATTCCAAGGTTTCTTGCTGTAAGCGGTTCTCCTTTGTTTCTACTTCTCCTGAAGAAACTCTTAAAGGAGTCAGGCAAGAACCGCCTGACAGGTCTTAAGTCCTCAAGCTTTGTGTCATGCTGATGTTGTGAAATAACTGAGCCTCTTTGTGTATCCTTATCATAGTAATCAAACGAGAAGCTTGGGGTATCTCCCCAGTGTGTCTTTTCATCAGAATAGCGTGACACTCCTTTGTAAGCAGCATATTTCTCTGCTGGCTTTCTATCCCTTTCTTTCTCCGAGAGCCCGGGTATGGAAGACATAGCTATCAGTTCAGTGTTGCCTCATCAGAAGTCTTACTGCAAATGCATCAGTAGGATCTAGTTCTTTTTCCATATCCCAAAGGAGAACTGCTCTAGTTTCCAAACCATGTGATCATAAGTTCAGTTAATTTTTACAGACAGAAACATGCCTTGGAGAGTCCTGCAAGGAACGGGAGACAGTTTTCAGTACTATGTGTACCTTTGTATATTCAGAACATTTATGACTGCTCATTTAAAGAAATATTGAAGGTGTCTGGAATATTTTTATATAGTGTATATATATATATATATATATATATATATATATATATATATATATATATATATATATATATATATATTTGACATTACAGAAAAAGTAAACAGAACAGAAAACGGCAAACTGACATTCAGAAACACTTCAGAATTACATTCGTTGCACAAACGAACAATTGAGATATAATAGAATTTAAAGTCCTTTCTCTTACACATTGTATATTTAATACAGCTAAATGTGACAGTTAAATCGAGATAATATAATGTTGAACATCTAAGTTGTGGATCTTATTATGTTTAAGATATGCAGTCGTACCTATTCATCTGGATCTAAATTGTATAAAATAACTATATAGCATGATATTAAGGTATGGAGTCTGTCAGTCTGAAAATGATTTATCCAAGGAGACTACATATCCTTAAAGTTCAACATGGCTGTGATCTCTTCCACTTTTCTACTATTTTCTAACTGATGTACTCAATCATATATAGTGGGGTGATCACTAATCTTCAATTTATTCAGTATTCATTTTTATAGTCAGAAGTATATGTATCACTAATTGTTTTTGTATTATTTTATTATGGTTGGAATAATACAAGTTTGGGTAAAAATTCTGTTTTGATCTCTTCTCTAAAAATCTTTTTTTCTAGTCATGTTTTCATACTAAAATATTTAAAATATTGGCAAATATTCATATGCAATGAAACCTCAGTTTTACGTACCCAGGTTGTCCCCCATTTTACACTATTTTGTGTGGTTTCACCAATTTATAATGTATAATGCATTTTTCCCAGATTTTGCACATTTGTTTTCTGGTCCCTTGAAAAATGTAAATTGACTGTTACTATTGTATTTACTCAGCTTATTATGGCATCACCAGTACATATTCAAAGTGCCTGTAAATATTTATAGGGATGTAGCGAACTGTTCGCCGGCGAACTTGTTCGCGCGAACTTCGACCGTTCGCGTCCGCCTAATGTTCGCGAACGTTTGGGAACGTTCGCATTTTGAGTTCGCGTTCGATTCGAATACAAATCGTTCGACCATTCGACCGCTAAAATCGAACGATTTCCATTCGTTCGAACGATTTCCATTCGTTCGAACGATTTCCATTCGTTCGAACGATTTCCATTCGTTCGAACGATTTCCATTCGTTCGAACGATTTCCATTCGTTCGAACGATTTCCATTCGTTCGAACGATTTCCATTCGTTCGAACGATTTCCATTCGTTCGAACGATTTCCATTCGTTCGAACGATTAAAATCCTTCGAACGTTCGATTCGAATGAAAATCCTTCGATCGAACGATTAAAATCCTTCGAACGTTCGAATCGAATGAAAAATCCTTCGAACGTTCGAATCGAACGATTTTAGCGGGTGTTCGAAGTTCGCAAACTGTTCGCGAACGTTCACATTTTTTGCCGGTGTTCGCGAACGGCGTTCGCGAACACCAAATCGGCAGTTCGCTACATCCCTAAATATTTATTGCTAACTGGAGTTCCAACATATCAATTTCTTAAAAGAGTGGTTTACCTTTCAGTTAACTTTGAGTATGTTATATAAAGACCATTTCTAAGCAACTTTTCAAATAGTCCTCATTATTTATTTTTTTTATAGTTTTTTAATTATTTGCCTTTTGTCTTCTGATTTTTTCCAGCTTTCAAATGGGTGTCCCTGACTCCATCTAAAAAACAAATGCTCTGTAAGGCTACACATTTATTGTTATTGCTATGTTTTATTACTCCTCTTTCTATTCAAGCCCTCTCCTAATTATATTCCAGTCTCTTATTCAAATCAATGCATGGTTGCTAGGGTGATTGAGACCCTAGCAAACAGAAATTGTTCCATATTGCTCCATCTACTTTCATGATCAGATTTGCATTTATTCTGTACTCTTTATACTCTCTGTCTCAAATCTTTTCTACTCTACTTCCATACTGTACTCTCATCTGTAATGTATCTATTTAAATAAATGTGTCTTCTATCATTGCATATTGTATCTATCCTCATTCCATATTGTACATACAGTACTCTCATTTGCTCTTAACAAACATGTTTAAATATCATAGCTTTGCATGGAAGAATTGGATTAATGTGTCAGAAATTTAAAAAAAAAATTGTGAAATGTTTTTTTTAAACAGTTGACAAATAAAATATGTATGCAATGCACACAAAGTTGATTATTTTTGTCTTACAAATATAAAAATATTTTAGTACTATAGGCGTTTGTCTCCAGAGAAATATTTTTTGGAAATACAGAAAAATATTATAATGTACATACATTATACTTCCATACTGACACTTTTTTAAGTATATAGGCCAGGCAGAGAGCATTGCATCATGGACTGTGTCATTACATGACAAATACAGAAACTCCTATTCCCTGATAACATTGTACTGTACTGCACGCAGAGTGAGAGAGAAATGCAGATATGAAACTTATAATAAAGAAACAGTGTACATATAATAAAGAAACATAAGGTGATTTAGGAAGAAAATATTAAAACTGTATGGGGTAGTTAGATTAAAACAGAAACTGAGGAATACAGCTGGCAGCTACAACAAACAGACGTTTAAAAATAAAAAACGAATGCCTGCCTTTAATACCTTTGAGCTCCATCGCCTGGAACAGTTTATCACATGGCTCAAGGTCATATGGTGGCTACCACTCGTTTCGTTAGGCTTTACTGCTTCTACGGCCAGCTCCTATAGCTCCCGGCATCTCGCTCTATGTTCCTAATGGGGGGAAGAATTTTCTTCTGGACTGTTATCTGAATGCTTTGTGGAATATCCTGTTATCCATTAACTACATATTGGGTGCAGCAAGGAAGAATGGTGTGCAGAGAGTGAGGAAGGATTTTAAAGGGAAAGTTTCATTTGGAAACAGCTGTCTCTCAGTTGATGTGCAGCCCTATAAATTAGGCTGCAAGTGACTAGGTAAACACCCTTTTTTATCTGTTAACATCATGCAAACATTTGCAATTAGAACTTCAATACTAATGCTGAGATTCTTTCATCTAAACATACATCTAATCAATAATCTTCTGCATGTAGTAGACTGGATGTATCGCTACTGAAAAATTGGATGTTGACTTGGCCTCTCCTGTTCTAGTCTGCTGCTTTATTGACCTTGTATAGGATAAAATAATGCCCACAACCAATTTCTGGTTAGGGCTCAGGCATATATTAATTTAGATTGTATAAAAGTTGTCTTGGGTGAGTTCAGCATCCTTAGTGGGAATTGCTTAATAATTGGGCCACCCTAGAAGTTGACATTTTGTCACTCTGCAATAAGTTTAACTAAGGTCAGCTATTTAGTTACTCAGCATTTAGTTTACATACATGTAAAACTGCAATGTTCTGAGCTTAGGTTGTATTAATGAAGTAGCACAACTGTAAGATAGTTTCATAAAAATGCTGTGGTTTATAGGAAGCCCCTTTTTACAGTATTAGGGTCAGACCAATGGGATATCAGGAAATAACCTAGTAGGCCCCGGTCTTGGTGGGTCCTCTGCATCTAAAATGTGTTATCCCAACTGTACTTCTTTGTTCTATGCCAACTCAGCATAGTCAATAAGAGCCAGAGATAACAGCGCCTTGACTGGACCTTTGTCACTGCTGCCTCTTAGGCCAATCAGAACTCCACTTGGTCAAGTTGTCCATCATAAGAGGACAAAGAGAAATGGCTGCATGGAGATATACCAGAGATATAACAGATAATGTGAGCTTAATTACTGTTGCAGTCTCATTTCCGACCACGTGGTCCATATTTACTAAATTAAAATTTAGTAAAATTACAATTCTAAAACTCTTCCTAATACCATTTTACACATTATGTAAGGCCTATTTATTGGATTTATATATCCAGCACTGCATTCTGCCTACAGAGTTTAAAAACAATATGCAGATGTGCCTGCCCGAGCCCAACTTCTGGGTTCGTTTTATAGACCGGTGCCACCTGCTGATGACATCACAAAAGGTGCAGGGTGAGCAGGCACGCGTCTATAAAGGTTGATTTTGGCATTGTAAAGTCGCGGGCGGGGAGAGCAGGCAGAAGATCTCAACCCGGAAGCGACCCGGAAATGGGGGGTACGAGGTCGGCCCAAACCCAGCCGATCAGCGAGTTTCAGGTCTACCCTCACATCACTAATATACAGGATAACCATTGACTACCAAGAATATTAATCAGTTGATTCAATATTTTCATATTTTAATATTTGCTGCACCATGTACTATAATGGATATGTATTACTGATAAAAATAAAGGATATTTTGAATATTTCATTTGGCTTTATATTTTGCACCATCTTGAATAACTGACTACTACTGTTGTAAGTGTTGTACGATTTCTTCCTCCCCTTCACTTTTTCCATTTGTCCAGTGTCGGACTGGCCCACCGGGATACCAGGAAAACTCCCGGTGGGCCAAGGTGTCAGTGGGCCCTCCTGCTTCTAATCTTTTGACCTATTTCATGGTCATTCTCTATTTCTTTATGGGAATAAAGAGGCTTAATAATGGAAGAATAGAGAATAGTATGTAGAGAAAAGAGACTAGGAGAATAAAGAGGTTGAGTGAGGAGAGGAGGTATAATAGTTAGGAAAGTGGGCCCTCAACTAAGGTTTTCTGGTGGGCCCCTGGTATCCCAGTCCGACACTGCATTTGTCTGTGTAACCAGCGGCATATGTCACAGAGTTTCTGAGTGGGGGAAGCCTTAAGGGTGAGCTGGTAACACACGGGAAGCTGCCCATTGACCGAATAGAGTAAGTATTACATGGTATTAGCCCAATATCACTAGTAAATAGCTTTATACAAATTGCACATTACACAATTTGTACATTTTGACACTATGATGAATCATGCTGAAATTTAGTAATCAATTATTTTTCAGTAGTGAATGATAGGATAATCTTGGATAGATTCATGGAATTAACCCTTATTTCCCTACTTAAAAATTCCCCTCAGCAGAGATGATATACGGCCTGCAATTCCTGCATTGTATCGGGATTATCCATCAGTCAGGATAAATTCTTTTCTACAGCAGAGGTAGGGTTGCCACCCGGCCGGTATTTTACCGGTAAAATACCTGCCAAGGACGGGGCCAGTATTACAAATTTACCGGCAATGTAGCTGCCGGTAAATTTATAATACAATCAAAAGGAGCCCTCGGCCTGCCCCCAATCCCCTGCAACTTACCTTTTTTTTTGCCTCTTCTAGCGTCCGCGGGTCTCCGTCGTGTGGCTCGCCCCTTTGTCGTCACGCCCCACCCCCTTTGACGTCACACCCCGCCCATTTGAGGCCCCGCCCCCAGCAGCCGGTAACATTTTTTATAAAAGGTGGCAACCCTAAACAGAGGCCACATATAAATAATGCCCTGCAATTCAGCAGCCCTTGTCTTCTGCTATGTTAACCCTTTAATCTCTATATTACAAAGACTTTAAACCTTTGAACATACTATTTGACCATCAAATGCATTTTAAAATCTCAGATTTCGGCCTGGCACATTTTCCCAGAAAACACGACCACTGGCTGGGTTTGAACCCTGGGATACATGGCCCCAGAGGTAAAATATGCAGTAATATTATATTTACAATGGAAAAACATGATGTATAGGAGAATGTATCTATAATGTAGCTGATACCTTTCAACTTATTTCCACTGTTAAATAATTTTAACAGGTACATTTGGATTTATCTCTACTCTACTCTCTACTCTATCACACTAATACCACCATTTCATAGCAAAAAGCAGATTGAAAACCAATTCCTTTACTCAATATACAATTTATACGGATTGCACTAGCAGGTTTAAAATCCACTTATGATGGGCGTCTCCCACATATACCTCCCAAACATACCACGTGTATAGTCAGCCCTGCAAACATTAAGCATGTTCATCATTTATCAAAACTAGACATTGATATCACTATACTCATATACAGGAACTATTATCTTCAACAACCCTGCTATAGCAAGGTGAAATATTTGGATTTAAATTTGTAGGTTTGATTTGTATCTGTTAATATTCCAGCATTTGAGTATTCATGCTAAACAACACATCAAACTGCCAAGAGTCAATATAGGCATTTGTACATGGTGGGCCAATGCAGCTGTAAAATGTAGTATGATTTATCTAGTCCAAGCTAGAGAAGCCAACTGGTCACGTGCATTACATACATTCAATGGTAAGCTGAATCCATCAAACACCATTGCCAGTATTATCCCAGCAGACATACTTAGAAGCAGGGCCGCACTGGGATTAAAAAGCAGTCCATGTGTCCCCCCATGAATGTTAAATAAAACCATTGGTGGCCAGCCCCCCAGTTGAAAAAAACATTGGTGGCCAAGCCCCCCCCATAAAAGTTAAAAAAAATTGGTGGCCAGGGTCCCCCCAATAAAAGTAAAAAAAAACATTGGTGTCCAGGGTCCCCCCCATACAAGTAAAACAAAACATTGGTAGCCAAGGTTCTCCCCATAAAAGTAAAAAAAGCATTGGTGGTCAGTGATTTAAAAAAAATATATATTGTTGTTCAGCGGAAACAGTGGCAGGCAGGCTTACTTATTGGCTTCCTTGTTCTCATGGGCAGTTTCCAATTTGTCTCTTTTCACTGGATTTGGCTCTCATTCGTTGGCTTTGGCTTCGATTCCCATTCGTCAGCTTTCATCTGTCGGCTTGAGCTCCCATTTGCCGGCTCCAGTTTCGGCTACCATTTGGCAGCTTTGTTTTGGCTCCCATTTGCTTTGGCTCCCAATTGGCTACCTTCTGCTAATAAGAATTAAAGCAGCCCACCGGGCATTTGTTCGACTGGACAGATGGCCAGTCAGGGCCTACTTAGAAGGTGTCATTTTGCAACTTGGTAATTAACTAGTTGTTTTCAGATAGATCACAAGAGATAACGACTTTTCCCAATTTCTTTCTATTTTCTATGTGTCACCATTTTTCGAATAAAGTAGTATAAAGTGTAATTTTTCACCTTCTAAAGCAGCTCTGGGAGGAGGGGTCGCCGACCCTGTAAACTGTTATAAATTAATACATTTAGTTGATTCATTTCTTATCTTTGTCCCTGCTGAGCAGAATCCCTGGGTTTCAAGTAAGGCAGCTGTTAGAATTGATACAATAGTTGCTAATACTCCAAAGATGCTGCTGAGAAATGTATCAACTAAATGTGGCAAAGTAGTAGCAGAGTCTGCACCTGAATTACTGAGCTGCCAGACGGACATTCAACTTTAATCTAAGATTTTAGACAAACAGTAAAAAATAAATAATGGAAGGTAATTGAAAAAAGTCTTTATTTCTGGGGAACAATCTGAAAACAACTGAACTGAAAAAAGTGTTTGGAAGATGAACTCCCCCTTTAATTATTTAAAAGTCAATCCCACATCAGGTGACATAGGGAACCACAAAAGACATCAAATGAAGGGTCACATATATGGATAAATCCTTCCACAAAACAGTTCCCTCTCCCTATTTAGACCCATTGGTGAGAGGGTACCTAATGTAAAAATCCAATACTCATAAGAATGGTCTCAGTGTCACCCCTCATAAAACCTGGTACAACCCTGTCAATCACTTGAAAGGAGACACATAGAGGCCCATTTATCAAAGGTCGAATTTCAAATCCATGTGAATTTCTTTTTAATCTTATAAATTCAAATATACTCACAATTCGAATGGAAGTTTATTTAAGAAGAAATTCAAACATCTGAAACTCAAACAAATATTCCTGATCTGAAAACTTGAATTGAATTCAAATCGAATTCTACTCAAATTGAGTTTTTTCTCTGAAGGAGAAGGCTATTAACATTTTCAAATGGGTCACTGGACCTCTGCCATTGACTTCTACATGAACTACAATGAAGCTGGTTTTAGGTGGCAAATAGTCGAATTTGAATTGTTCCCAGGGTTCAGTTATGATAAATCTTTAATTCAAATTTAAATTTGAGTTTGGATTATTCCCAACTCTAATTTGTGAGTTTTGACCAATAATCCAACTCGAAAATTCGAATTTCCAATTCGAACTTTAATAAATCTGCCCCATAATCTCCATTCATCCTATTCCACAAGATGTTTAGCTATGGCAGAGTTCATATCATTCCTGGAAACACAATTTAAGTGTTCCAATTTGCTCTTCCTAATAGGTCTAGTCCCAACATATTGTTGACCATACTCACATGTGGCCAGATAGATGACTTTGTTACTACCACAATTAGCATAAAATAAAGATGCATATCTCCTAGAATCATTGCTGCCTCCAAACTCCTTAGACAACTTATATTTACAAGCATGACAGCGGGTGCCTCCACATCTGTAACTTGCAACCAGTGTGGATCTAAATGGACCACATTCCATAAAAAGACTGGGAGAAATAAAGAGCCTAGATTCCTTCACTTTTTAAAAGCAGTTCTTGGTTGTGCAGGTAACAAAGATTTTAGAACCGGATCCTGTCTCAAAAGACTCCAGTGCAACCTATCCCATGCACCATAAAACTGTCCCTTGAAAAGGTGGCAATTATATTGGGAAACCTAACATTTGTTTTTCTACTATGACAATAAGGGATTCCCTTCCGAGTGCCCCTAGTCTGTAGTAAGCTGTTAAGGTCAACAAATACTTCCCCCTCATCTGAAGGTAAAAAGAATGATCAAACATAACAAAATGGAATCTCATAAATAATCTAAAGCTTGCATCAGAAATTACTTTTGTATATCAGGATAGAGTCTTGTGTGTTCCAACCAAAATCTAATGGCCATAAGACCCTGATGTTCAAGGAGGGTTGTCAATTAACATCCTGAATCGTATTAATACAATAAGTAGTGTCCCTCAAATATCTAGGCAATTTTAACACCAAAGGTAACAGAAGGTAGTCCATGTATTCCAAAAACTGCTCATTTAAGGATCCTGCGCTGGACACTATTGGTCTGTCCTGAACATTATTCAATTTTTCAATTTTTTATGAACCTTGGGTAACCAATGAAAAATGGGAATACGTGGACAACCGCCATTGATGTAAAGATATTACCTGTCAGTTAAAATAGACTTGTTCTTTGTCAACTATTCCAACTCATTAGTAGGGTCATAGCTAAGTGTTTGGTAATTTTGCCCATCTTGGAGCTAAGAACTACTGATCCACCCTTATCAGCACACTTGACAAAAATATATTTGTTCTCTGCTAGACCTTTAATAGCCCTTCTTTCCTGCTTCTTCAAATTTTTATGTCTTACCATATTTATTATTCAATTTACAAAGATCATTAATCACTAGCTTTTGGAACATATTAACATAATTACCTGACTATGTATTGGATAAAATGTTGTTCTCTCACGTAAACCAGTATGAACTAAATTCTACCCTTCACCATAACGATCACAGTATTTGATGATAAATCCTCCATTGCATTGATAGTGCAAAATTCTGCAAAAATAAAAGCAGAAAAATCTACAGCACTCTTTAGATTAGACACCATATTATTCATAGAGTCATTCAATTCACTCTGACTATCAAGAATTAATGTTTTTTCTCCAGTTCCTCTCCAGACTCCCTGAGTCCACCTCTCCAGATTGACTTCTTGTGCGAACACTCCAATCATATACACGGTTAAGTTCATAGTTCATCCACAAAATCTTCTTTTAAACTATCAAACTGAAAATTTGGCTTGCTAATGGACCTCATCAGAACATGTATGAGATTGGTGGTAAGCCTGGATCTAGAGTCATAATGTTTCGTCCTAGCAACCTGATCCTGTGGGAAGGAAGATTGGAGTGGTTCAACTGAGATACCAAAATGTGATTTGATTTAAAGGGGAAGGAAACCTAGTTGGCGCAAAAACCCTCCCCCCCTCCCGTGTGTTGCCCACCCTCCCTCCTCCCCCCTGGCCTACCCATCCCACTGGGCAAATGCCCCTAACTTGTTACTTACCCTTCTGCGCAGGTCCAGTCCAGGGAGTTCACAGACGACATCTTCTTCCACTCGATCTTCTTCCTGCTTTGACCGGCGCATGCGCAGTAGGAGCATTATCAATATATTTAAGACAGAGACATTTTGTGCATACTGCTACTGCAAAATGCCTTACCCTTTAAACAAAACAGGGATAGTTTGTCCATATATTGCAATATATTTAAGCTGGCCAACTACGTCAAAGTCATCCCATAACTGGCCAGTCCTACACTCAAATTGCATCTGATTCATTAAGAATTCTATTGCTTCATTATACATTTTACAAAAGGGACTAGGTTTTACCTGCAACTTACTTGCTGCTTTCAAAGTAAAACTCCCAAACTTGGCTGCCCTTTTATTAGACACCAGTGGGATCACCTGACTATAGCTGGGAATATATAGATCCAGCTATCATAACTTCCAGTTCTCAGTCTTTGGACATTTAATTAAAATTAGGGCAACTGTGCCAAAAAGTTATGTTTCTCATTGGGATGATGATTTTTTGCATGTAGTTCTATTTTTCTTCACAAGATGGCAATAACAACTTATAGGTCCAAATCAGTTATCCAGCATTTAGCAAGCAATGCAACCATTATTTTTTGTGCAGCTGCAATATCTTATAAATGATCAATTCTTTGTAAATCTTTTATAGGTAAAAGAGTTCACTTTGCAAAGTCCTACCCAGGGGTGCTTCGCCAATGAGGCAAGTTGAGGCTGTCGCCTCAGGTGGCAGCGCCCCACTAGGTACCAGGGGCAGCAAAAATTTGGTACTTTAAGAGCGAATTTCTGGGGGAGAGGGGGCAGCAGCAGCAACTGCTGCCTCAGGCGGTGGAGGGGCCAGGATCGCCCCTGGTCCTACCAGTTTGTTTAGGAAAATATAGGAGTCTCCTTTAAAAACACTTTGAAGGGACAGTTTACCCGCTTGTTCAACTTGAATTCAACTTGTGTTGGAGTTTTCTACATTTTGCCTATTGTTTTAATTATGTTTGTTTCTTGCAAGGTAGATTAATAGATTACTATTATACAGCCCCCTCTCTTCACAATTTATTGTGACTATTGAAGCGGGAGTTCATTATGCAGGGGAGATTATCTGTCCACAGTAAATGTAATCATCTATGAACCAAACATGCATAGCTTTACTTTCCCTGTTTGCCCTGTTGAGCTGAAACAAAATCATACATTGTTCTTGATTAGTGATGGGCGAATTTATTTGCCAGGCATGGATTTGCGGCAAATTTCGCCCGACTGCGAATATTTTCTCAATACTGTGCAAAAATTCACTGTGGGAAAATTCGCTTTGACAAAACAATTTTTTTCGCTCGTCAAAATTGTCGCATGTCAAAATTATTCAGACGCCCATTGGCTTTAATGCATTTGGACAAAAGAGTCGCACATATAGAAATTGTTGCACGTCAAAATTATTCGGACGTCCATTGACTTATTATAATTTTTACTTACAAGAGAATTGTTTGAATTCATGGCAATTTTCATTTTCATTAAAGGTCCCCCAAGTGACTACTTTTACTTACCTGACACCCCGGGGGAGGTGCTCCTTTCAGTAGAAAAAACCCACTGGCCTGGTGTTTTTCTAGCGAGCACCATGAAGAGATCCTCTTCCTGCTTCTTTGGTTTTCAAATTTCCTGGGGCAGACGCATGTGCAGTAGCGTGAAATAGCCAGCTTTTTCGTTAAAGTATAGTTTTTCACTCTACTGTGCATGCACAGCCGCGAAAAGACCTGAAGAAGCAGGAAGAGGATCTCTCCGTGGTGCTTGCTCGAAGATCAGTTTAGAAGCAGTTTTCTGCTGATAGGAGGACTGGCCCGCGGTGTCGGGGAAGTAAAAGTAGTCACTTGGGGTGCCTAACTTTTTGCATGTAAAATGCTATTCCTTCTCCTTTAAGGTTGGATGCCTTTTTCAAAAGTGATAAAAACTTAGTAAAAAGTTGATCCACAGAATGGTCTGATTGCCTTTTTAAAAATATGAAGAATTTCCCTATCTGAGGTCAATTGGAAACTGCTTTTTTTTTTTTTTTAACTTTCCACTGGATAAGCTAGAAGTTAGATTTACTTTAATAGTAGGTTGAACTTCTGTCAACATAATTTTATAAGAATTCATTCTATCATCTTGTCTACAACAGGTATTTTCAGGGGCACTTCGTTGCACTAGAAAGGCCAAAATTCTGATTTAAAATTTGGAATGTTGGCTCTTAAAGCTGCCAGTAGCAGCTTTATGCCACCCCTAGTAACCTACAGAGTGCTGCTATCTCAGTCAGGTTTCTTCACTTACCTTATGGCTGAAGTGCACCTGGGTATTATGACCTTTGGTAGAAAAATAACTGAAATAACAGCACTGGATCTTTTCCTCACTGAAGCAGCTGATTCCTGTGTGTATCTGCTGAATTTTGCCTGAAACCAAGTCATACCATAGGGTGGTTAATGTATATTCCAATTCTAGATAACTATAAGACTTACACTTTATAAATGTTTGGAATTCTGTGTCTAAAATGCAAACCCTTATTGAGAAGGAATATCTCTAGATCTTACACCATTTTGGTGTGACATACAGCCCTGTTTAGAGCCAAGCTTATGATGCATTTAACCACACAGTAGGCATTTATATTAAGAGGCATTTTTAATGAAGCCAACTCAAACATATAATGTTTGCATTATGTGGAACTACACAGAAGCACTGTGGGGTAAAGTGCCCTATATTCCAGCACAGGACTCCTAGTCTGTATACAGGTATGTCCACCATGTAAATAAAGGTCTACTTAATTGAGCCTGCAGCTATGAATATTAAGCAGGGCCGGACTGGGGGTAAAAAGCAGCCCGGGCAAAAAAATCAAAGCAGCACATGTAAACGTATGATCTCGTAAACGGGGCCTCGATGTGCAGTCGGGAAAAGCCTGAGCTAAGCAGCACCTGTTACCCTACCTCCAAGCGCATGTGCATAGAGTGCCAGGGGCCATGAGGAACAATGTAACATAATATATAGTAACATAGTAAGTAGGGTTGAAAAAAGACACACGTCCATCAAGTTCAACCTTTTAGTTTTTTTTTTTTGACGGGGTAGGCAGGAGGCAAGAGGGCACAAGTCCCCAGTGGGAGTGGGGCCAGGCAGCACACAGCGGGGTGTGAGCCGCTAGCAGGGCACCGAGAAGCCTGGGCACTGAGCAGTGGTGTAAAGAAGGCACCTGGTGGGCATTGGACTGGACTACCCCCCTTCAGGACAGGACTGGGCTACCTAACCCCTTCAGGACAGGACTGCCCCCCCTTCAGGACAGGTCTGGACTGCCCCCCCCCCTTCAGGACAGGACTGGGCTGCCCCCCCCTTCAGGACAATACTGGGCTCCCCCCCCTTCAGGACAGGACTGGGCTCCCCCCCCTTCAGGACAGGACTGGGCTCCCCCCCTTCAGGACAGGACTGGGCTGCCTCCCCCATACCTCCCGACTGTCCCGTTTTTAGAGGGCCAGTCCCTCTTTTGATAGCTCAACCTGCAGTCCCTCATTTGTACTGGAAAGTCCTGTTTTTTCTCTGCACCGAACAGCCACAAAATAAACAATGTTTCTAACTTAATTGCCTTTTGGCAATTTTAGATAAGCAAATAAGTAATTGTAACAATATAAGATAACAGGTCCCTTGGGAAAAGTTAGACTCACAGCTTAAAGGGCAATTCACCTTCACTAGCAAAACTGGAATAACTGGAAAAAAAACCACATAAATGTGTTCAAACTTTCATAACCTGCCAAATTTTGTAAAATGAACATGGTAATTAGAGGGTGTGGCCACACAAATGGGCGTGGACTTTTCTGCTACGCGCAGCAACTTTTTTGTCCATCTTTTTATTTACAAAATGTTGGCGGGACTGCCCCCCCCTTCAGGACAGGACTGCCTCTCACCCCAATGCTGATCGTACTGGGACACTCACACAGCAGGTAGCAGCAGCAGCAGTGCGACAACAGAGGAGAGGAGTGGGGGGCGGCAGAGCCAGGATGGGAGATACAACGAAGGAGCGGTCTTACAGCCCGCCGGATGCACTGAAGCTGAAAAAACTTTGGAGGCAATCAGTGCAGTGTTCGAGGTGAGAAGCGGCCCACTTCAACTACATATGGGCGGCCCCTTGGGCATTTGCCCAAAACTACAGATTTTCAGTCTGGGCCTGAAGTTAAGCAAATGCCTGCAAGATTTATGTTTAAAACTTAAACGGGCTAAGGCTTCTTCTATAGATACTACAATAGTAAACATTACTGACCTGTGAGTATCTGAATATGTGTGCATTTAATCATATACTTATTATTGATGTGCAGGGTGATGTGCAGGGGCATGGACCCCACAGCACAACTGAAGACCAGCTAACAGCCCATCTCACCCAACCTAGTTATTTATATCCTCTAGGTATTTGGAAGCTAATGACAGCATAGCTTGGCCCTGTCAATGAGAAGGGATTCCAATGGGTACACACAACAGAAGATCACAAAGGTAGAGTGAAGGGGCAATCACACAATCCTGCATGAAGGTCCTTCTATCTTTGTGAATAAAAGAAGTGTATTTAACTGTAAGGAATTGGGAGAGAGTGTGGTTCAGACAAGAAGGGGGAAATATTTTTGCCCTGGTGCTTCTGGAATGAAATCCATTAACATTTGGCAGACCCAATTAATTCGTTTTGCAAATTGAATTTCAGTCCTGCAGACTGCCCAAAGCATCCTTCTATACTATCTCTGGGTGTTAGTTGGAGGCTGCATCTATATTTCTCAATGACCATTGTCAACAATACACATGCCTGGTGTGGTGATACCTGTGAATAAAGTTCCTTAGTAAATAAAGACACACAAGCCATATTCTTGAACAGTATTTATTTTTTTCCCTAGATCTGTGACATTCAGACATTTTCTAGAAAACCGATTATAGGTTCTACGTGTCATTTTAATTTTTTTTCAAGTTTGTTTAAAATAAAAATCTAGAAATTAGATATTACTAATGAGGGCCAACCACCAAATGGTGCCAGCCATCTCTAAGAGGCAGGTTTGCCTTACCCCTCCCATGCAACAGGGCCCCCAAGCACACTGCACAGAAGGGGTAGATGTTTTGCAATAAGAGTCATTGTTGAAACTGGAAGCTGACTAGATTCTGGAAGGGATCTCATGCCCCCAATTAGATACTCTCTAAACATGAAATACCCACTCACTCCTTTAAATAGCTGGGCTACCCTATTAGCAACATGCTTGCCTTACACTATTGCCTTTGTGTAGCTATGAAACCACCCCCAATCATTTTTGGTACCTTCTGGTTACAGTCACTGGCAACACAAAATCTGTTCTCTCCTTTTTCATATCTTTTTCTATCTTTCTCTATCTTTTATTCCTCTAAGAACCCCAGCCTTACTGGTAAAGTTAAAAAATCATGTTTTCCTTCTTTGCTTTTGTAAAGAATAGGTATTATAGCACTTTTTATTGTCCTAAGATTTGATTGAATTTACAAGCTTGATAACTTCAGAAAGTACATCATCGATCACAATGTCAATTTTTTCCTTGCAAAAATGACCTTCAGTTCTTCAAGATTGTAAATTCAATTGAATGTAAAGGTTTTTACATTTTTTTTGTACGTCCATTAACATTTGTGATAATACTCATACATCATGAGAGTAAAATAAGCTGTATGGCAATCATTACCACAATGCAGAAGACAGCAGATTTCATACTATTGATTACATATACATTGATCCAATAAAAGGCATCATATTACCTATTTAATACAATTAACATATTACATTGAAATAGTCATCAAATTACAATCCGTTATGTTTACTTTGTAAGACTGGCATTTAAGCATACTCTTCCACCTTATATTAGCTGTGTCCCACTCTCTTGTACTAATGACACTTTCTTCTGCCACCAAGGTGCCCCTACAAATTCAGTTATTTTAAAAACACTCTCCTCATTTGGCAGTGAGGGTATTTTTCATGCATCACCAGCACCCTGACTCCATTCATGCTAATAAAAAAAGAACTACCATCCCCAACACTTCCTCAAGTAACTTTAGAAGTTCATTGCATTATAAAACGTATATCTCTCATGTAAGTATCTGCTGCTAGTGACACCTGCATGGTTCTTATGCCAAAATGTATCTCCCTTGTCAACCATTCGCCACTGGAATGTATTGTACCAATTAGGCAGAAATTATAATATACTTATTTAAACCACTCAAAGGTGAAATTTGGCATTCTTTCTTTGCACTCCACTCTAATAGTATATTTCCACAGTTTAAAGTACTGTCCCAGAAAAGGACTAGACCATTATTTTAGCCAAACATGTCCTTGGGAAGACCTTAGCCTTCCAAAGGGGGCATCACAGAGCCCTACACTGCCCTATGGGTGCAATAGGGAATTCATGGGCAGGATGGGTGTCAGATTAAGAACCAGTCTCTAGAAGAATATGTCATATCAAAAATATCATATGTAGTCTTCTTTAAACTCATGCTAACTGCCTGACATTGCAATTACTTAGGAGCAATTTTGAGCATTTTTAGTGCAATTTAGGATGGGACACTTTAAAATTCAAGTGGCTTTGAAATTTGAAAGTATGGTTGACTTCTTCATATCAGAGTTAGTAGTATTTAATAGAGCAGATAGTAGACGATTTGGTCTATTGTTATTGGTAAAAAGATTGTATTGCAGAAATGTGGAAGTTACCACAAGAATGTATTTTGGGAAATATATGACAGTATATTTCTTAACAATATATTGTATTCTCAGCTAGCTGAGTTTTATTTTTTGCTCAAACAAGGCTAGAGTTTGATTGGTCAGCCATATACATCAGTAAAGGACCACTGGCAATCATCTACTTGTATGTGAACAGTTTAAAAACCCAATATACCTTATTGTTCAGCATGGGCCTTTAATGTTCCTGATGCAAAGATCCTCCGAGGAAAGAGGGTTTTTGAGGGTGGCTTTAGGTTTAATTAAAAGAAAAGCACAGGATGAATTTGGCCAGAATCGGATAAAGAAATGAACACACATGTAACATACAGAAACCCACTCTTCCTTTTGGGGACCCCATGGCATACAGGAAAGAATTAAACATTGTTTTGTAGGGCTCCTGCAATGCTGGGGTACCTTACACTTATGTAAATTAACTTACTTGATGGCTTCCTGAGCACAGGCTTATGTTTGAATTTTTGGCCCTTAACATTAAGAAGCACCAGGAATTTACTGAAGAAGAACATCTGTAAACGTGCCTCAAGCCAGGTTTTAAAGTCTCCCATATTAAATTGGCAGTTTTTTAAGAATAAATTCTTAGAGACAGATTCTTATAACAAAGGCCACCCACCCTGGCCTCTCTATATAAATACATGCCACCCAGTGGGGCAGTACACTTGTATATGTCATATTACACCACTCCAGGCCATAAGATTAAAAAAATACAGTTCTGATCTTTTTTTTTTAGCTCTGTTATCTATATATAAATATATGCATGTATATTTATATATACATATTTATGTATGTAAACACACACACGTACAGTCCAAAACCTTACTTAAGGACCATATTCACCATAAACCCTTACTACCGGGTGGGCGTTCAAGGCTTTTCTGGTAGCAATGGGGCTAAAAAGAACCCTGCCTTCAAGGCGTTTATTAAAATATACGTGGAAACATTCTTTCTTCTTCTTTATAATGGGAGTTATGAAAAATATGGCCAATAACTTACCACTAGAAGGCTCCTGAAAAGGAAAAACGCATTGTAGACATCCTTAAAAATCAGAGTTTAAGAAAATAAATACATTTTTTTTTCTTTAATGATTTGGGGAGATTAATAAATCTCAAATTACTGTTCATGGTAAGCCCTGAAGCAAGGAGGAGGTTAATCGCGCCACTGCGCGTACACACGTGTGCGTGTTTACACAAACATTTTTGTTGTTGTTGTTTTTAATAGAACTTTCACTCCAGCATTTTCAAAGAACCCGCAGGGGTTAACAAATATCCAAGGCTTTTAAGAAAAAAAGCTGACATAATCAAACCACACAGTGGCTATGAATAATTAGTAATAATTAGTGAACTCATTAAGTCTTCACTCTACCGCTCCCACCAAAAACTGTTTTCTCTTCCCCCGCACATATTCAGCCGCTGTCTGAAGAGGTGTGGGGAGCTGTGGAAGGAGAAGTACGTCGACGCGGTGGACTCCATGAATTGTCTGAGCTGTTTGAAGGGGGAAATGCGCGATGGGAGCGTAGAAGGAAGAGTTCTCCCTGCTCTCGGAGCAGGGCGTGAGCAATCAGCCCTGGCAGAGACTGAATGGAGGTGTTTATGGAGTCTATCTTTGTCTCCAAGGTTGTAATCCTTTTCTCAAGGTCTTCATTGCGTTCTTGCAGCTCAGACATGAGGTCATACATTACATTCTGGGTCTGAACAGGAATACATAAACAACTGTTAACATCCTATCAAGATAAATATTCACAACACTACGGGAACAGATTTTTCAAAGGTCGGGGGAAATGTTTTCTGCACTTTTTTTATTGACAGTGAAAAATTAGATTTTCCTAAATGTATTATATTTTAGCATTATGTCTAAAATTATAAGATATAGAAAAAATAAATTGAATTGAAGTCACCTATAGACAGGTAGTAAAAACATTTTTCACCTTATCCATAAACTCTGGAGTAGGGGAGACTATGTTTACATTGAGTTGGGGGAAATCAATGACATTTTACTTTGGAGAAAAGAAAAGTGGTGAAAAGCTTTTCACAAAGGAAAAAAAGGGACCCCCCCCCACCCAAAAAAATATGTCATATGTGTAAATGTGAGAAAAATATTTTGGTTTCTTCCCTATTTGTTTCAGAATGAACACTATTGATAATTAATTAGGTGGAAGAGAGAATGCGATGTCAAACAGTGATACAGATAATTATTTTCCATTTTTCTGAAGTATTTTTAAGGCAGTTATAGATGGGAGCAGCCAGGAATAGATCAAACAACGTATATCTTTTTATTGAGTTTCAGTTTCTCTACTCACTGGTAGTTTGCATTGCACATGACTCATTGCTGCTTCTCTTGTTTCAGTTCAGCTCTTTACGCTTGGAAGGATAACACAGAAGCAATGGGCTGAATGGGGGTAATATGTGACGGCACAAAGCAACAAACCTTTTGAAGTAACCTGATTGACTGATGGAGAGTAGTTTCATTTTCTGCTTAGTCCAAGTTGAGTCCAATTACATTCAAGGAGATGCTTGAAGGAGAGCTAAACCCTAAAAATGGATATGGCTAGAAATGCCATATTTTATATAACAAACGTATTGCTTCAGCATCTCTATAGTAATAAGTCACAGGACTTTTGAATCTTGGATGTTGTTAGTGTGTCAGTCACATGCTCAGTGTGCTTTCAGCAGCTGTTGAGAAGCTATTCTTAGGGGTTGTCACAAATCACCAAGCATTTCATATAAACGGATGCAACAGGGCTGAATATTCAATTCTACCCTACTTCTTAAGTTAAGCTTTAGTTCTTCTTTAAAATGAGTAGAAAACAGTTCTTAAATCCGCAATGAGTTTATTTTTGCAGCACACGCAATGTGTGAAATTTGAGAAAGGGGATGACCCCAAAACATATTGTGCATAAATCTTGTCTGTGATTACCCTTAGGCAATAACTTTTTATTGACTTTTATTAGTTTTTAATTACATTTTTACAAGTTAGCATCCCAAATGAGCTGTAAAGTTGGTCAAACACTAACATGCAATCAAAGCCAGAGCAGGTTAAAGAATTCATTCATGTTATTTTCTGATATTGGATCTCCCAAACCTAATGCTCTGCATGTAATAAATAGGCCTCTTACAGTTATTTAATTTCTGGATACACTGATTCCCATGTTTTTAATCTCAAATTTGAATATACAAATTAGAGTTTAGATTTGGACAAATGTTTTGTGAAAAAGTCTGTATTAGTCTCAATCCAAAATCACCGAATGACCAAAACTTTGATCAGTTTTGTAATTTTTTTTTACATTTCTCGCATATTTACATTGTTAATAAGGAATGCATTCATTTTGGGTACACCCTTATGGATGTTGGGTACATTTAAGTTGCCTATAGGCAGAAAATGTCAACCTGCTTGCCTGTGTATAGACCCAAAACCATACCTTCCCCATGTGATACATAATTGGGTCTCAGTCAGATAGTGATTGCCCTGTGCTGAAAGTTTCCTTGCCCAAGGAGTGCACTGGGCAGATTTTCATGTAAAAAAACAATTGTCAATGTGTGTCATATCAGTTATGATAGCCGACAGGGAAATGCATCTCTCTGCAGCTTACTTTCCGGTCCGGTCATTGCAGGACTGTTTGCTCATCCATGTGGATGGTTACATTGGATGGTTTGTTGTGTAATATCAGTTTGGGTGGAAATTACAATATGGAGGTGTGGAATCCAGAATAGGTGATTTAAAAAGCATATACTTTTTGGGCACATTTTTTAGGTGTGTGTGAAACTCCTTGTGTAAAAGCACCCAAGTACCTTGATAATAGCAAAGCTGTAGCCACATATTCAGGTTACAGAAGATCTCATCAATGCAAGATAATTAACAATTGGCTTGTGAGTTATAGGGCTTATAGCACACCTTTATAGAACAACCACTCACACTTAACTTAAAATGAAAGCTACTTACATGCTCTTTGATAAGATCAATGACACATAAACAGCATTGCATTACAAGCTAAATGGCAGATACCTTCCCATTCACAGATATCACAAGATCTTTTGTATATCCAATAATGGGCCAAGATAATATTCATCATGTATATACAATCACTAATTTCTATGCTAATTTAATATGAGTTGGTTTCTGCTCTGCTATGATGTATTTCCCCAGTGAAGAAATGCCCGAGACCGTCCATACCACTGGCAATTGACTAATGGAAAAGGTGCTCATTGACCTGAAAATGTTCTAATGCATATCTGTGAATGAGAACAGGCTGTACCTTCTGCATCAGAAGGTTTCCAATAGACTCAATGAGAAGTGGCACAAGCAGGTTAAGAGAAAGATGAAGCACACTTAGTACACATCCTTTTAAAAGAAGTTGACAATAGATTTATTTTTCTCTTGAAAAGATACATGGAGGTAAGTGAGGGGAGTACTATAAAGTAATGGGGCATAAAGAGGGAGCATATGGTTCTACTGCACCATCTGCAGATGGGTACTGGTCTGATAATGGGCACATGATCGATTGGTAAGTGTGACTGATATTTTGTGATATTTGGGGCTCTTTTAAACAATTGGTTAGAGTTTTTTACTGCGCTTCTCTAATATCCTCTGGCTATATAGACATATTATTCAATAAAATATACATTTATTATGAATGTCTACTCAGTGTTATTCATTGGAGAGTATACAGTATATGTTACCCACACTGGGTGTGGGTAGATTCAATAGTTAATGTGCAACAGCCTGTGGTCCAGGACCCAAGAAGCACCATATCTGGTATATGCAAGAAATGAATTAATGCACTAGAAAGCATTTTAGGCCAAACAATTTTGTTGTACATAGTGATGGGCGAATTTGCGCCGTTTCGGTTCGCCGAAAAATTTTCTCGTTTTTGACGCCGGCGCCCATTTTTGCCGCAAATTTTCACAGGCGTTTCGCGAATTTATTCGCCAGCGGCGAAACGCGCAAATTCGCCGCGAATTCGCGCCTGGCGAATAAATTCGCCCATCACTAGTTGTACAGTAACCACCAAGGTCAGGGTACTTTGCCTCCTTGTATCTCCCAGGGAAATTTAAATTTAGAATCAGATTCAGAACATATAAGGGCTGGTGAGTCTGAGCACTGCTAGATGCAAGGTTGTATTGACTCTATTTATGAAAGGTAATTGCATCCAAACACAGGGCCGGATTTACCCTCCTTGCCCCCCTAGGCCCAGCTACTGTGCCGTCCCCCCCCGCACGCATTTTCTGGATGTGAATCTTTTTCCAATCAGTACATTTATGCAAAAGTGGATCAGATGGATCAACTAGCAGTTAGGCTTGTTTGAGATATATCTACTGTATATATATTCTCTATATACAGTGTTGGACTGGCCCGGCGGGATACCGGGAAAATACCCGGTGGGCCCGACCCTAGTGGGCCCCCGCCGGGCCAGACCCCCTCTCCCAAACAGTTTTTTTTTAAAAAAATAAACAAAATTTCGGCGGATCGCAGCGCCGTTTGCGCATGCGCGCCTTTTACGCATGCGCGTCTAGCGCCATTTACGCATGCGTGCCTAGCTCCGTTTGCGCATGCGCGATGCGCCGCCTGGGCAATTATGCCGAGCGGCGATTCGCCTAGGTAGCGGGGGTCAGAGGGGGGCCCTGGACACCAGTCCCGGTGGGCCCCGGGCACCCCAGTCCGACCCTGTCTATATATAGACACCTTTTTATACATAGATGCAGAGAGAGATGTGTCCCTTGTTTTGATAAGTTTGTCAATTGTGCTCCAGTGGGCAGCCGCAGCATCAGTTAAATATTTATTATAAAATAAAAAAGTCAAATCTTGGCAGCAGCATAATCTTTGCAGTTCCTATTTCTCAGCAGACATTATCCCTTATAATACATGAGTGATACTCCAAGTTCCCTGTGTAACTCAGCCTGCAGCCTTGTGCCTTTATATGGTCACAGAACAACCCCTCAGTGACTCCTAATATCCTTATCATTTACAGTAGGGGGTACATTATCCATTATAATACATGATGATACTCAGAGTTCCCTGTATAACTCAGCCTGCAGCCTTGTGCCTTTATATGGCCATAGAACCCCTCAGTGACTTCTAATATCCTTATCATTTACAGTAGGGGGTACATTATCCCTTATAATACAAGAACTGAAATGGTTTTCATTTTGTAGGAAGCAGGAAAGGGACATAAAAAAATCTGTAACAGGTTTAGAAGTTAGAACACTTGTGATTCTGCACCTCCAGCAAATCTGCAAGTTGACTATGACATATTTCTCTACATGGCCGATATACAGCAGATCTGCAGGGTAAATATTAAATGTACATACCAGGAACAGTTCACCTTGCTGGGACACGCAGCACAGCAGAGGCAGCAGCAGCACGAGCACAGAGAGGAGTGGGAGGGGGCGGAGCCACAGCGGGAGATAGGCTGGAGGAGCGGTCCTAAAGCCAGCCGGATCTATCAGGAGCAGCCGACTTACACAAGATGTTAGGGTGCGCCTTCTTGCCGCCCCTAACATCTTGCCGCCCTAGGCCCGGGCCTAGGGGGCCTTTCCCTAAATCCGGGCCTGTCCAAACATGATCCTTACACTTACACTGCATACCAAAAACTAAAAGGTATAGGGCACAAGTGGAGATATTCTGGTACTTCCCAAACAGTAGAACCTCTGCAGAAAAATAAAGTGGAACTCCACTTGCGAGCAAGAGTGTGTGTTTATTTAGTAGCTTTACATGACACCAAGATCATACCAAATACAATGTTTCGGGAGGTGTGTAACCCTGTCCCTATCTCAGGTATGTCTTACACACCTCCTGAAATATTGGTGCAGGTTCACTCAAGGGTGAATTGTCCCCAGCGACCACTTCACTCCACTTCGCTAGGTGCAAATTCGCTACTAATTCACTAAAATGTGAGGTTGCGTCCTGGGTGCCGAATGCTGACGAGTTTTCGCTATCGATACTTCTTCAGTGCGAGCATAGTGAAGATTCGCTAGCGTTCGATTCACTAGTAATCTTACGCTTAGGTCTGTAGCTTTGTTTCCGCAGTTCGCCTGGTCTAAGGTGGCGAAAGAGGTAACGTTCATTAAAATCCGCAATTTAGTGAATTTGTGGAGCAACTACCATTCACCAGAATGAAAAGACGCCTGATGATAGAGTGCGAACGAACAATAGCGACGGTCTCTTTCGCTAGTGAATTGACATCTGCTCCTGTCATTGGCGATGTCCCTGCGGATGTGATTTTTGCCGAAAAGTCGCTAGCGTTAGCCATGTACTTGGTGTGATGTTGGAGTCATGTAAAGCTACTAAAATAAAAACTCTTGCTCGCAAGTGGCCTTACACTTAGACTGGCTAAGGACATCTGTAGATGCGATGGAACCATGGAGCTACCACAACTTGTTATGTGGAAACTCCAGTATTCCCAATGCAGGCTACATCAATAGGTGCCAAAAGAATCAAACAACCATGGCAAAAAGTGAAATTGATGCTGACCCACCAACCAGTTTAACTGCAATGACTCTGGAAAAACGCTGCATTGTGGATAAAAAAAAAACATGGTGATTTGAATGCAAAATTGCATTTTGCAATTGTAAATGAGCCTTATAATTGTTTCAAGGATCATTAAAATGCTCATATCTTATTGCCCATTTAAATATTTCTTCTTTCGTGCCCTGCTGTTATTAAAAGTGTGATTAAAAGTGTGCTTTGTCAGAAGAACAAATCCAAAGCAATAGCACAAGAGTCACAGCGCTGTATATGCAAAAAACAGACAGTAATTGCTATAGCTTCCACCAGGGGGCATTGTGGGTTGTACCTATCATTACTACCGGGTATGGAACCTGTTATCCAGAATGCTGGGGACCTGGGGATTTCTGGATAATGGATTTTTTCATAATTTGGATCTTCGTACCTTAAGTCTACTAGAAAATCATGTAAGCGTTAAATAAATGGTTTTGCTTCCAGTAAGGATTCTATCCCCCATATGTAATAAAAGGCACTAAGTTTGCCCAGGAGCAGTAACCCACAGCAACCAATAAGATATTTGCTTTTAAACAGGTGACCAGTAAATTCTACCTGCCGATTGGTTGCTGTCGATAACCCCATTATTTCTTACTTTGGATCAAGTACAAGGTACTCTTTTATTATTATAGAGAAAAAATGTAATAATTTGTAAAAAATTTGGATTATTTGAATAAAATGGAGTCTATGGGAGACGGCTTTCCGTAATTTGGAGCTTTCTGGATAATGGGTTTCCGGATAAAGGATCCCATACCTGTGTTATTTATTTTATTATCTACATATCTAAGAATCAAGAAGCCTTTAAAAAACTACATACAACCCATCAATGTGTACATGGACATTACAAGCAATTAACTTTAATTAGTCTTATCAGTTATTGTAATAAGAGCAATGACCCCCTAGAGAAGTGAATTAAAGTATAGTTAGAGTAGGGATTCTTTACCTATGGATCTGGGTCAAGGCACATGGTGAGTGTTTAGAATGGGCCAGACCGATGCATTTTTTGAGGGGGCCATGAAGATGACTGTTACATTTTGCTACTGTTTTGGCTAAAAATAGTAAAAAAAACAAAATGAATCCAGAACAATGTCTGCAAATGCACACATATTCACTGGAGTTTAGTTACAAGTTCAGGGCAAAACCAATATGCAGTGATCAGAGAAATGCCAAGCACAATTCTTTTATTTATTGCACTTTTATTGTCCATAGCCAATTTACGTGCCACGCAATACTTTTCTATATAGTAGTATATAGTAATAGTAATAGTGTGGTGGCATTGCCACTTTTGCCTTGGGTGCCAAAACTCTTCAGGTTGGCTCTGATCCGGGTAAACTCTATTTTATGTTTTCCTATACAAAATGTTCTGTGCTATTCACAGTTTTCATTGTGCACTATGTTTTATTGTACAGCTAAAGGGATACTGACAAAAGTAAATGATAAGGCATGGGTTTAGCAGACTAAAATTCCTAAATGTGTGCAAGCATGGGAATGTGCATTGATTAACGCTCTTTTTGTGGTCACAGTGAGGGACATCATAGGGAGTTACAAAAGAGAATAAGCAGAGCAAAAGGAATGTTAATGCTGCTTTGATCAACTATTCATTTAGTACAACAGAACACCCAGAACGTTCTTCATTTATAAGGCCATAGATTCTTCCTTTTTTACATTTTTACATATAGTAGATGTCCAATCTGCAGTCCTTCATCTGTGCTCCCCCAAGAGGTAATGGCTTTAAGAGTTGCTTGGAAATGCAGAAGGCCCACATCATTAGACTAAAAGGTTTTCTTGAAAAAAAAATTTAAATAGCCCAAACCCCTGCTCCCCCCATGTGTGGATCTAGCAGTAACATCATCTGCAAAGGGCACAGCCCCCAGGTCTCTCATATTAGCAGGGCTGACCCTCACTAATAAGCGGATCACAGAGGGGGGTCCGAGCATCACAAGTGCCTTGTTACTATGGAGTAGCTGCTGTACATTCATGAAAACTGTCAGCTGTGTTTGAGGTGAGTGAGCTGGATGTGGGCTCTGCAGTGCATGCTGCTATAAATACACAGAAAGAGCAGAGACCTTGCTGTGCATTTCTCTTACCGTCATATATTCCCTGCCAGCTAAATATTAGATTCAACTAATACAATTATATCTAAGTAACAGAAGTTCGTAGCATGTGGTAAGGCCCTAGGACTCTTTGGGGCTCTGGATCAGTTAAAGGAACAGTAACATCAAAAAATGAAAGAGTTTTAAAATAATAAAAATATAATGTACTGTTGCCCTGCACTGGTAAATCTGCTGTGTTTGCTTCAGAAACACTACTATAGTTTATATAAATAAGCTGCTGTGTAGCAATGGGGGCAGCCATTCAAAGGAGAAAAGTCTCAGGTTACACAGCAGATAAGCTAATAGTGTTATCTGTTATCCACTATTTAACCTGTGCCATATAGCCTTTTTTCAATTTCCACCATTGCTCCACAGCAGCTTGTTTATATGAACTATAGTAGTGTTTCTGAAGCAAACACATCAGTTTTACCAGTGCAGGGCAACAGTACATGATATTTTCATTTTTTATGTTACTGTTCCTTTAAGAAGGTGATGCAGCAGAAAACTGCACTGGTCTGGGGGTTCTTCCAACGAGCACCATGGAACGGTTGGCTTCCTTCTTCTTCTTTCTACAAGTTTCCCAAGGCAGGCGCATGTACAATGAAATAGGAGCACCGGCCCGGGTGTGAAATACAAACGCTTGGGGGTGCCTAACTTTTGGAAACCCCAAGTAATGAGTGTCTTTCCTTCTCATTTAAGAAACACTGCAGTCTTTACCTTTGTTGAACAGTAAAACCTATATCAAGGAGTCAAGGAGTTGGCTGTTGGTCTATCCAGTGTCGGACTGGCTCACTGGGATACCAGGAAAACTCGGTGGGCCCAGGTGTCAGTGGGCCTCTTGCTTCTAACCATTTAGTCTATTTCATAGTCATTCCCTATTTCTTCATGGGAAAAATAGGCTTAATGTTGAAAATGTTGTAGAGTATACTAAGGAGATGTAAAAAACTAGGAGGATAAAGAGGTTAAATGACGAGAGGATTAATAGTTTGGAAAGTGGGCCCACGGTCTAAGGTTTTCTGGTGGGCCCCTGGCATCCCAGTCCGACACTGGGTCTATCTCCTTCAATATTATGTTGTGATCCATTGACATACTGCTTCTTAGTTTCTGTACCAAATGCTTAATTTTGTGAATTATCTCCACTCCTGGCAGGTTGAGCAGCAGATCAATGGACAGCAGACCTTTCCAGGTTTAATACCAAGAATAACAGATTCTGCCTCTTTAAGGATAGTGAACAATGTGGTTGTATGCTCAGTGCACATCTTCAACATGGCCAGACCATACCGTCTGATATTCCTCCCCCAGGGTGCTGAACACATTTAAAAAATAAGGAAAGCTATAGTCAAATTGTTAGTCAACCCCAGTAATGTAAATTAACTACCCTACGCCAAACTGCCTGTTTTTAAAAAAATCGCCATAGTCCAGGATAGAATTCCTTAGGACATGCAGCTGCCACTTTCTCTCTTCTTTCCAGCCATACTTTGCTTAAGGTAAGGCTTGTTGCATTCACAAACTTTGCAGAAAAGCAAAGCAGCAATGGCCTTGTTATTAAAGGGATACTGTCATGGGAAATTTTTTTTTTCCAAAACACATCAGTTAATAGTGCTGTACCAGCAGAATTCTGCACTGAAATCCATTTCTCAAAAGAGCAAATAGATTTTTATATATTCAATTTTAAAATCTGACATGGGGCTAGACATATTGTAAATTTCCCAGCTGCCCCCAGTCATGTGACTTGTGCCTGCACTTTAGGAGAGAAATGCTTTCTGGCAGGCTGCTGTTTTTCCTTCTCAATGTAACTGAATGTGTCTCAGTGGGACATGGGTTTTTACTAATGAGTGTTGTTCTTAGATCTACCAGGCAGCTGTTATTTTGTGTTAGGGAGCTACTATCTGGTTACCTTCCCATTGTTCTTTTGTTTGGCTGCTGGGGGGAAAAAGGGAGGGGGGTGATATCACTCTAACTTGCAGTACAGCAGTAAAGAGTGATTGAAGTTTATCAGAGCACAAGTCACATGACTTGGGGCAGCTGGGAAATTGACACTATGTCTAGCCCCATGTCAGATTTTAAAATTGAATATAAAAAAAATCTGTTTGCTCTTTTGAGAAATGGATTTCAGTGCAGAACGTTTTTTCCCATGACAGTATCCCTTTAAGTAAGAGATTAAAGTCCCTGGTGGCTGCAAATTACAAATTACCACCCTCAGTGACTTTCGCTTTCCTTGTTTTTCAACAAGGTCACATGCATGAGTTTAATGTGGGTGTATTTATCAAAGAATAAAAACACAGCTTTCCACAGTTCATTAGAGCAGGACACGCCAGCTCAGGGCCAAAATTAGGGGTAGGCAGAATAGGCACCTGCCTAGGGAGTAACGATGTCGGGGTCACTAGGCAGGTATCTTTTAAACAGTTGTCTGCCTACCCCTAGTCCAGGATTTCTTTGCTCCAGCTGCCTCTCTCCCTGATCATGCCTGCTCACTTGAAACCCGCCCCCCCACAGTGCACGTGACTTCATAGTGCAGGTGAACTCACGTTCATGCGTGCATACACAGGGGGAGGCGAGGTGACTGGCAGGATTGCCTAGGGCACCCGGTTGCCTCGGCCGCCTCTGCTCCAGCTCTCTATTCAGTTGCATAGGAGATTTAAGGGGCCAATTTATCAATCTATTATAACCCTTTGATGAATAGGCCCCTAAATCAAAGGTATAGTTCACCTTTAAGTTAACTTTTAGTATGTTATACAGTAGAATGGCCAATTCAAAGCAACCTTTTAGTTGATCTTCATTTTTTTCTTTTTTTTACTTTTTAAATTATTTGCCTTCTTCTCCTCACACTTTCCAGCTTTCAAATAGGGGTCACTGACCCCCCATCTAAAAACCAAATGCTCTGTATGGCTACAAATGTCTTGTTATTGTTACTTTTTATTTCTCATCTTTCTATATAGGCCCTCTCTTATTCAAATTGTTGCATGGTTGCTAGGGTAATTTGGATCATATTGACCAGATTGCTGAGATTGCAAACTGGAGAGATACTGAAAAAAAGCTAAATAACTCAAAACCACAAATAATACAAAAATATATGATTCTCTACACCACGCTAAATGTTAACAACCTTTTATTGTACAAATGAATATAGAGTTGTAAGGGTTCTCTCAGTACACTGTGAAAAGGTGTGTGTTTACTCTTTGATAAATATCCCACTAAGGATGATATTGAGTGGTTTGGTTCTTCCTAACTACAAGCAAGCATAATAACTCAGTTTAAAGGTAGGACTCAAAAGGAATTATCAGGGCACAAGTAAAGCCCATAAACATCTACATAAATCCAGTTATTGGACTATGCCATCTGGCCAATAAAAAACTGGTCAATAAAATCAAGTGTGTAATGAAGGCCAGAGAAAAAATCTTGAATAGTAACAATTAGAGATGCACCAAATCCAGGATACGGTGCAGGATTTGGACAAGATTCTGCCTTTTTCAGCAGGATTCAGATTCGACCGAATCCTTCTGCCTGGCCGAACTGAATCCGAATACTAATTTGCATATGCAAATTAGGACCAGGGAGGGAAATCACATGACTTTTTGTGACAAAACAAGGAAGTAAAAAATGTTTTCCCCTTCCCACCCCTAATTTGCATATACAAATAAGGATTTGGATTCGGTTCGGTATTCAGTCGAGGTTCGGCCGAATATAGTGGATTCAGTGCATCCCTAGTAACAATTAGTAATGGGCAAATCTGTTGAATTGAAGTCAATAGGCATCAAAATAATTTTGACACATGTCAATTTTTACGCGAGCAATAATTTTTATACTCGTGACTATTTGGTCCAAATGCATCAAAGTCAACGGGTGCCCGAATAATTTTGACGCATGACAAAGAGAGCTGCCAGAGATCCCTCTCCTCTAATTGATCCCTCTGCCGCACCACCATTGGTGGCCAGGGAGTCACCTAGACAAGCTGCCAAGTGGAGGGCTTCTATCCTCACTGCAGGAATTGCCTAAATGTTCTAGATATTTGGGGCATGCTGCTTCAACACTACCCACTTCCATTTGGAGTAAATATCAGGTAGTCTGCCCCACTCGACTGCACTGCAGCTTTCATCCCATGTACCTGTTGTTTAAGAGCAGTTGTTCAACAGGAGTTGCTACCTTCACACATTTAATTGCGGTGTAGGGCTTGGGCCACTGCAGAACTGCTTTCACCTTGTGGAAATCAAGAGCTAACCTTTGCTCATTGGACAAGTGGACCGCATACATCAATCTTGGGACAATCCTCCTCCTTCATGGTACCTGCCATAAAGAAGCCTTGCCCCAAAGCAGCCAGTGTTTCTTCCACCCAAAGAAATGGGTAGGCATTCCAATGCATGCGAGCCTTTAGAATTAACCCATTAACCTGACAAAGGTTCTGGGGGTGCTGCTCTAATACCAGAAAGGAATGGGTTGCTCAGTATCACTGGTGCAGCCACTAAGATTGTAAGCTTTATTGGGCAGTGTCCATCTTCCACTTGTTTCTCTTAACACTTAGCACTCAGCATTAATTAGCATTAATTTGGTCTTTCATACAGTTCACTGTTTAGCAAACCCGGCATTAATGTGTACGTAGAGTTATTTTCAGCGAATGTGATAACATGCGATCACACATTCTTATGCAAAATTTGCAACTTTATATTTACCGCAAGTTAGTAAACTGGCGATAACATATTTGGCGACAATTCTGTCTATAATTTGTGAGAATATTTCTACCGTGCTTTAGTAAACGGATACCTCAATCTTGAATGTAAATGCATGTTTTATATACAGTTCTAATACTGCATCTCCCAATAGCTCTTAGTTCTATTTGATTTATTAATCTTTTTGATTTATTAATCACTGTACAACAACACCTCAGTACATCACTGCTTGTTGTAATTTAATTTTGTATGGCTCTTATAGTTTTTAAACTATTTTAATAAATGTTAAGTTTTATATATTTCTCCTCTAATTCAGACCTATTGCTATTCAGTATTTTGGTGGTGCAGAACTAGGGAAAGCTTAGTTCATATCTAGAGAATACTTCAGCTACAAGCTCAAGGCCAGTGTTGGCAAACCCTACTGACGTGCAAAATCAAAGTGTCAGAAGACAGATCTGCTGTCAATGGGCCCATGTAAATTTCTAGCAGTGCTGGCCTCCCCCTACACAGTGCGAAGGTTAAAGATGGCTGTATATACAAATACAATCACCCCCATTTAGTGCTCATTTATAGGACTTGGGGCAGGGTATTTCAGCTCAGCCTGCACACAATGTTGAATCAAATGCAAGGTGTAGACACAGCACCACTAATGCAACGCGGCCCTGTACTTACCACCGACCACAGAGGGATTTGAAGTAGTTTGCAATTAATGCAATGAAATGAGACCTACATAAATGTGGTGCTGCCAAACTGATAAGCCCCCTGCATATTTTGGGAGTTGCCAAACTAATACCCCCAGTGTGGATGAAGTAAAGGGCATGGTCAGGGTCTAGCAAGGTATTCTGAAGCCACAGATTTGTTTCTTGAGAGGCTGGCAGTCACCTATTCAGTCCTGGATTCCTACTGTCAGGCTTGAAGGATCTCATAACTCCAACCTGATTGCTCTAACAGTGAACCTTAAATTGAAAAACTGGCTGTCCCCAAGTACTGTTTGTTCCTTGGAAAAATAGGTTGAAGGCACTGGACATGGGGCAAAAAGAACAGTTAGCCCTGGGGGTGGAACTGTGGAGTGTTGTTGTTATGGGATCAGTAACAACAAACAATTAAAAATGTTTTCAAAGTAATTAAAATATAATATAGTGTTACACTGCACTGGTATATGCAGATACACTACTATAGTTTACATAAATATGCTTCTGTAGCCCCCTTACAATGATTTAAAAACATCGGAGTTACATTATCTCTTTATATCTGCTGGATGTGACTGGTTGGATTATCAAGAGCAAACACATCCAGTGGTTTCTATGAAGTTAGATACACATCCCAAATGTGTGAAACAGCTATCTGGTGTTTCCCTCTAAATCAGATGACACTGGAGGATAACACAAATGGGACTGGCATCTCATATCTGTAGTATGATCAAGGCTGTACAGAGTGTGGTTAAGTACCACAAAGTTGCCATCAGGGGGAGCCCTTTACTTGTTGATATGTATGAAACTCCTGAGGATGTAATTAGAGATGTAATTAGGATTACACACTGAGGGGAATCCTAGCGATATCATTGCCTTTTAAATTATTGAAACCATGAAAAATGCAAAAGCCGACTTTAAACACAAACAGACACAGAGTTTCCCCCTGAATATTATACAATGTAAACAAAGACCACGGCTTTATCATAAACCATAATCCACAGTGACTTTTTCCCTGACACACTGATAATGACAGAGGACTGGAGCTGTAATATGCTCACCTTTGCTAGATCCACCAAGGTGTTAGCCTGATCATTGAGCTTCCTCTGCTCCATTTTCACGCTGCGTAGCCTAGGGGGGGACAGGACAATGAGAATGACTTGGCAGAGCCACATGTTGGCCAATCACATGAGACATGCAAAGCCACTGTCAACTTCCCTTCACTCACAAAAAAAAAGCCTTTACATAATATTAACCCCTCCAGAATTCATGAATTATTCCTGTAGACATCACCGTCACTGGTAGGGTTAATAGTCAGTTTGATGTATTTTATGTATTTGGTCATGCGATATTAATTGTTAAAAATAAGCGAGCAACTGTCTGCATAGCACAGATATGGAGAGGGGCCACATTCTTGCAAGAGAGGCCTGCAGAGCATTGCAACCCTAATGTAAGGACAGAAATTACAAATACATTAAACATCTTTGCATGCGTCGTTATGCATTGTTTTTGTTCATGAGCACCGCAACTGGCATTGTGCAGTGGAAATTAAATGTCTGTGAGAAGCCCGTGCAGCCACTGCAACCCTTCCTGATAATGAGCATGCTGCTTTATGCAATAATGCACTGCACTGACATGGGATTGCCAAGAGAGAGCTCTGGGAGGGCTACAGGCTTGAAATAAGTTCCAGAGTTTATCCCATATAGTTAGAATGGGCAAATTCAGAGTGTTACAAGAGCCATGAAGATCCTGTAAATTATATCCTTCTAAACGGTGCCGATATAATATGTGTGATGTCATTTCTGTCACATGATTTGCACTGCACTGACATGGGATTGCCAAGAGAGAGCTCTGGGAGGGCTACAGGCTTGAAATAAGTTCCAGAGTTTATCCCATATAGTTAGAATGGGCAAATTCAGAGTGTTACAAGAGCCATGAAGATCCTGTAAATTATATCCTTCTAAACGGTGCCGATATAATATGTGTGATGTCATTTCTGTCACATGATTTGCAAAGTTTCATTGCAGTTCCTTTAAATCTAATCATAAGAAAAGGCCATATTCTGTGCAATGCACAACACCTTTCTATCAAGGTGCATGGTGCAGAATTGCACTCCTTCACTGCAATTCTGGCTACTTTCTTGCTGCACAATACAAAGATAAAGTAAGTTACTCAAGCTACTACAGTGACAGTCACATGCAACTGTTGCAGTTACCTGTGAACAGCCACAGAAGGAATAATTAAAACCACTGAGTGAGGTTTTGGTTTATTTATTTAATTAATTATTTTTTTATTTCTTTCCCTTTTATTTTATGCTTTGTTTTCTATTTCCCTTTGGATTCTTTGACTTTAAGTATATGTACTCATTTGTTTAATTCCTTGGTATGTCATACAGCATTGTATATTCTTTTTCTATGCTTATCTTGACATACTTCATATGTTGTAAACCATAATCTGTTGTGTTTTTGAAAACTCAATAAAACATTGTTAAAACAGAAGGAATAATGAAAGCTAATTTCTGTAACAGGAGCCAAGATACAGGCATGTTGCTAGTTTACTATACTTTCTCTTGTCAAAAAGTCCTAGCTTTGTCTAGACACACTCACATAGTATTTGCCTATTATGAGCTGACCCCTAGTCTTGCAGTTTCATGTAAAGCTATTATGTTCGGCCATTACTAGATTTAGAACTACTGTAGAATGATGCTGGTTTTAGCCTTATAATGTACAGGGAGTAAGTTAGTTCATCAGTCCTCCTTGGCAGTCTAGACTTTGAAACCAGTCAGCATTACTATATAAAGCAGCATACTCTTCATAAGGGAAGAAGAAACACCAGAAAGAAAGATAACAGGATTTCTCATTCATCGTTGAATGAGAAACCGCAAAATGATCTTAGAGATGAAGACCAGAATTGTACAGTTAGTTGAAGTCCCATGCAGGCAAGCACTGATACATACACCTGAGGAGGGTATTTGTAGAGGATGAGAGGGTGTTAGAGGGAGAGAGGAACTTACTTCTGAGCCCTGGTAAGGAAGATTTAGCAAAACAAAGACAAAACACAACAGAATTCTATTTTTGTTGCTGTTAACAAACAGGACAAAAACACACAATAAAACACAGCTAATAGAGGACTTGGGGTTACACAATTCATTCCAAAGATTTGTAGCAGCAGTTGTCAAACTTTTTATGTCCAAGACAATGGACCCCTTGTAGATCCTACCTTTGCTCATGGCCCTACATAGCTTATGCAGTGAGTAAAGATATGGTAAAAATATTGGATGTCAATAATGTCAATCATTCAGCCATAGTTACGAGAATATCTAGGACAGCAAACACAGTCACCCCAAATCTCACACTAAATCACCTTCGTACTAAGCTTTCACGCTAAATTCACCCTGACATAGCGCCCCTATGGAGGTCAACTCCAAAGTTGGAACCAGTTATTTAGAGACATCAGACATTTTCAACCAATCATTTTTTAAACAATACTGTTAGGTCGTCCAATGTGACTCACTGTTGGTGTAGAATATAAATTATAGATGGTGTGTTAAATAAACCTATCCCTTTTTTTGAATGAATTATTATCTTCCTTTGGACTTCGGGGATGACACAATCATAAAATACCCAAAGGGTTGGTTCAATATTATACCATAACTGGTTACTGGACAAATTCTGCGGTTATATTTGCATTTTTAGACTGCTAATAGCAATTGGGAGTCAGGAAACCAATGGCTAACTGAAAACAAAAAAATGCATAGACAGGTTTCCTGGGCCATCAAAAACAACTGTTAAGTAAGCCTGGTATTAGCAGTCTAAACTGTTTAAAACGGCAAATGTCTTATAAAACACATTAAACAATAAAGTATCTACTTCTCCAGATATTGGACACTCTTTTTAATTTTCTTCTGCTCTGAATTTATCCATTCACAAAGAATCGAACCATGAACTCAATGAAGCCCAATATGTTTATGGGCAATTCTGTATATCTAAAGTAGCCAATTGGGATCCGTTATCCGGAAACCAGTTATCCAGGAAGTTCCGAATTATGGAAAGGCCTTCTCCCATAACGGTATATTTATCAAAGAGTGAAGTTAAAGATCACCACAGTCTGCTAGTGTGAAATTCCGCCACTCTCCATTCATTTCTATGGGATTTTAAAGGCGTATTTATCAAAGGATGACTTTCACGTTCACCCATTGATAAATACTCTTTTAAAAATCCCATAGAAATGAATGGAGAGTGGAGGAATTTCACACTAGCAGACTGTGGTGATCTTTAACTTCACTTTTTGATAAATATACCCCATAGACTCCATTATAATCAAATAATCCAAATCTTTAAAAATAATTTATTTTCTCTGTAATAATAAAACAGTATCTTGTACTTTATCCAAACTAAGATATAATTAATCCTTATTGGAAACAAAACCAGACTATTGTGTCTATTTAATATTTACATGATTTTCTAATGTTACAAATTACGGAAAGATCCATTATTCGGAAAACTCCAGGTCCTGAGCATTCTGGATAACAGGTCCTATACCTACTTAGATAATTATATTCTTGACCAAATCTTGAACAGTCCTTTCACCTTGTAAGTGATGAAAATATTTACTGTTCTGAGCTATACCTGATTGGTTCTTGTTTAGATATTGGGGGCTTTGAGAGCATCCTGGGAAATCATTTTACTTGGGCAGAGGGAGCAGGAAACTAATTTTTAGATTGGGTAGGTCCCTCTTTTTCTGTTGTATTAGTTATCAGTTATTTTTTTCTATGTTAACTGTATGTTCAATGTATATGTCCAGTTAGTGTACAGAACTGTGCAATATGTTGTTTTTTATGCATAATTGTTGTTGTCATGACAATTATCATTGGCTGTTCACTAGGCCCACTATTACCGAGGCCCATTGGGAATTACTTTGTTACTCTAGCATGCCAGTCTGCCCCTGGTCACAAGCAACTGTCACCTGTGTGAACAACTCAGATTCATGACTAGAATGTCAACAAACTGCAAAAATGAAAATAACCACCAGGTTTATAAAAGTCTGGTGGGATATCAGACTGATGCAGTTTTTTTTATAACTTCATATGAAATATATTATTTTCCTATGGCATGGGGAATGGTGGGCCATACTATAATTTTGCCCAGTAACTCCTAGTTCTATATTTTCAGTATAATTTGAAAGATAATGTCAGCAATGCAGTAGAAGACCCTTTTCTAGTAGAAACACATAGGTCCAGTTTTGGAAAGACACAAAGAACACTCAACATTCTGCACATCTGATGTGTGTTGTTTCACACAGTTTGAGATATCCCAAGTTTAGGTAGTGATGGTCCATGTACAATCTGGGGTGGGTCTCATGGCTGATATGCTGTCTGCAGCGGACAGATCTAATGCACGATGTGCATTCTGTAATGGGTAGGTCTAAGGGTTGATGAGTGATGGAGGAAGAATTAGGGCTGCTGTTTGATCCATAGGGAGGAGGGCTGTCAGTTGTCTATTCCCTTTCTATTTCTTATGATTTTTATCTCATTCAGTAATAACAGATTTCTCAGTATCTTCCTTTTCTCATATTTTGTTTTCCTCCTTTTTGTTGCCTTCTAACCCCATTTCAAGCTAACTCTCTCTGTTTGCCTTATCTTGTCTTATCTTATTAGATCTCTCTCCCTCTCTCTCTCTCTTTTTTCTTCAACTCTAATTCTTTGTGTCATTCATTTGGTTAATTATGATTTTTGCCTGCATTGCTGCTGTATTTTAGTGCTGCCATGGCAACCATTTTAAGCGTAAGCTAAGCAATAAAGATCAGGGACATAGTAATAGAAGTTTTACAGCAGACATCTGCACACGTATGTAAGCCTTAAATATTTTGCCTGTGTGTATTAAACAGATAGTTAGATAGATTTATGTCTTACCATATCATGTGAATAGGTTTTTTCAAAAGCTATTTCAGCCATATAAGTTTGCACACAAATATGGCGTATGTGGATTGTCAATTGGGTTTATTCCAATGCGAACTAGGATGGACTGTTATTCATTCACATGAACCTCTTTGGTGTTTGTAGGTAACTAGTTATCTTACTTGTTAGCATGGGGCAGGGGTATATATTAAAGAATGCTCAACTGTATATATGTGTGTGTGTATGGATATAGTTTTATATGTATTTGTAATGCATTAATGTGATACCCTCATATATTCCATTTAGAGCTCAGGTGCAGGACAAGGAGGTAAACATGGCTTGAACCTTTGTTAAATCATCATAGATCAAGACACCCCTAACTGCATCCATCCTTAGGTTAAATGTAGGGTCTAATATACTATGGAAAGAATGGAGCTGCAGTTTAACGACTCATCATGGATGAGTTGTTTAGTTATGCTGTAACGACTAAATAAAAGCTAAGCAGAATATTGGTATTTTGCCCACTAGGGTGAGCAGCAATGTCACGTTTCCTTGTGAAAGGAGGCAGGGCTTAAGGATCTGCAGTACACAGGGTCAGTAAATAATAAAGATAAATCAGTAATTAATGAAGATGAATCTACTTGCATGCAGCCCAGATTAGCTAAAAGACTGATAACACGGTTCTGTAATGCAGACCTGAAATACTGTAATTTTTTAACAGATGCTTATTATAGGCCCACTTTCATTTCCCCCCTACATACTTGCTAGGTTATGAACACAGCACTGTTTCAGTTCATTAGCACTGCTTAAATTGAATTATTACAGCTAGAATGTATGGAATTTGGACTAGATATACTGGGCATGATTTTAATTATCGCATTGATCATGAATACTCAATTCACCTTGTATGTGAACACGGGAGATTTCATTTACAGCAAGAAACACAAGGGTGCAGCTATACTGACTTAGCTATTTTTGCTAGAACCTATATGACTGCAACATGCCTGCCACCTTGGTATTTCAGTCGTATTTAATGGATTCCCAAAGAAACACTAGTGAATTATCCAATTATATTTAGCTCTAAATCTAACATAGCTAATTAGATATCTACAAAAGCTTATTAAAATCAAAACAATAAGATGAAAACATTAATAGTCCTACAGAGCAGGCAGTTTGGCTTTTTGATTTTCATAACATAGGTACAACAGCAGGTAGCAATCAGTCACACCATTACTGTATTTTGTAGCTTGTGGTCAGTCTTATTGCTGATTGGTTGCTATAGGGAACTGAAGTGGTGACATTTAACATTAGTGTTCGTACATAAGATATAGGGTGTTACAGATTTAAAATGAAGATGTGAAAATGAACGAGTTTCTATTATCGTTTTGTTGTCAAAACATAAGAAATTATACTCCAAAACACATAAAGGGTAGGGCAAATTAAAGTGGAGTAGGATAAATCTAATGTAAAGCGATTAAAAGTGACTGATGCTCATATTTGAAAATACAAATTAATGCAAGGGATTTATTGATATGGAGTGACATTCATATTTCACCTATAAGTTTACCACTTACATTTACTGTAAATGACTTTTGGGGTAATGCAGAAAGGTGCAAAGTTTGCTACTAGACAAGTAACCCATAGCAACCAAATCAGCAGATAGCATAGGCTGGTCTTTTTGATAACAAATATCTAATTAGGTTGCTAGATTTTACACTCTGTGAACTTTTTATTACATTACCATAATGAAAGGGTGTTGGGGAGAGGAGAGAGAGAGAGACATGGAAAACATACAGTATGTAAGAAGGAAGGTAGAGTTGAAACTTGCCAGGGAACTTGAATAACATGGGAGGACAATGATCAAGTTTGAGGGTGAACAGCCAGATCAGAGTAGGAGATGGCTGTGTATGTGACTGACAGCCAGAAGTACAGCTTCGTTTGACTGATGAATGCGGAATGGTGTCTGGATACATTTAGAGAACCACTGTGTCCTAAAAGTAGAAACATTCATTGCTAAATGCATTAATGTTCTATGAAATTGGCCAAGAATGGGTAACCTATGACCCTCCAAGTTTTGAATTATATCAGCCAGTATCATAATGCCAAATTAAAGTGGCAATTGGTGACAGGAGATGTACTTCTGTGGAATCTTTAGGACTATAGTTTTCTCATTAAACCAGGGGCCATAATTACCACTGCACAGGGGCCAACCATTGTCTGCTTCGCCCTTGGACTGTGTTCCCAATAGATAAGAAAGCAGCATATGTTGAAGTAGTATTGTCAACCATAACTCCTTTTTGGCCAAAGTACTCTCTCTTTTTTCAAAAACCAACTAATTTAAAAGATCACCAAGGCAGTATAAAGTGTCAAACCCGTCAAGAGACATGTGCAAAAAAGATCTTCAAGCACATCTTGAAGAAGCCCTAGAGGCAATGTAAAATAGTTAATGGTCTGGAAGCAGCTGTGCCCACATTATACTGTTAAGCACAGTTGCCATTATACATAAAGCAGTAGTTGCTGGATGAAGACATGGAGACAAACTATTCATTTTAAATGAGGGAATGTTAAGCTAAGTTCAATTCATCATTAGACCTTGAGAATATTAGCTATATTGCCTTTTTAAGGGCAGAATTGAATCCCCAGTGTATATGAAGGTTCATATTCATCCATGTCTTGGTATCCCTTTTGTAATAAGTCAAAGCAACTGGACTTGCTTTACTTTTCCTCTTGAAGGAGTTCGCAAGTCATCTTACTGGCTTTGTCAATTCAGAATCTCAATTCTGAATAAAGAAAGCCAGTCAGATGACTAGGGGAAAAACACAGCAAGTCCAGTTGATTTGACTTATTACTACAGATATTCATCCCCCAGTTTTGTAGAAGCAGTTTCTAATTTAAATCCCTACATTGAGAATCGGCACCATACTTGCCATACTAAAATGTCTAGACACTTAAACAGGCACATGGAAATACACCAACTTCTCCATTTTCAACAAATTCTAATAAATATATATTCTTGGAAAAGGTCCGCAAGTCACTGGATTTACATCATTCGGGTTTGCACAGTGCTAGCTGCATATTTATGGCTCTTACACACAAGGTTTTTCCCATGTGTTCCACTGTGGTGACTCTTTCATGTGTTCCATTACAAGGTAGAACACAACCCATTCTTTTTGTAGCTATTTGTATCGCGTGGAAGAGCCAAATGTAGGTGAAACTCAACTTAATTCATCCCACCTGCTCAACTGTTCCAATGTGAGTACTGCTGCTTTTGTAAATAATGAGGCGTGTTCCCTTGCAGTGGAATGCAAGGCATGAAAGATCCACCAAACTGGAACATATAAAAAATACACTCATCTGTAAGGGTAAGGGCACACACTGTTATTTTTGGGGGATTAGTCACACAGCTAACAATCGCTTCTACGTTGGCCGACTAGGATCTAGATAGCCGGCTGGGATGGCACTCGGAGCGCTTCATTTTCAAAGGTCGTCAGAAGTTGCCTCACGTGGAAACTTGGGCGACTTTGGAAAATCAAAGCGATCTGACTGCCATCCCGCCGGCAATTTACATTCTAGCCCGCGGGAAAGCAGTTTGGGGAGATTAGTCGCCCGAAGAAGAAGCGATTTGTCGCTGAGAGACTAATCTCTCGAAATAGCAGTGCGTGCCCTTACCCTAGAGCCTTCTGAATGGCCACACTGCACAGCCCCAGCACCTATAACTCACCAAGTAATCCAACTACATGGGCCACCTGATCAATAATCAAACATGTTCCTAACAGAAATGGAACCTGCTGTAAAAAAATAGTATTAGCCAGCCCTAACTGCATATTGCCTGTTATATCTGTCCAGCACAATTGGGCTTACAGCCTTTGTGCTCACAAGTCACACAGCCATAGCTACGCAATTAATCATTCAATTAGGGAGCAGACAATCCTAGTAAGACTGTGAGAATATAACCTTGGCGGGCAAAAATGGAAAGAACTAGTAAAGAGAAAAAAGAAGAGTGAAAATATACAGGAGGCAAAGATGATGGATAACGGATCTTATAGTAAAAGAGATGTGGAGATGTGGAACATTAGACATGAGATTCATTATAACTAAAGAGAAAGAAGGAATAACTAATCTAATATAAAATTAAACAGCATAATATTTAACCAAGCATGACAAGCTTCTGCACTCACTCACTTGGATGTGTCTGATGAACACGCCACCTAAATAACCTGGCAGTATGTGATCTGTGTTCTGGCAAGTACCAGAGGGGCTGTTGTAAGGTGCTATATTTATGGGGCTGGTGGGGGGCTGTTTGGGCCTCTGTGTACTTGAAATGTCAGGGCCTAGTTTGAATCCCAGTCCAGACCTACTTACACATGCTATGTAAAATTCTTTACCTATAAACAGAGGAAAGTTTTACTCTTAGGGGCATATTTATTATGCTGTGTATAAAACAGCAGGATAATACACCACACATCGTCAGGCTTCGCCGTGTAAAAAACACTGTAAAATGTTTTTGAGTTTTTTCTTAGAGTGATTTCTGCCGCAGCTATGTAAAATAACGGCAGCAAAATTACATACTCCTTGATAAATTTGCCATTTATTTTAAACAGCTGTTTACACTGTTTCATTTTATACAGCATAATAAATATGGCCCTTATGTAGGCGTAGGTTTACCAACAAGCACCTTGAAACTTAAAAATGCTATGTACATGACTGCTTTCAAATCTCTCCAGTCCTTTTGCATATCTTAAAGGAGGCAGGAGGTGGAGCATTTGGAAAAATGACCCTGCCAATATGTTATACAATAGAGCTAGGGTACACAATATCTTAACCCACCTTATCCTACAAAAAACACAGGTGGCCTCTACTCTGTACTTATATCATTCTTTTTCAGCAAACAACATTTCAAGTTATTTGCCTCCTGCAGCTATTGTTCTTTAACATTTACTGATACATAACTTCATGGCCAACATACTCCATAAACAACACAAAGAAGACCAACTTTAGAAATTCCTATTCTGTTAAAGGAACAGTAACACCTACAAATAAAAAGCAATTAAAATATAACATATATAACATAGCTACATGCTATGTAGCTATGGGGGCAGCTGTTCAAGCTAAAAAAGGTGAAAAGGCACAGGTTACTAAAATAACAGATTAAATTTGAAATAGCATACAATGGGATCCTGCTTTGTAACCTGTGCTGCTTTGAATGGCTGCCCCATGGCTAAATAGCAGATAGTTTATATAAACTATAGTAGAGTTTCTGAAGCAAACACACCTTTGTACCAGTACAGGACAACATTACATTATATTTTAATTACTGTAAAACACTTTAATTTTTTGGTGTTACTGTTCCTTTAGCAAAGGCAAAAGGGACATAAAATGCCAGAAGAATATCTTAATCTATTGGCAGTTATTGACCTCCAGGCAGAAACGTATTATTGAAAAAGTACAGCAAAGACTCAGGACTACACAGGTATACCTTGAACAAAATTTCCCTTTATCTTTATCTACAGACGCACACACTGCACAGTATATTATTCTGTATCCATGCACAAAACCCTGGATGTCTTTCTGTATCTATGGACTCAGAAACTGCAGGTTTTCTGTATCCAAGCCTGTACACCATTACTACATCATTCTGTATCTATGTAAATTTTTTATTAGCATTATACTTTATCAATGCAGGCTCAGGTTCCCTCTGTCACCATGCAGACACTCAGCTTAGGCCTGCTTCTATATCTGCAAACACAGATTCACTGTGCACACACAGATTGTGTTGCTGTTTCTGTCTACAAATGTATTTGCTCAACACTATTTGTATCTGCATTGGTTCCCTCAAAGAAAACCTTAATCTTAATTCTATATTTATAGATACAGGCACATACCTACCCACAGGCATAATTCTCTAAGTATAGCCACATGCACACAGAGCGAGCATTATTCCTTATCTAGAACAGCCCAGTGGATGCAGGCACACACTCTTTGGCCATTATTTCTTATGTTTTCCAGCACCACTATCCATTTGTGACTTACTTACTGTATATCTGCAATAATGCAATTGTATACCACATACTAGCAGGAATTATAACATGTCAAAATGCTGCCATGTTTCCTGTAGCCATCATCTTTTTACAGATTATCTATGTACAGGTATGAGATCCCTTCTCCAGAAAGTTCTGAATTATGTAAGGCCGTGCCCCATGGACTGCATTTTAAGCAAATAATTCTAATGATTCTAATCATTGATTCTAATTAATTCCTTCTTCCTTATTATAATAATAATAATAATAATTGGTAAAACAATCCTATTGGGTTTATTTAATGTTTATGTTATTTTTTAGCAGATGGTGATCCCTTATCCAGAAAACGTAGGGCCAAAGCATTCTTGATAATAGATCCAATACCTGTACTTTAATTTATTCATTAAGCAAATTCAATATGAGGCAGTTGGCCATTATTTAATGATCATCCCCAAGGGCTGGTATGTGCAGTAACGTGACATCAGTACTGCAGCTTGAAGAGTTGTGTTACCACTTGTGTTAATTGCAGTTATTGGATCACATTGGATCATTGTACATGGATTCACCATTACTGATGGGCTTTAAATGAAGCCTATTATCTCACATAGTACACAGCTAAAATGCAGTCTGCTATCATGTTATGTCATTAACACTGTAACCTATTAATAACAGCATTAGGTGCATTAGCCTCATAAACTGTACTCCACTTCCCCTAATGGTTCCCCAGTGTCCTACAACTGCATTAAATTAAAAGTTGTGGAGCTGTTTTTCAAAACCTTAAACAAGTCTGCTGCTGATTGTATCTTCTTTTTATTTTTCTAGTCCTTTCCTATTGCTCACCACCATCTCTGTTAATATGTTATAAGCATTCTGCATTTTTAGGTTTGACTAGATTTGAATTCATATAATACCTCCCTCCTACTTAACAATTTATAATAATTTCCCCTAACAACACAATAAAGAATGTTTCCAAAACTTATCCCATCACATACTCTAATCTGTAGCTGTAAAGAATCTTTCCAGGTCTCAGCACAGTCACATGCCTTCCTTTTAAGAGCCTTCTACCATGCACAGTACAATAAGCATATCCAACTGCAAAACATTCTCATTCTTTGTTTTCTACAAATTATACAGCCTCACTGCATCTCTCATTCTGTTAATGAAACTGCACTTCCAGTATTCTCTACCCAGCCCTTATTCTGCTGCTTTCCTCTTCCATTTTAACTTTATGCAGTCATAGCTTTAAGGTGACCCATGACAAAACTTTCTTTCTTCTCCATAAGACCTCTTGGAGCTTACCCTTTGAAAGAATTTCCGAAACCTTTTAACCATTTCCAGTTCAAACTCTACCCTATTGTCTTGTCTGCAATCTCAGTATTTTCTCATTACCCACACTTGATTCCTCCTGTAAGCACAACTACCCACTGTTCTAGCCTATGACAGAACCAAACTCATAAGGTCGTATGGGTCTGTCAGGGTGCCAGTTGAAAAACATGTAGAAATGTAGAAATATTGTATAATTAATTGTATAAATATATTCACTGTAATGCCAGAAAACAAATCACTTTTAGAGATCATATTTGTGTCAAAAATTGGTCAATGCTGCTATGAATTAATTTGCAATTGCACTGCCTCTTAATTTTAATATTAAGAATAGATTCCTATACAAATCCATTTCTTATTTCCAGGGCATGGGTTTGATCCATGATTTGTATTATGTTATTCTACCAGCTAAAACATGAAACCTATAAGTTACTAGTTTCTTGCTATGTATTAGTAAGCATTGCTCAAGGGATGTCCAGTGTCATTGAATATGTTGGTGCTTTTTGTAGTGTCAATAGTAATAATATAAAATTATGTCTTAACAATCATTCTTCTTTCTTTCACACATGTTCTCTTTCAGTCCTCCTTTTAATTCTCTCTCTCGCTCTCTTATTTAAAACTTTCTTTTCTTTCACACTCCCCTCCACCACGATGTATAGCCCTTTGCTCAGTCTCACACACTTACAGGTGAATGGCTTGCAGGAACTTGCGCTGATGTTTGCGTACTTTAGCATGGTCGATCTTTCTCACAAGCTTGGTGTGTTTGTAAATTAGCCACGTTTCCCTGAGCACGTTGGCAGCTGCATTTTTTACCTGTAAAAACAACAATAAAAGAAAGCAAAAGACACAAACAAAAATAAATAGTGAATAAGGAGCTGCTGTGCAAGTGCAATAAGCAGGAAGACATTGGGTATGATAGGAAAAAAGATCAGGAAAACATGGGGTTTGAATGCAATGGAGAGGAAGGCATTGATAAGAAAGGAAGAGCTGAGAAATAAGAAAACAGAGCTGGTAGATAGAGGATCTAGAGAAGGTCAAGGTAATCCTATAAGGATCACAGATTCTGTCCTCTCAGACCAACAGAAGAGATCTCCGATGAGTTCCTATTAATTGTTTTAAAAAGTAATTTCCCCCCATACTGCTAGTTGGATTGAAACCTACTGATGCTTGAGGAAAGCAGAATGCCTCCCAGTGGCTCAGATGTAGGTGGGACAGTTCCAAATAAGACCTCCAAAGTGGCCATGCTTGCTGTAATGTAGGTGGAGATTTAGTTAAATGTGGGGGGCGTGTGTTCAGTTCAACAAAGGTGAATCAGGGACAAGACCAGAAATGTCTGACTTTTTAATATTTAGATATCTAGCATTTGATATTTATGTACCAGTTGCACAAGAGATATTACACCTCATGCATTTTTAGCAGATTTTGTTATTTTAATCATTTTCAAGTTTACTGAACCAAGCCCCACCCACTAAACACAATTAGCTCTTCCATTTATTTTCTCATGTAAAACATTTCTTGGTTATTGAATGCCACTGTGATATTAAAGTATTTGAAGGAAAAGAGGAAAGAGGGGACTAGCCGAAGAAAAAGGTTGTACGGGAATAATAAAAGTAGAAAAGAATAGAATAAATAGAAATAGAAAATGCTAGAGAGGACAAAGGGGATAGAAAGGGGAAATGTGCACAGCCCATACATTTAAACATTTACGGTTTTGCTTCAACATTCCCAGTTACATATACTCTCTGACTCTTTGCCACTAATCTGACTCCCATTCCCTCATCCCTTCCAGCAAATTTGTACCCGCTTTGATAGTTGTGTGTCCATCATAAAGTTGTGTACGTGTTTCTCAGCTTTGGTAAGTTCCAGTTTTCTTGCAACAACCGCGACAACCAGAGCTGTGCAGCCTGCCCCCTGCAGAAGTAAAGCAAGTAGGGAAAAAACATGGACTTATTAGCCAAAAATAGAAAAAAACCATCAAAGATATAGTTTCAGTGGGAATAAAGGACAAATAGATTACCAAATAAACACCAGGGCTGAGCAGAGGAAGCCATTAAAGGTTAAACAACTACTCTTCTAGTATGCATACTTAGAATTAAAAGTATTTGACATATTATTTCATTGTTTGCATGAGTCAGGTATGTAAATGATAGCCAGCAGGTATTATGTGTAAACAGAGCTTTTTTTTTTTATATTTAATTTGTTTATTCAGTTTTTTTTTTGTTAAAACAAAGAGTACAACATATAACAAAACAATACAGCAATAAATGTTTTCTCATTGTATGGTCGTCACAGCTCATTAAATACATTTATCTGTATGCACAAATACATAAAAAAAAAAAAAAACAGAGCTTTTAACTGCACAGTTCTGTAGAACATACAGGGGGTTAGGTGCAAAGGTTGCTGCATGTTCAGTAACCACATGCAGTTATTCCAATTAACCTTTAATACTGCCAATCCAGTAAAATAGTTTATGTTAACTACTGATTGGCTGCAATAAGTTGATGAGCAAAGTTTCCAGGCATGGATTTGCAGCGAAATTCACCACCACAATCCCATATTTTTGTTTCCGTGAAACTGAGGACAAAAAAGTTGCCAGGACAAAAAAGTCGCCACGACAAAAAAGTTGCCATAAGAAAATCACCCATTGACTTTAATACATTTGAAATTAAAAAATTGTCGCGCATAAAAAAATTGCTGTCGTCTATTGACGTCAATGCATTTTGCAAATTTTTCACCATTCGCTCATCACTAGTTTCTAACACTTTGCCTATATTGTTACACTCCGCACCGTAGTAAAATGATCCATCACTGCATTTCTTTGACCCATTAGGTAGTTTATTTGTATAATAGCTTTATTAAAACAACAGAGAAGCTGGCAAATGTGAAAAACAGAGAAAGAGAGAGCGTCCAATCCCATTCTTACCATAATGCCAGTTAGCAGACAGACTCCCTTGCCACAGTAAGTGTTGGGCACCATATCTCCATAACCAATGGAAAGGAATGTTATAGAAATAAGCCACATGGCACCCAGGAAGTTACTGGTGATCTCCTGCTTGTCATGGTACCTGCCAGAGAAAAAGTAATAGAAAGAAACCAGAAAAGGTAAGCTTGGTAAGGGGGTGATTTCAGTGTAGTCAATGCATGCCAAACCATGGTGTTGAGAAAATCCCAGCTTCATGCCAAGTAATCCATTCCTCAAAGTTTCCTCTAGGAACTAAGTGCACCGAGGGTAAATACCTGAGTAACTTCTAATACAATATACAAAACAGCAAAGAACAACAAAGTAAATGGCATTTGCATCTGATCTGTATTGCTATATACAGTATATTTCTACAATCCGTAAATAATCAGATAGTATGAGATGTATGTCTGTTGGTCAGCAATATTTGCATTTCATCTTAAATTTAAATCATCTGCGATATTTTACCAGTTAAAAATAAACATTGGGTCATCATTACCAATCTCTTTTCCAACTGGAAAAATGTGTTCTAGCTCAGAAAACATGTGTCCAAATCCTTAATCCCGCACTTGATATTATGGATTAAATGGGGTGTTAGAGCTATGCAGTGCCTCTGAACTCTATCGCCCCTCAATAAAACACAACTGCCAGATATATATTGATTTATTTGGTAAATACTTTTTTGGCAGTCAGGAAAATGTATAGAAAATGTGCTCAAATTCAACAACTAGGAGACAGATTTACTAAAGGGCGAAGTGACTAACGTGAGTGAAAATTTGCCAGCGTGACGTCATTTCGTTGCTTTGCAGATTTACTAACGGACACAGGCTTAACTTCGCACAGGCGTACACCTGGCGAAGTTGCGCTCTGTCCCTGGCGAAGGGACTTAACTATGTAAATTCACTAAGATGTGGATTTTACTAAACGTTACCTCTTGCGCCAGACTTGCCTTCGCCACCTCAGACCAGGTGAAGTGCAATCGAGTAGATAGGACTTCCTCAAAAAATAGTTGAAAATTTTTCTAAGTGCCAAAAAACGCTGGCGACTTTTCATTTTTCAGGGTGATAGGCTGAAAAAGATCGTAAATTTTTTTCTGGGGTACCTGGCTCCCCCCCTACATTTCCTAACATATGGCACATAAACTATACACTGGGCTCATGTGTAGGGCAATATAACAACTTATATAACCCGGGCTTGTGTAGTGTAATGTATTGGCTGCACCACATACGTCCATTCAACTTTAACTTCCTGACGCATGCAAATTAGCCAACACTAGTGCAACTTTGCTTCGCTTGCCGCAGTAATGCTAGTGCAAGTTCGCCAGCATTCGGTGCCCTGGACGCAACTTTAGTGAATTAAAGTTGTCGTGGCGAATTTTCGCCTGGCGAAGTGTTGCAATGTGAGCGAAGCCGTCGCTGGTGAATTTTTGGAGGTTAGTAAATTTGCCCCTAGGAGTCCTTTAGGATTTTAAAAGTTTGAATTTGAATTTTTTGCAAAAAGGAAAGCAGTAGCCCAGTGCAAGCAGTCAGCAAATGGCTTTGCACTGCCAGTTATATAGGTGTCAGTAAGACAATAGAAGCAAATATCTATGGGGCTATTATGGTTTACTGCATTGGAGCAAGTCTGCACCATTGTTAGCAAATGAGCCACACAGTCACAAACTGATTTAAATGGCCTATAAGTGTCCAATGTTGTTGACACAGTCATGGATCTATTACATAGGAACCCTTAAACCTTATTGCCATTAGCACATGTTGTTCAATAAAAGACTTATCATTCTGACTTACAAAACCATAAGTACACTTAAGTCCTGGAAAAAACGGATCTCTTAAAAAGGCCCTGATCATTAATATTGTTTCCCGCTAGCATAACTGACATCATGAACATGTACCTGTCATTGGATATTTCTTATTCATCGGTGTCATTGAAAGCCTAAATGAAAATTAGCACACACAATGAGATGGGGTATCCCTGGGTTACATGTTGTTGTAGTTTTAGCCAACATCTGTTCTTATTTATTATGAGCAAAGAAAATCTGTTTAAAGGAACCATGTAGTGAACATTGTATGGAATAATCTCGAATTAAAAATGTCGGAGGTGCACTTTTATATGTTCCTTATGCTCATCAGAGCAGCCATGTTATCTCCTAATACGATTAATGAAAAAAGGTTGCCTGTGAATAATGTCTTTATATGATATTGAACATGTAGTAACTAGCATGGTTTCAAATCCTCCTTTTAAATTCTATATTTAAAATAATAATAATAATAATTTAAGGAGAACAAAACCCTTCTTAAGTTAAAAGCCCCTATCCATCACCTTTAACTGCCCCCCCCCTCCCTGTTTCCTATCCTCCATTTTCTTCTTCTTGAAAAATTGTCCTCGGCAGCAACAAAAACCTATCTAAGCAGAGTAGCGCAGCGGAGCTCACAGACGCCATCTTAGTTTGCTTTGGATCCTTTTCTTTCTCTTCGGTAATTTATGGAGGTTTCCAGTGCATGTGCAGTTACCACTATTACAGACTGGCTCTAACTGTGCATGGACCGAAAGCTCAAGTGTCAGCGGTCACTTCACTAAGAAATATAAAGCTACCAAAGATGGTGCCCACGAGCTCCACTGCATAGTTGAAGACTATGCGGGATGAAGCAGGGAAAGGGCCAGTGGAGGTTGGCGCACAGGGCCTTTTAACTTTAGGGGGTTCCCTTTTCCTTTAAACATTATGGGGCAGATTTATTAAGGATCAAGTTGTATTTTCCATGATAATTCGAGTTTTGAAGGGGTTTTTTTGGTAAAAAAACTAAATTTTTTTAAGATTTATTATACCCCAACTAGCGTTGCCACCTGTGCGGTTTTGATCCGGACAGCCCGGTATTTTGAAGGGCTGCCCGGGTCAAAACTTCCTGCCCGGTTTTCCAAATTACGAAAACTGGGCAGGATTCCCCATGATTGACACAGCCATGCCCCCGACATCACTCCCCGCCCTCGCCGCATCACAGCCCCGCCCCCTGCCCGGTCTATGCCATGCACAAAGGTGGCCCTGGAAATAGCTTGAATTCGAAGTCATGTAGACGTCAATGGCAGAGGGATCCCTTGAACAATTTGAAAATGTTAATAGCCTTCATGATGTTTGAGGTTTTTTTCGGGTTTTGCCTGAAAACTCAATCAATTAGAGCGATTCGAATTGTTTTTCGCTGAAAACGCAATCAATTCGTGCTTTCGGATCATTAACCCCGAACTCGCTGATTCTAATTTTCATTCAAGTTTTTTCTTCAATTAGAAACTATTCCAGTTATGAGTTTATCTGAGGTCATAAAACTCTAAAATCCGACCATTGATAAATAACTCCCATAATAAACCCAATAGGATTATTTTGTCATCTATAAGCATGAATTACTGTATATCTTATGGATCAAGTACAAGGTACTGTTAAAACATTATAGAGAAAAGGGGGGAAAAATTGGAATTATTTTCAGAGTTTTCTGGATAACGGATTTCCTGATAACGGATCCTATACCTGTAGTATGAAAAGTGTATTAGGTGTTAGATTCTATTGTGGGCGTTCAGCTGGAGTGTCAAGTCTGCTCAATAAACACTTTCAATCAAGGGAGGGGGAGTGATGCTACGACAGGGTCAATACAGTTTCCAGTCAAGGTGCAGTATGTACACCTCCATGTGAAACATACCTGCAGTGCATAAATACACCATGCTTGCTAACAACGTTTCCTGTTTCACTTACTAAGAGTAAACGAAGCAGACACATTATATTGCCGTTTGGTGAAAGCATCGGTTAATGGCTCTTTTGCTGTAAAGAGGATACACCTAACCTGCATTGTCCACATGAACACGTTAATGCAGAATATGTCTGAATTGATTTACATATTCAGTTAATTAGAATAATAAATAATGTACCCCTTATTGTAAAATATAAGGATATACGAGTTCCATTGCCATATAAAGGCATGAGGCTAAATGGCAAGTGCTTTTATACAGATCATGGAACTCCAAAACTGGAGTTAATATAGCAGTCATTCTCCCAAACTCTGGAAACTAAATTCAGCACCAGATCCATTAAGAAAAGATATAAACAGAAAGCAGTGGATGGGAACTGGCTGACTACATATTAACAGGAAAGGATATTTGAAGGTGCATTAATGATTAATATGTTTTTTTTTTCAGTTCTATGAATATAATTGCTTACATGGTTTGGAAAAAAAAACACTATAGTTCCTCCTTATTTATTTTTTATGAAGCTCACAGGATGCCCCTAAAGCCACTTCCAACTATATTGTTTTCTCTGTCAACTTTTGTCTGTTTTTTTCACTTGTTCGTTTCCTATTAACTTTGATATGTATACTAATACATATTTTAATTCAAATAATTTTTTTTAGGTACAACAATAATAAACCTTAGCCAGCAGTTGGTAATTTAGTAACTGCTAGAGGGCCACAGTTTCAGTATCCCTGCCATTAGGTTTCAGGTATACCCTTAAAGGGGACCTGTCACCCTAAGAAATAATTTCAAATTATTTTCTATCATGTTAGTTGAGCAAAATAAACTTTACTTACACTGTATTTATTATTTAAATTATGCTTCCTTCTGTTTTGGAATTATACAATCACAGCAAGCAGGCAGTTGCCATTTTGTGGACACAGTTATTAAGGGAAATTGTGTATCACCCCAAAATCTTGTGTATGAACCAGAATGAGGGACCTAATGTCCATGTGCAGTTCCGTACACAATTATAGAGCCTGAGGAGGGAAGGGGGAATGTGAGGAGAGCAGTGACATCTAGGAAGTGCTGAATGGAAAGTGAAAGTATTTGACTGCCCCTCCTCTATGCCACGGGCATAGAGGCGGGGCAGGTAATATTTGATTGACAGTTTAGATATTTAAACGCCTTTATAACAGGTATGGATGTTTTAATGAAAAAAATTTTTGGGGTTCCAGATTTAATTTGGAAAGGACTTTCATTATGCAGTTTTTTATATGTAGGTGACAGGTCCACTTTAAAGGGAAACCTCATATAAAATACATAATGTGGATCTCTTTTTATTTCAGAACAACCTAAAGCCTTGCAGTTGCTGGAAGCCTTCATATTTAAAACAAAAGTTGATTAATTAGATTACTTTAACGCAGACGGCTAGCTGAATAAAAGCATTAGTCTAATTGCATAAAAGTTTTATTAATATTAAAAAAACTGAGTAAATGTCACTTTCTCTATTAAGGCAGAGACACGCTGCTATTCCGGGAGATTAGTCACCCGGCGACAAATCTCCTCTTCTTCGGGGCGACTAATCTTCCCGAACTGCCTCCCCTGCCTTCCCGCCGGCTAGAATGTAAATTGCACTTTCCTTTTCCAAAGTCGCCCGAAGTTGCCTCACAAGGAAACTTTGGGCAACTTCGGAAAATGAAGTGATCCGAGTGCCATCCCACCGGCAATTTACATTCTAGCTGGTGGGAAGGCAGTTTGGGGAGATTAGTCTCCCCAAAGAAGAGGAGATTTGTCGCCGGGTGACTAATCTCCGGAATCGCAGCGTGTCTCTGGCATTAAAACACAACAATCATTTTGCATTGCTGTACTTTGCAATTAAAACATGTTTGTTTTTTTTTAAATCAAGTTTTATTTATTTAACTGTAAAGAAGAAATAAATTCTGAAAGAGAACATGGCTATAAAGTTGTATTTCATATACTGAACTGTACCAGTTCTGAGTAACAGCAATAATCACTGCCTTCAAAGTTGTCCACAGCAGCTCCATCTTGGATCTTGTTGGGCCATGCTTTGCGTGTCAGTGACACTGCACATGGTCAGTGCTCTCTAGCTGCTGTTGAGAGCTACACTTAAAAGGCATTTGTTGGGCAAAAATATTATCCCCAACTAAAGGTGAGGGCTAATATAGTTTAGGGTGACAGTATTATTTTTTTTTTTTAAATTGACCCCTGGAGCTACCGGTACGATCGGCCATGTTGGGGCACATGCATGTGCATAATGAGCAAATGCCGTGACTAGCTCATTATGCGTATGTATGACACAGCAGCTTACCCTGGGAGCTCCCTCCCAGTGTGAGTGTCCTAGCACTGACTGGGGGGGGGGGAATTTTATTTACAAAAAAACTACTGTTACCCCTAACCGGAGTGCGGGCTCTATCAGCCCACTTTTCCAAACCATATAAACAATATTTGGTTGGGCATAATATTCTATGCCTAACTGGTGCCCTTTAAGGGATTGTTGCCAATCTTTATTACATTTACAGTTAGTGAGGTTACATTTCTCATAAAACAGATGATATAGGGCTGGTTAGTATTCAGTTGTGATGCAGAATGCCAGTAATGTGATTCTGAATTAATTTCTTGTACAACCATGTATCATCAATTTTATATTGTATATATTGTATGTATGCATTTTTATAAGTGTGAGTCAGTCCCTAAGCTCAGGTATGTGAGAGCAGCCCACAACGTGCTATGAATCAGCAAAAACAAATATGATGGAATTTGTGGAGGAACAGATCTTCATCTATAAAGGCTGGTACAGAAGGCCAAATTATAATGTGTAGCATTTTCAGCCTGATTCTTTGTGAACTTTCACGCTCCTTTAAGTAAACAGTAAATTAAGAGACCATAGTATGGTATGAGACAATATTTTATGGCTAAGTGCTTCTTTTAGTCTGGGGTTCAGTCCTGCGACCCAGGGTTTGATAAAGAATGTATTAAATATCACCTACATACTGTAACTCATTTTTATTACTTGACCATAAGAGCAGGAAATCAATGTAATTAACCCTTTGCGGGTGGTTAGGTTCTGGACAATGTGTACAACAATTGTTTCTACTTGATTGATGTAAAAATGAAGCAATAAACTATACTTTAATGTATTGAAGAGTAAGGGCCTACAATAAACTATACTTTCATTTAATGAAGAGTAAGGGCCTACAATAAACTATACTTTCATTTGGGATTGTATATTTTAAATAAACATAAACCTTGTATTGTATTGAGCTTGTAAACATATTAAAGTGCTGTACACATAATTGTTGCACTACAGACAAGATCCCTGTCCCTTGATATTCCAATTAAAACTGGTGCCCAAGATATACATTGTTAGCCCAAGCCCTGGGAAAAGTCAGTAACTTAAACAATGGATCCTTTTACTCATTAACATCTTCCCTTTAAAAACATGTACGTGTTAGATGAAACAGGCATTTTATAAAATGAAAAACCCCAACATTTGTGGACACCAGCACAATGCATTTTATAGCCACCATAAAGAGATCACTGTGAATTTTACAATATGCACTTAAGGAATACTTTGTTTTCTCTTCACTCTTCCTTTATATAATATCAACAGTACATAGACATATATAAGCATAATTCTTTCCGCCATTGGTTATAATTAAACCACATAGAACACATGGACCAGGAACAGAGGCATCAGAATCTACATGCTTACATGCAAATAAGCCCAAGATGTTTTCCATTATACATTTCCTAAACAGCGTTTTGTAAACGTTGGTTTGAAAGAGAAAGGGCCACAGTAATAATGAGCATGCCAGTTACGGCAGAATGAGTTTTTATGGCTGAGTGAGTTCCCATCTTACTGCTCAGTGAGTAGGGCTGAGCCTTTAAATGAGCCCATGCTGTTTGCATGCTTTTTATTAAGCCTCTCTGCATGAGTCGATTAATGGCTGTCTAGGCCAGAGCAGGGCAGGCAATGGGAGCCTGGCTTCTCCCTGACATGCAAGCCTCACCGCTGGCATCTAAGGGACATGCTGTAGCAAAGAAATGGCAAGATGTGACTCATGCTGCATCCATCCAGTAAAGTTCTCCTTTGCAAACATTCCCTCATCCCCCTTAAGAAAGGATTAATAACAAGATATAGCATTGTCTGTGTGATAGCCATGAGCTTCTGCACTCATTGGGGCAAATTCACTAAGATTCGTAGTTGCGCCAGGTGTAACTTCACCGCACTTCGCCGCACTTTGCCAGGCGTAGTTTCGCCAGCGCTTCGCAAATTCACTAAAATCCGAAGTTGCACTCAGGGGTAGCGTAAGGTTGCGAAGTTGCGCTAGCGTTGATTCGCTAAGCGAAGCGAAGTTACGCTAGCGATGGTTAATTTGCATACGGCGCCAAATTCTAATTTCAATGGAGGAATACGTAGAATCACTACAAATGCCTGGGAAACCTTCAAAACATCAAATAAAATTTTTATTTTGCCCTACACATGTGGCCACTGTATAGTTAAGTTGCCATGAGTTAGGAAATGTAGGGGGGAAGGAGGGGAGCCCCAAAATAATTTTCGATCTTTTTCAGCCTATCACCCATAATATAGAAAAAACGCCAGTGTTTTTTGGGACTTAGAAAATTTTTTAACTTGTTTTGAAGAAATCCCTATCTACTCTATTGCGCTTCGCCTGGTCTGAGGTGGCGAAGGAAGTCTAGCGTAAAATGTAGCGTTCAGAACAATGCGCACGTTAGTGAATTTGCGTAGTTACGTCCGTTGCACAAATTCGTCAGGCGTAAGGGTGCGAAGTTACGCTAGTGAAGTTACGCTAGCGTCCGTTAGTGAATTTGCGAAGTAACGAAAATGGCCAACGCTAGCGAATTGACGCTAGCGTTAGGCGCTTCGGCGCATAGTGAATTTGCCCCATTGACGGAGAAGTGCAAATTGTTTTGACCAGCAGAATATGAGATTGTTTTAATCGCATTAGTGTTATTTCTTCGAAAATCATCCGTGGCTTCAAGTTGTCACTATCTGTTTATCAAGGCAAGTATTCAGCGGCATTACTGCACCCAGAATTTACTGCTGATCTGTCAAGTGTCACTTGTTTATGTGTTAGTCTATAGACAGGCCTGCCCTCATACTGTAAGAGCAGAAATTCTAAAAGCCTTTGCTTACTCTATTATGATTTGGCAAGAGGTTATGGGCTCCCTGGCTTCGACAGAACCTAATAACTAGAGCATTCAAAAGTCAATAATGTGGGCCAGTCTTACAGTTTGTATTGTGTAGGTCTAAAAATCACCAGTTTGGGATTGACCAGGATCAGACTGGGCATGATAATATTGTGTTTCAATAATACCTAACCAAAAATGTATAACTGCCTCCCTAAGAAATAATCTCAAAAATGTATATAAATCAGCATCCCTCTGCAATTTAACTTTTGCCATTAAGTTTTACTGAACAACATGTACACGGGAACTGTAGTAACCCCTACTTATATATAGATTGTATTTACCCTTTAAAATACTTTAAGGGCCATTTTAAATTGACTTTAAAGGTATCTCACTTTCAAGTGCTGGTGATTTCCCTGGTTTATTCAAAAGATGCAATTACATCTAGCTAATAAATTTGGCTCTGACCAGAATTCCACCAGAGATAGATCTTTTATCAGAGCTCTGTAGCAAGCCTCAGTATGACATATCATAAAATAATTGTTGACAGCTGCAAAATTTGATTTTTGTTCCATTCACAGTCACTAATTTATTCTCAACTATGAATGCCTAGAGCGCATTCCATATTCCCTAGAGCTGCAGGCTACAAGATGCAACTTTTCTAAATGGGGGCTACCTAGACACAGTACACTGGGAGAAACACACTGCCTCCAACTAGACACAGCAGCAACTATTTTCCCTTCAAAGACCTTAGTCGCTACAAGGCTATGTAGAGCCTAACAATGTCTTGAATCAATGGAAAACAATGTATTATGGGTGAAAAAATGTAATCTGTATCCAAAACTGAATTTAGTACCCTGACCCCATATTTGTAATTTAGCAATGTCTGTTCCTTTGTATGTCTTTCTTGTAAATAAAGGCTTAGAACTGTTATTGATCTATATATTCAAAAGTGCAGACTGGACCATCTTCTTACATTGAAGTAACACCTGATACTGATAAACCGATTAACAGAAAATATTGCCTTGATTCACAGACACTAACAGTTGAGCAAAATATTTTGTGAGAACATTATTGAGGAATAAATACACAGAAATCACATCAGACATCATTAAAAGAATATCTTCATATGAATTTCTTCTAACGTTTTCAGACTTTGATAGCGAATTTGTTTTAGATTGCCTAAGAAATGCATGCTGGGTAACTGGGAATGAAGGAACCCCCAACCTTTCTTTTACGTAAAGATGTATAAAAATGGATGACAGTCCCATCGTCTGCCATGAAAACCAAGCAGTGATAGAGAAGGGAGAGATATGGAGACAGCAGGGGCAATCAGAAGGGAGTTAGAGGTTGCTGCAGTCGTTTGAAAAGTTTTTCTACATTTGTTTCTAAATGTCACCACTAATTAAAGAAAAGCTTACTACTGTACAAAGCAACAGTCAGAACATTTTAGATTGTAGCTGTTATTACTTTTGTATGTATTGCTTAGTTATCTGCATGTGTCCTCTACAGAATTTTGTATATATCATAGTGCACAGAAATTAAATATGCTGCCTTCATGTTATTAACCATAAAACCACCAACTTGGCAGCAATGAGAAAATGTGGCAGAAATATAAATATATACATCCATATCTATACTAAACTTGAGCTCATTATATCCTGAATATTATATTTGTCCAAGAAGTCATCCAAGCCACTTTTAAAGGCATTAGTAGAATCTGCTGTTACAACATACTGTAACTTCCCTGAAGTAACATAACTGAAGAACCATTTTCAATACTTTGAATGAAAGTTCACTCCTCAAGTCTAAATGGGTTGCCACTCTTTATTTGTTCTTTTCTATGTAAGAAAATAAACCCCAATACCAGTCAATAAAGTGCTTCAACACACTTGCAGGACTTACCAGATGCCCTTGTCTGCAGAGTAAACAACCACAACCATAACAGTCTGCCTTCATTGTTTAAATCAGCCATCCCTTAACCAGTTCAGTTGCTCATCTCTGCACTGCATACTCCAGGTGTGGCTTTACTGGGGACCGATAAAGAGGCAAAATCATGTTTTCATCCCTAGAGTTAATGCCTTTTTTAATGCAAGACAGCACTCTTGTAGCAACATAATTACACTGCCTAGAGTTGCACAGTTTGTTATCTACAAAAATCACCACATCCTTCTTAAGGGCTAGTCCACACGGGGAGATAGCGACGCGTTTGCGGTCGCGGCGACAAAGCGCCGCGACAGTCGCCGCGACCGGCGCAGGCGACAGTTTTGTATGCGCGCCTATGTAAAAACGCCTGTGCTAACCACACGAGGCGATGCGCTTTTCAACAGTCGCCTGAAAAAGCCTGGCGAGGCATTTTCAGGCGACTGTTGAAAAGCGCTTTTACATAGGCGCCCATACAAAACTGTCGCCTGCGCCGGTCGCGGCGACTGTCGCGGCGCTTTGTCGCCGCGACCGCAAACGCGTCGCTATCTCCCCGTGTGGACTAGCCCTAAAGGGGTTGTTCACATTCCAACACTTTTTTGAGTTCAGGTGGTTTCAAATAGTTTAGCAGACATAACTTTTTCCAATTACTTTCTATTTTTTAGGTGTGACTGTTTTTCTAATATTGAAGTGTAAAGTGCCATTTTTCACCTTCTAAAGCTCGGGGGGGTCGCCGACCCTGTAAACTGTTCTAAATTGATACATTTAGTTGATACATTGCTTATCTTTGTTCCTGCTGAGCAGAATCTCTGGGTTTCATTACAGGCAGCTGTTAGAATTGATACAATAGTTGCTAATACTCCAGAGATGCTGCTGAGAAATGTATCAACTAAATGTTGCAAAATTGTAACCATTTACAATCTGCACCTGAATTACTAAACTGCCAGATTGAAACACCAGAGACAGGAACATTAAACTTTAAACTTAGATTTTGAAAAAACAGTAAAATATATAAAAAAAATGGAAAGTAATTGAAAGAAGTCTTTATTTCTGGGGAACAATCTGAAAACAACTGAACTAAAAAAAAGTGTTTGGAAGGTAAACCACCCCTTTAATTAAGGGCGCACTAACACACTGCTCATGATGCTGTGAGATTTCTATTTTAAACATTTTTCCATTTTAAATATCATTATGAGCTTTTTTATTTTAATTTTTATTGTGTCCTTTGTGAGAGGAGTGGGGAAAGACATATGGTTGCTAAAGGGTCTGATAACCCTAAAGCAATCAATAAATACATATATTGTATTCAATACAATATAAACTTCTAATATTTTCTTTGAGTTGAATTATGACACAAACCGTTTTTTTAGCTACCTGATTGTCGGTTAAGTAAAATTAGATTCCATAAAGTAATGGTTTCTCATTTGTAAGAAAAGTGCATTTGGGACTTTTTAAACAATTGGAGCCTGCAGAGCAATACACATTTCCATCACCTTCTCAGAAAAAAGGGGCTTGTAAACAAGTAGTGTTCTATAGGTTTTCTAAAAGGTTGCAATTTTTAATGGTTTGTTGAGGGTGAGAGCTATGTTTAGTAGTCAGGAAGAAGGCAAAACTTATTTGCAGGGCTTCAATACCTAAAATCCTTAAGTCCCTTCAACCCTTAAAGTGATACTGACACTAAAAAACTACTTTTCAAAATATGAATGTACATTAAAAGCTGCCTATAGGTCATGTTGATCATTATTTGCTTCAATTGGAGTAGACCATCGCTTGACAAAGGGGCGGAGCCCCGAAACGTTGCACCACCGCAGTAAAAACTTTTGCAAGGGCTTGCCCTGCAGATACAAGTCTCGTGTGCTAGTGGGGTTTTTTCGATCATTATTTGCTGACTGATCTGCTTTTGAAAGTAATTGTTACTTGACGTTCCTAAACCTGACTGTTTTGTCAACCTAACTGTACATTCTTAACCTGTCAGTTAGAGTTTCTAATGCCAATGTACTACTGCTGCACAAATATGGCAGCCCCCTCATAAAGGAATATGGGGATCAGATAATTAATATAAAAGCATTGGGCACATAGTTTTATGGCAAAATTTTAAATAGGACACAAAGAAAATGTTCTGATAGATGTAAAAAAAATTGTAATTTTTGGTGCCAGTATCTCTTTAACTGTTGGTGGATGATGGAAGATGTACTTTAAGGACACGTGAAGTGCCACAAGTTAGGCAACAGTGACATAAAAGGGGTCATTTACAAACACCAGGATCTTTAAAAATCCAGTGCAGCATCAGCAAGTTCAGGCCAACTTTATCCTTTCTGCCTGCACTATGGCCTGTTGCAGCCTGCATCTGCAGTGGCTCATTTAATTGTCTAAATAACACCCAGATTAAAGGACGGGTATAGGGTAGGTGATATTGCACCTATATGCCTCCCCTGCCCACCCCTCATGCCACAAGGGGTGGGCAGGGGCATCCCACAAGAGTTTTATTCTTGGAGCAGCAACAAGTCTACAACTGCTATTTATTTGGAAGACAAATTGCAAAAACATGACAGGTTGCACTCTTTTTTTACTTTGCCCCCTGCTTTCAATGTAATGTCACCCCTATAATTATCATTTTGCCATCTTGCACTACTATACCTGGTATAACATATAGATACAACTGCTCTTCTGCGAGATTTTACAATTTGTAGAAACCTGGACAACAACATTATTATGTGGTGTGTGTTTTATTTCTCAAACCACAATGATACTTTTCTAAAAAAAAAAAAAAAACCTTTTAAAATTATGACCTAACTTTAATATTTCTGGAAATCCACTATTTAGACATTTTTGTCTCAGTAATGATGTGGTCAATTGTGGTTTTTTTTTTGCAACCTAAAGAAGGGATATGCCTGCGGTACAAACTGATAATAAGCAGTTGCAGATAATGTAACAAGGCTAATGTTTGGTACCATGGAGGCAGTTCTAACAGTTTTCTGATACAGATGGAATTTTGGCACATCTGAAAGTCAGAGGAGCCTCATTTTATGGATGGCCAGTATTCAGTAGTCTGGGTTTTTACTTAAACTACCATGAAAAACTCAAATTTTTCAGGAAAAACACAGCTCGACCTTTGATAAATAACCCCCTAACTCATAATAAATCAAGTTGTCCTTGTCTTAAATTTTAACCTTGCTTTATCAAAGAATAAACCAATAATTGTTCATAATGCTACCCTAAAGTAGATCCAGCACTGAACCTGCACTCAGAAAGAATTCACTGAATCACAATCTGCAGAGTTATCCCACGTTACATAGGAACACAACATTGTCTAAACAAATCACAGTAATCTGCAATGAAGATGATAATTCATAATGCCACCCTAAAGTGGGACCAGCATTGAACCTGTTTATGATCATCTGCACCGAGGAGATCACAGGAGAACTGACCGAACCATAATCTGCAGTCAGAGGTTTACTCTACATGAGACCGGAATGCACCATGGTCTAAAGAACTCACAATAATCCGTAATGAAGATGTCATCCTAATAATCTTCATTGTGCACCAGATGGAAAAAAATACTAGAATATGTCACCGGATATCACAGATAAGACTTCGCACTACATTAAACTGAAAAATCACCCTGTCCCCTTTGTTCCCTTTGCAGTATTGTCTGAACCGTATATAGACATCTGCAACACACTGTACACAACCCAGACATTAGCCGTCTGTAACTGCAGTATAAAACATTTGCACCAGACTTGTTGTCAAAAGGTCAGTTTAAAATAAATAAACAAGAAATGTCTTTGATTACCAGCAATGTGTATTTTAAAGATCAATCTATTCCCTCACTGCTTAAGTGAAGCCAGGAAATTCCATTAGGTTAGACAGAAACCCGGCACTGGCTGTGCCTGCCCAGTCCAGATAATGGCCAGTCTATGTGCAGCTAGATCGGCAGTTGGCACACTATAAGAGATAAAATCCCAGTACTGTCTACTCTTGTACAACAATCTACAATAATAACTCAAGGAACATTAGAGGGAAAACCAGAACAGTTTCAAACCTAAAAATAAATATTCATGAGGTGACTTGATTAGCCAGAAGCACAGTCTACACCCAAAATCGGCAGTCATTAGGTCGCCCTGTACTATATGCAGGTCTGACAGTCATCTGTTCAGTTTAACTTGAATAAAGCAAGTTGTTTCTAAGAGTTCTGTAAGTAGAAAGATTTTTAGAAATGTCTAAGACCTTATCCTGTAAACTGCCTGTTAGACGATCACCCTGCAACTGATTAAAAGTCAGCAGGTCTGTGTGAAGGTTATCTTGCATAAGAAAAATAAAACCATAACATTGGGCAGACCCTGTCCATTGCTAATCGAAGGGTATTTGTTTTGTCCTTTTTAAGCTGCATAAAAGTTCCTTCTTTAAAAAAAAGTTTCAGAAAAGCTGCAGCAAGCTCTAAATCCCTGTAATTTGTCAGAGCAGGCGTGCATTTGGGAAAAGCCTGGCGTTCAGTTGCTTTTACACTCACAGTTTCTCCCTAGGAGCAGCATTAGACATTAGAAAGAGGGGACACAACGGTAGGTTAGGGGGCATGTAACAAACTGGAATGAAAGGATAAGGGAACAGCAGAAAAAGAGATTAGGAAAAGCAGGAAGAAAGGGTATATAGAGCAGAAATAGGTATATGAGACACAGTTAAGAGAAGGGTTAGCAGATAGAGGGGCTGAGAGGTTGGGGGTTACAGAACATCAGACAGGGAGAGGCATTGAAACGTAACAAAGGTAACAACTCTCACTGAAGGAGGGTCCCCATTCAGGTGTATTCATGGAGTCAATATAACTCTTCTACTGCCACAGGGGACCCCCACATAATTGGGTGCCAGATGAACCAGTAATAAGAAGCAGTGGTTTGGGGTGGAGATGCTACTAAAAGGGTTAACACTTCATGAAAAAGTTACAGCAGTTGGAGATGAAGTATAAAAGATGAGCACCAGGTGTAAGCAATATTAGCAAATATATTTCTATATGGTAATGGTAATGTGGAGGTTAAGTTCAGATCGTTGCAGCCCTGGCTGATTTGATGAAGAGTGCAGAAGAAGACATCACAATGCAGAAGCAAATGATTGGCAGCATGGTACATTTGGAACGACTATTATGTTAACATGAACCATTGTATAGCTCCCTTCTGTTTGAGGCACTGCAGTGGCTGATATTGACTCATTGCCCCGTAGCTCTTTTAATGCCACAGTATCAATCTGGCAAGATAAGTAGATTCCAAGTCTCATAGCTCCTTCAGTCTGTGTCATTGTGATACATTATGATTGGAAGGATTGATTCCTTATCAGAGATCTCCTTCTATAAATAACACAAAGCTGAGAGGGATAAATGTGTTTCCCATAGGTTTAAAATGGTTCTTTCTTACATGTGGGGGAGGTGTGAGACTATTAAAGGCATACAAAGGTCTTTAATTTTTTTGCTGTTGCGCTTTTTTATAGGAAATTGTCAGTGATAAATGAACAGTGTTTTAGGACTTAGTCAACAATGTTTCTAAAAAATAATCACGTTTCATTTGGTTTGACTCATCCTCCATCTAATCTCTTTCTGTTGACCTAAAGGTGGGTGCACACACACTAATAATGTAAGATTTGCTTTGTTTCTGGCCAATGTGCTTATTGACCCAAAGTAACCAGTTTGGCTAAACAACCTCCGGTGCCATTAAACAAAAGCTGATTAAATATTGGGCCTTGGTGGTGGTGTCTGAGAAGTTGTATGTTTGGTCAACGAGGAGCGTTAGTAGGCAGAACATTAAAACGAATCTGTGAAGTTCTTACTTACTAACATTTGCATAGTTAAAAGCCACAAAGCAGGTCCAGAAAAAGAACTGATAGGTGACTTAACCAACAAAGACCATCTTTATTTTGTGTCTCAATGTTTTGTCCCACCTGCCCTTGGCTTTACCCTGAAACTTCCTTTGGCCCTCTAGGTGGCTATGCAAGTACACGTATAGGATCTATTATCTGGAATGCATGGAACGAAGGGTGCAGTGTGCAAAGTAAAATTTTGGGTGGAAATCGCCTGATTTTTTATCCATAATGCAATGTTTTCCAGCATAATTACAGCCTACATACAGCCAATCAGAAGGTTGCACATGATGCATCAACATAAATGGCACACGTGTGGTAGCAAATCAGATCCATAACATTTTCAAAGTGAAAGTCTTTTTCACTTCATTTGCTCAGAGTTAAAATGTAATTTGCTTATGAGTCTTTTGGAGCATGTCTACTGTGCCTTTTGATGCAAACAATGGTTGGTACCATAAAATCACATCCACGTTCAGGATGGGGGTAGTTCTAAGGTTACCCAGTGTCAATAAGTGCCCATTTCAGCAGAATAAGCAGGAGAGATGCAATGGTGCTTGCAACTCTGCAAGGCGCATGCCTGGATGCAAGTGCCTTTAACGAATGGTGTCAATAAGCTCATCTGTGTCTACGTTATCGTGCCCGTATTTGCTTAACTATCCCCTCGATTTTTTTCTTGATAGGCCTACCATACCTTAGGATCATTAAAAAGCAAACATATTTAAACATTAAAAACCCAATATGATTGAGTTGCCGTCAGCAGGTATTTATGTACCTTAGTTACCATTAGGTACAAGGTACTATTTTACTATGACATATAAAAAGGGTTTTCAGGTAATAGATCCAATACTTGTAGTTCTAAAGAATTTTCAGAATAACATGGTCTGGTATGGTTGCAAGTCTTGTCCCAATGTTTATCTTGTCAACCAATTAATATTTCTGCCTTCCTTTTTAATTTTTTTCTATCTTTCCCACCCCTTTCATCTTCCTTAAAGCCTCTATGAAAATTCCATTGCTTCTATTACTCCACCAGAATAATGCAGACAGACTGATGCAGGCTGATGCATAGATTTCGTTAACTTATTTTCCTTTTAAGGAAAACTGCATCTCATTATCATTTTGTACAATCAGAGTAAATTCTGCTAAGTTAACATACACAAGTATACAACCCTTTTCCTCATCCTGATATTGGCACATTTGCTCTTTTTGTCAGCGGGTGTTGCTTTTTTTCAGCTAAAAAAGCCATTTCTGACTTTTATCATTATTTATCTTTATTATTGAAGTTGTTCTGCTAAAATGAATAGGTGACTTGTAAAGAAATATTACTTCCTATAGGCAACATGGTCTGATGAGAAAAATGGCTATGCGGCTAGTGGGTTCTTAATGCAGACACTCCTTATACATAATAGATCCTTTTAGCAGCTGGTGACTGTTGAAGACACATGAAATGGTTCACACTCAAATGACTTACAACCTATGGGAAAAACATCTGTTTGGCAGTCAAGGACAATTAAAGAGGCAATATACATCTCCTCTATGTTGAACAAAACACACCAAAATAGAATTATTTTTTTTTTTTTTAAAAAATGATCTTGTGCCTATTCACAAGATTATCTAGTCTGAAGGAGTATTTTATTAGCATTAATGGACTTTAACACTGGAGACAAATGGAGTGCAAAGACCAATATGAAGCCTTGACCTTTACCTCTACCTTTCCTTCTTTCCTGCCGGTCTCAGGGAAAATATTTAAAGAGCTATTAATTGCACGCAGGCTTTACAATAGCATATATGACGTGCTGTTCAATAATCTGTTTTTTTTAAAGAAAATTTATTGTACATAGTTGGATAATATCAAGTTTTGTATTTGACTGCAGATGAAAAAGTTTTATAACTTGCCATTTGGAGTGAATGACTGCTCCATATGACAATTTTGGCCTATGGCCTTAGGCTGCAAAGAGCAGCGCCCCATTTTGTCATTCAGAAAGAACAGCATCTTCCACTATGAGTTCTGCAACACCCTTTTATTTATTAACGAAATTGATAATTCTTTATAGGGGATGTTCTCACAAAATGTAAATTTTAGACAAGGCAATTTAGAATTGGTTTCTGGACATTTAAAGATATTTATATATCTTATATAAAATAATATATTTATATTATATATAAAATAATAATAATAATAATACAGTCTCATAAAATCGAGAAATTAGATGTAATTTTAAATTTCATGTTGGAGAGAGACAAAAGCACAAACAAAAAAGAGACTGCATATTGTCTAAGAATAATTTAATGATGAATGCATCATAGAACAGGTAACTTCTGATATCAGGGTAGGACTGGGTCAGCAGGACGCCAGGAAAAAAACCAGCCCTGCTGGCTTAGACCCGCTCCCACAGTTGCCTGAGATAGTGCTCCACTATAAGAAAGGCGGGAATTGGGGCGAGGGGGTTGCGGCTGGGGTGGTGTCGAGCCCAGGGTGGTATGCCCCTGAGGTGGCAGCCCTGGTGGGCTCGGACCCTCTCAGTCCAATGCTGACTGAAATAAAATTTCCATTTAACTACGACTCAAAAGGAAGTGTAGAATGAAAACACGATTTGCAGTAAAACTGTACTGTTAATACTGTACAATATATGCTATTTTAATCGGAACTGTAGTTAGCAGAACACCTGCAGGAATTGTTTACTGGTTTGATGAAAAACGTGTATATTGCCCCTTGAAGCCTTGCTTTCCCATGTGTATGGTCAATTGATGACATCAGAGAAATTAAAAAAAATAAAAAATAAGGCCTTGCACACAATAACACTGACTGAAAGGACTTGGAGGCCATGAAGTCTTTCATCTGCTGTCTTTAAAGACTGGTACACTGTCTGGAGAAATAGTTATTGACCTTGGGGATCTATGATGAAGGATTTGGGAGCTGTCATTGCAAACACATTTGCTCCTGCAGTGAAACCATGTACAATGAGGCATGAAGAGATAAACTCACTTTAATGCTTATGATTACAGATTGCATCCCCTCTGGTTAATTCCTATACACCTCATTATGCTCCTGCAAATGGGTCTGTTTCATTCTTTTACAAAAGCTAAAAGATTGTTTTCCTTCTCGTATTTCTAAAAAAAACATTTAAAGTCTTAATTTGAAAAAGAAGAAAAAAATGCTAATGTGTGATAGTCTTAAGTATACGTTAACACCAAAGTAATTTCAAAGGGTGAAATGTTAGCTGCCCTCACAGGGCTAAAATATTAATTTCTACTATATAATTTATCTTTATAATAATTCTTCAACTGAGGGCAAGTCTCTGGTAATAAGTCTGCAAATCACAATCATCCAATCTAAACCTCTTTTTATTTCATTGAACTTGTCTATTTAACATAAAAGCCAGATAGATTTTTTTATGTGAGGTGTACCTGGATTATAAGGAGAGGGGCATGCATTTCCATACTCATGCACACGCAGCAAGTTTCCCATCAATAGGAAATTAAACATTGAGAAACAACAGACATAATTAAAAAACCTACCTCTCACAAACTCGAACTGTCCAAGCTGCAATGATCCAGGATGAGATACTGAAGACCAGTAAAACAGTGCCAGGACATATGGTCATCAACGTCTTCATTACAAAACGAGTGTTGAAGTTGATTTTGTTGAGTGCACCAATGCTCCTGGAGGAGGCATCTGTGAAAAGCTTGCTGTGCAGGAGCATGACCCTTCCAATCAGGTAAAGTCTCAGAAACATGGGGATGGAAAGTATGATATCTATGTCAGCGTTGGCCACAGAGGTGGTATAAAAGAAGGCCAAGCGAGCTGTCCATGTGAAAGAGTACTGCCCAGGGATTGGGTGGATGGCACACACAGTTAGTTCCAAAGTGATGAAAAATATCCGTTCATAGGTCATGGCTATTCTCCAGTCATCGGCTCCATTGTCCACCATGAAAAGCTGGGAACAAAAGGTAATATGTGAAACCTCAGAATTCATTATTGGCTTCACTAAAGCACACACACACCAGGATACAGTCTATGCTACAACATAAGAACAGAGTCAGTTTTACAAGATATTGTAAGGTAGGATATATAGATAGATGATAGATAGATAGATAGATAGATAGATAGATAGATGATAGATAGATAATAGACAGATAGATAGATAAATAGATAATAGATAGATTGATACATGGTTGGCTTCTACTATTTTAGAAAGGCTAGATGCTAAACCATCAGGTCTGGCTTGCAGGCAGCATCTAACAGATTTCCATTTGGGTTGAGAGTTCAAATATCAGGTAAAAAAAAATTGTACAGACCTGGAAAGAGGAAAACTGTTTTTTTCTCTAATTAATTTGTATTATGAAGAACGTGAATCTATGCAGTAGCTTTAAGACTTGTTTTCATTGGATTTAGAGCCCTAGTTCAAACCCCAGACGATTTATCCTCCTACACCCAACATTATGCAATCAGGCAGGTAACATTTTCCTGTTATCCACCAAAACTAGGCTTGTCTGTCAGACAACCAGATAGGAAATATGCTTCCAGATATCATGCTCAAAATCCATTTAAACCACTCCAGCCGCTGCATGGAATTGTTCATAGTGATGTTATGCTTGTGTGCAGTTGCTCCTCTGAAAAGTTCTTGAAGAATTATTCCTGTACTGACTTTGCTTGAAGAGACTGGCCGTGAAAGTTCCAAGAGAGAACAAGTCATTTTAGAAGAGGTGATTTCCCATACACTGTATCCATACTTTTGGCAATATAGTGTACATTTCTGTATTATTCAGACAATTTTGGTGAAATCACGGTAGTTGCAAACTAAGCAAACACTATGAGTTTTTGATCATAGTATGATTACCAAACTATATCAAAGTACTCTGGCTAGTAACTACCAAGTAACTGCTCAGGACCGTGAAACTGTTGGAGTATGGGGTCTGAAAATGACACTATGATTTAAAAAAAAAAACCTTTATTACTTTATCTTTATAACCACAATACTTATATGACTCATACAACATCATGATCAGTATCAGTGTAATTAGTGCAGACAGCATAAATCCACTACCACGTATGAAGTTTGGTTCAGTAGTAATAGCAGAGTATTTAATTTCAAGCTCAGAGCACTTGATTTGCTCATTCTAGATGTAGGTCATTGTACTGCCATTACTTGATAAAGACTGAAAAGTTATTCTGCTGGAATAAAAGATTTTAAACTTTGATGCTGAGAGGGAAAAACTGAATGTGCACAAGCTATAGCATGAAGGGCAGATGGTGCCAGTATTTACTTTTTGGTTTTTAAGGAGGAACAAAGGTTGGTGCAATGCAATCATATTTTCATACAGTAAAATACACAAGTTATTCTATAGATAAAATATACTGTCTTAGGGGAAATTATTTGCAGTTGAAGAGGAAGCTGGTGGAAGGCCAGGGAACAGAGTGTTATTGGAATCCTTTCAAATTGTATACAAGCTGCAAGTAAGGTACTTCAAGTATTGAACTGGGCTCAGACTCTGGCTTATTTATTATTGACTACGACATCCTGAAACTAGTTTTTACTTCAAAGCAGTAGCAGATATGCTCTATGAAATGTATCATATGCTGGTTTAGAAAGTATAAAGAGAATTATACATTGGCTTTTCACCATATGCACTCTAAAATTTCCTTAGACGTTTATCAAAGAAAGGTGTAATAACAACAAAGATTATGCAATGATGAAATGCTAGGCATTGGTAAATTATATTTTCAGAAAACAGCTATGAGAAATGATATCACTGCAAATGTAAACCGACTACAGTCAGATTTTGTAATTGTACATTCAGGAAGAAAATTACAAAATTCCTATAGAATGGAAAATGTTGTTTTGTTTGCCAAGGATATTGTGCAAACTTAAAATAACTGAATTTCAGACATTTTTGTTCCAAGATCTGGCAATATCTGATGCAGGACTGGTCTGCCCTTTATGGACCCTGTCCTGTACATGAAGTTTATTAAAAAATGGACAGGTTAAGGACTGGAGTCCAATGCAGTGGAATGAATACATTTTTTGGCAAAAGGACTGAGTGATGTGGTTCATGGGACAAGTAACAAGAAAACAAAACCAGAACTAAATATTTAATGGACAGACTACATAGACTAGCTATCTTTCAGTCATCTGTGTTTGGACAACATACATCTTGTCATAGTTCTAAGAATAGTAAACACATAACTCATAAATACAACTCTAATACATCATCCAAAATTGCCTTTCATTCTGATGTCCAAGATGTGTCTAGAAGTTATGTGTTCTAGTTGGGCTACTCAAATCCACGACTTTGGATCTGTCTATTGGAAGGTCATCCCCATATGTTGGGAACCTGTTATGGTTACTGCAACCTGTCCAGATTTCCTTTTGATGGAGTGTGCGCTGAAAGCTGTTGCCAGGCTTATCTTAACTCTGAATAATTGCTGTTGTACTTTTCACCAATTCTTTCATCCTTACACTGTTTTTGCACAACATGCAATTCTGGAACTCTCTGCCACTACACAACCCTAATTTACAACATTAAGCTCCCACGCCTCATATTGAATTTCCTGACTTGCTGTAGGTCAGGGGTGTCCCATTTTGGACATTTCATCTTTCTACCACTGCGTGGTGATACCAAAATCTCTTTTACCAGTGCAAAAAAAAAAAATCAAATACAAGGCCTGCACTCCAGATCCAATATAAAGAGCTTACATTTTTAATGCATGGGTCACAAACAGACGTAGCTTGAAACAATGAACATTGCATGACTGTCGGTAAATGTGGTACTTAGGTGACAAAGTGATGTCATTAGCAGGTATATGTTTGTGTTTACTATGTTGACAAGACCTGACAGCTGTAGAGATGAGCAGAATAGGAGATAGAATGACAAGTTCATCCAAGGTCAAGCAGAGCCTGTGTTTCTTCTGCCCTCTCTATATGTCAACTTTCAGCATGCAAAACATATGGTACCTGAGACGCAAATCCTTTATGAGAGGGATGTTCATTGTGATTTTATACTGATTACCAATTTTCCCATAAAACACTTTTAATAAATCATAAGACTTCTATACAATGAATTAGCCCTCGTAATGTTTAATGTTGCGGTTTATTTTGTTTTGAGAAATATGCACTTACGTGTCTTAAAATGCCATTCTTAATACTATTGTTAATCTTTACAGAGGCCCTTCCACATTACCTGGATCTCTCTGGCGTGGTACATGATGATGAGTCCAAGCAGGATAGCAGTTGAGAGGCTGATAAGGCATTTCAGTGCAAATGAGTAAGAGGATTCCTGCAAAAGATTCCGAGTGGTAAAATCAAGCCCTGCCTTATAACAATATAAATGACACTTAAACCTGACACCAGCATAAATGCCGGATTTCACACACTCTGCCTGATTAAATTCATTAAAGTAAGCCAACTATTATATTCATCTGTCTCTGACTTTGTAAAACAACTGGTTTAAATACAAATATACCATCCTGCTCTGCTCTAAATAATGTTTTGATATACAGGAACTCCTCCAGTAGGTCTATAGTGCCCTCCCCTAACACTAACTTCTACATACCTCTATCTATTGCTCTGCAACATATATACAGTTGATTTCACTGTATATAATTCCACCTAATGCAGTTCATCCATCCATCTTATAACTGCATAATATACAGTAAATACACCCATACAATCATTTCCCTGTTAAATTCCTACTGCTCTCTGTTTTTCCTGACAATTTCTTCTATAACACCCTAAAAGTAATTTATCATATAACTCCATTTAACCTAAACACATTCTTCTGCTTCATTTAACTCCTCCCTATTATTCTCTCAATAATACACCCCATTACTTCCTCATTTTCCTCCATCAGAGCCTATTTGCTGCAGTCTTCTCTATATAATATATCTAAAGAAAATCAATTATGGGAAAACCTCCACAAAGCCAAGCCATAGCTTTGTCAGTCATATACATTGGGTCCAAGACCCATTTGTCCTTGGTCTTGGCAGTTATCTAGCACTTATTACAGATTTACAGGTGTACCTGTTGTCCCATTTACTTATAGATTAATGAGTCCCTATAGCTCAAAATGCCCCAACTGAGTTGTTGAGGTGCTAACTGAATGCTCAAACAGCCTAGTCAAATTGCAATACGGAACAATAAATGTACAGTGCACACTCCTTTAGGTTAAGTCCAATTCACCAATTAAAAAGGAGATTTCCCGACATTTCATTCCTCGCAGTCCAAATAACAATCTGTAGCACTATGTCCAAATGTTAATGCATATGCATCATCTGACTGACCTAAACAACCTAGAGCAAACCTGCCTGTATTATTGCTGAGGAGTAGTTGTGCCACTTGAAGCTTATGTCTACAGAAGACAAAAAGAACTGAGTGGTCAATCATTGTCTGCCAAGAAATGCTGAGAATCATATTTTAACATCCCAGGGCTAATAACAGAGAAAACAACTATCGCACATCTCTAGGACGGTCATGATTACCACATATATGAAACGCTGCATGAAAACCACTGCTTCTGCTCCTTTACTACATCCAATAATTTACTAAATCTCTACTATGCTTTGCTTTTTTTTTGAGTGCTGCCCTTAATACTGCCTTATTTAGTTACCTTGGTGTAGACCCCCCAAGACAGCTCAGTTTCAGTGACCATAACTACGATACCGAACATCCCAAATATGAGAGCGTAGTCACTGAGCCGTTTCCTCTTTTCAAACAGTGCTCGGCGGTGACCCAGCTTGTATCCTACGTTCTGATTCTTCTTCTGCCCCCTTGAGGCCTCTTGGCTGCCCTCTTCAACCCCTCTTAGGCTACGGTGTGATGCCTTAGTTGGATCGTTTTTGGATACTACTACTTCAACTCCCGGGCTGTGCAGGGTCTGCAGGGGCTGGGTTTCAGGGTCCTGCTCATGAAGGTTTCTCCGGGAGGAACTCAGGCTGCTGAGGGGTCGTGGGATACCCCCGTTGTACCTGCAGCTGTTCATGGCTATGTCCAAAAAATTGTTGGACTCTCTGAAGGATGCACCTGGACCACCATGACTGACAGACTGTAGTTCAACGTTCCCCTAAAAGAGACATTGAAAGATATTTTACAGTGTGGTATTTTGTATACTTAATCTGCTTGCTTCACAAAAAGGGTAGGGTTAATAGGTAAAACTTCATATGTTGTGCAACAAATTTAAGACAGGTGCTAAACTTTGAGGAAACTCAACATTTTCCAGATACCAAAAAACTTAAGGGGATTGTGTTCTGCTCTGTATGGTGTCAACTTGTGGACTGGTAATTAGTGTAAAAACACACACACACATGTGTTCTACATGCAAACTGTGCCATCCTTCATTGTTCACAATACTGTGTGCAGTTCCATGGAATGTACATGTAGATTCCAGTTCTTTGTGCTTATTGTGCATGTCCAATTGGTAAATTGTACATGTGAGTAATATTGGTGTCCAGGGAGGGAGATAAACAGGTTGAAAGTGTTGGGTAGTAAGTGTGGAGATTTAACTGGGCATGTACATGAATAATGTTCGCTCTGTATGGATGCAATGTGTAAAAAAATTGAAAAACACTGTGGGGCTGTAGTACAAGAATGTAAATAGCACTATTTACACAATGTTTCCTTTAATTAAATAAATCCTGACAACTGAAACGTACATTACTCTATCTGCCAAACCTTCCTGCAGATTTATCTTCTGTCAGCAAAATTATTTTTTACTAATTTACTTTAAACTTGAGCAGACTCCATAAATCACTCACTGAATTCTTTATATCAACAAGGAACTGAGATGTTTAGCCATTATTAGGACCTTGTAATATATGTAATATTCATAAACAGACTGACCTTGTGGACCAAAAGGCTAATTTCTGATGGGTATAGGCAGAAGTACAAGAGTGCTAAGAGCTACAAAACAGAACGTACCAATAGGTTTTAAATCTAGTTCATGGCGCAGTTCAAAGCTTGCCAAAGGGCTAATGGCCAGGACCATCCAGCAGCTATAAGGTCTGATGCTCCTGTTGTTTTGCCTTGAACAGGGGAGTTTATACCTGACTCTGTAAATGTCTCCCTGAACCGACTTGCTTTCCATGTCAAAATTAATTATTTACTGTGAAGGAGGCCAAAGGTTTGGACTATGGGAAGTGATAAGTCTGTGGCCAACAAGAATGAGACAATTGCAAAAGATTGGAGGAGTCAGTTAAGCCATCAGAGACGCTAGGGGATGAAGCCAAAGTAAATCAAATATGTATGTTTCATTGTTTTAATGAGCTTTTGTAAACATCTTTTCTGTATACATCTTATGGGTCCAAGAGGTCCAAACTACATAATCTATATTGAGTTGTCCATCGCAAAAGCTTTTGAATTAAAATGTACTTCTTGGCATTTTGCCAAAATACCTTTATTATAAATATCCAATAGTTTTAAAGGAACAGTTCAATGTAAAAATAAAAACCGGATCAATAGGTAGCCTGTGCAAAATAAAAAAATGCTTCTAATATAATTACCAAAAAATGTGATGTATAAAGGCTGGAGTGACTGGATGTCTAACATAACATAACAGAATGTAAGGAACAAGGTTTATGGTGGAGATGTGGTACAAATAAATCTCTGCTGGTAGGCCTCAAATATACTTTACTGTGGAGGGGATGATGATCAGAAAATAATGTGCTGATACAATGTATCAATAATGTCTATTTTCATTCTGAAGTTTCTTATTACTGCTGTCTCCGTACATACTATAGCAGGGGTCCCCAACCTTTTTTACTCGTGACTCGTGAGCTACATTCAAGTGTAAAATAATATTGGAGAGCAACATAAGCATGCAAAAAGTTCCTGGGGCTTCCAAATAAGAATGGGTATTGGTAGCTCCTATGTGGACTTAAAGCCAACAGTAGGGTCTGTTTGGCAGTACAACTGGTTTTTATGCAATTAAAGTTCGCCTTTAAGCTAGGAGTTCAAGAAGCACATGCTTGGAAGCCACTGGGAGCAACATCCAAGGGGTCGGAGAGCAAAATGTTGCTCACAAGCCACTGGTTGGGGATCACTGCACTATGGGTTCATCCTGCAGTGCAAGAGCGCACTTGTTTTTCTATTCCTTTGAATGCAATTTAAAAGTGGAAAGTATGGCTTTTTGGATTTTGTAGTGGCTTATTTTGTACTGATAAAATACCACTCCATATCTAAAGTGTTGCGAACTACCAAGAGGACTGCTATGGGGAATACCTATACATAGAAAAGCTACCAATTTCAACTGCTGCATCAGTATCCCCAGTATCCCCAATGGTTGCCACAGTGCCAAGAACACCATAGCTTTCCTCTTGTGACATAATTTGTTATCAACAAGCTCCCCGTATGTGGTATAGCAGATAACCGACCCAGTACATGAAAACATTTGGCAGCACTGTTATATTATAGAACATGGTGCAAAAAGATGTATGGTGTTTTAGCATGAGAAGGAAAAACATGCATTGCATACTAACAGCAGATCTCCCATAAGCACTTGTTTCAATGACTAAAGTATAAAGACAACTGGGGAACATGCAAATGCATACACCTTAGCATGCTAAGATTAGGTAATACAGACAGTGCCATATTGTAGGTTATAGTACGATTAAATGTATATCGATGAGAGCAGCTATGATTCAGATTTTTTCAAACATTGAATGACTGCAGTATTAAACCTCATCACATGGCAGCAGAAAGCCTGCAAATCATCTTGTATATTATGTGGGCTCCAGCCCTCTGCACTCCCTCTCTTTCTCTGGCCAGGAAAACAGCTCCATGGTAAAATAAGGTCCTCTATGCCCATCATGTTCTATCTACCCGTGACCATACACCCTACATTCTGCAGCCTCATCATTTTACCATTGCACTATCCCTCTCTTTACTTCGTCTTCCTCTGCTTTCTTGGTTTCATTTTTCAATGCTTCCTATGTATTTTTCTCTTTTCTCTCTTTTGTGCAGCAGTATGAATGACATAGTTGCAGGCAGCAAGTGTTCTTTGCAGAGACTGACAGTTCGTGGTGCAGGGGTTCGGGCCAAGAAAAGAAACATGGGCATTACTGTAACCACAACACTAAAGCTTTTTTTTTTTTTACAGAAGAAGACTGATGTATATAAACTTCAGGCTAAGGTTTCTGCAATACATTGGGGTAATCAAAGGTAGAATCAGGGGCGTAACTACAGAGGAAGCAGACCCTGCGGCTGCAGGGGGGCCAGGAGGTACAGGGGGGCCCATGAGGCTCTCATTGATGAGCAATTTGAACATATATTGGTAAAACAGGACAAACACTGGATATGTTGGGGGCCCTAAAATTAATTTGCTGTGGGGCCCAGCAACATCTAATTACGCCACTGGGTAGAATAAGGGATTATAGTACAGAAAACATATTGCACTTAAGGCTCCAGACTACAGATTCTTGATTTTACAGTGTAGGGATTAAGACAGGACTAAAATAGAGAATGTTTTGGATTGCAAGAAATTCTTTAATCCATCAAACAAAACAACACAGAATGGCAACAGTGTATTAACATAGGATATTACTTTTAAATAAAAGTCACAGCTAGTTATATTTGTTAGATTTATCTATTTATGTACCGTACTTAGGATACAAGAGATGTGGGGTGCTATGTCAAAGATCATTAGGCCTGTCAGCATTAGCTATTCATTGTGTAGTGTTCCAAAAAAAAAAAAAAAAAATCAGGAGAGGCCCCTGAGGTTGAAGTCATACACCAATTGATGTTGTGTCCAAGCTGATGTTTGTGTAAGGGTGTGCACAGGTACGAAGTGGCACACAATCCCAATCACTGATTTTTCTCTAACCAATGGAGTTCAATGTATGATGATGTGTACATATAAAGCAACCACCACAAAGTAGTGGAAAACTATCTTTTCTTCACAAAAAAAGAGCCTGGTCTTCAAATGTTATTCATTCTATACTGCAGTCAGGTCCAGAAAATCATTTTTATAGTCAAAGTGCAGGAACGTCCTTAGGTAGCAAAACCAGAGGAATGCAGCAATACTGTGAGTTTTTGTATCCACAAAGGAAGCATTACTTTTATTATCAACATTAAGCTAAACATTTTGCAATTCACACAGCTATCAGGCTGGTACACAGGCACGCACTGGCACATAAGCCAGACCCACATTCACACAGATTCAGTGACTGCCAGAAACTCATACAGAAACTCATACACCAAACAACCTGCTGATAAACGCTAACCAACAAACTGGCACACCGACACAAATTCACACTTTCGTAGCCTGTGCTGATATATATTACCATGCATACACACCTTAAATTGCAACATGCAAAAATGCCCGCTGTAAATACTTCGCTGATGCACAATATTCAGTATTAAGAAGAAATGCAAACCTAAAAATTTAAATATTGTTGTAAAATATTCAATCTTTCTCTCCCTGTCCCACCACTTACAATCTTTCCTCCTGACTATTCCCTATGTCAGTAACCCTAGCTTTCCTTTCTTATAACCAATACATTATTGATACAGGATGCATGCTTACACTTCTCTCAAGTTTCCAATCAAATTATATGGAACCCTAAATACTGAAGACCCAACCATCTGGTTGTTAATATTTCTGTATGGCCATTGAAAGGGTCTGCGTGAAATGCTGTCACCAAAGAGTTAATATCATGGAGGCCTTTTTACTGCAATTTTTAACCCCTCTGTTTCTAGAATTCCAGCATTTTGTCACAAAGAAACATGAATTATATGCCTTTGTGTATATTATATGTACATATATTTATATTTTTAAATATGAAGTTCTAATACTTTCTGGGTGATAACATGCAGGATGACTGTTCTATCAAGTCATCACTGCCTAAACATGGTGTTGAGCAATTAAAGCTTCTGATTTTTGCAATTTTATGAAATGAACATCTCAAAACATGCAACATATATACAACATACACACACACAAATATATACTACATACACACACATACAGCAGTTCTTTCATAGTTACATATTAGATAGAACCCCGTTATCCAGATAAATGGCTAAAGAACTGTTAAGGAATATTGGAAAACCTATACTACAACCAATTTCATTTGTAAAGTACAGATTTACTTTATGATACATCATGATTTAGGTGACAACAAGTACTTTCCCAACATATGTGTGTGCCTCACACCAGCTAAGTCAGCTGCTCTCCCATGAGAGCCACAGTCTAGGAGTACGTTTGTTTGGTAGTGGTGATGGGGGGGAGGATCATAGGAGAAGTTTCAGAGGCATTAGCCGCACTGCTGCAGCCAGAAGAGCCCACCCTGGTCTACAAGCCTGGCCAGTGCTCAACTTCCCTCTCTACTCATATTCAGCAGGTATCATTGTTTTGTAGACATTGAGCCATGCAGCAGGAGAAGCAGAGGTTTACTAACAGATCATGCAGCTGAGAAGATGGAAACAAGGCAACCAGACTGGATGACTGGTGGCAGACAAGCAGTGCTGGACATGTGTCAGAGGAGGATAGCTTTAGGATGTACATGCCTATAATCTGCCACTTAGGTATAAAGTACTGATTGGCACCATTCCACCTGCATGCATTGGTGAGCAGCTTGTGCTGTTTTAGTATGATGTGAGAGCTGAAGGACAGTTTCCTCTTGTCAGACAGCCAGTACTCCTAACCTGTTCTATGAGCAACAACTGATAGGCATCTCCTGTGCACACGCTAAGAATGGGGAGAAAACAGAAGAGTTGGGCTCTTGCTATGGTGCTGAAGGACAGCTCCCCTCACCCTGCAGAGCTCGGGATGGAAGCAACCAGACAACGATACAAATAGAATATGTGTGGTGCTGAAGGACAGCTCCCCTCTCACTGCCGCAATGGGGACCAAAAGCTGCTGCAAAGCCCTTTACCTGTCAGCTGGTCCTGATGAAGGGCTGGTGCCAGCTCTGTGTGCTCTGCAGCTGCTCTGCAGTAGGACAGCCCTGCGCTGCTGCAGCATCCCCTCTCTGCTCTGCTGCTGGCGCTGCTTCTCCTGGAGGTCTGTTGGATTCCGAAGGACCTCCTCTGATTGGCTGCTTGCACCACAACTATCCTCATGATGTCTTCAGTGTACTATTAGCCCCTCCCCTGTTTAAAGGGGAAACGCTGCAATGCAAGATGAATGATGGCTCACGTCTCTCCAGCGCACATAAAGCAGTACAGTACCTTGCAGACCTGCAGCAGAGCTTCAAATCCTTTTGACAAGGAAGGGTTAAAGCGGTTAGGATCTGAAAAGCATTCGGCCATTCAACAATTTTGTGCCATATGTAAACAGCCTTATAAGAATGGCAGCAGCACACTGTCACTGCTGTGAGAAAATGGCCCTTGTGAGTGTGCCTGGCCAGAGAGGCTAGTGCTTATTAGACATGACGTGTGTAATTAGGCATATGTGTTTAGCCTGCACAGCCCAATCTCATGTTACACTGCTGGATGTGTTGCTTGTGTGTGAGAAATCGTTTCAAGCCAAGGTGAAGAGAATTGAGCTTATGAATGGAAAAATTTATGTAACTATGAGGTAGAATGCATGCAGATTTTGTGTTCATCATTATCATATCTGCTAGTGCTCATCATAGGGTTGGATGGAGGTAGTACCAATAAGGAAGAGTTGCCACTATCCACTGCTTCTGTGCATGCACCAGCAGAGCCCAAGCATTTTTCATGCAGTATCAGTGCACACTTGTGACAGTGGTGCACATTATGTCTGCTTCTGCTAACACACTCTTCTGCGCATCATTTTGCTTGGCCTTGCTCAATGCTTAAAGGGAAAGTTCAACTAAGAATTAACTTCCAGGCTTTGCATTCATGCATTTTTTGCAACATGAAAATGGTTCTGTACCCATAGAAGGGGACAGCAATAATGAACACTGAAAAAAAATAATCAAAAATCATATTATAGAACAGCAGTGCCAGCCCCATGGCTGACCTGAAACGCGTAGGTTAGATGGGCTAAAATTTGGGTGACCATGATGGGTTGGGGAGGGTCTCAGCTCACTGAACTGCTCCTCTGCTTTCAAAGATTCCCTCTCTTGGAATCAGAGGTGAACACAGAAGCATCATAGAGAGCAGGAAGATGGCTGATATGGGTTGAGTACGGGTTCTAAAGTGGCAACTTTTTGCAGGTAAGGGTCAGATGTGGGTTACAGTTTTGCAGGTTAGAGCCTGGTGCAGGTTGAGTTTTTCATGACCTGCACATCACTATTACAGAGCCTTATGCTAGGGCTGCCCAAACAAATATGCTTGGGCTGTGGCTCTCCAGTGCATTTATTTGGTCACTTGAATGTTGAAAAGCTACATACAATTCTTTGCTTGACTTCATTTAAACCTTGTCTTATGTTCCAAATGAGGTATTCCAAATGACTGTATTTAGACAGCCCTTCTTTAGACTAATTTTTTTTTAAATATATATTGCATTTCTATTCTTCCTCTGTCTAACCTGAAGTTTAAACTGTTATCTGATTGCTAGGGATAGTAACCCAGTAACCAGAAATCAGATTATTTGCGAGGCCAGATTTTTATTATTAAGATTTCTATAAGCTTCCTGTTTTGATCCACTCATATTGATCTCTGCCAGTCAAGCCACTAGTTGCCAAGATCAGTAAAACGTTGGAAACTAGAAAATAATTGAAATTCCAACTTAAAAGCCACAGTGCAACATTATGTGATTCAGATTCAAAAATGAAGACCATTGTCAAACAAGCTATAGTCAGGTGATCCCACTGGTGTCTAATAAAAGGGCAGCCAAGTTTGGGAGTTTTACTTTGAAAGCAGGAGCACTCATGGGTATACTATAGGATAAATTTATTTAAAGTTTTACAAACTCCCCCCCATCAACACGTTTTGGTTCTCCTTGAACCGTCGTCAGAACCAAAACGTGTTTTGTAAAACTTTGAATACAAACTAACTAAGGTCTAACATGAGTATTTATTTTATTATTGACCTATACAAATTCATAGAAAAAATGGTATGTCCCAACTCCAACAACCTGAGCTTAGTCAATCCATTGGATTTAAATATATATTGCAAAAAGGCTCCTAGATATTTTGTGGTCAGCTACAAATTTCTAATATAAGGAAAATGCAGGCAACATTTAAATGCAAAGCCATGCCATTATCTTCAAGTGCCCCTGGAGATTAGTTTTACCCACTAAACCTAAATGAAAATATGAATTAATCTTAATTAAAGGGGCCTTAGGGCTGAAAAGGATATTCTGGTTTGTTTCCAACCCTTTGTCTACACCATGGTAACACATTATTAAGAAGAACACGTTCTATCAAATTCAATATATAGTTAATAAAGTAATATAATTAATTTCACATGACTAACTTAAACAAGTGTATTATAATAGAGTGCTCCTATTGTAAAATATAAAAGGTGACAAGTTATCAAGAAAGCTTCAAATTACAGGAAGGCCATCTCCCATAGTTGCCATTTTAATCAAATAATTTAATTTAAAAAAATTATTTTTCGCCTATCCTATTTCCTATCTTCCTTTTCCCATCTTGTGCTTGATCCCAACTAAGATACATTTAATCCTTATTGGAGGAAAACACATTCTATTAGGTTTATTTAACGTTTAAAATGTTTTTTTTAGTAGACTTAAGGTATGGAGATCCAACTTATGCAAAGACCCCTTGTTTGGAAACCCAGGGCCCCAAGCATTCTGCATAACATAGTTAAAAACCTCAAGCCTCTTGCTATACCTTGGGACATCATTGCTGGCAGCAACAAAAGACAGCAATAGCAGAATATGTTCACTGATGCTATCTTTTTTCTTAGGCTGACAACAACATTAATTGTGCATAGATATGAATGCACTCTGCGCTGTGGGGCAGTGGTCCTTTAAGAGTCTTTAAGAGCCTTACAGGAATGCACATGGGGGGGGGGTGAACTTCTATATAAAATTAATGCATTAATGCTTTTTTCATATATATATATACATACATATACACAGACAGTCTCAGTCACCTTGTTCCTGTTGCACACACTGACAAACTGTATTTGTCATGTATTGTATTACAACTTGCATTCATTGTAATGTATGTAACAAATTCAGGGTCCCAGTTATAGAAGCTGAATGTGACACTCAGCCTTTTGACTCCTGCTATATGTGATGGTAAGTCTGTTGATTCCTGTTATGCAGGATGTATGGAGTTGACAGTCTGATGGGTTCTATTATACATGCTGCATGTGTTTGCAAGTCCTAGGTTTTCATTACATATGCTATATATGATAGTCTCACAATCCTAATGAATATATACATGTTTTAGCCAGTCATATGTTTACTGTCATCCATAGTTATTGAGATGGTGTATCAATTGCAATATATTCTGTATTTGATGGTCAGTATGATGTTTTTTGTTATATATGTTGTATGTGGCAGTACGTTTCATGGTTACTGTAAGATTGCATGGTTCCTATAATTTATGCTGCTTTTGAATTCGTTTTCCCTCTACATGTACAATATTTACTGTGCCACTTGCTGCCACATAATATGAAAACATAAAGGATCCATTGCCATTCTTAACAGTTGACGGGTCTTTTTTCATTGAATGCTGACGTTTTTCATCTCCAAGCAAACCTTTGATGATTGTGGCCAAATAGTTTAATTTATACTTCATTAGTCCCACAACACTTGTTTCCAAAGGCTTCTGGCCTGTCTACATGCTGTTTTGAATATAGACTTTGGGGCAGATTTTTTTTGGGGTCAAAACTCACAAATTCGTATTTAAAACCATCAATTTGAATTTGAATTTGGATGTGAGATTTATCACACCTCGAACCTGGAAGCCTTTGTAATTTGACTATGCTCCACCTAAAACCTGCCGAGTTCATGTAGAAGTCAATGGCAGAGATCCCTTGAACTATTTGAAGACGTTAATAGTAGCGATGAGCCAAATTTTTGGCAAGTTTAGCTTCGAAAATTACACTCCGTAGACTACAATGGGAGAAAAACATTGCCAATCAAAAAAATTTGCACATCAAAAAAAATTTGCGTTTTTTTTGGGAAATGCGATTCAAGTTTTCGGGGTCGGGACTATTTGTTGAATTTTTTCATAAATAACATACCATTTGAGTTGTGAATATAATCGAATTTATTAGTGTTTAAAAAAAGATCACACTACTCTAAAATTTGACCTTTGATAACCTCCTTGGTGTTTGTGATGAGGTTGTAGGTAAGGCATCCTTGTAAGGACTGAATATGTTTGTGCAAACAACATTGCTTCGTGATATGGTGCTACACTACTTCCATGCCAGCAAAACTTTCCTGCAGGTCTTTTGCAGTCATGTTAGGGTTTTCCTTTGCCTTTCTGGGCAGCATATGAGCAGTTCTCTCATGTACAATTTCTTAGACTTCATGGACTTGCTTTGACTTTCTCAGTTCTCTTAACTGTATTTCTTGATGGTAATATGGACACTAAAAAATTGAGGGTTTTGCAATATATTTATAGCTTTCACCTGTGCTATAGACATTAATCAGCTTGTTTTTTCATATCCTCATTCAGTTGTTGGGGAGCCAATGGTTGTTGAGTGACAGTACAAAGTTTGGGGTATCAAAAAATGTGATTAAGCTCTGCAGTTGTCAATAGGTGACCACTAATAATAGCTATTAAAGCCTAATACGTTAATTAAGAACATGGGTCTTGCAGAGTGTAAGGGTGCCAAAACTTTTGCACAGATTTCAGTTAATATGTCCTTTGTTTCTGTGAATGAAATAAAATGGAACTGTGAATTAACATTTCTGCAGTAGTATTACTACTTAACCTAGAAACTAAATGTGTCATTTGGCAAGGGGTACCTTTTTGCATTCATCTGTATGTACAGAAAATTATTTGAAGGTGGTGAACTTGATGGACCTACTCTTTGGAGCACTAGAACATTCAGTCTTGGCACTTAAGAGCCAATGCCAAAAGTTCTAGAATATTAAAAACTGTATTATATATATTATTTATTGCAATGCTTTCCTTCTCATGTGTGAGCTTTTCTATATTGTAAAATTGTTCAGCATATAGAGCAATATATAAATACATTTAGGCATACACATATATGGACTGTTGTCTTTTTTTTCAACCCAAATTAAATGTTGTTATAGGGATTTATATTTTTTTAAAAAGTGCAAATAACAAGCCACAGTAATGTAATGTAAAGGTCCATGGTTCCTGATATGTATGTCATGTGAAGATGGCCAAGGTCTCAAAGTTTTTAGAAGATATATGTGCGTTAGGGTTATGGCACACCAGACAATTCTAAGCATTTGTAGGTGTTTTATAGCCTTCAAGGGAAGTGTCAATTGCCTGCAAGCAATTGAACATGGAGGATAATATAGAAGCTTTACATCAGTGAATGCAGGGTAAGGACATACCGTCATACTGCAGACTCTGCATTCTAGGCTCTTTTTTATCCTGGGTTATTCCCATGACACCCTGCAGAATCTGCTGTATGGTAGTTATGCCACTATGACAGGGTAACTTTGAACATTTTATCCCCAGCCCATGGACATATATATATATATATATATATATATATATATATATATATATATATATATATATATATATATATATACATATTCAAGCTGATACAAACAGGACTCCAACACAAAAAGATTTGTCAAAAAAGGAATAATGGAAACAAGTTGGTTGTGAAGAGCATTGTGCGCTCATCTCGTACTTATAGGCTGAATAGACAAGGAGTAGCCACAGAAATGAAAGACTAGTGTAACCACAGGAGTGAAATTAATAACAGGTTAACAACAATCAATCGCGTGAGAATAAAAATAGGAAAGCAAAGAGCATACAATATTAAACAACTCAATGTAATGCAAGAAGAGATAAAAATGCATTAATAACAATAAGAAGCAATAAGTAAAAATTGAGTAGTAATGAGATATGTTGAAATTGCACAATGAGCTTCATATTTAAAGAAGCCATTGGTTATATTACACCTCACTTTGGGCAAAGGGTAACCCTTTCAATCTCTATCCCAGATACTTTTCTAAGTATATTGTGACCATTGTTTCTTCCAACTTCCTACCTGTTTCTGTGCCTTTTTATGTCATGTAATAGAATATATGTCAAGTAATAGAATAAAATTCACAGTTTCTAAGCATTTTTAATTACTAACGTACATTATATAGGAAACAATACTGGGGAATAGACAATTCCTAAAAATGTAATTTCTAGATTTTAATTATGCTATTAAACACTGGGTTGCTTTGTCACATTGTTATATTTTTCAGAATTATTATTTTTAATTCTGACTATGAATATTTTCATTTTTTAATTCTGTTAAACGTTTCTAAGTAAATATACAAATCTACCGTAGGGGTTCCCTTTGCCAAAAAAAACCTCTTTATTGTCTTATGTGCCATAACCCTTAATGCAGTGGTTTTAAGACATTTTCTTTCAAGCCACAAGGCCCAACATTTGGCCAAAGTCACCTTTAATTTAATGTTACAGAAACATGTATGTATAACTTTATTTATAAAGTGCTACAAGGAAATGCTGCACTGAACAATCTTAAAATGTACACAGGGAGGACAAGTGTTATAATAAATACAATAAGTATAAATACACAGGGATAAAGTGCCATGTGGTATAAAACACAGAAGGAAGGAGGTCCCTGCCCCATAGCGCTTACATTTTAAGTGACATACATAAAAATGGTATCCAGTGATAGTTCCAAGAAAAACAAGCAATTTTCCAGCACTTGTGTGCTTGTGCTTCAATATTGTTTAACAAGTGCACACAGTACACTTGTGTTCACTAATAGTAGAACACTACAGTACCCCGTCTGGGTTATGTCTAAAACCACATTTGTCAGCTTGACAGAGGACTAATATGTCCAAAATGTTGCTGTGATATGCCATGAAAAATAATAAAGGTGATTTTAGACATAAACAGTAGTGCTGCAAAGTTCTACTAGTGCCGGACAGTTTAAGGATGTCCAGGACAAATTTGAGAAATTACGGATTAACCCAAATGCAACATCATCCTAACATTCATTTTCCTCAATTGGAATCAGACAGTTGCTGGAATCAGACTCTGACTCTGATTTATTAAGGGTTCGAAAAGTAAATTCAAATTTGAATTTTCTTTTTGGTGTCAACATTTGAATTTTTTTTGGTGTCAAAATTCACACATTTGAATTTTAAACCCCCAATTTGAATGTAAATTTGAATGTGAGATGTATCACACTCGATCATGGAAACAGTTCTAATTTGAATATTCGCCACCTAAAACCTGCCGAGTTCATGTCAGTGGCAGAGGTCTAATGCCCCATTTGAAAATGTTAATGGGCTTCCAGACATTTGAGTTTTTTCAGAGGAAAATTCTTTTTGAATTGCGTTCGTAATCGAATTGAATTCAAATCGAATTTTCGGGTTGAGAAAATAACATACTGATCTTTAAATATATAAAGGCTTATAAGAAAAATATAAAAATATGGTATATAACAAAATATATTACATACCTTTAGGGCTTTATTTTGAAAATTCCTACAGTTATTTTGTCTTAATAAGGGATTACTTTGTGGTTGTTGGTTTCTAGTCTGGTGGTCTAAGCTGCTCCAGGAAATACTTGCTATCCCTGTATAATTACTGTACATGCTACATTGTATGTGTTATATTTGGTGTCTCTTTATCTCGTTAAAGAAAACACATTCATGCTAGGTAAGTTTTCACTTTGGTATGAGGGAATTTGAAATTTTTTTTTTTTGCCTAGAACAGGATTTCTTTATTTCATTGCTGTAAAACTGGAGCAGATGGGAGCCCAAAAGAAGACTTCTTGAAACAAACAGCCCCAGGTGAATGCAAAGAATGCCAGAGATTAAATTGTGTCTGGCTTTTGGTACATCAAGTGAAGCATCCAGCAGAGTTCTGCAGTTTTATGTACTGTAAAATATTTTTATTTGGAAAAAATAGCCAGTGAGCAAATGATCCCGCATTGCCTTCCATTCATTTTAAATGATTTTGGATATTGTTACTATTTGATTCTCTGTGAAGTAATCTAACATCAGCACATCTGCGCCAAAAGAATTGAGCACAGACATCACTTGCACACCAACCACCAGGCAGTCCTTGGCACAAATTTGTCTGACTGGCGTCAAACACAGGTCGTTTTGCCCCTAGAATTTTCTTGGGGAAAAAAAAAGCAATATTGTGGGAAAAAAACATGGTGCTTGCTCTCCAAATCCTACTTTGCTCACACAGGGATAGATGTAAATGAGCCCTATTGTTTATGTCAGTCTCACAGCTGGAACAATATATGATGCATTGATATAGCACTGACTCTGACTTACACAGTGTTTATCATTCCTCTTAGCCCCTGCCCAAATGGTGCTTTTAATGTAGGATCCCACATACTAGTGTCAATTTTTATCAGGAGTTAGTTACAATTCATGACACCGTATATCATGCAGGCAGTGCAAAGGTCAGAAGCAAAATTAGGTGCTACGGGGCAGCAATTATACTCACTGAGCAAATGTACCTTTTACTGAGCCACCACCTTCAGTGGTTTAGATCACGGTCACTTTCAAATATAAACTCTAATGAATGGCCCATAAAGGGAAACTCTCATTAATATCAACATGTACCCAAACTGTAGTGCACAATTCTTTTACTAATTCTTTTAACAAATTTGCTTTATTATTTTTTTTTGCTATATAAAGATTTATTCCTCTGCTTTCCCAACCTAAATATTTTTCCTACTTGAACTCAACCATCCTGTGTGTTATTGACGCTGCAAATTGATAACTTATGTCAGTGACTCACAGCATGAGTGTGTTATTTGCGCTTGGAAAAACATTTTGGGTTGAGCAACTCACATGCAAATCTTTAAATATATAATGTACTGTAAGAAAAATTTAGCTACAGTTGCTTTTCAAAGAGATATATAGTGAATAAAGTACTCCCTCTTGTAAAATATAAGTATATTATAAGTTACCGAGGAGTTTCATGACCATACAGGTCATGGAACTCCAAGGTAACTTCTAATATCCTCATATTTTACAACTGGGGGTACTTTATTTATTATAATACACAAGTTTCAGTGAGTCATGTGTATCATGTTCTGACATCAGAACTCACCGTTTATAACTGATGACATCAGAACTCACCGTTTATAAGGATATAATTTACAGGATATTCATGGCTTTTGTGTATTATATACAGTATATCACATGTCTTTAAGGCCTTATTTTGAAAGTCCGTACATTAGCGATAAGACATTTAGGGTTTTTATTCTTTGTTGGTGTTGGTTTTTATTTTTTTGTTCTAAGTCGCCCCAGGAAATAAGTGCCTATAGCATGTAACAAACACATTCTGTCAATATAAACTGCTTTCTTATTGTAAATACTTTGTGCAATGCTGTTTGGTGCCTTTCTATCTCATTATAGAAAAACAGAGCCATGCATCCCTTCAGTTTGGGCAATTTAAAATGTTTCTGCCTAAAACTTCTTCAAGACTTGAAACAAACAGCCCCAGGTGAATGCACAAAATGCCAGAGATAAAATTGTGTCTGGCTCTTGGTACATCAAGTGAAGCATCCAGCAGAGTTCTGCTTTATGTACTGTAAAATGCCCAAAGATTTTGAAAAAAATAACTGGCTGGCAAATGATCCAGCACTGTCTTGCATTCATTTTCAATGATTTTGGATATTGTTACCATTCACCATCATGTATATTAATGGCAACGTTCTTTCCTACTGATTCAATGTGAAGTAATCTATCATTTTCCCCATAACTTTTTAATGCTAGCAGTAACACTCATAGTCATATGTTCCTTTAGGACATTAGTATTTAACTTGGGCATTATTGTATTCTGAAATGCAGTCAGTAAGATCCAGGTTGGCTTTACCCAATGATACTATAGAGCTCTATTGAATATGTCCGAGCTTTGTTTCCATTGACCATAGAACCAGCTGTTTTAAAATGTTCTTTTACAGGTTCACAGTTAGATCTAACTGAGGGATTCACTGCCACAGCTTGAATTTTTGCCTTTTGCTTGCCTCCAAGCTATTTTTTAACAATCCATCACATTATTGCACCGTAAAAATGTATTTTTGTTCATATACATTATCTGCACAAGCATGTTAAATAATATCATGAATCTAGATATTTAGCGCTGGATAAATCCACGTGGAAGTTTGGTATAAGTATTCTTTATATGTGACTTGATGTTAAAGAGTGCCACAGGTGTTGCACACTTTGCAAGAAATACGAGGCAGCTTTAAAAATTGTTTTCATGTATCTTGATTCGGCCCTTAAATAAATGCTGAAAATTTGCACAATCCTTAAATGCTTCATCAGACTCAAAACTACAGTAATAAACCTTGCATCTTTATGGAAGCTTCCATTCATCCAGATCACAATATACATTACCTAGCAGAGATAAGTCTAAAGCAATTGGACTTGCTAAATAATCTTTAAAATGTTTCAACACTCGCCCAAGTGGCTTCTTCCATGAACTAACACTTAGGGGCAGATTTAAGAAGGGTCGAATATCGAGGGTTAATTAACCCTCGATATTCGACCAGGAACTAAAATCGTTCGACTTCGAATATCGAAGTCGAACGATTTAGCGCAAATCCTGCGATCGAACGATCGAAGGATTTTAATACAATGATCGAAGGAATATCCTTCGATCAAAAAAATCACAGGCAAGCCTATGGGGACCTTCCCCATAGGCTAACATTGACTTCGGTAGCTTTTAGCTGCCGAAGTAGGGGATCGAAGTTTTTCTTAAAGAGACAGTACTTCGACTATCAAATGGTCGAATAGTCGAACGATTTTTAGTTCGAATCGTTCGATTCGAAGGTCGAAGTAGCCCATTCGATGGTCGAAGTAGCCCAAAAAACACTTCGAAATTCGAAGTTTTTTTAATTCGAATCCTTCACTCGAGCTTTGTAAATCTGCCCCTTTGTTGAACTGAAGCAGATACATCATATGATATTTTTCAAGGTTACTCAACTAAAGGGCAGTTTCTTTAGATTTATAGCAGAATGTTAAACCTTGCATATGCAATCTGGAGCAAGTGACAAGTAATGAAATGTTTTTGCTTTGACTGTGCAAAGAAAATCAGAACTTGCCAATTTCGTTCATTGCAAGCAAAATATATTATCATAATGTAATGAATGAAAGCAAATTACCAAATCATCTGCATAGTAAAAATTGCATTATAGAGCATGCAACATCCAACTATTCTGGCTGTACTCTGTTATATTCAGGGTAATACATTCCAAAAGGAATGCAACAACTCTTCCTATTTGAGGATTTAAATGAGTGAAATAATGTACCTCTTGATTGTCCAGCAGTATATTGGTCTATAAACACAGAACTTGCATATAAGGCCAAGCAACACATAACCAAAGCACTAGAACTGCAGTCCAGTAGAGAATATTTAAGAAATGCAAACACAGGAAAATATGTTAGCATCAGAAATCAGCAAATATCCATAACTCCTGTTTTAGGGTTAAAATTCCTTTCAACATTATAAGTAGCAAACCTGACATAAGAGGGTGTTCTTAAAGTTGTGGGGACACTCTGAGACTAATTAAAGTACAATGTAGAGTAGAGTAGAAGAAAAGTGCAAGTGTTCAGTCAAAAAAAAAAATATATACACACCTGAGCTGTAAGTGTGTGTGTGTGTGTGTGTGTGTGTGTGTGTGTATATATATATATATACAAATAGCAAATAAACCGCACTCCTGGTCTTTTAAGGTGAAAAAATCAAATCATATTTACATATTTATTTCGACATTTCGGCTCCTAACTCAAGCATATATATATATATATATATAGCCAAGTCTAGGGATCTAGCTGAAACGTTAGTTGTTTTTGTTTTTTTACAAGTCCTGTGAGTGCGAGCCTCTGTTGTGCCTGCATGCAATTGTCCAAGCTTTTTGCACACACACACACACACACACACACACACACACACACACACACACACACACACACACACACACACACACACACACACACACACACACACACACACACACACACACACACACACACACACACACACACATATATATATATATATATATATATATAAAACATGAAAGTATTTTATTCTGCTGTATGATTATATCAGCATGAATGTGGGTGTGACAGTGTTAAAACGGGGCTTATTAATATTTATTCATTAGAGACACACTGTGTTTTGCTCCTTTACCATTATACAAAGATGACCTACCAAGTGCTTGCCTCCAGATGAGAGCACTGTTAATCTTCCATCAACCATAAAATGGAGCCCATCTTTCACACACATTTGGAGAAACATTAGAAGTGCTAGTAAGCGGAGAGGGGGTACAGGCAAAGTGCACCGTATCAGCTCCACATACTATCTGCTGGGATACCTAAATAATTTACTGATCCCTCACCTCCCATCTGGGGAGCAGGTACAGGAGTTGCTGGCAAGACTGCAAGAAACCTGCTGAAGGGTGGAGTGACAGAACATTGATACGGCACAGACATGTGCTTTTAATTAATGAGACCACCCTATCACCATTACTTGTGGATTCTATAACTCTGCCTGGTCCTCTGCCTTGTGGCACAGTTTAACCATTTCTTTATATTGTTTCCTTTTGATCCAACTACCTTATACTTGTATACAAGTACCTTTATAATCTCCTCCAACCTTTTCCTGCCTATATACTCTTTCAGACTAAAATCTCTGAGTAACATATTTAATTACTATTCAAAGTCACCCAGTACCCTCTGTAATATCAAGCCACACTTTAACCATGCATTACCACATTGTCCACCTGTGCGACCTCTGTGAGAATCAAATAGATAAAGCTACAGTCTAGTACCTTCCCAAATACCTCTGAAGAACCATAATACACATTATCTGTATATATACTCACAGTGAAAGAAGAGAGTGCCCTGTTTAGAATTTTGGCACCCAAGGTGAGCTGCTCACACGGTAACACGGCTACACATACAGTCAGCATTCCTTTTTTTTTATTAACCTGCTAATTTTGTAAGACAGATGTTCTTTTATACAAATGTACTATTCTGGAGGTACTGTCTGCACCACAACAACAAAAAGTGCCAGACCTACCACTGTCTGGCTTTGTGTTAATGCATACGAGTGTAATATTTTGCTTTGGCATGTTAAAATGCTCAGTACTTGCCTATTCCAATGTATTAAGCTGGTCACACACAAGCTGGTGTACAGGATTTTTAGATGATCAGTGTCTAATACTGTCACAGATCTGAAGACCAAAAGCCACTGATCTGATCAATGAAACGGGAAGGGTGTATGGTCCCTTCTACATGTTGGGGGTCATGGCCAAACTGGTTTTCTATTCCAAGTGATTAGAATGGGAATGTTCACAGTATTTAGGAAACAGCAGCTGTTCAATGTGGTTAGAAATGGCAGAATTGTATAGGGAATTTTCCTTTTGGCGCACCCCTGTCTTTTTTTTGACACACTGGGGGGATTCTTCACATATAATTACAACGAAAGATGCACAAATCTTTATGAATCCTTAAAATAATTGTCCACCTAGGCTCCCCCCTCTATTCGTGGTCTGAAATGTCTACGGCTCTCAAGTAAATTCATCTCCATACATCACACGTTTTTAAACACCTACTGCACATCTGCAAATGTACATGTAAACAGGGGTTCCCATTGCTGCATTCTCTGACATCATCCTGAGACAAGAATATGGAAATCACACACAACCTACCTCCAACATGCATTTCTGACTAGGTTTCTGAGAGTTGTTTCATAAAATTACAGCTGTTCTATAAATCTTAGCACTGACTTAACTTCTTCCTACAAACCCTCTTGCTTTGCTTTCAGTGGCTCTCTCCCAACTGAATCACTTACCTTTGTGTTATAGTTTCCGTCACAAAGCATAATCAGTCGTGCTTCGTCTGGGATCCCCAGTATGTATCATCTACTCCCCCCACCCCAACCAGCCAGCATCCCATACATCACTACTAACTATTTTTAGCATCAGTTTTTCTCCACATCAAACCCAGAGACAACAAGGAAATACCCAGCCAGAGGGGGGCTGCTGCACGGGGAGGAGGGAAAGGATATTTAGGGAGGTGGGGATAGGAGGACATGAAAGAAATACACAAAATTTGGAGATATACAGATTACCAATAGGAGAAAGCAGTGACATGAAGAAAAGAGAAAGCTATTGAGTGCTTTGCAGATCTTGCAGTTCATTGTCTCGTGCTTCTTAACTTCTCCCTGATGCAGTCAATTAAACCACCTCTCTCCCTGCTCTTTCTTCTCTGCAAAATCACTTTCACTCTCCCACACTGCTGCTGAATGCATGACTGCAGGAACCAGGGCTGAGGGGGCTTGCACATAAACACCAACATGCCCCCCAACATACTATCTGTACCCAAACTGGTCCACATTACTAAATGCTTGATGGTTGGTGCTTTAAGGGAAAACTATTCACACTATAAAGGTTTTTGTTTTGGAATTTGACCAAATTTCAATGCTCTTGGCAAGGTTTGGACCCAACCCAATATTTGCATTTATTAAAATTATAGGGGGGTGAGTACCTACTTGACAAGACAAGATAAAATAGCAGTCACAGCTACTATAAAATGATGACTAAAGTGTGCGAATGATCACGATAAACAATAGAATGTTTGATTATATTTCACAGACTTGGGAATACTTGAGAAGACCAACTATATAATACTCATTTTTTTCAAATTTTTCTTACTGGACATGTGCAAAATGAATGGACCCTTGAGACCGTACCTTTTTGGCCTGAAAGCCTCTTCTCTGGCTTTCATTTTGTTTTATACAGTATATAAAACACAAGTCCCCTTGTGTTTTCTGAAATGTTTTGTGTGCTATTGTTCTAGTGCACTAAATTTAGGCTGGCTCCCTGAATTAAAAAAAAATGTATGAGCGGCTGATGGTCTGTGCCAAGGCCGTGCTTTAATAGATTTTATGGTCACGACGTGCATGTGTGTGTAACCCTCTCCCTGCTACACCCTCAGAGGAATCTCTGTGCTCTGGAGCATTTATAGAGTGATTGACTCACTGCCTCTAAAAATCTCTCATGCTTTTAACCCATTGTTTGCCGGAACACAACGGGTAACATAACAGCACAATTAAGAGGACAAGGTATCTGAAAAAAGGGGAGTCTGGAAACAAAACCCTAAAATTATAACGGCAAATGAGACTTTTTAAACGGATCGTGAAATGGAAGACACCTGACACACCCAGCTTGGAATGACCTTGACAAAAACTCCTTTTGTTACATAGATGTTAGTTGTAAGAAGTGTAAGCATGGCAGAGAAATGCTACAGAGCCTTGCAGAGACAAAGTGAAGGGATTGTGACTTGGTATAAAGACATGAGTAGGTGAGACATGTGTAGGCAGTTAAATGCCAGGCAAAAGTGAGATAGAGGCAGAAAGAAGTGAGATGAGACATAAAGGTTAGAGGTAACGCTGAAAAAAACAGACGTGAAAAACAGAGAAGGGGCAGGGCACACTGACATACGTATGGGGAGGAAGGGACAGAGAGACAGGGAGAACAATCAGACAGTTAAAATGACTAATCCCAGTGGAGAAATAACCAGTTACATTTGTATTCACTGTAAATTCTTGGTGTTGTTTTAACCTGCTCTTTCATCCTTCATAAACAATACTCATGGATCAGTACCTGCCAAATACTGAAGCTCAGAATCCGCAAGGGGTGCACTGAATATTATACAGAAATAGGACACTGATTTAAACTGAAAGCTCCAAAATTTTCATATATCACCCAGCCCCACTCCTGCGGTACTCCTCCACTCTAGTCCTCTCTCAGTAAAGTGAAACAAAAAAGCTAAAAGCCCACGGTCACGTACTGATTCAAAGGATAACACTGCTTGAGAAATATTAGCAAAGACGTCATACGTTCTACAGATACAGGTCTCCGGAAATTAGTTATCCAGAAAGCATGAATTATGGGAAGGCCGTCTCCTATAGACTCCATTTTAATCAAATCATTCAAATTTAAAAAAAAGAAATCCCTGTAATAACACAATAATACCTTGTACTTGATCCTAAGGTATAATTAATCTTTATTGATTGCAAAACAATTCTATTGGGTTTAACTAGTGTTTAAATGATTTATTACCAGGTTTAAGGTTTAGAGATCCAAATTGTGGAAAGACCCCTTATCTGGAAAAACCCAGGTCCCAAGCATTCTGGATAACAGGTCCTATACCTGTACCAGGGCATAGGAATGTAAGGAAGGAAGGAAAGAGGGCAGAATCCGAAATATTAAAATATCAAAAAAACAATTGAGAGAGAGAGCTGGGGAATATATAATAGCTGCCAGCACAGGACTCCTTCCTTGGATTGGTCTACATAATGTTACACTGAGTGCTACAGTGCTGACAGATTGCGTGGTTCCCTTAAGGGAAAATATGCCATGCTTCTTATTGTAATTAGCAAGCATTTATAGCAAGCATTTATAAAACCCGACATATTTCACATACAAATACTAAATCACGGGTTTTATTATGGTTTAAATTGCACATATTTTCTCTAACAAGAGGTTTAAAACTCCTATGGCCCATCATTTCTTTAGACACCCCTTAGCTCACAATACAATGTGTAGCAAGACAAAAACTCATTTAATTTTGTAGTTGTAGGCACATCCTAGACAACAAGTTAACATTCATCCTATTAGTGCATCAGGTTGGAACCCCCCATATATATTCGCTTTGGCCCAACTGTACTGGATAGCCCCACTGTTTGGGAATGGCATGCTCTGAAGAGAAACACTAGTCATATACTCATACACAAGTCGTTACCTTTGGCAATTGTTTCAGCTAAGATGAGCCTCTAGTGCAAGTCATACTCAAATATACCAGTGCAATACCCAGAGACAGAATCTTCAATACACACAATAAAGGGACGATGAATACGGACATTTTTTTCTTTAAACTGTCCCCTTGCATAGCTGCTGAATTTAAACATCCTTTTCAAGTTTTTGAGAGTTAAAAACATTGCCTGTAACTTCCCTTAACTGCACTAGCTCATATAATAATAAGGTTCATGGTGACACTTGTAGTGCAACTCTTAAAGATGTTTTTTTTTGTTTGTTTTTTTTAGCAATGTTCTTTTCTTTACTAGAGGAGAGCTGACTATTGCTACATGCACAATGGTACATGTAGTCAGGACCAGCAGTGCACAGAATATCAAAGGATGAACAAATGTCGTCTGCAATTGCAATTCCATTTAAATTAACTTTTAAATCTTTTTTTTAAAAATTAACTCTTGTATATAGCACAGTAGCAGTAACGTAACTAGAGGGGGCGGGCCCTGGCGCAGGACACGGGGCGGGCCCCCCTCCGTACGCCCGGAACTGCACAGGATTCATTGCGCGTGAGCTGCCGGGGGGCCCTGAGGGGATGTGGGCCCTGGCCCAATCGCACCCCCTGCTCCCCCGGTAGTTATGCCACTGCACAGTAGTCTAGAATTTCATTTTATTATGCTAAATTATAATTGTTGAGCATTTAGTTGCATTTCTCACTTTAACCTCTTATTAATGAAATAATAAATACACAAAATTACAAATGTTGTATCTGTGCACGTAAAAAGGTCCATTCATGTTAAAGGGTGGTTCACATTTAAGTCAACTTTGAGTGTGTTATAGACTAGACAATTCTATTCATATCCCAACCTCTTATTCATATACGTGCATGGTTGCTAGAGTATTATGGACCCTAGCAACAGGTTGCTGAAATTGCCAACTGAAGAGCTGCTGAAGAAAAAGGTAAATAACTCAAGAACCACAAATAATAAAAAATGAAAACCATTCGCAAATTGTCTCACAATATCACTCTCTACGTCTTATTAGAAGTTAACTCAAAGGTGAACAACCCCTTTAACTGTGACCCCAGCAGCCACTTATTTTTAGCTACAGCTCATAACACAGCAATGGTTCACATTGCTACTTCTACTCCTCACAAACAGTATAGGATAGGGTCAAGTATATTATTATCTGTATCAGTATAGCAACCGATTCCCTAAGACCTAATTTCCAATAATAATTTAGGAATTTGATTGATTGATTGATTTTATCAAATAGTAACTCACAGTATACTATTGTGACAGCCCTGGAAGAGAAGGACTTTTAATCAATGGGGTATAGGTGTTCGTGGCTACACTGTTTTTTTATTCCCTGAAAGCAGGTGAATTTTTTTTGGGAAGAACCACTACAAAGATCCCTGAAACAAAGGCCAATCAGTCTTTGTAGCACGTCACTAAAAGCAGTTGCAGATTACTCACGTACGGATAGTCATGCATTGATATATATATATATAATTCATTGCTTTTTTTCCTATGAAAAACACAGGGACTATTTTTGTTCATTGTGCATGGGTGTGGCTTCAGGAACCTGCAGAATGAATGTTCTACTGACCAAACATAGACAAGCTTGCTTGCAGTCTCTTCCATGTTTGTACAGGCATTTCAATTTATAAGGGTGGGGGGCAATCTATTTTTCAAGCACTGTGCACTTTCTGCCTTCTAAAAACGTAGTAACTGCACCTGTGCCATAGGTTTCCTGAGATCAGGTTTTACCTACGTGATCTCATTCCAATTAGCTGAAAATAACAGATAAAGATTCATATACCACAGTCTGTGAGCTCTAACACGTGATCAGTTCTCATAACAGGAAAAATAGAGAAGTATCCAGAAAATTCAAATGTTTAATGATCCACACATTTAATATATAAAATCAATAAACAATACAAATGAAAGATTATATTTCTTCCCTTTGACTAACAGGCAAATTGAATATACAGGCAGGCATATCAAGCAGATTAATTCACAAAATACAAGTCCTGTCTTTGATCTGCCCTACGAAAATCCCATACTTTCCCCCATGGCACATACGTATACATCATGTCTACAAATCTTTCTGACTAGGAAACCCCTGACGCACAAACCCGTACTAACCCTGAGTTTGCTGGACTCCAAGTGGCTGAAGATTCCAAAGCAAAATGCTGCTAGAAAAACCCATTGCTGGCAACCTCTTCCCCTCGCTCCTACAATACTGCCTCCTTCCTCTGAGCCTTAGCGCAGAAAGCCCTTTTGGATTGTGGGGGAATCCTCGCTGCTGTCACTAACACCTTGCATTTCCAAACAGCATTGGAAGGGATGTGCAAAGCTGTGTATACTAGACATTCACAGGTTATCGTAATTATATCTCATGTGTATACTTGTAACAAAACAAAGGCTGGAAAGAAAAATTGTACGTTTTGCTAAATTACACCCCAAGCATTGGATTGGTATGCTGCTGTTGGATAACCTAGTCACACACATCATCTTAGAATGAACAGTAACTGTAAAATAGATTCAGTTCAGTTAAAAACACATATTATACATTATAATGTAAATATTCCTATTCATCACTAAAACCTAACCTACATGCATTCAGTCAAGATTATGCATTTTTAACCATTTATGGACAACCATACAGATTAATGAGCTCCCAACTGCAATCTGCAACATGGAACCTTTCCATACAAATATTTACAGTGCAGAAGTAGCACAAATCCTTCTACTGATTTTGCCACAGCTTCTGCTCTACAGATTCAATGACATTTATTATGTATATTATAGGAACTACCCATAGGGCCCACAAATTGTGGTCTTAAACTTCACCAATCACCTTGAGTTTATTAATCCCTATATCCATTACCTACCCATAACCTCCACATTTGGCATTGTGCATAGCCCCCTTCATGGTCCAATTTTTATTATTTCCCTGGTTTGAAATTAAATTCAAATGCTGTTGTTGTAGTTGTACCCATGGCTGCAGCCACCCATTTCTACTGAATCTACCTGTAAGGCATTGGTTTTCTGGTATCTCTGAAGCTATCCTTTAGAGATCCAAAATTCAGCCATGGCATTCAGTTCATAACAAGTTTATAAAAAGCCTAGCTGCATTTATTTGCAAAATTATCAGGGAGAGCAAATAAATGTTCACTCCACTTTTACCTAGGCCGAGGCCACAAAGGCATGCCACTACTAGTCGCATCTGTCTGTGAAGTAAGTAAACGGTGTGGCTGTGGGGAAGAGGGGTGCAATCGGGTCGGGGGCAGGAAGGTGTGTGATTGGATCGGGAAGAGGCGGGAGGTGTGAGTAGGTCGGGAACAAATGGGGGAAAGCAGCCTAGAGCGCGTACCCTTTTTCGATCCGGCTTTGATCTTACCCCAGCTGGCCTTCGGAATGGATATATAATTTATGTGAAAGTAGGGAGGGGTGCTGGGTTTTCATTTGGAAGGGTTGAATTTGATGGTCTTTTTTCAACCCGATTTAACTACAGTTTGTAACTCCTCTCTTTTGTATAACATAGTGATATAGCTGCTATAGTATCACAACCCATATTCCAGCAGTACCACCAATGGAGGAATTGAGACAACCTCCTCTAGAAGTGTATATTTACTGCTTAAATAGAAAGTATAGTGTTCTAGAAGGTTTAACATAAAAAAGTGATCACTCGATTAATAATTGCCAAAATATTTACCAGATATGGTCCAATCCGCCTCTTTTAGTCTCTGGACCACTTTACCTTCATGTTGTTGACTACCTTAAAAAAAGAATATTTTTCATCTATTAAGAAAAATATATATATATATTATTCAAGCAGGAATATAAACCTCACGCACTCTACTAAGATTCATTGTTGGCTAGCTACCTTCTCTCTTGATCCTACTTCAATTTCCCTGGTTGAGTAGCTACTTGAACACTTTTTCCAATATTGATGCAGCCGTTGGCAGTACAAAACAAGAAAACTTATTGCAAAGGGAAAATAGATGCATTTAGACTGTAGAATAAAAGCAACATGGATTTGAAGGTTCCAGGTGCAACATATAAAGTTGTACTACTAAAGAGTGCTGGTGGTTTCTATTTGTGTTTAATTACAGCACCACTGGTTACAGATAGAGAGATGCCCTTCTTACATATTTCCTATAAATATGTTAGTGATAATATGAGCAGTATTAAATTAATTACTATGCCACATGGTGTTGCTTTGGTCTGAAGCAACCCGTGTAACAGTATGCAAGGCATGTTGGCCTAGACAATAGTGGATGACTGAGTGGTGAATTTGTATTTATGTTGTGCTACTAGTGATATTGTAACAACATACCATGGTGGTCTAGTGGGGGGATGTTAGGGACACCCGCCGAGAGTGGTATCCTCTTCTTCCTGAAAGTCGCAGTACTAGGGTGCGCGCAGCGTGCCTCTGCTCCCTTTATTGGCGCATGCGCGCTGGCGTGCATACATCAGCGCGCAACCGCGTGGAATTCTCCTGGTTTGACCCTTGTCTGCCTGACTTCGTTTGTACTCTGCCTGCCCTGACACGGACCTGATCTGACTTTGCTTTCTGTCTACGCCTTGTACTGCAACCTTTTGCCCAAAAGACTTTGCATACCTGTTGTGCCCCTTTGCTTGTTCAGAACCCCTCGCTTTGCACCTCTCTTAATAAGACCTGGCGGCATCCGATTAGCCGAGGGCTCCTCCCGAGGTGAAAGGCGGCTGTTAAAGGCGGAAGCAAGAGCCAAGAACAGGGTGCTTAGCATTGGTTCTGAATTTAGGGTGCCAACCGTGACAGATATAGGTTGGGGGCTGTCTGCTGTGTGTCAAACTTCTGGTGGGAAAGTATATTAGATAAATTTGTGTGATATGTGTTATGAGACAAAAAGAGTCTAAACTTGGGGAGCTTTGACTACCATGGTATGTAGAAAATCAGATGGCACACACTCCAGCAATTGTGCTAAATATTTGCAGTTTATTGAGATCTCCACACAACGTTTTGGGGTTACAATCTCCTTTCTCAAGAGCTCTCATTAGTGTAACTTAGTTCACAGGTATTTAAGAGTTCGGAGGAGGCACACCCCTCCCCTCTAATTATGTGACATCACAAAGTGCATATACAAATGAAACAATAAAAGACTGTGATACATTGTGTATTAATATAGCATTATAATATACCATTATAATATCTGTGTAGTGACTTGAAGTGCTTGTTACTTGTGTCCAAGCAGTAATAATAAAGGTGAATTGTTGATATATATCAATGCATTAGCGAGACTAAACAAGACCCACACCCGTTTTCAGCAAGCGCTGCCCCCTGATCTTGGACACCCCAGATGGGGGTTGCGACTGAGGGGGTGGGGGTCTGTAGGGGGGGTTGCAGCAGAGGCAAGGGGGCCCGGAGGGGGGGGTGGACCTCCGACCAATACTGTACAGGTATTCTCTCCCTAAAACAGTTGTACTGGCAGATACATCAGATACAGGCAGTCCCCAGATTAAGTACGAGATAGTGTCTGTAGGTTTGTTCTTAAATTAAATTTGTATGTAAGTTGAAACATATACATTTACTTATTAAATGCAACAAGACAGATGTCTGTCTTAACATAGTATTTATTTTTTACGTTTCTGTGCATATTAATTTTTACCTTTCTTTGCTCTGCAGTAGACAACACATACCAGAGGGGATTGGGGCAGGTGGTTCATTAAAGCTAAATGCTTAAAAATCAAGCAAGCCACAGTATGTTACTGTAACCGCCTTTGTCTGTAAGTGTGAGTGAGTTGCAAGTAAGTCGGGTGTATGTAACTTGAGGACTCCCTGTACTTCCAAGACAGGATTCAATGTCTTATTAGCAATTGAGAAAGAACAAATTTTACAGAAATTAAATCTTAGCACAAAGATAATCCAGGGACTGGTCTGGTTGCTCTTTTGGATTCCGAAATACATTTTTCATGCCACGAGGCAAATTGGAGGTTGCTTTAGGATTTTTAGCCTTCCTTCGGATCCTGTCTTGAGAACTTTAGGCAGGATTTCATGTATCTTAGCACTGCATTGGAGTCTTCTGATCTATCATCTAATACAGAAAGAAGAAAAGGGCAGTGCCTGCCACAATCAGCTCCGGATTTAATTTCCGGCCGCCCCTAGGCCGCGCAGTCTGACCAGTTGGCCGCATGGCCTAGCGCCCGCCTTCCCAGCGCACCGGCGAAAAAATGCAGTCGCAGCTGGTGTAGTTGAACGGGGACACGAACGTCCCCATAATGCGGCTGGGCGGCATGCCGCCCCTATTTTTTGCCACCTTAGGCCCGGGCCTATGCGGCCTTGCCGCAAATCCGGGCCTGGCCACACTCTTTAATTGCCCTCTATCTAGCAGCAGAGATCAAGTTCAACAATATCCAAGACTTAGCGGTCTTTCATTGTTGTGTGTTCAGCCTCCAAAAATCCATTCTTCCATAAAAATTTATACTTTTATACTCTACTATCTATTCCCCAGAATTTCATTCTCTTCCGAACAAAACAGTAGGTAGGGATTACAGACTCCATGACATTCAAATTTCTCCTATATGTAGGGTTGCCACCTTTTCTGGAAAAAAATATCGGCATTCCTATATTTTTTATCTTTTTTTCCCTATTAATAACATTGGGATACCAGCCAGGTGGCAAACCTACTTATATGGCACATTCTCAATACAGGTTTAGTACCTACATGACTTCATGAGCCTGAGCTGTTCGTCTGATCTTATCATGTTCACTTTATTAAAACTGCTAGATGTACTGTGCAATAAGGGGCATGTTCATAAATGATGTAAAAAAACTGTTTTGAAATATATCAAACTGCCAGTGCTTGTTGTGGCATCACATATTGTTATAAAACTGTGAAACCGAGATTGGTTGCTGTTCAATTTTTGCCATTGAAGAATGTCTTAAAGTAATTTAGCTGACTATTACTGCACATAGCCTTATCCATACAGCCTTCAACTCAGTCCCGGCTGATTGATTTCAAACCAGTCATCATGGCCTTAGTAGCGCAGGCATTCTTAAAAAACGTATTAGTGCATGGATGGCACAATGAGTAGCTGAATAACAGACATACCCAGCTGCTCTGTGCTATTTTAAAACTGTCTTTAAAACATTTTCTTAATAGTATACGTACCCAGGCTCACATGCCAGGGATTTCAGATTTCTACATAATATAGGCGATTGCATTTTTATCTAGCATTATATGAATTACTTTTGTGTAAGCTAGTTCATTAACTACAATGGATACATGTGCCACTACAGCATACATTGGAGCCAAAATAATGACCTTTGTTTTTTGTAATGACCTTTGTAATTTTTCAAAGTAATTGGCAGCAACTTCTAAGGTGACTTTAAACAGAAATCCATATGTTTATTGGCAATGGAGTTTTCATAACAGTGCAACAGTACTTAACATAAAGAGAGAAACTCCCAGATTTTCTGTAACCTTTACAGCTTAGTTCCCTGGCTGTCTGCATACATATGGTGTGTCTTTTGGCAGAGCATTAGCCACCCTTAGGACTCTTACTCACTGGCGTTTTGACCTGCGCTCCCCTGCATTCCGTTTTTTGGCGTTCAGCCGCAGGGGAGCGCAGGAATAGACGCAAGTCATTATTTCAAATGGGGCTGTACTCACTCAGGCGCGTGTAGGCGCCGAACGCAGGTTCAGACGCAACATGCTGCATTTTTCCTGCGTTCGGCGCCTACACGCCTACACGGCGCCTACACGGGAGCGCAGGTCAAAACGCCAGTGAGTAAGAGCCCTTAGGCTGTCAAAAAAATATTTTCCGGACATGGCTACCTGCTACTTTGGGAGGCAGTTCCCCTCCCCCAAGTGGTGGCATCACTCACCGCAGCTGCACTAGTTACTTGCTAATTGCACCCAGCTTCTATTATATTCTTCCTGCGCTGGGTCTCATTGAGCATTCTGGGTGATATGTACCCTCCCTCTAGTGTTTTTACAGACACTGTGCCACAACGTCCTCATACCTCCCAACTGTCCCATTTTTCACGGGACAGTCATGGTTTTGACTGCTCAGCCTGCAGTGTCAGGTTGTTAGTGAAATGTCCCGACTTTCTCCCTGTACTGAACAACCAGAAAAAGACAAAGTTTCTGAAATATAATTGAAGAAGAGGCTCCTGACAGAGAGCCCAGAACACTCAGAGACTGCACTTTGATACATTTATAACAATATAAGATAAACATAGGTACAATTATAACTATTTAAGATAAGTAGGTCTTTTGAGACAGCTAAAAAGGGAATTACCTTCATTAGCAAAACATTGCCCTACAACTCCCAGAAATATGTTAAAACTTTCCATAACCTGCCAAATTTTGAAAAATGGACATGGTATTTAGGGGGTTTGACCATAAAATGGGTGTGGTTAAAAATTTCCGCCACGCTGCCTGCAAAAGATCTTTTGTCCCTCTTTTAGTTTCTGAAATGTTGGGTGGTATGTGTCCTGTGTGCATGAAATGCAGTGTATGTATATCTTTATTTACATAGCGCTAGCACTTCATGATACAGTACTGTACATTTTTACAATACAGTTATAGTACAAACAGATGGACAAATATTACAACAGAAATATATAATATATAGGGGTCATTTATGAACTGCAAGTGCAGTTGCAATTTCGAATAATCAAGTGGTTGTCACTCTTGTCAATTCTTGGAGTTCTAACCTTTCCCCCAACTAGTCCAGACAAATTGCATTAATGTTTTATTTAAATTGGCAAGGTTATAGCAGATCGGTGAAAGATGAAACATAATGTAGGGTTTTAGGGCTGTGTATCTGACAATGTGCCCATACAATGCATACTTCATTAAAGAAACTGTTAGCATACATGAATGCATATTGTAGTATAGTATATAGTTGCCATATTTTTTCACTTTAAACTAAATTTAGATAAAATTCACATGCCAACAATTTATTTAGATTTGTGTGCTACAGACTGAACTGGGGTATGTGTAGGAAGTGCAAGAAGCAGATATAGATGCAAGTACCTTCAGTGAATGTCACCTGTACACAAATTGGCTGCAGCAAAAGTAGCTGCAACTGCTTGTTGTTGATCATGGCACCTCAAAGGCAAGTAAGTATAAGAGAGCTAAACAATTAAAAACAAAAATAAACAAAACTTCAAATATAAAGACCAACTGCATATTGTCTTAGAATATCCCTACCTACATCATACTAAAGGTTTAGTTTTAAGGCAAACTATGCCTTTAAACTGCTGCCAGGTTGTTATATCCCTACCACCAGGCAGTGATTTAATGGCAGAGTGGAAGATGAATAGGAGAGAGAACAAAAAAGTGAATGTCCTTGTCCTACAATAGCTTAGATAAGAAGCAAAATCATGTGTCACACACACTGGTGGATCAATAACTGCTTTGCCCTTTTATTTATAGCCACAGAGTGTGACACGCAATAAAGTTTCAGGGGGGCTAACCTCTCTTTTTCAGATGAAGTGCAATCTGTCTAAAAAGGTGTTTGAAAGCTCACGTGGCTCCTCCTAACCTTTATTTAGAGATGGAGATTCATAATCAAGTGAAGTTATAACACAGATTATAGCCCATTGGAAAGTCTTCAGGGTCTATAATTCATGTTCCAAATATTGAATTTAATACAGCAATTTAGATGGATACTGGATAATCTGCAATGTTATAAACATACAGTAGATATACAATATACAGGTATCACAAATGGCTCAGGGCTGCCAGTGTATGTATGTGTAGGGGGACAGGTGGGAATTCAGGTTCCAGTTGCAGACCCTGAAAGAAATGGGGCTAGCTGCAGTTGGTGCAGCTCAGGGGCATGTTTTGGCCGGGTGTGGCCAGAGCAGGTCAGGGGTTGTAACATTATATAACTACTTTTTAAATAGGTTCAGTCTAAGCCAGTGATCCCCAACCAGTGGCTAGCGAGCAACATATTGCTCACCAACCCCTTGGATGTTGGCCCTTAAAGCAGGTGCTTATTTTTCAATTTCTTGGTTGCATAAAACCAGATTCTGCCAAAAGCAGGGGCTACCAAATAGACAATAAGAGCCCAGGGGGTATATTTATCAAAGAGTGAAGTTAATAGTGAAGTTCCACCACTAGAGTGAAATTCCGCCACTTCCCATTCATTTCTATGGGGTTTTTAAAGGCGTATTTATCTAAGGGTGAAATTTCACTTTCACCCATTGATAAATACGCCTTTCAAAATCCCATAGAAATGAATGGAGAGCTGCGTAATTTCACTCTAGTGGCGGAAATTCACTCTTTGATAAATTTACCCCCTTATGTTTTCCCTCTGAAACTCTTTTAATGATTATGTTGCTCCCCAACCCTTTTTACAATTGAATGTGGCTCACGGGTCAAAAAAGGTTGGGGATCCCTCATCTAACCACAATCCAGTGGAGCATCTATTTGAATATGAAGGTGCACAAATGTTATCCAGCCTAACCTGGACACAGCAAATCTGCCTAGAATGGAAATCCTTCCATTTTTTTGTTTTGTCTTCACCATAAAATAATATCCAATTAAAATGTTATTTTCTAGCCCTTGAACACATCTGTAAAGCTAATGTTAGATCACTGTCAGAATACTTTCATTATCTTTCTCTGTCAGACTGCAGATTCTGCAAGATGGGTATGTGTAATGCCTAAAGGACAAAGCAAATGGCATACACTTACAGATCAACAGAAACATTTGCCTTAGCTATTAGTAGCCGTGCTCAGTAATTCACTGTGGCAACTGTTGTTTGCCACTGTCTTGTGATGCTGGCATCAAACCAGGTTCTACCCAGCACAAAGAATTAAATGGAACTGGCACAGGGCTTTTCCAAAATGCGCTAATGTTACATGAAAAAAGGGGGACACAATATCCACACTCGTGAAAGAAATGCAGGTTGTGACAGAGTATTGGATGGCAGATTGAAGGCAGAATAAAGCACAGAAAGGGGGGAGGAGAGTTTAGTGAAGCATTAAAAAGAGGGAGATGGAGAAGAAGAGAGTATGGGGATGAATAAAAGAGAATTGTGGGGGGGAAAGAGTAATAATACAGAAAGGCAGAAGAGAAGAGATGCATGAGGGAGATACCAGCCAGTGATAAAGGGTGATATAAGAATAAACTGAGCAATGAAGAACAGATTGGAGAAGAGGAGGGGGTAAGGGAGAGAGGGGGGAGATTCCATGAATATGATAAGGATGACAGAGAAAAGTCACACTAGAAATTTCAGAGATGACAGGGTGATGGGGAATAACTGAATTAAATGCTGCTAGGTTTCCCTTACCTTCAATTTTGGCTGCAGCTGCAGGGTTAATATCTACTCAGTCCCCCCCCCATACATCCCCCCACAGACTCAGGGAATCCCCTCTCCCCACCTCCCTCTGCTTCCTTTCTTTCCACATCAAAGACTGCTCTCATGCTCCTTGGTTGCCATGGTGATTGGCCATTTTCCTTGTACTGGTGTGTGCGCCAAAGCCTGTCAGGTGTTTTGTCAATAAAGCTTTGTAAAAAGCATTAACCCTTGGATTCCTTTAATGAAGAATAAGGGGGGGGGTGCGACTCAAGGATACTTGATAATCCCTATTCTAAATGAAAAGGAAAAAGAATAATAGAAAAGTAAGACACATGGAATGTAGGAAAAATTTAATAGTTTTATTGGCAGAAAAATAGAGCAAAGGATTAGTAAAATTGGTTCTGTCGATAACATGACTAAGTGATAGTGAGATAAGAGAGTGAAAGATAAGTATGGAAAGCCTTGTATTCATCTTCAAGGTCACTGGGGGTTTCCTAGGTGCTGACTATGGGCTTCCATGCTTCCCCACGGGGCGGTCCTTTGTTGTGAGAAATCTGCTTGAAAATGTTCCGCATGGGGTTCCACAATTTATATTAGAATCTTTCCAGCCGTGATTGAACTACAACTTCCAGTATGCCATAACAGCCATTGAATGTAAGAGGCAGTTAGGAGTGGTAGTTCATATAGAAGCTGGAGGCTGCAGGTTAGACTCCTGTGATATAGATGCTAACCTTCAGTTAACCTAGTTTGATACACCTTCCTACTGCTGCATATCACAATAAACATAATTTTGTAATTGTGTCCCTCCCCTTTGTAGCCTAGGCAAGTGCCTCTGCTCCCAACTTTTAGTTCCAGCCCTGATATTCAGCCTCATGACCCACACTTAGAAGTCACCCTCTGTCCCTGCACCACATTCCCTTCAGTCTCCCCGTGTCCCCCTGCTACTCCCTCCCCTCACATGATCCGGGAAACTAATTAATTCCCTGGAACAGCTGCTGGGAGAATGAAGTGCCCCATTTATCTGCAGTTTAAAGGTTAATTACTAGCTCAGCTCAGGGGAATTCTAATGCTCCCTATTCACTTTGCCACAATAAACCCTTTCAATGCTCCCATGGGAGATGGGACAGCTAAAAAAAACTGCATTGATACACTATAAAAACACTCCCCAGGGGGCTCCTCTCATGTGAAATGACTTCGAAAATGAAAGTCGTAAAGGAAGACTGAAAGTTCCTTTCCTTCTTCATTAGCATTACATCCAGATCATGAATTATAGGAATTAGAGCTAATTTTCTATATAGTTTTCTGCTGACTATGAGGCATTCTATGGTGCTGCCTTTCTGCCTATTGACTACTGACTTCAGATCAAGATAGTCCCACTGCACTGACCATAGAAATCCATGGAAACTATCCAATCGTGTTTGTTTGATTTTCATTGTGGATCACGTAGGCATTTTTAGTCAGATATCTACCAATGGAGAATCATTCACAACTTCAGAAGGTCAATACACATTGCGATGGTTCTTATATTATGTGTGATTTTGTGTTCTCTAGAGTAACAGGCTAAGTAAGAGAGGACTTGTGTTACTTACTGCCAACAGAGAATGAGATCTGAAGAATATTTTTCTAATACAAAGACCAAGACAGTCTTTAGTCTGCAGCTGAATATTTACATGTAGCCTCTGAGTTGCAGAAGATCTATAAGTGGACTTTTTAAGATTACTGGTTGCTAATCACTGGAGATGAGTAACTATCATCTGCATCAGTTCTATTGTTAAATATATTTTATAGCTGTCTCTCGCAGAAAGATATGATTAGAACATGCAATGGAGTTTTACAATAGAGCATCATTATTTTCTATACAGTATATTACATGGTAGCATACATTATACACAGACTTTATACGCCCAACAATATATTGTACCAAGCTATAGCTCCTCTAATAGCTATCTTCATCTGCAACATCTTTCTTTTTGGCAAGAAGTAATATCAGCTACATATTATGGAAATGGGTTTCACCTTCTCTGGTACTCCTATTAGTTATAAACCATGGCAATATTCCTAAGTCTCCAGAAGTAAATTAAAGGGGCTGTAAACCCAAAACCCAAACATTAAATCATGCACAATGAAAGAAAATTTAATTCTAACCAACTTCCAATATACATTCATCACAAATTTTACAAATATATTTATAAATTGGTGTACTGTGGGTTATATATTTTCTGTAGTTACAGACAATGGGTGACTTCAAGTTGAACACATAGAAGAAAAGGTTTGGTACCAGGGTGTATATATATATATATATATATATATATATATATATATATATATATATATATATATATATATATATATATATATATATATATATATATATATACACATAAACAGTTTGCGAAATATAGCTTCGCAAAAGCTATATTAAATTCACACAAAGGCAAAATTGTTTGCACAAAGTCATAACTTTTCGCATTGCGAATTTTTTTTCTGTTACCGACTTTTATTACATTCCCCTATAAATGTCTTAAAAATATTGATAATGGGTTGAGTGCAGAGGATCTCTTGTATTTGTCTGTATGAATTTTGTGGTCACAGCCTCATTGCACCCCAGCTTAATGTTTGTAAAATTTAGCGGTGAGCCCAACTTTCCCTTTTTTATACTTAAAGTAGCTGCTTGAATATGGAATACAGATTTAGACCTGGGTGATTTCATGATCTCCTGCTACTGTTGAGCACTGAGGGAGTGGAAGTGAGAAGATCATGTCCCAAGTCGGTGGCTTTGAAGGTTTCATAATGAATGAGAATGGCAACTATATATAATTTTAATTAGATATAATTTGATGCAAATAAATGGTGTTTCAAATGGCTGGGGTGAAGAAAATCTATAAACTTTGTGAAATAAAGTTGGTGTTATGGGGGTTTACTGGTCCTTTAATGCTGTTTTTCCCACTTTTTTTCAGACATTCTACTAAAATATTTTAATTTATTACACTGCATTTTCGTCTATTTAATGATCTTTGATTTTTAAGACTGGTGGACCTGCTTAATAACAGATGGCAACTGATAAACTTTATGATTGGATGCTTCACTGCTCTAGATTTGCAAAAATAGACAATGATCCTCAAAGCAGAGTACGGAGATAGTGGAGGCCTAAACAGCTGGGAAATGCTCATGTTTCAGATAGTGAAAGGGAAATCCCTAACAGAACACACAGTAATCTAGGTAGCTTGCATATTGCAGAAAAGACTGGCAGTCCAATTGGCTTTTTATCAGTTATCTGTTTCCAATGCTTGGAAATCCATGGGTTTATTTATGCTCAAAATGCACTTGGGAGAGGTACAGAAAGTGCTAGGTTTTTATGTTTTGTAAACGACAGACCCAGCCAGTACTGGGTGCTCTTTAATGTATGATTGCCCATAATGATAACAATACTGATTTACTAACTAAATGTATATAGACTGCAGTCATAATTGCAGAAGAAGTGTAGCCACTGCAGAGATGAGGAGAGAGAGGAAGACTTGGATAGACTCCAGCAGTGCCAGATTCATATCAGTGTGGGTGACCACCTCTCATCAACACAGACTTCCAGGACAGCCTCAGACAGTGCTGGGTTCCCGTCTGATGTCAGATGATACACTCGCTGCATATTTTTAGACAGGGCTGGATGTCTAGCTACAGTGCTATTGCCTCTTTTGCTAGACATTTTTAGGACAATCCCAATTTTCTACACTAGTTGGATGGATCATAATTGCAGATGAAGTGGACAGAAAGTTTATATTTTTCTTCTTCTAAAAAAAGTGATCACTAATTGCATCAGACATTTCAAAGGGAAATGGTATGCATATTGAATCTTGCCTTTTATCTAGCGAAGCCATGTTTCCTTAAAAATGGCCAAAATGGGAGCTGTACACATACTGACAGCCACCAAGGTTATATATAGAATTAGTCTTCTTTACGACAACAAATTATTGTCGTTAATCAGGAGTCCAAATATAGAGAGTGTAATTTTATTACTTAGCTATCTCCAGTAAATAACAGTGTATTAAAATGGCCTAGGGGCAACAGTGATCAGTTCCCATGCCTAGTTTATTAAAGGGGAGGGAGCACATGACTCAGCCTCTTTAGTCTACACCTAGCACCAAGGGGGATTGTGCTGAGGAACCTGGAGTAGAATGCCCCATACCACGTTGAGTCCAGAGAAGTCAGGAAGCATGGACCCCATAATCAAGGTGAAGGTAGTTGTAGACAGCTCTTGTCAGATATACAGAATAGTTTAGAAAGATCAGTATTTGGCATCATCGGTGAAAGTAGCGTGGAGTTGGTGCTCCCCAGGTGACAGTTGCCAGTGTTGGGTCCATAGGAGAGTTCAAATGTAATTTGATGTTTTTTGTATTGCAGTCTGTCAAATATGGCACTGGCGCTGGGCAGGTACCTGTTAAAGGGCCTGCCTAACCCTACTCGGTATCCATTCCCTTCTGCTGCTTTCTCCTCCCTCCACTGCACTCCCCTGTTACGGGGGGAGGGGGGAAGAGGGGGTGAAATATTGGTGATTGTGCTCTCTTTTAAGACCCACGAGCGCAGTCATTTTTTCTTTGCTTAATCTTCTAATGAACACTTTTTCACCTTCTAAGACCTGCGAGGGCAGACAGTTTCTCTTTGCTATATATATATATATATATATATATATATATATATATATATATATATATATATATATATATATATATATATATTATTTTTTTTAATTTCTTGCATGTGGGATTGAAGAGCTATACTGGCAGAAAATGCAATTTGTGCTCTTTTAGCCATAATGTGTGCAAGTAGAATTCACAGAGCAGATGGATAGAGTACAGATGGCAAAATGAGAAACTCTTTGAGTCAAAGGTTTTTATCCCTTTAAAACTAGACTCGTACGACATCCTTATGGTAAAGTGCTCTTTAGAAGCAGTTCAGATGCATTCTGATGTCTGCATGGAAACCGTTGCAGTCTGATGCGTGCATTACAGCTCAGTACACATTCTTCATTCAGTAAATGGGTTATATATTCCTGTAAAAGCTTCTTTTTTTTTTCCCTTTGAAGGAAAAGACCTACAGTATGTCTGAGAAATGCGTCATTCAAGCCATGGTAATTTCATTTTTTTCTCTTTTTCAGGAAAATCTTTTTTTTTTCTCTCACAGGAACCAGTATGGCATCTCCTCTTGCTATAAATTCATAAAAATAACGTCGCTTGAATATTTGTATGCAATGCCAGTGAATGGAAACCCATGTTCTGATTCACTGTCATCTATGACAGCTACAGTTTTGTATCTTACCTACTCTGCTCTTAGATGACTGCATAATAGCTATCTACAATATTCTGGCTATTTTTCGATGCACACAGATACCCATGTGCTGTTTATAATCTCTATGGATTAGTTTGCTCACTCATTTCAATTTATCTGTACTCCCTGTTAAACTGCAGCTGTTTATGGTGACCTTCCACAGTCCCGGCTTGTCCTTTCCTCTTGGTTCTATGAAACCAGTGTGGCACGGGGTGACTGGAATCAGCCAGGGACTGAATAAATTGAATCACGAAGGGTTGTACAACTGATTATACTCTGTACTGTATTTTAATTTGAAATTTGTACTTTCACATCCTTGAGATTCACATTTGGAACGTTTTGTCTGCAGCTTTGAACAACATAGCCTAGGCTTTGTAACATGATTACCTTAACAAACTCTGCTCCACGTGAGACCAGATAAAAGGTAATAATGTCAATCCTTAAATCCAGCAGGATAAAGCTCAAGCACTTACCCCAACTGCAGTAATTTTTAACATTATTCCAATTTTAAGAAGAATGGTATATTGTGGAAATCAGTATTTTAGTTCTTTTTTTCACTATCTACAGCATTTCATTAATTCATCCCTCTCTCCCTCATCTCTACCTAACCACGTATCCTTCTGAGTATCCATGTGCCACCTGTGTCTCTCCCATGCACGCCACAGCAGCCATCACCTTTAGATTCTCACTGAATATTCTTAGCAAACCCCTCAGTCTGACATATCTCTATCCTGCTTTTACCCTCTTAGAACTCCTTTGTCTCCACTGTCAATTAAGTGTAGGGGACTGGTAAATAGGTTCCCCTTTTATTAAGCAGTCCCCTAAAGATTGGCCATTAAAGAGATACTGACACCAGAAATTAAACCATTTTTATATCTATCATAGTATTGGCTTTGTTTGCTACTTATAATTTTGCCATAAAGTATTTGCTCAAAGCTTTTACATAACCCATCTGTTTCACCGTGCTTGTCTCTGAGGGGGGCTGCCATATTTGTGCAGCAGGAGTTCGTTAGCATTAAAAACTTTAACTGACAGACTGAGATGGGACAGTCAGGTTGGCAAAACAGTCAGGTTTAGGAACATCAACTAAAAATGATTTAGAAAAATAAACCTATCAACAAAAAACGGTCAACATGACGCATATGTAACTTTTAATGTACAGTCATATTTTAAAAAGTAGTTTTATAGCGTCAGTATCACTTTAAGGGGCCCCAAACCATGATCCCTAGACTTCCCTAGTGTATAAAGATATATACAGTATTTGGAAGCCATTTGGATCTAAGGGCTAACAGACTCCCTGATAAGGAAAGGGAGTGAAGAGGGGAACAACAGATAAGGCAGGATTGAATGAGCAGGCAGCTTTTTCCTGTTATAGGTCTCTCAATGAGAGAGAGTTAGCTCAGGGCTATTGAGCTAAGCCGTTTCGGGCTCCACCAAGGAGTATTAGAGGGAATAGGTTCCTGGTGGCATTGTTACCCAGAGAGGGAACCAGCATATAGGTCTTAAGGACTAGATAGTTCTGCCTGAGTTGCACTCAAATAGGTGTCCCAAGAGAAGGGAACTCTAAATGGAATGGTTGATCCCTCTCTAAGGGACATATTTATTACGCTGTGTGAAACAAAATTTGCCAAAAAAACAAACAGTGTAAAAAGATGTGTAAAATAAATGGTGACTTTACCAAGGTGTGCTTTATTTTACGCCATGTGAACGTCAGATTTGCTGCTGTTATTTTACACTGCTTCCAGCGGAAGCCATTCTAAGAAAAAAGGCTAAAAATCGTACACTTTTTTTTACCCAAATGCTGGTGATATTTTATCTCATCGTTTTTTTTACACCACATAATAAATATGCCTCTAAGTGTTCCATAAAGTTGAATGCTCTGCTCACAGTGTTGTTCATGAGTATATACTGACTGACCAATATTTGCAACCAATGTTATATAAGAAGCACTAGCATCCATTTACAAAATTTCGTAAGCTATAGATTTTGGGAGCCCAGGGCAGTTTAATTTTATCATAGCCTTACATTCATTTAGAACATGGGTGCCCAAAACTAGATTGTAATCTGCCAATATAGTGCAGTATAACAGAGTAACACTGCACTGACCAGCAACAGTTCTACTTTTAGATCCTTCTAGGTGTTTCCAGTTATTCACACTTTAAATCAGATGGCTTCGGAATTGGTACTGTTTCTTTAAATTCACAAGAAGGCAATAATGTTAAAAATTTCCAGGACCTAGGGTAACTAGATGCCACCTCAATAAAATCTGGGCACGACTGCTTTCAAGTTTTCATAGAGTCACAGTCTTAGGGTCTCTCATGCTGCACATGGAATGTATAGTCTTTCTTAACAAATCAGCAACAATAGACTAATAAGCACACATATCATAACTAACAGTAGCAGCTGTTTTTTTGTAAATGAGACTGCTGTCCTCGTGTGTATAAAGAGTGCATCGCTGGATAATAGTAGTTTTGAATAATGACACCCTTACTGTTATTTTGCTTATTAATATAGTCAATCACCCCTATACTACCATCTCTAAAACACAAATAAATTGCCAGACATCGCCACTTAATGTCTTTTGCTATATCTACCAGCTCCCATAGAGTAAAAGCTCTCCAAATGATGGGGAGGGGTTACATTCAAGCAAATTGATGGATACTATATATAAATAGTAGTGATGTGCTGGCTGTCCTGAAACTCGCTGGACCTGCATGTTTACCAGTGGGTTGGGTGGGTTTGGGCTGACATCTGCACAGTATATCTGGGACACTGGATAGTCCATTGTCCTCAACCTTATCCTTACCCTGTTTGGCTTCTGCCTCCAGCAGCCTTTACTGAAAAGCATGTGCCTGCCCTGTCCCATCCCCTTTTGTGATGTCAGAGATGGGCAGGCGTGGTGCGAGTTTATAAATAATGGAGCCTTGCTGGGTTGGGCTCAAGTTGGGGGTTGGCCGGTTAGGGTCGGGTTCGGTTCAACTTTTTGTCAACCCGCACATATCTCTAATAAATAGAAATAAACAACCAAATTAACAATAACTTGGCAACATGACCTCCACAAATTATGAAACTCACTACATACTGCCCATGCACATGCAAGTAGACCAACAGAAACACTAATTCTTTACATTTTCTAAGAAATATGTATAAAGAATAATTTTCTTTAGTTGTATCTAATAGAGTACCCTTACAAAATATGGTTGGGTCCTACTTTCTCTATATAAAGGACATTATCTACTATGTACTTCCACTCTAAATCACATCTAGTCTAAGTGAGGATGCTAGCACCAGTGGCATTAGCAGACATCCAATGGAAATCAATGTTGTTCTTATCTTAGCTAAGTATAGTGCAGATCAGCAAGTTGGTGGAGGCCATTTTCCTTTACATTATTTATCTTCGTCGGGAGGCTTTATTTAACTGTATTCAGGGGCGATCCTGGCCCCTCCAACTGCTGCTGCCCCCCTCCCCCAGAAATTCGATCTTAAAGTACCAGGAGCAGCATTTTTGCTGCCCCTGGTACCTAGTGGGGCGCTGCCGCCTGAGACGACAGCCTCAACTCGCCTCATTGGCGAAGCACCCCTCTGACTGTATTACATTTTTTTTTTCTTATTTATTAATACACTAAAATTTTGTTTGCGGGGAAAAAAAACTTGAAAAATACGAATCGTACAATTTTTTTCAGATTTTTGCACAAAAATCCCGAAATCATTGGATTATATTGCACGAAACCCAGCGCAGATCAAAAAATCTTTGGGACTTGTCCCATTGACTTATTTGCAACCTCTGCAGTTCTGAGATGCTGGATTTTCGGATTCTGACTTTTTCCATCCTCGGGGTATAATAAAATTTAGAAAAATTCGTATTTTATACCAAAAAAACCCATAATTTTTTCAGATTTTTGGCAGAGTTTAGTAAATAACCCCCTTAGTGAACACTTCCAGGAAAACTGCTCTCTGCATATTAAATCTCAAATGTTTTAATACATTGAAACATGTGTATGTGTGAAAGGCATAGCAGGGCTCATAGTTGTATTAAAGGGGTCGTTAACTTTTAGTTTGTTATAGAATGATCTATTCTCAGCAACTTTTAAATTAGTCTTCAATTTTTTTTAATAGTTTATGAATTTTGTTTTCTTCTGACTCATTCCAGCTTTCAAATGGGGGTCACTGACCCCGGCAGACAAAAAAACAAGTGGGGGCACATTTACTATGGGTTGAATATCGAGGGTTAATTAACCCTCGATATTCGACCATTGAAGTTAAATCGTTCGACTTCGAATATCGAAGTTGAAGGATTTACCACAATTCGTTCGCTCGATCGAAGGAAAAATCGTTCGATCGAACGATTAAATCCTTCGAATTGAACGATTTAAAGGATTTTAATTCATCGATCAAACGATTATCCTTTGATCACAAATTGCTAAGAAAGCCTATGGGGACCTTCCCCATAGAATAACATTGGTGCTCGGTAGGTTTTACGTGGCGAAGTAGGCGGTCAAAGTTTTTTTTAAAGAGACAGTACTTTGACTATCGAATGGTTGAATAGTCGAACGAAGTCGTAGTCGAAGGTCGAAGTAGCCAATTCGATGGTCGAAGTAGCCAAAAAAAAACCTTCGAAAGTTTTTTTCCTTATAATCCTTCACTCGAGTTAAGTAAATGTGCCCCTAACTGTGTTGCTGTTGTTATTGTTACTTTTTATTACTTATGTTTCTGTTCAGGCCATCTCCTAGTCTTCCTTCTCCTCCTTCAAGCCACTGCATGGCTGCTAGGGTAATTTGGACCCTAACAACAAGATAGCTGCTGACATTTCAAACTGGAGAGCTGCTAATCGAAATGCTAAGTAATTAAAAATGAACACTAATTGCAAATATTCTCTATAATACAAGGCCAAATTGGTTTATTTCTCCCAGTTAAAGGGCTTGTTCATCTTTAAATGAACTATGTTCATTAAAAGGTGAACCCCATAACACTATAGATTTCAACAGATCCTTCATTTTGTGTCTGGACTGATGGGACAGACCTACCCTGATATTTCCTCATTTGAGTATTTGTGCAACAACTCTTTACGCAAACACAAAATCAGTATGTTGTACTCTAGTCTAGCGGAAACCGATTGTCCCCGGAGGAAAACAACACGTATGCTCAAATGGGAGCAAAGATTGGGAGAACCTCTAGAAGTGGAGGACTGGGAGCGTATCCACAGAACAATGGCAAAAGCATCAATAAATACTTATATTAAGGAAAATGCATATAAGGTGTATCATGACTGGTATTATACACCCAAGAAGTTGCACAACTGGTTTCATTCTTCTGATTTGTGCCCTAGGGGATGTGGGGAGATAGCAGATGAAATGCACATGTGGTGGTCATGCCCCTTGATACACAGATTGTGGGTGGAAGTGTTTAAGACCATAAATGAAACTCTGGCAACATCATTACCACCTGACCCATGGTTAGCTTTGTTACTACGCAAACCTGAACAACTGACATCCAACGAACATAAACTATGTGTCCAATTGTGCCTGACCACGAGAGGTTTGATAGCTAAGAGATGGAAGGGCCCCCCTCCAACGATGCAGGAAATCAGAAATAGGCTTTGGTGGACTATGGAAATGGAGAAGCTTACTGCTTTATTGAATAATAGGCTAAGTAACTTTGAGGATGTGTGGAATATTTGGCTCTATAGAGAAGGATTATTACAAGGTAGAACGTAATTTCTCAACCACCGAAAGGTTACTCAATCCCTCCCCCCCTTCCCCCCTCTTTTTCCCCTTTTAAACAATAAATAAAAAATGGTTAATACGCTAATACAGGTTTCTACATGTGATACAATGAGATTGACGAGATTGTATTCCAGTAAAGACTTTTATTGTTGTATGTATGAACAAAATGCTATATTACAGTCTGTCAAACTTTTGTGTTAACTTTAATAAACAGAAAGTTGAAAAAAAAAAAAAGTTGAACCCCATAAAATGGGAGAAAACCCCAATTTGGCCTTATATTTATTTTCTATCAATTACTATGAAGACATAGTATTATCATTAAATAATCCTCCTCTGCACTGTGACATCTATACAAATAAATGAAGTTATAGCGGGGTGTAATTATAGAGGATGCAGACCATGCAACTGTTGAGAGGTCCAGGTGGTATAGGAGGCAAGTAGTACACTGATATATATCTATCTATCTATCTATCTATCTATATATATATATATATATATATTTATCGTTTACTACTAAAGTTTATGGCCCTAAAAGAATTTTTTTGTGGGTCCCAGAAATGGTAAAAATGTAAAATATCAATGTATAAAAGCATTACTCCTATATATAGTTTTTTTCCCTAAGTCTATGCTTAGGGTTTACACAGGGCAAGATATATGGCAGACAAAATAAGCAGAGAGGCTCCCATACTTTGAGGGAATAATACATAAAGGTCAAACACTAACAACAGAAAAGGTATATTGCAAGTGCAAGTCAGCTAATTTTATACTTGCACAAGCTGTACATTTCTAGAGTTTCTCAGCATGCATGAAAAGCCAGGCATCCTCCTTTCCATTGTTTCCAAGTCAGTCTGCTGACATCAGCGGAGAAGCTGCTAGAGATTCTCTTCACTATAGATAGGTCATCTAAAACCAGATCTGACCTTCTAGGACAGAGCCGCCAAACCTGTCAAACGCACATTGATGGACCGAGTTCTGTAAACAAGAAAAGGTTTTAGTTGATAATGATAGAATTAAATAAATTTTAGGCACTATATGAAATATATTTTTGTATTTCTGAGATGCTAGATACAAAGAGTTTTAAATGATAGTCTTTGTGTGTTGCGTAATTTTTTTTTTGCAATGTTTGAACTAAAGTCGCTGTAGTTTCCAGTTCCTATGGATATTTGCCAGGGTTTGTAGCAAAGCTACACCAAAACAACTACCTGCAAATGTACCTTTTTGGCAAATCTTCCTGGTAGTTGTATTTGTAATTCCATCATATTAAATACAAGTACATCACAAGGATGTGTGTCCTTTGCTCTATACTCTCTATACCCATGACTGTGTGGCCAATCTTCACACTAAAGCATAGTCAAGTACAATTGAATTGGCAAGTACTGGAAGAAGTGGGGAGGCCACAGAGAGGAGGGAACATGAATAGATAGCTATTACGGCAGGAGTCAAAATGGATAAGTAGGTTAAACAGCTTACATCCAGAGGGTCTAAATTACTATTGGAGTATTAGTAGCTTTTTATGAACTTTATACTGTGTATACGTACATGATGTATTTTTCTTTCTTTTCCAGATAGTATGGCTGTCTTAGAAGTTTGAAAATATACTTGAAAATAATTTAATAAAATACAGAAGGGTAAGATCATACTTAAAATTTGACAGTAATGCTTAAAAGTTATTGTATGGTTTACTATAAGATTTACTCTTATGTGAAGCAACCAAAGCTCTTGGCAGGCTATGTGCAGTGCCAGGGTTTTTTGTTCTTTTCAGATCCCCTTTTTGGACAATGATGGACTATTTCCGGATCTAAATGTACTTTTCTATTTCAACACTATGGACACTGATGTAGTATTGTTGAACTTATTATACTCTATATTGGCTAGGCTGAAAAATGTATTCCCCTTGCAGTGGCCAAGATGCTTCATCACGCAGTGCGGGTGGCTATGGTATCTCACCACTAATTAGGGGTGGAGTTTAATTGGTTAATAATGTGTGTGGCCTTTGTATCTGGTAACACTTGAGAAAGAGCTCTTGCTCGAAACATGTTGTGTTCAAATTAAAGCACCTCAACTTTTGCAGTAACCATCTGTGTCTGACCGTTCTTTACCACGTTTTGTTTTTGCTGATTGTGTGGCCATATCCAACTCTAGTTTCATTGTAAAATTGCTGATGACACAGTATGCTGGGCTTCATCTCCAATAATGTCAGCTTATAAGGAGCAGAGTGGTCATGATAGGTTTCCCTTTCTCCTGCTCTGCCTTCCCTATGCACCATGAGTGTGCAATACTCTACCTGCCCTATGCTCCCAGGGTGTGTCGTACTCTGCCTGCCCTATGCTCCCTATGTGTGCAGTACTCTGCCCGCCATTGGCTTCCTCTGTGTGTGCCATACTCTGCCTGCCCTATGCTTCCTCTGTGTGCCATACTCTGCCCGCGCTATACTCCTTGTGTGTGCCATACTATGCCTGCCATACTCTACCTGTCTTATGCTCCCTGTGTGTGCCTGTGGAACATAAGCCTGGCATTTGTTCTGGAGGTTTGTTAGCATTTTAAAATTATTGTTAGGGGCCCCTAAGGTGTTTAATCATGTGCTGAGGGTTGCTGTGTTATCCACAGGGGAGGAGGAGGCTTATGGATTTAAGGTTATGTCTTAATATGACAACTTTTTTCACATATGAGTGATATCCCTGCAGTGACCACCGACCATTTGGGTTTTTGGTGTACTACCACGATTACTATGTACATGGTCTTACTGTGTACATGGTGGTAAAATAGGTGTGGTTTAAAGTGAGTGTGGTTTAAAAACAGGGAGTGGTCAACATTGGCTTCCATTATCGGCCCTCCACCATGTAGGCCAGAAAAATTCCGTCCCTCTTTACCACAGAAGTTGGACATCACTGGTTTCCAATATTTGCACAAGGCACTCAAATTTATGGATATTGTTAGTGTTTCACAGTAGGAAATTTGGTATGTATGTTCATATTTAAAGCATATTGCAGCTGTGTTTTTGAAAAATATGGTTTACATTTTATTATATAATTAGTATATATTGCTTAATGCATTGCCCTGTCATCATTTGTCATTTTTTTCCTTTTATAAATATATCTTCGGACATAAGCCCTAAAGATGGGTACACAAGGGTAAGATGGCTCAACAAAACTGCCTGGCACTGGGCATGTGTAGGGGTCCAAACACCCCAAACTCTGAATGCAACTACCCATAATCATGCAAATTTAATTTAGACGTTGCTAAACCCAAAGTTTGGTCTGTGATCATATTAGTATATACAATCATCAGATGAATTAATAGTCCACCTACCTGATCTGATTTGGCTACAACTGTGTGTGTGAAGTCCAGCTGGTCAATGATTTTCCCATTTAGTTGTAGGCTCAAATGGGCAGATCTGTCTTTATGCAACTTGTGTAAGGCTTCTCATTGCTACAGTAGTGTAAAGGTCAACAATATTCATGAGCATTTATGTAGAATTGCTGGTATATATTTGGGCATACAAAAAACAAAAAGTGACAAAGGCTAATATTAGTTTTGCAGTGACCCTTACTTTATACATTTATGTTGTTTTTAGTTAAAAATTATTATTTTACATGAAAGATATTTTGAATGCCTTTCAGAGCCTTAATTGGGCTGTTCACCTTTGAGTTAACGTTTAACGTGATGTAGAGAGGGATATTCTGAGACAAGTTACAGTTGGTTTTCATTATTATTTGTGGTTTTTGAGTCATTTAGCTTTTTATTCAGCAGCTCTCCAGTTTGTAATTTCAACAATCTGGTTACTAGAATCTGAATTACCCTAGCAACTATGCACTGATTTGGATAAAAGACTGGGGTATGAATGGGAGAGGGACTGAATAGAAAGAGGAGTAATAAAAAGTAGCAATAACAATACAGTTGTAGCCTTACAGAGCATTTGTATGGGGGTTAAAAAGCTGGAAAGAGTCAGAAGAAAAAAGAAAACTATAAAAAATAAATAACTATAAAAAAATAAATAAAAAGTTGCTTAGAATTAGCCATTCTATAACATACTAAAATTAACCTAAAGGTGAATCACCCCTTTAAATATTTCCAGGGAGAATTTTATATTTAAAAATGAATTGAGATTTATGAGATTGGCATGTCATAACATATCTCAGGGGAAAGCATGCCAGTATCAATCTTTCAGCTGATCCATTTGGCGTACAGAGCTACTCTATGCGACTTGTTTCATGAGTTATATATGAACTTCCTGTGGGTAGCTCTGCCTTCAGCAGGTATGACACATGCATGTTCACCCAGTGAGAGTGCCTAATAAACCTACCACAGCATTAGAAGATTCTGGTAGACCTGCAATTTTTAAGTACAAAATATTTTTTTGCTGGCAAATGTTTAATGAGCTGTAGCTTCCTTTTACGCTCAGCCAATAATAAAGACTCATTTACTAACTAAATAGGCTAGTTTTAAGGCAATGCCCTGCTTTCTTGTCTTTTACAGACAAAGACATTTCTAAATGCACTGTATATACATATTATAAGTGATAAATTTTGTTTTTATCATCAATTTACTGATTTATAACATTTTACTTTTCAATATACACTTGTTTTCCTGCCACTGACTTTTTTAACAATGTAGCAAAAGTCAGATCTTTTTCCCTGTTGCAATAGTGACAGTTTAAAAAAAAAAAAAACACTCACCTTCTGTTCATTTCTGTGGGATTTTTAGAATTGGATGTATCAAAAGATTCTGACTATCACCCATTGATAAATACGATCCTAACAATCCCATAGGAATGAAAAAACACGAGTGAATTTTATCTGTGATGAGCTCTAATCTCACATTTCGTTAAATTTGCCCCGTGATCTTTTAAATTAGCCTAACTACAGCATTCTGATAGATGACTCGGTTAAGGCTTCAAGCACACGGGCAGATTCGGGGAGATTTTGTCGCCTGGCAGCTAATCGCCCCTTCTGCGGGGCGACAATCTCCCCGACCTGCTATAATGAGAAATTCGATTTCCAAAGTTGAGAGATTTCCTCTCGAGGCAACTTCGGAAATCGAAGCACCGCAAGTGAATTGGTGCTGGCGTTTTGTCATTATAGCAGGCGGAAGGCATTTCGGGGAAATTGTTGCCCCGCAGAAGAGGCGATTAGTCGCCTGGCGACTAAATCTCCCGAATCTGCCTGTGTGCTTAAACCCTAAAAGTAAGACTATCTGGGGCTACAGCTAAGGAACATGAAAGGTAGTGGAGGCAGCCCTGTAGTGCAGACAGACATGAATTAAAATCATGAACAGTTTGAAAGAAATGTAGGTATATATTGAATGAGATTTATTTATTCCTGCATATGAAATAGTAATATCATGATTACCTCCTTAACGTCCCCTTTAAATATGGAATAGGTCTTAAAACAATGAAATAAATATGTCAATGTTTCATGATACAGAGGAGTCGCAAGGACTTTATTTGTGCACTGCAGTTTTCTTCTGTACTGTATGTCCTACTGCAGCACATATTCCAGAAAAAGGCAGCTCTTTATCCCTTCTGTAAACAGCCCAACACATAGCAACAGGATTAATTAAATGGCATCCACTCGTAAAATGTATTTGTTTACATAAGTCACACCGGCATTCCTATTAAATAACATCACAACCGCCAATTCATTTGAGGGACAGTGTAACAAAACTTTTAATGACCTTTTACATCCTTTAACGCTAGAGGGAACTAGTAAGAAAAGGATTAATTTCTCTGGCTACTACTCCGCTTCCTCCTCCAAAAAGCATTCTGTTAAGTCATTTCAGTCCAGTTGGAGTTATTTTCCTTGGCCAGCCATTTGGCACACACTGATTAACATTGGTTACGTACTCCACAATGCATTATGGGATCCCATAATACTGAATAGAGTCTTTCTGCTTTGACTTAATTTTTTTCACAAATTCCTACCCTCTTAGAGGGGTGAGTTCAGCTAGTTTCCCCTTGCCGGGAGTTCTGCAAATTAACGAGTGGATGAGTTGGGGGGGGGAAGAATCTGTTAGTGAGAATTGTACATGGCGTGCTGCTGGTTCATTGGGTTCTCTGGAGACTTCATCCATTCCTTCTTTAAGAGATGCTTCAGCTGGGACAGCCGCATATTGGGGTTCTCTTGTTTGAGCAAGGGCATATTTATTTCCTCAAAAGCTGCAAAGGCGGCTTTCATCCTGCGTTCAGGATGGCGGTCAAGCTCTTTGCCAACGCTGTGGAAACACGAATTATGGGATGAGACAACCAACCACAAATACCATCACAATAACACACTTTGTACCTTTCAAATGTCAACGGTTGTGCAATTGGGTATAAATGTACCAAAATATACACCTCAGCCATCACTGTGTCCTAAACTGTGGATCCTAAAATAATGAAATGTTAAAAAGTTCTAAAAGTAACAGTCCTCTCAGTTGGACAATGAGATCAATGATTAAAGGGTTGGTCACCTTCAAGTTAACTTTTAGCATCTCTCCAGTTTGCAATTTCAGCAATCTGGTTGCTAGGGCCTAAATGACCTTAGCAACCATGCATTGATTTGACGAAGACTCTGAAATAAAATTAGGGGAGTGTCTGAACAGTAATATAAGTAAAATAAGTAAAAGTGACCCCCCATTTGAAAGCTGGAAAGAGTCAGAAGAAAAAGGAAAATAATTAAAAAACTATAAAAAAATTGACAAAGACGACGAATAAAAAGTTGCTTAGAATTGACCATTCTATAACATACTAAAAGTTAACACTCCTTTAACCCTTTAAGTGCCAGAAGAATTTCGCATTTCATTTGCTCAAAGTGCCAGACGTTTTTGAAACATTTTGTGCTCTCTTTAGGGGCATTTAGGGGAAAACCTTTAGTTTACCTAGGAAAACTATACATTGTTTTTTTTCGGGAGAACTAGAGCTTTCTAAATCTGAGTTTTCATGTATTTCCACCTCTGCAAAAAGATTTATAGCACTAAATACAAAAAAAAATGAAAAATTCCTATTTTTCATAATATATGAATTTATACCAGAAAAATGCTTCATTTTACGCGTGAAAATCTAACTGATTTGAAAAGCCTCGTGTCTCTCAACAGGCCAATACCAAATATTTATAGTTTTAGTACAGTAAAAACTCCCGGCAGTATATTACCGAATTTTAAAAGCACTAAGGCAGAAATCGGCATACTTTAGTTTCCAAGGCCAAAAAAATCCTAAAATAGTAGGTGTTCCACAGAAAACCATATATTTTTGAAATGTACACATACGGCTGATTCCAAAATGAGTAACTCTATTTCTAACTACCAAACATCAAAGCTTTTCTTAACATAACGTTTTTTTTTATAAAAATGTATTAAAAATTTGAAAAACCACTTCAAAGGTTTTATTTTGCTGCTCCACATATCCCACATTGTATTAGTTACCAAGAAAAAGCACCCTGAATATGAATGCCAGGGGTCCACTGAACAGTTTGATGCCCATTATGCATAGGATTACCAAAGTATCTGGCATTTAGAGACACCAATATGAAGTTATTGCATCCAAATTGTCCAAGACTTTACTTCAGCTACTGAAAAATCAACACATTTACCCACAAAACCATATATTTTTGTAAAGTACACATTGTACCTTATCTAAAATGGGTTCCCTATGCCTTTCTGCTCCAAACTACTGAGTCGCCAGGCTTTCCCAAAATTGTCGGTTTTGGTGAAATACTTGAAGATTGCCTCAGAGCTTCCACTTTCCAGCATCAAATCGCCCATGTATCATTACGTACCAAGAAAAAGCACCCTAAATATGATTGCCAGGGCTCCTTCAAACTGTTTGATGCCTATTATGCATAGGTTTACCAAAGTATCTGGCATTAAGAGGCCCCAAAATGAAGTTAGCGCGTACAAAAAATCCTGTGGGTCATTTCAGCTAAAGAAAAATCAACGCATTGACTGCATTTTTTGTGGGGTAAAAACACAAATATATGTTTACCCCCCAAAACCATATAGTTTTGGAAACTACACATTCTACTGAATCTAAAATGGGTACCCATGCCTTTCTGCTCCAAACTACAAGGCTTTCCCAAGATATGAAATATCTGAAAATTGTCTCAAAGCTTCAACTTTCCAGCATGTATCAATACGTACCGAAAAAAAGCACCCTAAATATGATTGCCAGGGGTCCTCCAAACAGTTTGATGCCCATTGTGCATAGGTGTACCAAAGTATCTGGCATAGAGACCACCGAAAATCATCACAAAGCTTATCTTTTACCCCATTATATACACCACATTTCGTAACTTACCAGCACAAAGCATCTTAAATATGAATGCCAGGGGTCTACTGAATAATTTGATGCTTGATATGCAAAGATTTTCTTTGCTTCCCCACAGTGCATTTTCATTATATGGTTATTTTATCGTGTTTTATAGAGTTGCTTTTTTAAAAAAAAAAATCAGTTTGTATACAGCCTGTTTTATAAAGAATGGCAGGGGGCACATAAATCCAGTAAAGATGGGCGGCAGCCCTGACACATTAAGGGTGGTGGTAGACAGGGAGATTAGTCGCCCATTGACAAACCTTCTTTACTGCGGGTGACTAATCTCCCCAAATGCCAGCAAGAATGCAAATCACCGGTGGGAAGGCATACATTTCAAAAGTCGCCAAAGTTGCCTCACGAGGAAACTTCGGGCGACTTCGAAATACTAAGCGATATGTATGCCATCCCGCTGGCAATTCGCATTCTTGCAGGCAGGAAGGGGAAATTAGTCGCCCTCTGTAGAGAGGATGCGTCGATGGGGCGACTAATCTCCCCGTCTGCCACCACCTTTATAAACTGATGTAAATGTGCATATATCATAGCCTTTAACTTAATCACTGGGGTGAAAAATGTTTCTAGGCCCACAGATTACAGCAGTTACTAACTATATTCTGTGGGTATGCCAGTGTTTTTTGAATTATCCACCTAACTTTATTCCTGTAAACTCTTTATGACCTTTTGTATTCCAGTTGCTTCTACATACTGAATTATACATGCTGATTGCGCTTCCAGAGGCCTACATCAAAACCCATATAATCCGATTGTGCTGACAATGTCTCTGAAAGTGTTAAAATGAGCATTAATATATAGGAGAGTTTCTTGTTTGGGTCATCTGAGAGTTCATTTGAAATACTGGTACAGGCATGGGATCCTATATACCTAGAAACCCATTATCCAGAAAGTTCCAAATTACAGAAATACCCCTTTTCTGGAAAACCCAAGAATTCAAGCATTCTGGATAATAGGCGCCATATCTGTATAGTATATATTTTCCAGAATGCTTGGAACCTGGGGTTTTCTGGAGAAATTTCCGTAATTTGGATCTCAATAACTTAAGCCAGGGCTGTCCAACTGGCCCCTTCTGTGGCCCCCCACATGCTGTGTCTGCTTACCATATGTAAGATTTAAAAGGTATCGCTACAGAGATTAACTAGCCCCTGCATTGTTTAAACCTCAAATTCAGACTAATGACTTCAATGACTTCATTGATTTGGTTTTTTGGTGTGCTACCACCGTTAATGTGGATATGATCTTAAAGGTTCTTGTGGTAACATGGGTGTGGTTTACAGTGGGTGTGGTTTAAAAGGGGGAGTGGCCAACACTGACTTCTATTATCGGCCCTCCAACACATAGGCCAGTAAAATATTGGCCCTCGGTACCACAGAAGTTGGACAGCACTGCCTTAAGCCTACTACAAATCATTTATACATAATACATTTATACATGCCACCAATATGGATTCATGCATGATGGATTAGTTACCATCAAGTACAAGGTACGGTTTTATTATTACAGAGAAAAAGGAAAGCATTAAATCTTGATTTAATTTTAATTATTCGCTTAAAATGGCCTTCCAGTAAATTCTGAGATTTCTGAGTAATGGGTTTTATCTGAACAAGAGAACAATGTCTAAACAAAAAATCAAAGCTTAATCTGTGACATAGAATGAGAAAGTCCTTGCACTATTTGAAAAATAGTTTCCTTAAAAAGTGCATGGACAATATTTTGACATGTCTTCATACTTTACATTAATAAATCTGGGGACACAACGAGGACACAACAAGAAGTGTACAAGGAAAGTGGTTAGACTTTGGTAATTTTTTCTGCTGCGCTTTTCTTTATTGCCCAGAATATGCCCCATCAACATGCCATGGAATTACCAGGCAGCACACAAACTTTAATTTGATCCTTACTGTTGGCAATAAAGTTTTTTCGGTTGGTTTTGTACATTCTCAACCTAGAGGAAGAATGCGGGAACTAGAAGATTTTAAAATAAGTTGGGACGTTTACCCTGCGGGATATGTAGGGTTGGCCACCTCAAGCCCTACAGATATTTTTTCATACAATAGAAACTAGCAATCATAACTGGTACTGGTTGTACTTCTTTTAGTTGCAAAGCTGATACCTTGACTTAAATGTGGGATTTAATTTTAAGATAAAGGGTGAAAACACACACACACATTGTGTTAAATATATTTCATGCACCATGTTTGACTGTAAACTGTATAAAAATAATGAGTAAAGGAAAAAACATTACTGCTATGATCTAGTGCATTTAAGCTAAGTGTAGAGACTGGGAGGAACAGGGACATCTAAAGGTGGGAGAAATTAATGTCTTGAGAAGATAGCCTTTTAGGTCATTGGAAAAAGAACATATATTTTACAATTACACACAGAATATAGATGAATTTAAAAAGAAGTCTTGCAGTGTTTAACAATAACCAACCTCAAAGCGGCAATGGCATCTTCTACGGTTCGGGCCTCCACCTCACCTTCTTCCAGGACTCTGCGGTTCACGTTCTCCTCTAGAGGCATTTCCAGGTGAGTCTTGGGTTTCTCAGTGGTGGCTTAAAAGTATAAATGAGTTTATTTCTCTTCTTTCAAAGGAACACAGTTATCAGCTCAATAGCAGCATCACACCAGGCTCACCTTTGTGCTCTTCCTCTTTGCATAGCGTCTCCTCAATCTCCGCCCGTGTCACCTTGGAGGGTGCTGCAGGTTTGGTTGGCTTTGCCTTCATCTTGGAATCCTCCTCATCTAGCAATCGCTGGCTCTCCTTCTTCCTTTCTAACTGCTCTAGGCGTTTTTTTTCCTTGTCTTCCTAACATATAAAGAAAAGGAAATATAAGAAGATTCAGACGCTGCTTTTCTCCTTTAAAAAGGTGTGGCGACACAAACATAATAGGGTACAGGATTGGTTCATGCAAGCAAAAATCTTTGCAACAGAAAATGTATAGATGAGTTTGATTAAGCATACAGTTTTTTTAAAATAAGCACATGGGCTTTTAGAGGCCATAAAACTAGTTTTGTCTGAGATTGATTCTGGATTGAATGTCTAGAGGTCTGACTCCCCTGTGTTCAAGGATACCGACGTGCTCAGTAATTTTAATGACAGGACTTCCTTCTCACTCCCAGTACAGTAGATCTCTATACCCATCCATTAGATTATGTCTAGGAAAACCTGACATTTTACCATTGAGTCTTACACGCTGTAAATTCAGCTTATTTTTAGATTTAAAGAGATACTGACACCAGAAATTGAACCTTTTTCTACCATAAAATTGACTTTGCATGCTTCTTATATAAATATAAATGCTCTTATTCAAATCATTGCATGGTTACTATAGTAATTTGGATCCTTGCAACCAGATTGCTGAAACTGCAATCTGGAGAGCTGCTGAATAAAAAGCTAATTAACTCAAAACCCACAAATAATAAAAAATGAAAGCCAATTGCAAATTGTCTCAGAATATCACTCGCTCCATCATAGTAAAGATTAAATCAAAGGTGAACAACCTCTAATATTTTTATTTACAGAAAATGGCAAGTCCACAGCCTTTTTGGATATTTATATAAATATTTAAGGAACACATGTAGCCTACCAGCTAGCTTGACTAGCAGCGAGTTATTAATGTGATTAGAGATATACAACGGTCCTAGATGTATAAAACATACAATTATACTAGTGACAACAGCTACAGGGTGATGCAACTCAGCCTGTGCTTATAATACACTTCATCTATTTGCATATAAACAAGGAAATAATTCACAAACCCATTTGTTAATACTTATGCTACCAAACAAATCAAATTATAAAAGAAATGTAAATTATGTTCCTATCACACTGGTTAAGATATATTCTGTATACAGTTTTAGCAATGTTTTCAGCAAACACACAATGGACACACAAAGTTTGTCCCATAGCAGTGTTTATACAACAAATGAGCAAAATAACAATTTCAACAAATGATGCAGTCTCTTCTTTTAAAGTAATATAAGTACAGGTCGCAGTTTTTTCTCACAGCATTGTTTAATCACTGCTGCAGCCATTTTTGACATTCAGGTTTGATCCAGGTAGCAGGAATCCAGCACAATGTAAGAATACATTAAGGGGCCTATTTTATAATGCTGTGCAAAAAGTGGAGTGAAGCTTTACCTGTGATGTTGCCCAGAGCAACCAATCAGCAATTAGATTTCAACAGATAGAACACAAAAGCAAAGATCTGATTTGTTGCTATGAGCAGCATCACCGGTAATGTTTCACTCCACTTTTTACACAGCATGATAAATAGACCCCTAAGAATCTTTTACAAAAATTGCAGCTATAAAGTTGAAATAGGGACATTGTCATTTGAAATGCCATTTAAACACAGTGTCAAGTGATAGAAGCCAAAGCCCATCCAGGAATAAATCACCTTTCTTTAAATTCCTTAAATTAAAGGGGGAAGGGCATGGTGGAGCAACGTTCTGCCTCCCATGCAGCGACATTCTTCCAAAAGAGAACACTCTGTTGAAATAAATATCTAGAGAAACTGAATGGGCAAAGACCGTTTGGATTTGCCCACTACAGCATTTGAGCCAGCTAAATCTACAGGATCCAAACTTATCCATTTCTGAAATCCTTGATATCAGCCATCCTGGCTAATAGCAAGTTTTGCACCAAGCAATAAAAAAAAATATGGGCCCATGTACACGACATCTGGCATCAATAACTATAGATTGGCGTGTATAAATCATGCAACATGGTGGACGCATAACAGAAATTGTCCATTTGAGGTTTTTCTTTTTTAAACGCCAAAAGACCAAATAGTATTTCCTTCTGTTTTCCCACGCCAAAGAGGCTTAAAACGATCAAATAAAATGTTGGTTCTACCTAAACACAGCAGAATGATTCTAAATACATGTACAGTAAAGAGAAAATCATAATCAAAATTATTACCATGTAGACATAGTTAAGGAGTTTGTTTGGGTTGTAAAAACACCAAAGACTATCAAGATATACACACTAACACAGATCTATATATACACACAAATATATAAGCTATATATAATGATACCTATATAAACTAACCTAACAATAGCCTTGGATATTATGAGTGTTCTAGTCATCCAGTCACCCTTAAAAACATTTTAGTCAAAAGGCAGGCAAAATGGTCAGTTCAGGCAGCGAATCAGCAGTGTTCAAGGTCATGCTAAGGTCAAATACACAGGAACATTACTAGATAGACCAGCGCTGGGTAACTGAAAATAGGTAATGGTGATTTAAGTATTTGAATTTTGCATCTTGTACTATTACGCCATAGTGCTGCAAAATCATTGCACTGCACCAGATTGCATAAAAGACTGAGCATGCATAAAAGGATTGTGGGCGGCCATGTGAATGGAGATGGGCGTCCCCGCTGCACTACCAGGTATTGTAAAGTCTTTTCTTCATACAAAACAACCCCAGCTTTGTCTTCCCTCATAGTTTAAATCTTCCATCTCTTTTACCTGCCATGCATCTCTGCACTTTCTTCAGCTCATTAATATCTTTTTTTTAACAGAGGAGTCCAAAACTGCACTGCATACTGCAAGATGAGGCGTTACTAGCGACCTATAAAGAGGCAAAATGTTGTTTTTATTTGCTTAAGTGACACTGCCTAGAGTTACACCGCTTGTTATCCTCACAAATCCCCAGATTCTTCTCAACAGAGCCTGGCCCCAATACACTACCGTTTAGTGTGTGACATTTACATTATTTAAAAAGCAAAGGGCCAAGGACAGACCAATGCAGGACTCCACTAACAATACTGGTCCAATCAGAAAATGTAACATTTATCACCACTCTTTGTAATCTATCCTTCAGTCAGATTCTTTGGGAGTTTGTGAGTAAGTAAAGCTCCCAAACTTGGTTGTCCTTTTATTAACACCAGTGGGATCACCTGACTATAGCTGGGAAGGATGGGAGCTACAACATGGAGCTGGTCACTGCTCCTGTATAAACTACAACAAAAATGGGAAGTTGTGCTCACCACAAAATTGTAAAACCTAATGTCTATATATAATATATGTTTTTTTTGCCCTCATCAACCAGCTGACCTCCCTCTGATACTAATGGTCCTGCACCTTCCTGCTTCTTATTATTTTTTTTTTTTGCATTAATTTTATTCTTTGGTGCAAACCCTTTTCCCTCTCTATTTTGATGCCCTTATACTGCCAAAGTTTGCATGTCTATGATATAGGGTGTTATGTAATAAAATGCACTAAGTTTGCCCAGAAGTAAGCCATAGCAGCCAATCAGCAGGTAGACTTTACCGGTCACCTGCTTAAAAGGAAACATCTTATTGGTTGCTATGGTTAACTGACCTGTGCAAACTTAGAGCCTTTAATTAAATATTGGGGTAAGTGCCTTGGTTACTCCCTTAAAGGAGAAGGAAAGCTATGGAGGCATTTTATTGCCAATAGATTAGCTGCAATAGTGCAAGCTAGAATGCTATATTTATTCTGTAGAATGTTTTACCATACATGAGTAAACAGCTCTAGAAGCTCTCTGTTTGTTTAGGATAGGAGCTGCAGTATTAACATGGTGTGACATCACTTCCTGCCTAAGTCTCTGCCTGCTCTGGGCTCAGATTACAGTAGAGAAGGGAGGGAGGTGGGGATGAAGAGCAAACTGAGCATGCTCTTGCCCAGGGCAATGAGGTTTAAGCTGAAAACAGGAAGTCTGATACAGAAGCCCATGTGTACACAATAGAAGGAAAGAAATGCAGTGTTTCTTTTGACAGGTGACTCAGAGCAGCACCACTTTGGGGGTTTACTGGTATATTTAGATGGACCTTTCTGATAAGGCTTACTTAGTTTTAACCTTTCCTTCTCCTTTAAAGAGTTGTTGCTGTAGATGTAGTTTTATAGTTAAATCTGAGAAATGAAGATAAATTATGAACATGGAGAAGATTTTGCATTAAAAAACAAAAACGGATACAAAACTATATAAAAACACATCTACTGACTGGCACAGTTCAAAAAGATCAAAACGGTACATTTGTGCCAAAGCGAACTGCAGAGAGTAATAGCACTATTATGTATAATTTAACAGGGACCCAGTCTTTCTAACATCAGCAACCTTTCATAAAAAGACCGCAGAGGTGAAATCCTTTCGGATTAGTGTTCCCATTTACGATTATGTAGAAAGGTGCGGATCCTTGGCAGATGGTGTACTGGCAATCATTCCAGGCCACATTTATGGAAGTGGAATATATATGTTTGACTTCATATTTGAATGCAAATGTAAGAAAAAAAGCAAACACACCGTTCCATTTAAAAGGTATTGCCTTACATATTTAGCTGATGTCATTAATGGCCATATAGACAGAGAAAAGGGATACCACACTTTGAGGCTATTTTGTGAACATGAATCAAAACAAAAGCAAGATTTGTACTTTTCAGGTATGCCAAGTACCCCTTTTTAATGAATATTAGCATCAAAATACATATGGCAATGAAAAAATGAAAACCTACCATTTATTTTAATTTAAAAAAAAAAGAGTTATAGCCACTTTACCGTTTACCCATTTGCTGGTAGACATGGCCCTGTCCGCTCTCTAGGCACTAATTCTAGCTCACCTCAAAAAAATGGTCAGTGGTTTGAAACTTTTTGCTCTCATAGAATCCTGCAGCGCAATGATTTTAGTGACGGCACTAAGAAAATAAATAAAAGCATATGATATTATCTCACTAGGTTTCACTGATTTAGGCTCGGATTCAGTCATGGCACTTTTATACAGACAGTGCCGGATTAATACCCAGCACCACTGTAGGAATGACCCCCTATCCACTCTCTTCTAACCTAACTAGAGTGTGCACAATACAGTGTATGAGCATGCATAAATCAGCTTATGTTTTTTTTTTAAAAGCCCCTGCTATCACCCTGGACAGTTGTTGCAAAATCCAGCATTTAAAAAAAAAAAAAAGTGTTCCCTGTATAAGCACCCTTGGTTTGCCCACTGAATCGATCACTCTAGGCATGGCCATCAGATGCCCCTACAGAAAATACAACCATGTACACAGACAGCTAGAACCATTTAAATGAAATATGCAGTAGAACCCAGCTTTTATGGTTTTCCTGCACCGGAACATAAAGAAACAATATCATATCCAGGTACGTAAAAGCGGGGTTCCACTGTATTTCATTGTCTCCCTGTAAAAAAAAAAAAAAAAAAAAGTGGCTATATCTATTTTAAAAAAGTTCAATTTTTAAATATTAACTAAACATTAAATATAAGTAAAGACATTTGTTTGGATCATACGCTTTAAAATTTAAATTCTAACATTAACCTTTCTATAAGAGACTCTCCAGTGACTGTCCCAGAGAATCAACTAGAATATCAACCCCCCCTAAAGGTTTGCAGCATGATCTCCTGTTATATTTATTTATTTGGCACATTGTTCCCATCTCTGATGTGTGAGAAAGATGACACCGTAGTCAACAACCTTTATTTTGCAAGAGGTCCAACTTTAGCAGAACAATGAATGGCATCAGAATCCAAGAGTACATGGATAAAAAGCACAAGATCCCAGTCATGGTAGTCCAAAAATATCACGGAATGAATCTCACTGATGGTGCCCATAATTATGTGACGAGTCAGAATGGAACTGCAGCCTTACAAAGAGTGTGTGAAACAAGGAGTAGCGTGGGGTACATAGATTGACTATACAAAAGAACATTTCTTCTTCTGCCAAGGTCACACAAAATTTTTGATTGCAGTTTTAATTCCTGTTAACATTAACACCAAAACACATTAAGAACTTAAGCCCCCAGATGTTAAGACTTAACTAAACATACATATTTATTGTTAAAGAAAAAAAACATTTTTTTTTTATTTATTTATGCAGGCTAAAGGTTGAATTGATTAATAAATATGTTTTTTTTTCTTTAACAAGAAATATGTATGTTTAGTTAAGTCTAGGTCCTTAATGTCTTTTGGTGTGGTTTAATATAGTTTAAAAAATTGGACATCCCAGATCCTTAAAGGGGTGGTTCACCTTTACGTTAACTTTTAGTATGTTATAGAATAGCCAATTCGAAGCAATTTTTCAATTGGTCTTCATTATTTATTTTTTATAGTTTTATAATTATTTGCCTTTTTCCCCAATGACTCTTTGCAGCTTTCAAATGGGCGTCGCTGACTCCATCTAAAAAACAAATGGTCTGTAAGGCTACACATTTATTGTGATTAGTAATTTTTATTACTCATCTTTCTATTCAGGCCTCTCCTATTCTGTCTCTTATTCAAATCAATGCATGGTTGCTAGGGTTATTTGGACCCTAGGAACCAGGTTGCTGACATTGCAAACTGGAGAGCTGCTGAATAAAAAGCTAAATAACTCAAAAACCACAAATAAAAAATGAAAACCAATTGCAAATTGTCTCAGAATATCACCCTCTACATCATACTAAAAGTTATCTCAAAGGTGAACAACCCCTTTAAAGTATCTATTCACCAATAGGGATTCAAGATGTTAATAGTATTTGAATTCCTTTAACACAGACTAATTTCAAAAGCCGAGTTTCTAGACCACAAACAGGTATTTTGTACTATTTAAAATCAAACGGAACAAAGCAGAAACAGCACCAGGCTCTAGTATGTACTCAAAGAAACGTGTATGTATATGTATACACATACACTCATCAAACCACATTTAGATTATATACAGATACATGAGTTTGGTTCTATTCATGCAATCTTATGACCTATGTACAGTGAACTATATCTGAACACATTGTGAATGCAGGCCTGTGCATGAGAGTTAACACATCCTGTTCTATTTTTGTGGTACACACGACTAATAATAAGGTTTTGTTTGATAGCAATTTAGTGTATCTATCCTGTAGCCCCTGAATTACATGACGTTCTTTATTGTTTGTTTTAATGTAGCAAAAATAAAAAGATTTTGTTCGGGCAATTGAACACAGGGCTTTTATGATCATTCTGAAGTGAGACAGTATGTATTTTTAGATAACAATTACCTGACAAGTGTCTGTATCAGAAATTTTAAGTAACCTTCATAGAGGGCAATTTGAAAGAATCTTGATGTTCCCAGTATGTGAGTTGCTTTCTTACTGCCTGCTCTGACTCTTTGTTATCAGGCAGATACACCAGAATTCACACACCTGATATATGAAGAGACTTGGTTAAAGCTGGCCACAGACGCAATGTTCCGATAGTACGAATCAATGTACGAAGGACTTTCCCATCTCCCGACCTGCCACTAACATTCAGATCAAAGTCTTACCATTCCGACTGTCACGTTCGGCACCCAACACCAGAACAAACACCAGGCACCCTGGTCTCGGCTCGTGCTTCACCAGTAGTGTGACCGCCTTTGGGCCTCGGGAGGAGCCCTCGGCTTACTTGGATGCCACCTGGACTTAAACGAGAGGTGCAAGATGAGGGTTCTGGATAGGCAGAGGGGCACGACTGTAGAGCAAAGTCTTTGGACAGAAGGTCGCAGTACAAGGCGTTAGGCAATAGAGTAGTCAGCGTAAACAATTCAGGCCGGGTCTGGGTAGGCAGTGTTCAAAGCGAGGTCAGGCAGGCAAGGGTCAAAACCAGGAGATCAATCAGAGGGATACGGCAGAAGAGGTAGTCGAAATTCAGGCAATGGATCAGGATACAGAGGTCAGAATTGTCAGGAACAGGCAGGGGTCACAACAGGTAGTCAGAATCAGGCTCAGAATCAGAATAGCAAACAGCTAAAGGCACCAGGAACAACCTATAAATGAAAACTAGTATGATGGCCCTTTTAATATTTGAATTTTTTGCGCTGTAGCACGCATGTGCAAACAAAAGCAGCAGAAGCACGCCGCGTGCGCCCCTAGAAAACCGGTGCCTAGGAAGGAAGAGGACGCGGCGGGCGTCCCCGCTGCCCCTGACAGCAATCGTACTGTAGAAAAAGCTAGTGACAGTCTCCCACTGAAAATCGTACGATCGCCAATACACGCAGAGATATTATCCGCAGCCGACAGAAATTTTCTAACCTGTCCGATCGCCCAAACGACCAATCTCCGTCAGACGAAAAATGTCGGGACTCTCCACACACGTTCCGAAAATCGATTCGTATGATGAGATCTTTGCGTCTATGGCCAGCTTAAGGTAAGCAAGCATGCAACTAATCTTCATGATCTTCAATAGTGTCACTAGAAAGCATAGCGTCAGGGGATTCTCCTCCAGAGTATTATACCGTACCCTAATATATATAGGACAACAGGTAAACAAGGATCCCTAGTCTTGCTCAAGTGTGAAACTGTACGTTTAAAGAAAAACAAAATAAATTCAAACCCTACGGTATAACACACAGGAATGTCCTTAGGTCACCTTATTCCTGCTAAAGTCAGTAGGCTGTACAGCTTCCCTCTGAATGATGGTGTCAGATTGCTATGCACTCTTAATTAAGTGCCCTGTGCAATACTTATGCCACTTCCATAGTTGTCTGATCAGGTGTTTAGCAATACTCCGCTTCCAGAGAAAACAAAGGGAGTGCTGACATGGGTGATGCAGTAAGCAATGCTCAGGACAGAAGATCTGAGGGGCGCGGAGCATTGAGTGTCACATTACTAACACAACTAGACATCAAGCCACAGGGGCCAAAGATGCATTATAGGGCAAATCTATCAAAAAAATAAATAAATAAAAACTCCAAGTGACTTCGCAGTAGTTAAAGGAGAAATACCCATTAAAAAATTATTATTTTTTTAGTATGATGCAGCCAATATAATACGTAAACAACATGTGCAGTGATTAATTGTTAATGTTTTTATTTTATTTTCTGTGTTATGACTCAATGAAGAATGTATGCTTCTTGGCAACTGTATGTATTTCAGAGTGAAGGAAGGATAGGAAAGAACCTAATTAGTAACAAAAACCAAGCTGCTTTCTGGCAACTGATACATAGTCCCTAGCAAACAGCTACCAGTCCATACCCTTGTTTAAAATAAGTTCAAATAACTGGCTTGTTTCAAGCATGTTTGCTTAAAGGGATACTGTCATGGGAAAAAAAAATTTTTTCAAAATGAATCAGTTAATAGTGCTGCTCCAGCAGAATTCTGCACTGAAATCCATTTCTCAAAAGAGCAAACAGATTTTTTTATATTCAATTTTGAAATCTGACATGGGGCTAGACATTTTGTCAATTTTCCAGCTGCCCCTGGTCATGTGACTTGTGCCTGCACTTTAGGAGAGAAATGCTTTCTGGCAGGCTGCTGTTTTTCCTTCTCAATGTAACTGAATGTGTCTCAGTGGGACATCGGTTTTTACTATTGAGTCTTGTTCTTAGATCTACCAGGCAGCTGTTATCTTGTGTTAGGGAGCTGCTATCTGGTTACCTCCCCATTGTTCTTTTGTTTGGCTGCTGGGGGGGGCAAAGGGAAGGGGTGATATCACTCCAATTTGCAGTACAGCAGTAAAGAGAGATTGAAGTTTATCAGAGCACAAGTCACATGACTTGGGGCAGCTGGGAAATTGACAAAATGTCTAGCCCCATGTCAGATTTCAAAATTAAATATAAAAATATCTGTTTGCTCTTTTGAGAAATGGATTTCAGTGCAGAATTCTGCTTGAGCAGCACTATTAACTGATTCATTTTGAAAAAAATGTGTGACAGCTTTTTTTGAAGCAATCCCTATCTACTCTATTGCACTTCACCTGGTCTGAGGTGGCGAAGGCAAGTCTTACACAAGAGGTTACGTTAATTAAAATGTGCAAGTTAGTGAATTAGCGTAGTTACATCCCTTCGCCATAGCGCAACTTCGCCTGGCATAAGGGTGTGAAGTAGCACTAGAGTAGGTCCACTTTGCCAGCGAATTTACGCCAGCGCCCGTTAGTAAATCGGAAAAGTAACGAAATGACATCACGCTGGCTAGCTTTAGCCGCTTCACGCTTTAGTGAATTTGCCCCTTTGAGCCAGGTTAAAACATCAGCTGAGATTTTTTTTAATGAACACAGGTATATAAGGCACAGGATATCCTGTGACCTCACCTCTGATGAAGTGCCAGAAGGAGGCATGAAACGCGTCAGGTGACCTAACATGTCATAGGGTAGGAGTACATCTGTAATAGATGCCTGTTTGTTGTTTTATTATTCCTATAAAGCCGGACAGTGAATTTTATCTCATGTGTGAAGAATGGTTTTCTCACCTACCAAACCCCCTACATGTGATGTCTACTGGACTGGAGACCAGTATGAGGGAACCAACACACCACTGAGATTGGACACAATGGAAGAGTATGGGCATGTGAGTTTTTTCCTTCCTTCAAACCATCAGCTGAGACACCCAACAAGTTTTCCTATCTAAACTATGGCAAGTGACTGCTAGCAGCCACCAAAATGCTTCAACGGTAGCAACCCCAAATGTAGGGTGTGGCCAAATTATATTTTGACTTAATATATACAAGGAGGTAAGATGCACAATGGATGGTGTTATAGGTTAAAAAGTTTCTGTGGCAGAATTTTGTTGAAGGAAAATAAAACAGGAGGTGGTGGTGGATATATGCAGAGTAGGGCCTTTGTGTAAGAGCTCCTTCTCTCTTTAGAGAGCCTCTGTGTAGCAGCACACACTGACCTATTAACTCCTCTGCATGTGACAGGTCTGAAGTGCAAGCGATACAGCAGTGCATATGGATGAATGAAATGTGTTCAGTCAGACAAAGCTGCCTTTTTATGGATCTTTCCATACCAAATATTAAACGAAAGTCTTAGACTGCAAAACTAAACTTAAGCCTTACACAATTCACTGTACAGGTATGGGATCCGTTATCCGGAAACCAATTATCCAGAAAGATCTGAATTACGGAAAGGCCGTCTCCCATATTCACCATTTTATCCATATAATCCAAATTTTTAAAAACGTTATCCTTTTTCTCTGTAATAATAAAACAGTACCTTGTACGTGATACAAGCTAGAATATAATTAATCCTTATTGTAAGCAGAACCAGCCTATTCGTTTATTTAAGCTTACATGATTTTCTAGTAGACTTAAGGTATGAAGATCCAAATTATGGAAATATCCATTATCTGGAAAGCCCGAGGTCCCAAGCATTCTGGATAACAGGCCCCATAACATTACCTTAGACCAGGGATCCCCAACCTAATGAACCTGTGAGCAACATTCATAAGTAAAAGGAGTTGGGGAGCAACACTAGCATGAAAAATGTTCTTGGGGTGCCAAATAAGTGTTGTGATTGGCCATTTGGCAGCCCCTATGTGGATTGTCAACCTACATTGAGGCTCTGTTTGACAGTACACCTGTTTTTCATACAACCAAAACTTTCCTCCAAGCCTGGAATTCAAAAATAAGCACCTGCTTTGAGGCCACTGGGAGCAACATCCAAGGGGTTGGAGAGCAACATGTTGCTCACGAGCAACTGGTTGGGGATCACTGCCTTAGACACTGGCTAACCTAGGTAATACTGTAAATTCCATCTGTTCAGGAACCCCTAGAAAACAAAGCTTTGTAGCGGTCATCTAATTTGCTGTTGGCAGATAAAAAGTGATTGCTGATGGAATGCTTTGGGCAACTGCAGTGCTCCAACCCACCGTTAGTTAAACCTGCTTTTCTTTTTAGATACTTTGCCCTGCCTTCTAGTATGCAGTACCTACTGCAATCTCATTGGGGAATGTTTTTTTTTTTTTTTTTTTTTTTTAGAGAATTGGACATCTGGAGAGATAAAAAATGTCCAGGTAGGAGGACAATGTAGATGTTATTCTCTATGAGAACCAAACCATAATTTCAGCATGCTCAGCCTGGACTAGTTCCTTGCAAGGGACAGTACAGTAAGGAATGCATTTGCATTTATAAATAAGTTTTGTCTGTTTGTGAAAAAAGGGAAAATTATAAACACACATAGTGTGTATTACAGATGCTTCATGAAAGGCTGACCTTGATAATTGTATGTTTCCCCAAATACACCAACTATGTAATTACCGACTTCCTAAACATTCAGCTCTTTGTTTGCTTATGTCTATGCAAACTCTTGCACAATTTAACAAATGGCTTTGGACAAAACATCTAAAGTCTACTCTTCTAAGCCTGAGGCTCCTTTCTCATTTATGTCCACTGCCCAAGTGTCCTAAATTACCATCTTCAACATAACGGTAAGAGAGAGAATTTCTCTCCAGAAACAGGAGAGAGAATGCCGCGGGAAGTCCCAAATACAATCGCTGTGTGTGTCTGCTAGAGGGGCGTGGAGTCCTTAGGCATTTTGGAAGACAGTGTCTGCCCTAGTGAATAGCTGTGCAGCCCTGTGAATATATGCTGCTGTTTCCAAGTTGGTCAATTAGCCCCCAAGAAGCTCTTGCATCTAGCTTTAAAACCAGTTTAACAAAAAGGCCCAATCCCTCTGTTAATAAAGGTGCCCTTGAGCAAATAACGGTGTCCCAGTTAAAACATTTACAGTTTGTGTTCTTTGTAAGGGTTAAAATTATGTCCTATTTTTTGTATCAAACGTAATCAAAGCTTAAAAAAAAAAAAGAAGAAGTTGAGTCTATTTAGGAAATGTTAAGATTTACAGACATCCAGTTAGAGATCTATACACAGTCACTACTCTCTGTGGCAGTGTTTAGCAGCATATCAGTAAGTGGACATACATAAAAAGGGGTACTTACCATATAAAGACTAGGTACAGCTTTGTCTCCCTTTGTACTGGAAGAACTGTCAATTTACTTTAACTGTTAATTTACAAACACAAAAGAATACGGCAGAGCTTCCCAAAATGTGAAACTTGCCTTCCAAGTACTCCCAGTGAAGTTAAAGGTAGTTCCACTTTGAAAGTCAATTAGGTTAAGATTTGTTTTCAATTATACCCTTTGCACCATAGAAGAAGACTTGGGGTTTAAACCCAAAAAGTCTGAAAATCACTAGTGCTCTACAAAGAAACAACACATCAAGTTCCCACCAGTACCTTGTTTAGAGAACAATGGGTTTATAATCTAGAACAGGGCTGTCCAACTGGCCCCCCCTCGTGTGGCCCTCCACATCAAAGTCTGCCTGCTGTGTCTGTTTACCATATGTAAAATATAAAAGGTATCACTACAGAGATTAACTGGCCCCTGCATTGTCTAAACCTCAAATTCAGACTTTGTTCACACCTGTGATCCCCCTGCATTGTTCACACTTGTGACACCTCTATTGTTCACTCCCCTAAAATCCTGTACTGTTCACACCTGAGACCCAGACTGAAACTGCCCACACTGTTCACACTTTATTTAAAATGCTAATGGGGCACCAGCACTGTGTCACTGTATGTAGTACATATTAGACTGGTCCTGATTCCTGTCTCCTGCTCTGTCTTCCCTATGCTCCCTGTGTGTGTCATACTTTGATATTTGTTCTGGGGGTTTGTTAGCATTTGAAAAGTATTGTTAGTGGCCCCTAAGGTGTTTAATCATATGCTGGGGTACTGTATTATACACAGGGGAGGAGGAGGCATATGGATTTATAGGTATGTCTTAATATGACTTCACTTTTTTCACATATGAGTGACATCCTTGCCAGGGCAGACACAAGGTAGTTTGGCACCCTAGGCAAGAGCTTCAATCAGTGCCCCCCTGTCCTGCATTACCATTTCCCTCCTTACCATGATGGTTTTTAAATAAAGAGAGCAAGAAAGTGTAGGAAACTTTATCATTTATATTACTGCCCCATACCTGTGCAAGCAAGCCCAGCAGCCATCCATCATACAGCCCTCCTGCAGCCATCATATTGCCCCCAATCTCTACCTGTGTCAGCAGCAGCCAAAAATAAATCTGATCCATCATATTGCCCCAAGTATTTATGTACCTGTGCCAGCGCCCAGCCCAGCAGCAAACATATGGGCCCAAATCTGTACCTGGCTGTGCCAGCAGGAAGCTTCACACTTTCACAGTAATAGAAAGAATGTCTTCAGTTCAGTGCAACTGTGCAAGGCTGAGAGCAGCGAGCCATACCAAGCAGCCCCCCAGCTCTCTGACTCTCTCTGTCACCCAACCACATCAGTGGCTTCTTTGACTCGTGCATGCACGTCGTGGTGCACTGCACAGAAGGAGCCATTACTTGCCGGCAAGAGGGAGAAGAGGAAGGAGATGGATTCCACCCAACGGGTGACCATGATTACTGAAACAAATTATTAAATAAACGCATGAAAAAAGTGCGCCCCTCAATGATGGCGTCCTAGACAGCCGCCTACTCTGCCTACCCCTAGTTCTGGCCCTGATCCCTGCAGTGAGCACCAACCATTTGTTTTTTTGGTGTGCTATTAATGTGGACATGGTCTTGCGGTAACATAGGTGTGGTCTAAAAACAGGGAGTGGCTAACACTGGCTTCCGTTATCGGCCCTCCACCATGTAGATTGGAAAAATTCCGGCCCTCGGTACCATAGAAGTTGGACAGCACTGATCTAGAACACATACAAATTAGGAGTCTGTCTTTCTGAAAACATAAAACACCAATATGCTTTTTAGTGTCAGAGAAAACTATAACACCTTGAAGAGACATATACATACACACAGAAAACATAAAATTAACAACATTGATCAAACCAAATTTAGGGCCCCCAGTGCTGAAACTACTAGGGATGCACCGAATCCAATATTTCGGATTCGGTCGAACCCCCGAATCCTCCGTGAAAGATTAGACCGAATACCAAACAAAATCTGAATTTGCATATGCAAATTAGGCTTGGAAGGGGAAAACATTTTTTACTTCCTTGATTTGTTACAAAAAATCACGAAATTTCGACCCTAATTTGCAAATTCAAATTAGGATACGAATCCTGGATTCGGTACATCCCTAGAAACTACACCACCATATTAAAGATATTAAAAGTAAAAATGTTTCTGTTCCCTGAGGAAGGTTCTAATATAGAACCGAAACGTTGGATAAAATAAACCTGCTTTAACCAGCACTTTTGCCTCTTTGATTTTTGATGATTTGGGAGTGCCGACACCAGCGCTATTTTATATATATATATATATATATATATATATATATATATATATATATATATATATATATATATATATATATATATATATATATATATATATAGTGGGTGCTAGATAAATATACCACAATGTAATTTAAAATTGTGTCCTTGCCAGTCCAACAAAAAAAGGGATCTACCATGTAATTGTATGTAAATATAAGGTAAACTTTTATACACCAGAAAGAACTTATATGAGCACATTTGAAATAAATGTAATATATGCACTTTGCTTTCATCTGCAATTCTACAAGCAAGTACATTTCTGGCAAATCCAGGCTTCAAACCTGCTGCCTTACAGCTAGTAACTTATGCCCTAGAAACAAGGTGGAAGTCTAAATTCTAAGCTTGAAAGCTGTAGGCAAAAAAATGCTAATAGTACAAAAATCTAATTGCAACCAAAACAATTGTGCTTTTACTGACAGATTTCATCTTCGCTAACTGGACGATTCCGTCATAATGGAATTATTCATTATAATTCCATCGTAATAGTTTAGTTTTTGCAATAGACAATGTTAGGCTGAAGATTAAAAAACGAATCTGTTAAAAACTAGGGATGCACCGAATCCACATTTTGGGATCTGGCAGAATCCCCGAATCCTTCATAAAAGATTTGGCCGAATACCGAATCCGAATTTTCATATGCAAATTAGGGACGGGAAAGTAAAGTGGAAAATAATGTTTTACTTCCTTGTCTTGTAATGAAAAGTCATGTGATTTCCTTTCTGGCCCCTAATTTACATATGGGATTCAGACTCGTTTTGGACAGGCACAAGGATTCGGCAGAATCCAAATCCTTCTGAAAAGGAAGAAGGAGAAGTCCTGAACTAAATCCTGGATTCGGTGCAAGTTAGTCATGCAGGAATAACATATACTATTCCCCATCTGCCCCAAAAATAATACAGTTTGCAGATAGAATTCCATTAAAGGGTTTTTGTTACCTTCCAAATACTTTTTCATTTCAGTTGTTTTCAGATTGTTCTCCAGAAATAAAAACTTTTTTTCAGTTACTTTCCATGTTTTATTTTTGACAATTTTTCCAAAATGTAAGTTTAATGTTCGTGTCTCTGGTGTTTCAGTCTGGCAGCTCAGTCATCCAGGTGCAGAGTCTGAACTATTACAATTTGCTACATTCGGTTTACACATTTCTCCGCAGCATCTATGGAATGTTAGTAACAATTGTATCAATTATAACAGCTGCCTTTAATGAAACTCAGGAATTATGCTCAACAGGAACAAAAGATAACAAAATGTATCAATTAATGTATCAATTTAGAACAGCCTTAGAGAATTGGCAACCCCCCTCCCAGAGCTGCTTCAGAAAGACTTTAAAAGGTAAAAAATTAAAACTTTTAAACTTCAATATTAAAAAAACGACAGAAGAAAGATTGTAATTTCATTTCTGGTGGACTATCTGAAAACAACTAAACTGAAAAATTGTTGGAAGTGAACAACCACTTTCACATTTTTAATGTAACAAAAATGACCACGAGCAGCCAGAGATGATCAAGAAATCAGACAATATACTCTTATATAACTATTTATGTTCTGGTACTTCTGGTTGGAATGATACAAAAAAATTATGACGGCTACCACTGTTATGCCTATATCATTTCTATCTAAAATTAATAAAATCTAAGTTACAAAAAAGAAACCAGATTTTATGTCCGTTATTTAAATAAAAAATTCTGGTCATAGTACGATAGGGTTCAAGTTTGCTGCATTGCAGTAACTCCTAGCAGCCGGTGGGCAAATAATACAAGAATAATGAAAGGAAAATTAATGATTGGTTGCTATAGGCTGCTGACAGGGAGCAAATTTGCATAAATATTGCTTTCTAAGATTCCTAAGCTCAGACAGATCCCTCGCATTCATGTATTCCAGAAAAACATGTAGTAAGTTTGTTACATTCAAATAGAAGTGCTTCACGAAGTTCATTCATTTTTTTTTTTGTTTTCATTGTCAAAATCGTCACACACTTCTATACGTCACAGATTAGCACCATCAAAAATATATAATGAATGCTGACTGTACTCCAAAAAATTGGTAAAAAAATACTGAATGTAAGCTATTTCGGCAGATTCTTTCTTAAGTATCAAATAGGATCATTTCCTTTGCTGAATGGTTTCTAGTTTTGAGGAATATATATTTTAAACAGAGGCTTTAAAACCTCAAAAAATGGCCTAAGTGTGTCACTTACATAGAATAATTAATTAGTAATAAATTGCATGCACACACAAACATATATATTTATATTACGAAGCCATTTGGTGACACAGTGATTAGTACGTGACAGAAAAGCTCTGCCTAGCATGGTCTACACCTAATCAACCTTCAGTAGATAACAGTTGGGAAATTGCACTGTTTGGGAGAAAAAAATCCTGGTTCCCATAAGCAAGTGAGTAAATGTAAATATGCCTTTTATTTTGTGCAGCAGATCTGCATAGAGAATATGCCCTTTAGTGGAGAGCACGAGAACTGCAACAACAAAACATGTATTTTAAATATCTCAATTCATCAGAAAAACTTGGGAGACACTTTAAACCTCCATCCACCTTTCTTGAAATCACTGACAACTTCTGAGTAATTTGAGGGGTTGTTTTTTCTGTGAGCTGTACATGTGGTTCTTATTCATCCTACCTTCCTTGTCCTAATTTTTGTGTGTGTATATATATATATATATATATATATATATATATATATATATATATATATATATATATATATATATATATATATATATATATATATCCCAATACAAGAGGTCCTCTGCACTCATTATCAATATATAAAAATAATTCTAAATGAACATGTATCCAGCATAAGGGTTGCAGTTAAATAGAGCAAATGCTGCAACCTTGACAAATCATATGTATATAGTTTCTCCTTTGCACTTAGTAGCTCTATAATACTATGGAATGGTGCAATCTCATTGGTCAGACAGGAGGAGCTCATTTTTAAAAACACAGATGGCAGATTATATTTTAGCACCTTCCTTACTAACAAGGCATCGAACATTCATTTTTTTTTAACTAACTGCCAATATAACAGCATCATGGAGAGAATTCTAGAAGTTCACAATCCTCACTTTCAAGGACTCTTTCCGCATTTTAAGAACCTCCTTTCTCCTAATCTGACTGGATGCTCTCGTGTTTGCTGGAAGGAGTTTCTAGTGAATAAAGGATCCAAGAGCTTCTTATGGCCATTTATATATTTATACAAAGTAATTATATGCCCTCTTCAAGGGACAATATAACCCATTTTTTCAACATTGGTTTTTGCCTATTTTAATTTGAAAAGATCTTTGTCTTTTGTTATTTATTGGTCTAAACGGAAAAATTCAAAAAATTACCCAATTGCAATACATTTTTAGAGACCCACAATGTTTAGGGGTATAGTTTCCATTTTATTTGATTTTTTTCCTGTAATAGCCCATGCTACCTGACAACATCAAACTCTGTGATATGACTTAGTTGTATTCGGGACTTCCATGATGTTTGGACACACTTCATGGATGTTTCCCATCAGCACGATTTCAGCAGTATCTCGCAGCCATATTAAGAAAACTGCTACTTTTCTTCCAGCTTGTTTGTTACATTGTAACAATTGACATTTATACGTATATTGCAACATGTCTAAAATAACATTTGTTGTTGTCTTATCTATACAGTCAATGTAAGTCTGACTTTGTGTTGCTTCACGTTTTACTTCATATTTTATTTTGTTCACTATGAGGTCACGCTGGTTATTTTGGTGCCATTCTATACATCAATTTTGGGTATTTTAGATGGGTAGGTCATTTGTCACAGCAATGAATTGCAGCCCCTTTCAGAATAGCTGTGACATAACCATGCTAGTTGGTTTCAATGTTCGCTGATAAAGATCTGCTAATATAACATGAATACATTTGACTCAGTCTAGGTTTAAATAAGTTGTATGCTCCTATGGTATTTAGGAAACTTCATAATTCATTATGCTGCTTGCTAACCAGATCTGGTTGTTCACCTTTCAAACACTTTTTTCAGTTCAATTGTTTTCCGATTGTTCACCAGAAATAAAGCCTTTTTTCAATTACTTTCTATTTTGTACCACTTTTTCCTAAGTTCAAGTTGAATGTCCCTGTCTCTGGTATTTCAGTCTGGCAGCTCAGTAATTCAGGTGCAGACTCTAAACTGTTACAATTTTGCAACTGGCAAAGGGTCGATTAGTCAATTTGAATTTTCGAGTTTAAAAATTCACACATTCTAGTTTTAATCCCTTTATTCGATCATGATCCTAATTCGAATATTCGCCACCTCAAACCTGCTGAGGTCATGTACAAGTCAATGGCAGAGGTCTGCTGAGCCATTTGTAAATGTTAATAGTGTTCTTGACATTCAAGTTTTTTGTTCGGGAGAAAAATGTGATTTGTATGAATTGAATACAAATCCAATACGATTCGAATTTTTGGGTCGGAAGCATTTGATTGAATATTATTATTTTTTCTTAAATAAACTCCCAGTCGAATTGTGAGTATATCAAATTTAAAAATATTTACATGAATTCAGAATTCGACCTTTGATAAATGGGGCTCTTAGTTGATACATTTCTCAGCAGCATTTCTGGAGTATTAGCAACTTTTGTATCAATTCTAACTGAAAAACTTTTTTCAGTTCAGGTGGTTTCAGATAGTTTACCAAAAATAAAGACTTTTTCCAATTACTTTCTATTTTCTGTGTGACTGTTTTTCCAATACTGAAGTGTAAAATGTAATTTATCTAAAGCAGCTCGGGAGGGGGGGAGCCGACTGTATGCTGTTGTAATACATTTCATGTATCAACTAAATGTTGCAAAATTGTAACAGTAGAATCTGCACCTGAATTACTGAGCTGCCAGACAAACACCAGAGACGGGGCCATTAAACTATAAACTTAGATTTTGAAAAAATGGTATAAAGTAAAAAATAGAAAGTAAATGGCAAAACTATTTATTTCTGGTAAACTGTCTGAAACCAACTGAACTGAAAAAAGTGTTGGAAGGTGAACAACCCCTTTAAGAAAAAAAATGTAATTCAATATTCATATAGTAATTCATTATTCATGGCACAAAGTCCTATATGAATATCGAATTGCATCCATTGCCTCCCAAAAGAGGAAGGTCTGTGGCTTGTGCACCTGGACCCCCCTTTTTGGTAAGTTAACCCTGTTTTCATACTACAATCAACTCTGGACTTTTTCGAAAGAAGAAAAAAAATGTAACTCATACAAGGAGCTTTACCAGCACAATTATTGTTAAGAAAGTTGTACCTCAAAGAGGCGGACAGCTACATGACCTACATGATTTTGTGACTCATTTTGAGATGTATTATCCACCCTACAGTGAGCGTGGAGTACAATTAATGGTGTTCTGACAACAAATGTTTGAAGCGCACACACACAATGAAGAATCACTTTAAATCATTTGCTTGTTTTTTAATGATTTTTCCAAGCTAGTCATCCTACTTCCTTGGTGTGCAAATGTGTGTGTGGTTACTCCCCAGAGCTGACTGGTCTGTTGGATTAAGCTAGCCTCTGTAAGACATACGCTTGCAAACAATTGCAAGATCGGCAAAAGCCCTCTGTAGGAAACCACAGATACGAATGTCATTGCCCACACAATGCTTGGTATATACTCATATTTATATTCATTATATTTAAAGTATTTTAACCATTGCCATACATGACTCAGCACAAATAAAAAAAATGTCCATCCATGCATTAGAGATAAATACATTAGTAACATGGTATATATACTTTTTCCATATGGAATGTGGGTGTTCATAATGTTCCATGCAGTTTTGTAGTAAAAAATTAACTTTACTAGGCTATATACTCAAAGTGGATCTATCGCAAAAATAAAAATGTAACATAAGTATCATCTTGCTGAAATAAGACACTTTCTAAATATAATCAATAAAAAAGTATGCACCATTTATGAAATAATCAAGTTATTCTTCACTCTCCCCCTCTGAGCAACTTGTCTCTCTTCATTCTGTCTACATGCAGTAGCTGGAGTCAGTTTTTGATTGACAGTTAGGTCTTCTACATCCTTTGGGGGGGGGTTGCACCCTTAACCCAGGTGCTCACTCTTTAAAAAAAATGGCTCTGATGGAAATCTTGTTTCTCTGCATGCAGGGTGTTTGCCAGAGTCTGTTATTTTGTTTCCTTTTGTTTGTGCTGGAGTTGGTTATTTGATTTACTCTGCTAAGTAAGGGAGCCCTCAAAAGGCATAGTAGACCTACCTGTCTATTAAAATCTGACCCAGACCTCAGCATGAGGAGAGCATGAAGAGTGACAGGTTTTGGATACTGAGATACTGAAGACTTACTTGATTATTTCTTAAATGGCAAAAAAATTGTAATTGATTGTATTTAGAAAGTGTCTTATTTCAGTGAGATGAAGCTTATATTAAATTCATTTTCGTGATAGATCCCCTTTAAAAATTATATTTCACATAATCTACCAAAACCATCACTGCTCCAAGATAAGAAATAACAGTCTATGCATTCTCCTACCTTCCTCTGCCCTTTGCGGGCGACATGCTTGTCATCATCCTGCCAGTAGGCATCCTCGATTTCTTTCTGACGTTTGCCATCTGACACTGCTTTTGCCTCAGCCTTGCGAGCACGGGCAACAGCTGACTTGGTGTTTTCGCCCTGGAATTTTTTGGGCATCCCTCTGCTGGAAGAAAACAGAAGCCAACATCAGTCATCAATTTTTATTACCAGATAGATATTACTGCCTCATGCAACTATATAGTGAATAAATTATAAGGATATTATAAGTTACTGAGGAGTTTCTTGAACATATAAAAACAGGAGGCCGAAGGCCGAGTGTTTTTATACAGGTCATGGAATTCCGAGGCAACTTCTAACATCGTCATATTTTGCAACTGGGGGTACTTTATTTATTATAATACACAAATTTCAGTGAGTCATGTGACAGAAATGACATCAGAACTCACCTTTATAAGGATATAATTTACAAGACATTCATGGCTTTTGTGTATTATATATATATATATATCTATATCTATATAGTCATATGATTCTCCGGCACTCACCCTCAGTTGATCAAATCCCGGGTGCTCCTCAGAGGGAAACAAATAGATACAGTTAGGAGCACTCACGGGTATAGTGATAAAGAAATATCTTTTATTGGAGTGTTACAAACTGTGTTACAAACTGTGGGGTAGTTTGTAACACTCCAATAAAAGATATTTCTTTATCACTATACCCGTGAGTGCTCCTAACTGTATCTATCTATATCTATATATATAAAAAAAAAAATATATATATATATATATATATATATATATATATATATATATATATATACACACACCACACACATACATTTCAAGTCAAGTCAGTCGTCTAGGCCTGGTGGGTTTGGGGGGTCTGAAGGTGGGGCAGCTGTCTTGCCCTTAGATTGCTGGGCCCCAAGCAAAAATGTGAGTCTTGGTAAAGCCGCATTGGAATTGGGTAGGACTGGGAATGGGTTGTAAACTACATTCCCCAGCCTATCCAATCTCTATAGAAGACCTAAACTTCCTGATAAACCGAGCAGTACAAACAGCTGTAGGAGACAAACATACAGGCATCTCGTTTCCAAAGAGTGCAGCTCAATGACAGTAGGGGGCCCAGTTCATCCAATTAAGTGAATACTGCCCAAAAGGTTAGCCCTGCGTTTTATAATACAGCCCGCAATTCAGGATCACTACTTACACCTCCCGCAAAGCTACGCTACTGCAGGCTCATAGCCTCCTGTCACACATAAAATCTAAACGTGACAAGTCTCATCTCGCGAGATTGGCGTCACCGTCAACACGTATGCGTGTTGACGCATAACGTAGCACGCTGACGAGGGAGCGTTATTTAGCGCTGCAGAGTGGGAAGCTGCTAGAAAGTTGTTTTGGAGTTATAAACATCGTAAAACCTTTAGAGTCTATTCGTTATACTAATATCTAGGAATAATTTCATTACAGCCAGTAATGGATTATCATAAAGTGTCAGTGATACCCAGATCAATACTTGGCTTAATCCAAAAGCAGAAAAAAATAAAGCAGACAAGAAGTCCTGTTAATTAAACAAAAGAAAATAAAAAGTGAAATGGTCCACAAGCTCTCCATTCCATAACACAGCATTTAAAAGGTTTGCGTATCATGCACCCAATCTATGCTAGTATTTTCAATAGTGGAACAATATTTCATATAATTAATAAGAAGGAAAGCATTATGTGTTGTAAAGTTTAACTACTCTGCATCTAATGTTTTTTTGTGATCTGTAGTGAGATAATACAGGCTTCTAGGTAATATATATCCACAAGTTCTATAAACATGCATGAACTCTAATAACTCGTGTAGCTCTGCTTGCGAACAAGAGAGGGTGTTTATTTAGTAGCTTTAAATGACACCAAAATCACACCAAATACAACTTTTCAGGTGTGCAACTAGGGTTGCCACCTTCTCTGGAAAAAAATACCGGCCTTCCTATATATTTATCTTTTTTTCCTATTAATAACATTGGGATCAACTATCATTTTTACCGGCCAGGTGGCAACCCTATGTGCAACCCACATTGAGGAATGGACAGGGTTACACACACACCTCTAGAAACGTTGTATTTGGTGTGATTTTGGTGTCATGTAAAGCCACTCTCTTCTTCACAAAAGGAGTTACACTTTATTTTTCTGCTAAGGACCTACTGTTTGGGAGAAACCAGAATATCTCCACCTAGGCCACATACCTCTTTGTTTTTGGTATGAACTCTTAACAGCACAATGCACTAATCTCTGCTCTTTTGACGAGGTGGCATTCAGTCAGCCTGGTAAAATCCAAGGGGTTAATTGCCAGGAAAGCTTTACATCACTCTAGTACCAGGGTATAGTGGTCTTTTGATTAAAGATTAAAGAGCTGAGCAACAGAGGCTCTGTGGCAAATACAGATCTTTTTAACCCTGATAATAAGTGGATTTAAAATGATCCCACTTTTTAAACAATAATTTATTTTTCTTTCCTTATCCATTTACTTCAACCAAATATTAATAAAAGTTCATTTTTATTGAGTGTATCCACCAGTGGGCATGACTAAAATATTCACCAGCATAGTACACGTCAGTTAATTCATGGCCCTCTTAGTTTTTCAAATGTTGGGAGTTATGTAAGTGCAGCACAGCTGGGCCCCCTTATGAGAGATGGAGGAATCACATCACTTGCCCTTCCTCCCTTCACTGCTGGATATGCTTTTCTTTCTCAAGCGATAACTGCAATCTAATTGGATCCCCTTGACTAGTTCTCCAGATTGGAGATCAGATTGCAGCAATCATGTCCAACAAGTGAATTTGAAATGGTATGAGTCCTAATAGCAGCTGCCTGTTCTTCACCACCATTCCTATCTGCCAGGAAAGGATACTGTAAAAGGTGGAGGGGGGGGGGGAGAAATCACAGAAGCAGGGGCATACAGGTTGAAAATGGCGTTGAGGGGAAATTGTGGGAGAATTAAAGATAATATGAGGCAAAACTCAGGGGCAGCTGGAAAGATCTATTTAGAGCAGAGGGTATAACATAAAGCTAAAGTCACATGGAACTGTACCTCTGCGTTTTCTCCTCAGGTGAAGAGTGCAAAAATGCATTTTGTGTCAAAACGACAGAGTACATCAGCTTCTCTCCACCCAAAATATAGGCAGTGAGATGCCAAGGCAGAGCTCTGTATGTCCTTAACCTAAGTCCTATGGCACATTGAGCATTTCCTCTGCCAGTCTAAAAATACTGCTTGTGTTTTTTTTTTTCTGCCCAAAATCTGCCCCATGTTTGTAGTGATAGGCAGATCTAAGTCAATTTTGTCACTACACACATGGCGTATGAAACAGATTGGCCTTTTTCTTCTGGTGTTTTTTTCCCCATAAATCACAGTGACATACTGAGTTTCTTTTTTAAGAGGGTTAAAGAGTGTTTCCTATAGAGGAAATCAGGGATGGCATTACAGAGGTAAGAAGCTTCAAGAAAAACATTTTACGAGGCAATGAACAGGTTCCAACCTAGGAAAAACTGGAGAATTTTTGCAGTGGATTTTAAGACTGAGGTAGGAGTCTAGGACACAGGTTAGTAGGAGGTTCCAATAATCTATAAGGACAGGATAAGAGCATGGATTCCAAATTAACATTGTTAATAGTCAGGCCATCACTAGTAATGGTAAAAGGAGGAGGAGAAGGGCCAGCTTTGGGTGGAAAGACAATGAGCTTGGTTTAAGTTAGGTTCAGTTTGAAGTGGCGGTGTTCATCCAGGAAGAGATAGCAGAAGGCAGTTAGAGATCTGTGTCTGAACGTCATTGATTAATAAAGGGGAGTCTAAATACATCTGGAAGTCATCTCAATATAAGTGGTATTTAAGGCCAAATGAAAAAAAGAGAGTGTGTACAGGGAGAACTACAGGGGGATGTGTACAGAATTCTAAGGACAACACAATAAGCTCAACTGCTCAACTTTTTTAGCAAATGCAACAGAGGAGTGTTTAGAATGGCAGAAAGAGAACCCAGATGCAGCTAGTTTGACACCAAGGAAATAGAGAATTCCCAGGTGAATGAGAATAGAATAGTGTTCTTTGGCAGTCTGGAGATTGTTTGCAATTCTACATAAACCATTCTCAATGGAGTGTGCAGGAAAACCAGACTGCACAGGGTCTAGCAGATTAGGGGTATGGAGTAAGATAGTAGTAAATTGAAGGACAAAGACGTTTCAGGATGTTGCACTTCTCTATCGACTGAAAAATGCTGGCAGAGAATAATGCCTTGTGTGCTATTACAATTCTTGGGAATCTGGTTTTCATTCTGTTAGATCAATGCAATGTTTGATCACATCCTTTTCTACTGACAGATTTATTCACTTAGCTTCTGAGAGTCTGTGTTCTGATCAAATACTTGGACTGAAACCATTTAATGTGTTTATAGGTAACCCTTACAGACAAAATAAACACAGGTTCTGCCAACCTTATAATTAAATCTTGGGCTGTGCCTGATCATAAACACAAAGGGAAATCGTGTCCGGTCTCAAAGAGCTATGTAATTCTGCCTACTATTTGTTACGTATCATGCCAATTTTCAATTTATGACATAGCATATGATTAGACTGTTTGTATTTTCAACTTTCTCTTTAATGGAGCAATATACTACCTGAATAATTCTGAATACTAGGGCTTGTGTGAAGCATATGCCTAGCCTACTGTCATAATTAAGAACCATCTGTGGTTCTTGTTATATGGCATACCAAAACTGAAAGTGCTTTCGTTTTCCAAATTTCTGCTTCTTCATAATAATTGGGGGAGGAGAAGGTAGTTAAGCAAATTACCTTTCTCTTAGAATAAATGTCTTATTGATAAACTGATTGCACACAAGGCATTTTCTCCCCTGACATATTTCAGAGAAGCGCCAAAACCATATCATGTCACCTGAAGTACTTGTATAGACAAAATCCAGAAGCACACCAAAAAACGATTGCTGCGTGAAAAAAGGTGATTCATTTAGCCAATATGCATTTCACAAGCAAGGCAACATTTCGGATCCCTCCGGGTCCTTTATCAAGCCTAATGAGTACACCTTAGTGAACATGTATTTAAGGGAGAAGTGAGGGTGTGGGGAGCGGAGAGACCACCCAACAAATGAAGGAACGTTTTTCCAAACACAAATCCACAATTCGTAGAAATCTCACTTCCTTGCCAGCCCACTTCCACCAGGCGAAACATTCTATCAGCCAGCTCAAATTCCAAATCATTGATACAGTTGAAATACTCAGAAGAGGGGTGACAGACTTCTCCAATTAAAACATAGGGAAATGTTTTGGATTCATAAACTAGACACTCTTTGGCTTTGAGGATCTCAATAGGGATTATACGCCATCTTCATTTATACATATGTAAGTCGTCAGTCTCCTGAATGCATTTAATATTGTCTTTTAAATCTCTGTATCATCACACCTTATGTATTTTAACATTGTTACTTTGTTTTTATTGTAAGGTTATTAATAAATCGACATTGAACACCCTGAGTGTGATTCTGAACAACTGCGTGTATAGAAAGCGTCTCAGGAAATGTGCTGAGAGCCATATGCAGAACTATAGGTCTCAGGTAGGTAGATTATTACATATCAATAAAAATTAATATTCACATATAATTGTGTTTGTTCAATGAACAATGATTTTCATTGGAGATGTTTTTCTTTGGACTTTGTACTAGGGAATTACCACATGGAATTTATATGGACTATACTAAGAGACATTGCATATTGTGGACTTGTCAGTATACCTAATTGAGGTCACATTGGAATGTGGGAGGTACTTGTGATTCCATCCCTCCCCACCCCCCTCACTTCTCCCTTAAATACAGGTTCACTAAGGTGTACTCATTAGGCTGGAAGCTGCTTGCCAAAGATTGTCCCCCAGAGCTGTAATGTTGCAAAAGATTTCTTTAGAAGTATTCTCGTTTGTGGGAAAATAAACAGAGTTCATTATGCAGTTTTAGTATCCAAGCCTAACATAAGGGTAGGATTTTAATAATTGTACCATATGGTTAATAATATCACATAGGTCCAATAATTCTTAAATCAAATAATTTTATTTACGCTTTGAACATGAAATGCAGTTTCCAATTCCTTTAGAATAAATGTGATTTAAACTTCTTGTAAATAACATTTTTAATCGAAAGATACATACATACAAGTACATAGAAACGTGAAATGCTATTAACAATGATTCTTAATTATCATTGAGGAGTGAATAAAAGAGCCTAAGCTCCTGCTTAGTTCACAGTTTTGTTTAATTAAAGAAAAAAGTTTTGCTTTTTACTATTATTTATATTCATTCTTTTGAAGAAAGATAAAAAGAACAGGGTGATTCTACTTTGTTCATAGTATTTTTAATTTAAGTTAATTGTAATAGGCTAGATATTGTTCATTAGATATGTTTCTACTTGAGGCTTAAGGCAGATTAAGCTCAGGTGGGAAACAACAGAAGTCAAAACAGGTGACCTCTTCTCAGAGATGCTTACTTTAGTTTTTCTAAGCAGAAGCTGTCTGACTGCCATTATTGCCATGTGTTGCCATGCTCTACTATGGCAAGTCATTTTCAACTTGAGCACAGCCTTCAACCAAATACCTTGTGTACTATAAGCCTGAAGAGGGGAAAGAAAGAGCAAGTGCTTCATCAATGATTTACAGCTAATAATTGCTTTTCAGTATGACTTATTCTTCACTGAACCCATGTGCATGCACAATTGCACTCATTTTGAAACATTGGGCCCTTGGCTGCAATTTTGCTGGGAAATCTGGGGAAAAAGCATTCCATTGTAGGAAAACAAACAGTGCCAATTTGTATGCAAAAATTGAACTTCCCACACTGCATTGCATTAGTAAATGAGACTTATACATTTTTTTTTGTATGGTATCCCTGGAGTCAGGAACACTAAATACTAAATAAATACTAAATACAATTTGCAATGGAGGTTTACCTTCTAAGTGTTCAAAACAGCAAAGTTGAGTGCTGTATACATACAATTCATATTGCTAAGCTTGACTGGAAACATTTCCATAAGCTTCAACAGAACAATACCTGCCATGGTCATACATATAAACGGTTACTATTATTTACAGAGAACTCCTCAGCTGACAGACATATGGCAGCTCCTACCAATTTATAAATGCAAATATGCAAAAAGGTTGTATGCACTATGTTATACCCTACAACTTTACTGTTGGTTTATAATGAACATAAAATCTTCTTACAAACTGGTTTTAGTTTTCTGCTGGCCAAAGACATGTCAGACGAGAACAAGCAATATGTTCTATTGATTCAATGTCTAAGTCTGAATCTGATGGTACACACTTCTCAAATGTGAAAAAAGTGTGCAGTTCTGTTGCATTGCTTGACATTCAGCCAGCTTATTTTGCCTGAGCCTGTCTCTTTAATATTTTTTATGTGAAGATAAAGGCAGATGCTGCATTCTTTGTGGAACTGTGTCTGTCGATGTAATCTTAGAAAACAAGTTTTGTCCTGGGAGAGGGACCAGTGGCTGTTGTCACTTTATTTTCTTCACCTCTCCTTGTTTTTTTATAGTTAGATCTTGAAAAATAATAATAGCCAGAATAGGTTTAAATGGCGACTGAGGCAAATTAACACAGATTATATCCTAAATATTTACCATTTTAGCAGCACGTATGCCGATATGGTGTTAATTTTTTGTGTTAATCTTTTATTCAGAAATATGGGCCTCATACTCCTCTTGCTTTGTAAACAGCATAGAGTATATATCTAATTCCTCAAAAGCATCTTTGTCTCCCAGCTTGAAAAAGACAATGGAAAGCAACAAATTCCTGACAAGTTGCTGACATAATCATTCAACCAAATACCAAAAAATAAAATGTTATGGTTTAAGTTCTATTACATGTGGACTTGGTTTTAAAGGGCTCTTTATATACAGTAATGATGCTGAAAGTAAGTCTTGGGTCCAGCCACCAAGATTAGGGCAGTGTTCATCCAAATTAGAGATAGCCTACACACGAGATTCTTTGTCCTCATAGCCATTAATTGTTTTGAGGGGATATGTTTTCTCTCCATTGCTGTATGAATCATTTCCTGGGGAATACTCCTCGCTCAGAAGGTATGTGCTGGTCTCAGAATGTGGTAGGTGATTTGGAAGGAAGGTAGTGCAGTGAAAGGTGTTGTCCTTTTTTAAGAGGGTCTCCTAGGGAATATCAAAGAAACATAACACTGTTATTGTACTTTCTTTCCAACATGCAGGAGTTTTGTATTTAATTCTGTGGGATTTAATGTTAGTTAAATTAAGTAGTTGCACCAATGTTTTCCTATGCATATGCAACTGCTGCAGCACAGTTGTTGCACTTCACACACCTTGGTAAACAAGTTACATTTTGAATAAAACATGATGCTTTATCATGGACCATGAATAATCATGGTTTGGTTAAAAAATATATAAACAAACCCTAAGAACCAGCATAAAACAAGAAAAAAAGTCTTCTCCAACAAACAGTACGGAATGCAAGTGCTAGAGCACTAAGGGGCACAAAGTGTGCCCTTTAGTGCTTATTCAAACAACACTTGCTCATGAGGTCTGGCTCTGCTCCACCCCTGCACTTCTATATCAAGTGCATAAGAGTATAAGAGGGGGTGCCTCTATGCCACCTTTCCTAAATGGATAATTGCGGGTCACTGCACCCTATTTCAGCATATAAACTTCCAAGCTACCCCCATGAATATAGCACTGCCAATGTTTGGCAGCCCTTTTTTCATAAGCATCCCTACTATCTTTCCCTATCTGCCCCCAGACTTGTACATCATTTAGATGTGCAAGTTAGGGAGTAGTGACAGATGCAGGTGACAACATATTGCTGAAATTTTGCCATTGGACAGGTGGTAAGGACAGGGCTGGCCTCCACCCAGCTCTCTACATCATGCTGGATAAGCATGCTCTTGGGCCCCTTAATGCTATTGCACTTATGCCTTGGGTTGTTGTAAATGACCCCAATTTTTCTCTCACCATGTAACTCTAGGGTGCTTTGGTCATTGCTATCTCCTATACACAGCTAAGTCACTTACCTCAACTTCTGTTTTCTCTAGATCATCTTTCTTCTCCATCGGCTGGAAAGCAGCACTGTTAGAAAGGTCCCACCATAGCAAGCCTGGTGCTATTGTCTCCCGTTTAGTAGGACCTGCATATAAATAACATATATGTTTCTTTATTTCTATGGTTGGTAATCCTCTCTCAAAGCATGACTAAAGCTGGCCATAGATGTAAAGATTTTTACCATTTGCCAGGAAAACAAAGGGTAGCTGCCTGCTTGGCCCTGCAAACATAGATAAATTGCACTGGGATCGATAAAGATTTTTGTAACCTGGCCGACAGATGTCGGACAAAAAATCGTAAGATGTACAATCGTTCGAATCCCACTAACTTCACGTTAATTTCGAAGGATTGGTCGGGCTTCGTTTTTTACACATTACTCAGGTGCCACTTTAATATGACACAAAGGGGCACATTTACTTTGCTCGAGTGAAGGAATAGAATAAAAAAAAATGTTGAATTTCGAATGTTTTTTTTGGCTACTTTGGCCTTCAACTACGACTTTGAATCGAACGTTTCGAACTAAAAATTGTTCGAATATTCGACCATTCGATAGTCGAAGTACTGTCTCTTTAAAAAACACTTCGACCCCCTAATTTGCCACCTAAAACCTACCAAGGTGCAATGGTCCCCATAGGCTTTCTAACAATTTTTTGGTCGAAAAAAAATCGTTCGATTGATGGATTAAAATCCTTTGAATCGAATGATTCGAAGGATATGATCGTTCGATCGAACGATTTTTCATTCGATCAAACTATTTGCGGTAAATCCTTCGACTTCGATATTCGAAGTCGAAGAATTTACATTCGGCAGTCGAATATCGAGGGTTAATTAACGATTTAACAAACGATTTTTCATTTGATCGTTCGATCGAACTATTTGCGGTAAATCTTTCGAATTCGATATTTGAAGTCGAAGGATTTACATTCGCCAGTCGAATATCGAGGGTTAATTAACCCTCGATATTCGACCATATGTAAATCTGCCCCAAAGTATAGTCATAAAATAAAAAATGCACAGCAATGCATGCAATGTTTAGGTGTAAATAACTATTTGTATCAGGTTGTTACTTCTCGGCCTTTTTTATGGAGGGTTAATGTTTTGTGGCTGTTTATTTTCCTGTAACAAGTCAGCAAAAATCAGTAAGGTCTCCATGCAAAATTGATGACAAGACATGTCTCAATAGATATGTTTGGCAGGGAAATTTTTCTTAAACAATTATGAAAAAAATCCTTGCTACAAAGCACATGTATATTGTTATTTTTCAGCCATTGGTTTGTATTTTTGTTTTCTACTTTATTTTGCAATTTGACTTGCAGATTTTCTGTGTGACAGAATGGTTTGTACTATAGTAAACATTTTGATATATTGGAGGGGTAGAAAAAAATCTGAAAATGAATTTGAGAAATCATATTACCTGTAAATTTGCTGACTATCACTCCAATGATATGTACTATAGTAAACATTTTGATATATTGGAGGGGTAAAAAAATATGAAAATGAATTTGAGAAATCATATTACCTGTAAATTTGCTGACTATCACTCCAATGATAATTGTGCTAAATGTGCCAACGACTCCATAATAAAGGTAGGACAAGGCATACAAGTCTTCAGCTAGAGCAGGCCTGCAAGAAAGGGACAAATGTGTTCTATTTAGATATTATCAACCTTCATTTATGCATCTCCTGTAATAATACAACAGTAGCTTGTACTTGATGGTAACTAAGTGCATAAATTTATATTGGTGGCAAAACAATTCTATTGGGTTTACTTTATGTTTAAATGATTTTTTAGCAGACTCAGTGTCGGACTGGCCCGGCGGGATACCGGGAAAAAACCCGGTGGGCCCCGACCCCTAATGGGCCCCCGCCGGGCTAGTCCCCCGTCCCGATCGTCCTTAAAAGAAAAAAAGTTTTTTTTACGTGCCGCGCAGCGCCATTTGCGCATGCGCGCGGCACCTTTTACTGAGGAACGGCGCCTACACGCAGGCGCGCCGAGCAGCGCCTTCGTGCAATCGTGCTCGGCACGTCATAGTAGGGAGGCAGGGGGGGTCGGAGGGGGCCCTGGACATTAGTCCCGGTGGGCCCCGGGCCCCCCAGTCCAACCCTGAGCAGACTTAAAAGCTATGGAGATCCAAATTATGGAAAGATCCCTTATCTGCAAGACCAATGATCCACAGCTTTTATTATTAGTTACAGAGACAGTGTCTCAGAAGACAACACAGGTTTAGTTACCCTTTATGTTTACTACACTGCTGACTGTAAATACCTGTGACAGATTTACAGCAAGAAAAGAATAAGATTGTTTAGTAGAACAAGACAGAGCTACTCCAAAATGCATGCCTTGTATAAATGGACTATAGATATAAACAGTATCTACAGTCGAGTGTTGGAGGTTAAGAGCAGCATTGCTTTATGCTATAAAGAGAGTGCAAAGAAACATTGATATGCTTTTATAAAACAACAATTCTGTTACAATACAATTAGTTGTTGACTATATCAAGAGGCTTGGCTTGAGACTGGAGTACTTATGCCTGCAGATTTATTTTTTACCTGTCCCTCCATGGCCCTGATCCACCTCCTTCCCACCCAAATGCCATTGGCCACACTCAGCACTGTTTTAGAAAACTCTGCCCTTTAACACATCTATACTCCTCATTCCAGACACCGTTTTTTTTTTTATTTTAATGATTCCATTACATGCTTACCTTTCCATAGTATGTGTGATGTTTTGGACAGGTGCTGGGCCATAGATTATTCCTTTACTGGAGTTAAACAAAGGGCAGTGCTCTGCATATGTTGGCAAGACACCCATCATTTCTGCGCTGGGAGGATAAATTGTACCTCCAACTGCTACCCAGAGGGACAACACTAATCCCACCAAAAGTCCTGCAAACACTCCCTGAGAATGGAGAAAATGGTAAGTGCAAAAAGTATAGTTACTTAACTGTGATTAAATGCTCTTTCAAAGTACACTGTCTATTATATTATATTGAAATCACAGAAAAGTGTTGGGGCAACCGCTATCTAACCAAAAGCATGTTTTATAAGGAAAAGGACCTATACCTCCCTCAATCTATACGATTCGGTCCAGGATAACCACTGAAGAGTATTATTATGTATATTATTATTGTATACTATGCATTATCTACCCTTGGACATTCTACATTTCATTGGCCTCCATTACTCTGCTGTTTCTTGGTTTCAATCAAATGTATGCTTGCTCTTTTTATTTTTTTCTAGTACTACTTCCTTATTACTTAATCTTTTTTGATGGACAGCCAACTTCAACATCTTCCCCCGTCACTGAATGAACTTTATCTACTGCAAATAACTTCACCTTTCATACAACCAGCCTGACTGACAACAGCATAGAAAAAAAAAAGAAACTCCCAAAAAACATTTAAGTACCATTATTGAATTTTGCTTACACTGCTGCAATTCATTCCTTTTTTACACTCCATCAAATCACCTTTACCTATTTCATTCTTTCTTAATGAAGAACTAAAAAACCCTTAGCCTCCATAGGACTACTTTACAGGCGCATTTCTTCTCATTATTCCAGCATCCCTGCTCTTGCGCTTGATGCTGATCAAATTTTAAACATACCAAACATACCAAAACAAATATGTTGCATATATTTCAAGGTGAGGGACTACTGGTTAATTACTGATGAATGTACAGCATATGTACTTACAATGGTGTTACAAGAAACAAAAAACATTCCCAGCATAAATGCTCCAAGCAGAGGTCCACTGATCACTCCCATAACTGTGAAGGAGCCCTGTGTGATAAAAGAGACAGAGTTAGAAGCTTCACTAAAATTATGGTTAGATAAATATACCTTCAAATTAAAACCCTAATCATACCTGAAGCACTCCACCACCAAGTAGAGATGATAAAGCTGCTACTGTTATGCAGGAGCATCCATAGATCAGAGCTGCAAAGGATAAGTTAAGGAAACAGACAGAAGCATTACAGTTTAGAAATACTCAGCGAAAAAAATCAGTATTATGTGTCAATTTATATTTACATGTAATCTGTATATTCATTGAATACACCCATCTATTGAACAGTACTGTGGAATAGGATGGTTCTATATAAATACATGTTAACAATAATAATGCAGGACGCGCAGCCGGGCCCCCCGCCCCCCTCTGTACACCCGGAACTGGCCGGGGAACATGCGGCGGGCGGACTACCGGGGGGCCCTGAGGGGGTGCGGGCCCTGGCCCGCTCGCACCCCCTGCTCCCCCGGTAGTTCCGCCCCTGAACCCTTGGTCCTGCCAGCTACTACCTCACTGGCCCTAACCTGGCACCCACTTCCACTGACCAGAACCCATTTGGTATCAGAATCCCAGTGAATGTGATTTGTAAACAGACATCCCAAGGGCCCAACTGCTTGTTTAGAACTGAAAAATGGCTCATATGGATGCAGCCTGGTGGGAGATCACTTCCAACCAACCCTAGTTACAACTTAAAGTGCAGTAAATACTTCAAAAATGAGATGAGCACTACCACATTTATCATGTAGTATACTTAGGGGCAGATTTATCAAGGGTCGATTTTCGAAGTGCAAAAAACTTCGAAATTCGACCATCAAATTGCATTACTTCAATATTCGAAGTTGAAGTTTTTTTAAATCGAATATTCGGTCGAAGTCAAATCGAACAAACTATTTTACTTCGACTTCTAAAAACTTAGCCAAATGTTGGCTATAGGTTCTAGGAGGTCCCCATAGGCTAACATAGCAATTCGGCAGGTTTAAGGTGGCGAAGTGTCAAAGTCAAACTTTTTTAAAGAGACAGTACTTCGATTTTCGAAGTCAAACTTTTTTACTTCGAATAGAAGTCGAAGTGGAATTTAGGCCTATTCGATGGTCGAAGTACCCAAAGACTAGTTCGAAATTTGAAGTTTTTGAATTCGAATATTCACTTCGAATTCACTTCGACCCTTAGTAAATGTGCCCCCAAGTGATTTGACACTGATTTGCTGAACTGAAGAGGAAAACTTACAAAGTCCTTTGGAAATGAATGTTAGTTTCTTTGTTGGAATGTTGGGATATTTTGGTTTTATAAGATCCTCGACTGTTACTGCAGCCATGGCATTGATGCTAGTGGATGCCGTACTATGGGAGAAAGAAGGGTTCATGAGACAAAGTGTGACTTTAATTCAAGTTAAAACTTTCTCTTATGGAACATGGCAGGCAGGCTTTCCAACCTGTGCAAATTACAATGGTTAAACAGCAAGGTGGCTTTTCAATACTTCTGCCATTCTTTAAAATGAAGTCTTCTTTTAATTGAAAGAAGGGCATATTCATCTGTAATGGGCATGCACAGCAAAATACTTGAAATGCCTTAAAACTGGAATCATATCAGCAATAGTGTAAGAGTAGCTCATTGGCAATGGAGAAAGCTGCCTGCAATCAACTTGGAGACAATTTCAACAGTGTTATTTCCTCTGGCCAAACATGCCATAGCTCCTTCTACTTTGTGTGAAATAAGTAACTTAATATAAGCATGCATTAACAACTTTTTAGGAGGTTAATATTTCAAAATTATTTTAAATCCATAATGTTTTGAGAGAACGAGCACTGTGCACACCGAACTGCTCTATCTATATATCATCATCATTTGCAATCACTGTTAGATTTTAAAGGAACAGTTCAGTGTAAAAATAAAAGCTGGGTAAATAGATAGGCTGTGCAAAATAAAAAATGTTTCTAATAAAGTTAGTTAGCCAAAAATGTAATGTATAAAGGCTGGAGTGACTGGATGTGTAACTTAATAGCCAGAACACTACTTCCTGCTTTTCAGCTCTCTATCTCAGAGTTAGTCAGCGACTCTAAGGGGGGCCACATGGTACATAACTGTTCAGTGAGTTTGCAATTGATCCTCAGCATTCAGCTCAGATTCAACAGCAACAGTTATGACCCATGTGCCCCCCCTCAAGTCACTGATTGGTTACTGCCTGGTAACCAATCAGTGGAAACCAAGAAAGCTTCAAAGCTGGAAGTAGTGTTCTGGCTATTATGATAGACATCCACTCACTCCAGCCTTTATACATTACATTTTTGGCTAACTGTATTAGAAACATTTTTTATTTTGTACAGCCTATCTATTTTATACTGAACAGTTCCTTTAAGGACAATTATGTAATTTTTATGAGTAGCATTCATCTTTTATTCGAATTACTTTAAATGGACCATAAAGTAAAGTATACATATCAAGTTTATTTTGGCACTAAACTCTACAACCATTACTCATACTCATACTAATTGTCTATGTAAAATATAACCTAGGTTTAATTAAAAAAATACGGCTGCAATGGTAATACAGTCTACAAGTTCGTCTTACCTTAATGTTCCACTGTATGCACAAGCAAGGAAAAGCCCTGGTATCCCAGGATACTGATCAAAGATTTCCAGCACAAAGTATGGCATGTACTGTAACAAGATCAACTAGCAGTTAGGCAGGTTATACTGTATATAGACTTAAAAGGTTGAACTTTATGGATGTGTGTTTTTTTTCAGCATAACTCACTATGTTACTATATTACAATGGGATATATAGTCAAGGGCAGGGGTAACGGCTACAAAAACTTACCATTTTATTTCAATTGATGTAAAACAATCTACCTTAAGGGCTTGTACCATGTAATTTCTCTTATTGCTCCTCATAAGTCTTCCCTGTAATGCCTGTATTTGTGTCCTATAACCCCCCATTGCTCCTTACCACTTTTTCTATATATTATTTTACTTTTGTACCAGTTGTGCTATATAGTGTAATCTCCTTCTCATATCCTTTAAATGGCCACTCCCTATACCAATTACGTAACAAAAACTCTCTATATACTGTTCCATTTGCCCCCTAAAATCTGCTCTATAACCTTTTTATTGTTTCACATAACTTTCTTTTATAACAGTTCCTATTACTCCTGTCACTCATTAAAACAATGATTTATGGTTACAGTAGCAATATTTACCTAGGTCTTATGTGTAATGCTGTTTAACCATGCTCTGTGACTTTTGACATATATGGTTCAAATGGTTAAGAAAGGGCAACTCAATTGGGTACACATTATGAGCACTGAAAACTAATTAATATAAACCAGACTCCTGGGGTGTAAATTCAAAACCAGGGTTGGGAGCTGACATGGACCAATGACTGACTATTCTCTCCCATATTTACACATAACAACATGGTGATGAGGCCTGGGGATTGCATGATATGCTACTGTTCATCACATAAATAAAAAACTGTACAAGTTCAGTTCTATTTCTGACATGAGCAAGATGAAATTTTGCTGCAGGGGCTATTTTATCAGGCACTGTCAAAATTCTTTAAGAGACAAATTTCTGGCCTTTGGACAAGAATTTGGCTCATCCAGTGTTGAGAACACATCTGCACTCTCTACACAATGGGGGTTATTTACTAAACTCCGAATGCAAAAATCACAAAAAAATTGTGATTTTTTTTTTTATAAAATCAGACTTTTAAAATCACGAATTTTTCTAAATTTATTAAACCCCGAGTATGGGAAAAGCCCGAATCTGAAAATCCAGCATCTCAGACCTGTCGAGGTTGCATATAAGTCAATGGGAGAAGTCCCAATGATTTTTTGATGTGCTCTGGGATTTTGGCAATAACGGGTGAAAAATCTGATTTTTCCGGATATTTTTATGGATTTAAAGGTATGTCTTTATGACATAAAGGGGAACTAAAGTCTAAAATAGAATAATGCTAGAAATGCTGTATTTTGTATGCTAAATATTAACATGAACTTACTGCACCAGATGCCTAATTAATCAAATGATTTATGCTTTCAAATTTGACCACAGGGGATCATCATCTTGTAACTTTGTTAAACATCTTTGCAAGACCAAGACCATGCACATGCTCAGTGTGGTCTGCGCTTCTGTTGGGAGGTTAAGCTTAGGGATAGTCATAAATTATCAAAACAGAACAAGTTAAATAATATCTTCCATAGAAGCCGATAAAGCAAGACTAATTTATATCAGATCATGCAGACTGCACTGGGTCTGTGGATATGAATCTCTACATGGTCACCGGCTGCTTAACAGGGAAACAAACAAAGCTGCTTGAGTTTTGGGAAGTAAGGTGGGGAAGCCTCCCCCTGCTGTTTGAAAGTTTGATCGTTTTTCTGCAGAGCAGTTAGGGACCATCTGATGTTTCCTATCCGCAGCAGTCAGAGCAAGTAAAATAAAGGGGGAATTTCACTGCATACAGTCAGGTTTCTTATAAAAATGGTACACATTTTTTAATTAAAGTATATTTAAGATACAATAGGTTTCTTTTTCATTAAAGAAAGTAAACATTGGATTTTATTTATTTGCCTTTACATCCCCTTTAATAAACTTATTTCACATATAAGTGATGAGTGATATTCCTGCAGTGAGCACCAACCATTTTGTTTTTCTGTGTGCGACCACCATTAATGTGGTTATGGTCTTAACGTTTTTTTTGTGAGGGCATGGGTGTGGTTGAAAGTGTTGTGGTTTTAAAAAGGGTAGTGGTCAACACTGGCTTCCATTATTGGCCCTCTACCACGTAGACCAGAAAAATTCCAGCCGTCAGTACCACAGAAGTTGGACAGCACTGATTTAGGCTATTTGCAAGTTATAGTTCTGTACATTTTTATTATTATTTATTACTTTTAAGTGTGTATAATAACCTAAACAAGCAAGAAAATTACAGTAGAGATAAAATAATATAAACAGGAAACATTTGAAATATAAATACAGGCTTTCCTTGTATTTTTCTTGTTACTCATGATATTGATACTTTTATGATGGGAATGGACTGCCTATGTTAGTTATAATGTACCTGAACATGTAGGTGTTTTATCTTTCTTTCACTTTCAAATGTGTGTGATTATTAATGATTTACTAATCCATATACAGTATTTATGCAATATATTTATTCTTACCTGATCGGGGGCAGAAACATATCCAGCCAAGAGGGGGTCACAGTTCAGGTAATAGACGAACATCACAATGCCGCAGGTGACTGCACTTGACACGATGACGCAGAGGGCTACTTGATTCACCAGTATGGCTCTGTGATTAGAGACACTCACATTTTCACTCAGCCAAAACCAGAGGTTTACAGGGAAAGAAAAAGTTCTTAACCATCTGACTGCTAATGAGTGTTACAGAGACAATTTTAGACTTCATAAACATACAGTATAAAATAAAAAATGCATACATATAAACAAATGGTATTATAAGGGACATGGGTGGGCTCAGGGGAATCAGCAAAGAGTACTTTATTGCATCTATTAAATATACTGTAGGTTAAATGCATTGACTTTGATTTGTACATGTCTAAAGTATTTTACTCCATTAGGCCATTGGCACATTTGTAGCACTAGCTGCTGGGGACATAAACTCTAAATCACCTCCCCATTGACTAGTTCAATTTCATTAGAAGTTTCAAAACAAAGCATTAGTTTAAAATGCCTATATTCCTTGTTAATTTTTTATCAAGCTCATGGCCTCCATTTTATTTGCTACAGAACCCAGATTTTGATTCTACTTCTATACTTAGTCTTATGATGCCTCTATTATGGTTTCCATTTCTTAGAGTAAATCAAGACTTATTTCCCTATTGACATGAGTACAATCAAACTAATAACCACCTATGTGTATTATAAACATGTTACTGCAGATTCCATTCTATTAGGTCATGCCAGCCTTTCCCTCAAAATTATACCGATAAATTTGCATGGCTACCAGGAAATAAACTTAAATGTACTCCTCTTTTGTCAATAAAGGAAACACCCCAAATGAAAATTAGCTCATTCTTCTTGTTGCTAGTAGGGTTTGCAATGCACCAAGCAGCTTGGGTGGCAAGATATGTGCTAAACACAACTAGCTGGACAAACCTATGTAAAAATCCAGGTGGCATACACAATCAGTATTGGGGAGAAATAAAGTAGGAGTTCAAATAAAGCATTTTTTCGGCTAGAAATTCTCCTATGTTAAATCTGCTGGTTGGGGCTGAAGTTGGAACTAGATAGTTTATTTCAAAGAATATCATTTTATTTAATAAATTAGTTTCATGGACTTCTAAACACTCTTTTACGCTAGAGGGCCCATTTGAAGTGATAAAATCTGCGCAGAATATGTTCCTGTTTTAACAATAAGCTCTGTACATTTGGTAAGATGCGGCTAAAATAGTACCTAACAGCTGTAGTTCTACCATCAGTTTAAACATATCTCTAGCTATGTAAACATTAATCAGTAGACCAATGACTGCTTAGATTCAACAAGATGCAGTTAGTCTGCAGTATTATAGTCTCAGTATATACAGTAAACAGCAAACCACAGTACTAAAAATGACATACATACAGTACATACATAAAACATTTATGTTGCATTACACTTGTCATTGTCATTTCCATAATGAAAGTAATTCTGTAATCATGCCATAAAATGTTTTATTCTGTTTTTTAACCCCTCTTTGGGTTATCTTAGGGGGTAATTTACTAAAATCCAAATTTAACTCATATTTTATTTAAAAAACCCACAATCAAACTCCCATGCTCGATTTGACCTTTTTTATTAATAAAATAACCCCAATGAATAGGATTGTGGAAAAACTCAATAAAACCAAGCAAATACCTGAATAGCTTGATTTTTTTTTTCCTGAATTGCTAAATTTTTTCTAGTTATTGCCTGAAAACTCAGAAAAAGTCGGATTTTCAGGCTAAACCCAGCACAGACCACAAAAACTTCAAATTGAGATAGGTGCCTTTCCCATTGACTTATACAGAGATGGCGGATTTTCGGATTTGGGCTTTTAGCAGCATCGAGGTATAATAGATCTCAAAAAAAATTTAGGTTTTTTTTCCATGAAAAGTTTTTTGCCTTAAAAAGACTGACCAGATAAATTCGAAGTTTATTAAATAACCCCCTTAATGTAAATGTTGAATGTCATATACGTAGTGCACTTGAACGACTGGCTAGTTTATAAGTATGTAATTTTTCAGCAATTGAATTATTGTGATTGGTTTTTCAGTAGCAATGAGACAAGGAGAATGTGTGAAAAGTTATTCAGTGTCTAAAAATTAGACAGTTGTTGGTATGGCTATATGAGAGACTTTAGGTTACAATATGTAAATCTTGCCTAATAAAGATAGAGAGAACAAAGAAAGAGTAGAGGTGAGAAAAGGGAAATAAGGGTATAAGAGCAGTAGAAAATAGTTTTATAAATATAAACTTAGAGTTAAATTGGAGGCCGAGCTTGTTTTTTCATACAAATGGTAGCAAGTTCCATCTCTGGAGAAAAAATGGAGAAAGAGAACCTGGAGAAAATGAAGAAATGGAGAATACAGGTAAAAGAGAATGTAGAAAAGTGAAGAGACACTGGTTGGATTGGACTTATATCACTCAAATACATTGTAAATATACCTGCAACTGGAATTTCCAGTTATTTTAATTACTACTATATATGGCTCTATAAAATAACTTAGAAAAAGAAGAGATTGCTTTGACTCCTGATACTATACTAGTATCATCTAAATAAATATTTCACTTGGGTGTTACAGTCCACAACTGACTCAATATAGACAAATTAATTTTATCACATTGTAACTAGTAGTGCTAATTCTGTCCTAGGTGATTTTTTAGGAGCCTTATATAACTCCTAGTTTCAGGAGCTTATTCAGATATAATGCAGTACACTACCTTTGTCCAGGGATGGCCCAGAAGATAAGATACAGTTTTGGAATACTACTTATAATTGTCCAAGATCCTACACATCCACATAATAGATCACCTGGTGTAACATAGTGTCAATAACAAAAAGCCTTTTTTATATGACTTTCTGTGCTGAAAAGCTTTCTATATATATTCTATATGGCACATGCAATATCGCAGGCCAACCATGATTATTTCTGCAGGCGGCTGACCCGTGATTTTGTGTGCCTTGAATCACCCGTGATTTCGTCCCAGGGGGGGTCAAGGAGAAATTTGGGGGGGCCTGGGCCAAGATCATAACACAACTGGTTGTGTTTACGGAGAAAGGGTTAATAATCATGGCCTAATATAAATAAGGGATGAGATATTTTATAGCTTTGCAATGGTCACAGAAGATCAACTTTTAGACTTATCTTAATGCCATGTATAACAGGATGATATTATCAAAATTAATTAAACATATGTTTAGGAATCTACCTGCATTCCTTTAAAGGAGCTGTTAACCTTCCTTTTTAGGAATTATTATAACAACTTTTATATAATTTTATTAAGGTTCCCTGGCCTTGTGTAATGTAATGTATTTGCTGCAGCATATACAGCCATTGTACTTTAACTGCACGCCGTATGCTAATTAGCCAACGCTAGTGTAACTTCGGACTGCTGAGCGTTATTTCACTGGCGTAATTTCGCCAGCGTCCGGTACCCTGTGCGCAACTTCGGATCTTCGTGAATTAGCGTTGTCCAGGCGAATTTACGCCTGGCGAAGTGTTGCGATGTGCGCGAAGCCATCGCTGGCGAATTTTCGCCTGTTAGTGAATTTGCCCCTATGGGAGACAGCCTTTCCGTAATTTGGAACTTTCTGGATAACAGGTTTCTGGATAGAGATACCATACCTGTACTACATTCATCTAAACCCAGAGAAATAGAAGGTCTAGGAAATGGTGTGGGCTTATGTTAACCAGTATAACAGCAGAATAACTATTGATATACTACTGATAGATATGGAAAGTTCAAGTTATAGATAACAAAAGTTCTGCTTCATTTAAGAAGGTTGTTTGTGTATTAAAAAAAAACAGGGTGAATAGGACCAGTATATAATATAATGTGCCCTTTATTGGGGATTATGGAAACATTATAAAGTCAATGAGGCAAATTCACTAAAGGCAAATTTTCGCCTTTCGAAGGCTTTGCCACACTTCGTGCCACTTCGTTAGGCTCAAATTCGCTACCACAACACTAATTCACTAAAATGAGAAGTTGATATCGCAGCCGAATGATGGCGTAGTTTCGCTAGCGTAAATTAGTCATCTAGAGTATTTCATAGCAAAGCAGCGGTGGGAGTATGTGCAGCTGCATTCAAGTGTCAGGAAATCTAAATAGATATGCCAGTAATTTGTGCTTGGACCTTCCTTCTAACCAATTGCCAACCAACTCCTTGAAACTTTTATTTTATCCAACCTCACCCAATTTCTTATGGGATATCATAAATTGGAATGCTAAAATCTGGTGTTGTTTAATCTTGCCTCTCAAAAAATGTAAAAAATTAAAAAATGTATATTTTGCATAACAGGAGTAACATGCTTGTGTAAAGTAAGGTATTTAAAATCTGTACAAATTTTTTTATGGCAATGGGAATTTAAGAAATGAGGTGTAGTAGAAAGTAGGCAGAGAAAAAGCAAGAGAATAGAGAACTGTCTCCAAAACTGGAGGAAAATGTTCATGAAAATATAAAATAGCTCTCCCAACAGATTGGAACAATTAGCAGCTCCATGCGAAAAATGTATTGATGAAGTTTGTACTGACAGTGTATATTGCAATTTATTAAATATTACCCATCAGTGTAGGATGGATGTTTGGCATTCCAGCAAAGTTCTAACAAAATGGCAACAACCTAACAAAAAGAAAGAATTCCAGGACGGAACATGGTTGATAATATGGAGTATGCAAGTGAATGGTGGGACCCATTGTTCTTATCTGCCATCAAATATCTGTTTGTTAAAGATATTTGCAACACCTATAGAAATAGTTTTTTGTTTCAGCCTAAGTAAATATACCCTTTCTGTGTTCTACACCTGTTTTTTTGTGTAAAAAGATAAAATGTGTTTGCTCACAAAGAAGGTGCAACACAACACTTATAGGCCAAAGATTTGCCCCCACCTTGGGGTTCGTGGCTTTTTTACCTCCGTTATCTCAGCTGATAAGGTAAAGTAAGACAGCCTACAGCAAATAGGGATAACACACAGACTGCTATTTGGTAGGTTCATGACTTGCATATGTGCTATTATATATATTATAATGAGATAAATAAGTGAAGGGATAAAGTGAAAATGTCTGAAATATTTAAGAAAAATTCCCGTAGAAAAAGAATATTGCATCTAAGTGATAGAAATCAAAAATCCATCGTAAAACAGACTGTACACTACTTATCAAGGTGTCCATATCTTTATGTAGCAGCAATTGTGCATAGCAGTTAGACATATATATATATATATATATATATATATATATATATATATATATATATATATATATATATATATATATATATATATATAATAGAAAAACATTTACTCACAGCTTAGCTTCATTTTCTGTTTTGCATGCTACATATCGTTGAACCTGGGCTTGGTTGACTCCATACATGGACAACCATAGGAAAGTGCTCCCCATGACAAAAGTCCAGAAAGTGTAACGCCTTCGAGGATCAGGATCAAAGCTATGAATAAAGATTCAGACACCAGACAGAGTAACCAGTTAATATGTGCTTAAACTCTTGGTTAGTCAGTTTATCTTAAGGCTTGAATGCTTCCACCTTGACCCTTGACTATACCTCCACCTTAAAGACACAGGTCTTTGTCTTTTAAGAATACCCTATTTTGTTTTACTAAGGATTCTCTCTTTTAGATCTTCCCATAAATGCTTTTACAACCTGTTTGATCCCAAGTAAAGAAAACAAAAACAGATATATGTTCTGAGGCAAAAATGGTTCTTTTATAACAAAACAAATATGCATCAAACCAATTTTAAAACCCTGCAACTGTCTTACTTACTATCACCTTCATTGGTAAGAAATTCTGCCAGTCAAACATCAAACAAAAGGATAAATCCTAGTCACCCATCCCCTAAGTTTTAGGGCATTGACTACTCTTTGGAAAGTTTGAGTATTTATCTAAAGGGTAGTGAGCACAAGGGTTAGATGTAAAAATATCTATTTTCCAGTGTTTCAAAACGTATTAGTCAAAAACAAAACAAACTAGTATGTATGTATATCTCTATATAGGTCTACTTGTGTACAAATACATTAATAGAACAGACAGGTAGAACAAACAGTGCAGACAAATAAATACATAAATATACAGCTACTAAGATTAATGGGGTTTTGTGATAAAAGCTGTCACCCAAAGGAACAATAGGAAGTTGATAGTATTTACTGATAACCTATTTAAAAGCAAACATCTTATTTGTTGGTTGGTTACTGTAAAATGCATGCTTTTTATTACATATGGGGGTAAGTGTCTAGTGTTAAAAGAGGACGATAAGTTCCTTCCCTGTAATGCTTACAATCTAAATAGTTGTTTTTAATGTCATGTTCTGTCTGTGATAAACAGTTTTTACATACTCTCCAAAATTAATCCTGGAATAGTTTCCTGCAATTTCTATGGCATCGGAAAATCCTCCAACTAGGTGTATACCACGAATAGCGACTGCAAAGAATCCAGAAAGCATCACCAGCACCTGGAACACATCTGTCCAGATTACAGCTTTCATACCACCCTAGAAAACAAATGCATGAGATCTTGAAGTAACAGAAGGCTGTTAAAGGGATACTGTCATGGGAAAACATGTTTTTGTCAAAATGCAACAGTTAATAGTGCTGCTCCAGCAGAATTCTGCTTTGAAATCCATTTTTCAAAAAAGCAAACAGATTTTGTTATATTCAATTTTGAAATCGGACATGGGACTAGACATATTGTCAATTTCCCAGCTGCCCCCAGTCATGTGACTTGTGTTCTGATAACCTTCAGTCACTCTTTACTGCAAGTTGGACTGATATCACCCCTCCCTTTTGCCCCCCCAGCAGCCTAACAACAGAGCAATGGGAAGGTAACGAGATAACAGCTCCCTAACACAAGATAACAGCTCCCTGGAAGATCTAAGAATAACACTCAATAGTAAAAGCCAAGTCCCACTGAGACTGACTCGGTTACATTATGTAGGAGAAATAACAGCCTGCCAGAAAGTAGTTCCATCCTCAAGTGGAGGCACAAGTCACATGACTGGGGCAGCTTGGAAACTGACAATATGTCTAGCCCCATGTCATATTTCAAAATTGAATATAAAAAAATCTGTTTGCTCTTTTGAGCAATGGATTTCAGTGCAGAATTCTGCTGGAGCAGCACTATTAACTGATGCGTTTTAGAAAAAACATGTTTTGCCATGACAGTATCCCTTTACAGATGCACTTTTTAATGAATAGGGAGAAAAGGGGATGACATCTACAAATGTAATATTACTCATCTACTAAAAATGCTGGAGACACATGAGGACCTTCCATCTTAAAACACTCAAAGCATTGTAGTACAAATAAGCAGATATATTGGATATAATATGTTTGTTGAACCCAAACATTTTAAGTATATTAATAGTAAAATAGTAAAAAGATTAGAGTTAGTGAGTTTAGGGTGTGGTTCCAATTAATAATGGTAACAAAGTTGTTATAAAGGATACAGAAAAGGTACAGTAAATGTGTTTAATCAATTAGTCAATGTATACTACTGAAGAGTCAGAGTTTCAAGATTCACCTGATAGGGACACTGATGGCTCAGTTCAGTGTAGCCAGTGGTTTTTTATGATTTTTACAGTGAAAGCTGTGAAGCTGTGAAATTCTCTCGCTGAATCAGTTGTACTGTCAGATATATTAGATAGATGGTTGGATGGCTTTTTTAGCAATGAGGAAATACAGGGTTCTTAAAAATTAGTTCTTAGTTCAAGTTGATCCAGGGACTGGGCCATTTTGGAGTCAGGAAGAATTTTTTTTCCCACTCTGAGGCAAATTGGAGAGGCTTTAGAAGGGCTTGGTCTTCCTCTGGATTGACTAGCAGTAACCAGGGTTTTTATAGACATAAAAGGTTGAACTTGATGGATGTGTGTTATCCAACTTTCCATGTTAATATGTAGAATACCATTTTGTTAATGTTTTCAGGAATAGACTAGCTCAAGCCCTATAGGGCTCCAGCCTAGGGCAATTCCCATCAACCTTTTCTTATCTCCACCGTAGGCCTGTTTAACAGCTATAACATTTGGCACGGTCTCCATAATGAGAGTGGGCCCTAAATGTCAGGTTTACTGGTAGGCTCTGTGGGGCCTCATCCAAAACTAAATGTCTTTTTAAACTGGTAGGAATAGTTAATTTCCTGACTTGTATAGTTTTCATACTCTTAATGGTAGAATTGTCTCATGACCAGGAAAACTTTTAAGTTGAAAAAAAAAATACTTCCAAAATGTTGCTCTAAGACAGCACATATACTATTTTCTCAACCTGTTTGGACTTCTGTAGCTGTTATAATTACAAAGTTCTCCTATAAAAGAAATGTATTTCTTGGAAGGTTTTTTATGTGCATTTAAGAAATAGAACTATTTAAACTCACCACAGTTGTGTAGAATGTGCAGATTGCTCCAGTTGAGAATAGAGAAGCCCAGATGTCCAACCCAGTTACTAAACAAAAAAAAAGATAAGGGGAATTTGAGATAAAGAAACCAAACTCAGCACATAATACTGTATACACAAGTTTTAGAATTACCTTGATTGAGAATCAGTGCTGGAGCATAGATCACAATGCCTGTGTAAAACATCTGTAAGGACATAAATTGAGAAAATGTTGTACCATGTGATACATTAGGATGGTATCCTGATCCCTGAGACCCAAAGACTTACTGTCCCCAAGAGAAATTGAATGGTTCCATAAAGCCGAACACTTCTGCTGAATCGCATCTCAAGATACTTTGAACAGAAAAAAAAGCAGGGGTCAAAAATCAAATAACTCTGAATGGTTGATGAGGTTAATGCAATCAGGTAATTTGCCTAGAGTTAATAAAAGAGCCCCAATGAGTAAAAAAACCCATAATCGCTCCTACCTCATAAGTGCTGGTGATCCCCAGTCTGTAGAAAATTGGCATGAATATGTAGGCAGTCATGAGGCTGTTGAGAATCTGACCTATGCACATTTGCAGAAACTTGACACCATATCGGTAAGACTCAGCTGGCACCCCCAGTACCTGCACTGCAGACATAAAGCTGGCAGAGAGGGACAGACCTACTGGTACTGCTGACATACTCCTTCCTCCTGTAAAGAAGTCATCTGAGGTCTTTTGCCCTCCATGGGAAAAAGCGTAGAAAAGTCCGATACCTGTTGACATCAATAGCATCACAGCAAAGACGCCATAATCCCATAAGGAAAAAGTCAGGCTCTCATGTACCAGTGGCACATACTCCTCCATTAGCTCTGTACCTGGAGATCTAATAATGAGAGACAAAAGTTGTTTTTCCGACTAAGGACCAAAGAGTAAGCATCAACATATATCAGTGTGGCAACAGGGCATATTTGCAATGGAGGTATGAAGTGCAAAAAACATTTTTTTTTGTCCACAATGAACCTTGCAATCCTTGAATTGCACCTGACACTCTTAGGATCAACTCTTTGCAATCCCTGAAATCAGAACAAATAGTTGTATCCATTAGTGTACAGGCTTTCATTAGAGTGCTGTGCTCTGCACCTTGCACTGGATCTGGCACAAGGAGCCCCCTATTATACAGTATAATCGGAATACCTGGTTGGCTTACATCATAGAGAAGGAGGTGTGCAATATCAGCCCATCTAGAAATATCGGAGCTGGAGAGGTAGGACAACATAGGGTTGATATACATGATCATTTGTGCAGCAGCCCTTTAAAACAATAGCCAAGCAAAGGCATGTTTCAGACTTGAATTGCTAGTAACCCTCATTAACCAATATGCTTTCTGATATGTTAGGCTCCGACACAAAAAAGCCTTTTAAATCCCACTTAACAGAGAGGCAGAAATGAAATGCAAAAAATAAACATTGTGGAGCTGCCATGCTGCCTGTTCTGGGAAAGAAATGAAATATCACCCAAAGGGCTTTAACACATTATTCCAAAACTATTCCAAGTCATTATAAACAAATTGGAGTACCACAATGCAAAACTCCAATTTTACCCTGCAAAACTGTATTTGAAAATAATATAACATTTCTTGATTGATCTCTAAAATTTTTGTTGAGTTATTCAGGTTACTCTTGCAGAAAAAAGTAAAATACATTTTGTTAGTCATGGTCTTCTTTACCTATTAAAGTGCAGCACTGTGATCACAGGGTTAATTAACTAATCAATCCACTGCCATGTTTACTTTATAAAGGGCATTTGCTGATTAAGGTAGTTTATTAAGGTATAAGCTATATGGCAGACGGAAGTAAAGTGACAACCTTTGTTTAGGGAATCAGTGAACTCACCTGTGGCTGGATACAAAGGTGTGCTGGAGATGCTGTGCCGGTGCCCACAAGTTCAGGAGGAAGGGAGGGAGAAGGTGCTTTAAAAAGATGAAGGAGGAGGAGGAGGGAAGGGAGGAGTTGCAGTTATCTTAATACTGTTACAGCAGTTCTAAATAGTATAGCTCATGTAATGTAATCATTATAAACATCACTATCCTAGTAAAATCACTATCCTAGTAACATACTGAGTAGTATGTGGAGGCCTAGAGGTTAGTCGTGCTGGGGTCCAGAGTATAATTATGACATGGGCACTATCTGTGAGGAGTTTTCATGTACTCCCTGTATCTGTGTAAGTTCACTATGGTACTCCAGCCAGGTTCATTGATTCCTGATGAAATTGACCCTAGTGTGTTATGTGAAAAGTGTTATGGATTACTGGAAAGCACTATAGCAGATGTGTTGTCTTTATATAACCAAGGGATAATAATAATAATACAGGTTTTATTCAGGTACAAGAAGTATGGGATCTACAAACCCATTATCCAGAAAGCTCAGAGAAAAAGATTCATTTTTCTCTGTAGTAATAATAAAGCAGTACAGTGCACTTCCATTAGCATGCAAGTATGTGTGCATACACCCTTCATGAATGAGGCATTAATAAGTTAGCATGGAAAATGATGAAATACAGTAAATGGCATAAAGAAATGTTATGTAGGCTCACCTTCCAGCATTGGGTATCCATGCAGCCACTCAGAGCTGAGGTCTAGGGTTGGCAAGATATCCCTGGTGTAATAAAAAATGCATTATAAAAGTAACTTTTTTCAATTCAAAGCAAAAAAAAACTACAGGTGCAATGCTCATATACAGTATATATGTATACATATATATATATATATATATATATATATATATATATATATATATCTCAAACAAGGGAAAGTTGTGCTCACCACTAGTTTTTAAAACCATTAGGCGGGGGTGCAGCAAGGCTGTGACCACAAAATACATATAGACAATTACAAGAGTCCTCAGCACTAAACCCATTATCAATATATTTAAGACAGAGACATTTTGTGCATACTGCTACTGAAAAATGCCTTACCCTTTAAACAAAACAGGGATTGTTTGTCCATATATTGCAATATATTTAAGCTGGCCAACTACGTCAAAGTCATCCCATATCTGGCCAGTCCTACGCTTAATTTTCATTTGATTCATTAAGAATTCAATTGCTTAATTATACATTTTATAAAAGGGCCGAATACGTTTTACCTGCAACTTACTAGCTGCTTTCAAAGTAAAACTCCCAAACTTGGCTGCCCTTTTATTAGACACCAGTGGGATCACCTGACTATAGTTGGAGAGGGTGGGAGCTACAACATGGAGCTGGTCACTGCTTCTGTAGAACTATAACAAACAAGTCTCTGTCTTAAATATATTGATAATGGGTTGAGTGCTGAGGACTCTTGTATTTGACTACGGTATATGTATTTTGTGGTCACAGCCTCATTGCACCCCCGCCTAATGGTTTTAAAAACTAGTGGTGAGCACAACTTTCCCTTGTTTGTTATAGTTCTACAGGAGCAGTGACCAGCTCCATGTTGTAGCTCCCACCCTCTCCAACTATAGTCAGGTGATCCCACTGGTGTCTAATAAAAGGGCAGCCAAGTTTGGGAGTTTTACTTTGAAAGCAGCTAGTAAGTTGCAGGTAAAACGTATTCGGCCCTTTTATAAAATGTATAATGAAACTATAGAATTCTTAATGAATCAGATGAAAATTTAGCATAGGACTGGCCAGATATGGGATGACTTTGACGTAGTTGGCCAGCTTAAATATATTGCAATATATGGACAAACAATCCCTGTGTTGTTTAAAGGGTAAGGCATTTTTCAGTAGCAGTATGCACAAAATGTCTCTGTCTTAAATATATTGATAATGGGTTGAGTGCTGAGGAATCTTGTATTTGTCTATATGTATTTTGTGGTCACACCCTCATTGCACCCCCGCCTAATGTTTTTAAAAACTAGTGGTGAGCACAACTTTCCCTTGTTTGTTATAGTTCTACAAGAGCAGTGACCAGCTCCATGTTGTAGCTCCCACCCCCTCCAACTATAGTCAGGTGATCCCACTGGTGTCTAATAAAAGGGCAGCCAAGTTTGGGAGTTTTACTTTGAAAGCAGCTAGTAAGTTGCAGGTAAAACGTATTCGTCCCTTTTATAAAATGTATAATTAAACCATAGAATTCTTAATGAATCAGATGAAAATTGAGCATAGGACTGGCCAGATATGGGATGACTTTGACGTAGTTGGCCAGCTTAAATATATTGCAATATATGGACAAACAATCCCTGTGTTGTTTAAAGGGTAAGGCATTTTTCAGTAGCAGTATGCACAAAATGTCTCTGTCTTAAATATATTGATAATGGGTTGAGTGCAGAGGAATCTTGTATTTGTCTA